>NC_081333.1:10166061-10766061 GCF_022539665.2 Daphnia carinata
ATAATTTTAGATTCAATTTAAGTTTTTGGTCACAACAATTCAGGAGGAATCAGCATATGGAATTTTAAAGAAGCCGCCAATCCGCTTTTACATCTGCAGCCGAAGCTCCACTGTTGCTCCTTCCGGCAAGGTTTTCCAAAATGTCCCCATGTAAAGTTGAGCTTGTTTAACACGACCATCGCTTATTCCATGTTTCTGACGTGATCCATATATTTTTTTAATACAGGCTTGCTCAAGTCTTAGCCAGATCAGTGGCATTTCCAGATGGACGCTTTTGAGATTGTTAGATTCGAGCATCACATGATGCCGGAATGCTACCTGACCTTCCAGGTGTAGGTAGTATAGAGGGAAAAGCTTCATCATTCGACACACCAATTTCTCGTCCAATAGTGTTAGTGCGACAATTCTCCTATTTAAGAGAGATCGTCGTTAAAGAAATTTTTAGAATCTTTTTTCAAAAGATTATGATTTGACTTTGTATTGCATGGGAGTATCTGCGTTCATTATTATTCTAACAGTTGGCTCGTTGTAGTACTGATACTATTTTCCTCTTTACTTTGCATTATATGTTAGGAATTTTAATACACTCGATTAAGTGCCAATACCGTTTTAGTCATATTAGAAAACGTAAACCTATATATTGATTCAAGTTTATAGCAAAATACCTCATACACGGAAGCTTAGTTCTACATTTTACTGGGAAACCTCTGCTTTAACAGGTTCCTATTTCAGTATACGTTGAACCCTAATTAAATTTCCCTTAAGTAACGTTCATACATGATTTGATTATCTAGCCGTCGTTGATCTTATGACGAATGAACTTGTAAAGAGATTTGAAATTAATATTGATGCAGCAAACTAGGTTGTTTGACTTTGCAAGGTTGCCAGTCGTTTCATAGTATGAATGAACGCGTATTTTTCGGGCATTTCCACGTCGACAACTAAAATACTAAAAATATAAAAATCCTTATAGAAGACTTACTATACGTATTTTAAAATGAAATGTTTCCTTAAATATTGTTTTGCCCAGATTACGAAGCATTTTCGTAAAAAATTTATTAAATTTTTTCTAATTATGACTTGGGCAATGTTGGCTTTTTAGTCTACTGTCAAGTTGCAGAAACAGGATTTTGGTACTTTTGGTATGCTATCTTCTAGTCCATGAATTGGGTCATCTTTGATCGAACTAACCGGAAAGTATGACCCTAATTGGAATACCTTAGAAGTTGTATGTTATAATTTAAGAGTAAAGTTTTATTAGTGTACTAAAGGTCGTATTTTGACGTTTTCCAAAGAAAACTACCTTCTAAATGGTTTACACTGTGGACTGTAGTGACTGAGATACAGTTGGGGGGGGGGGGGGGGTGGGGGGGGAGTTTATTTTTTTCTTAGCAATGGCTTCCCAGCCTCCTGTTCAATATAATGTGATGTCGCCAGCAAGGCCTAATGTGACAGGAACTTCCCAACCACCCATACTTCAACGTCCAATAGCAAGTAATGGGATTGGACAACCATCAACTGGTTCTCGATTTCCCGTGCCTGCAACATCAAATTCTGTTCCTGTGTTAGCCAACACAAATTCACAGTGGGCTAGACCCCCTGTTTCAAGCCAGTTTGCACCAAGTCTGATGAGTCAACCCAGTTTTACAGCAGGAGGTCAACAACAGTATAACCCAGCAATTCCTGGACAAAACTCACCAAGGCCTGTGTTGGAAACTCTGAGCTCAAGACCTCCCAGCAGTTCTTCAGGTATCTACTTTTGTGTCTGCATATTTTATTTAAAGAATGAAACTGCAAGAAAGAACAAAATTGTGGTGTAATATTACCTCCATTAATTTGTCACACTTAAAGGTACAATTTTTGTTATTGAATTTCTTAGTTCATTTTCCCATAAACTTTTTTTAAAATGGACATTCAGTTCAGAAATTGGTCAATTTGTGCTTGTGCCAAATAACAGGATGTACTTGTTTTGAATCTAGTTTTATAAATTTTGCATTTTTTACTTCTGTTTTTCGTTTTCTGATAGAAAACTGATGAACAAGGTGTATCCACTACTTTTATCTGTCTTCTAAAGACATAGTTAGTTCTTTAAGGTAAATCAACAAAGATTATTCTTTAAGTTAACAATTTTCTGTCTTAGCTTTAGGTCCCCCTTTGAACAGTTATCAAAGTGGTCAGTCCAACATTAATGGAAACTTGGGCCCTCCATTGGCGAATGGTGTGAGAACCCCAACAGCTTATTCCGATGTTAACTACTCTGCCCCTGCGTCCAGCAGCATGGGATACTGCTCACCTGTAGGACCTCAATATGCTTCACAAAATTTCATGCCGCCCCAGTTACACCCTGGAACAGGCCCTCCGATGGGGAGACCAGCTGGGCCCCGTACCTCAGCAACAGTATAATACTGGATATCCAAGTTACTCATCAGCATCTGGTCAATTACCACCAATTTCTGGTATTCACACTCAGCAGGTTGTTAAAAACAAAAGTAGTTTTTTTTTTCAAATTTCCTCTCCGACCAATTAAGTGACAGAGTAGTAACTAACCATATTACTTCCGCAGCTAAGTTATCCTGCTGCACCTGTGTTACCTAATGCTCCAGTCAACCAATTTCAAAATTTTAACTCATCAATCGACAAGATGGCATCCCAGATGAATACCATGTCTGTAACTCAAACAGGATTTGACAAAATTTGGGTATGTCTTCGGTTCTGCATTAATGCCACGTTAGCTTCCTGTTGAATATTAACTTACCGACATTTATTTTTTGCTGAAGGGCCACGAAAACGTGGATTTACTCCAAGTGCGAAATATTTTGCCAGCTCAAGGTGTGGAAACTCCTCGTATCCGCCTTAGACAAGAACATTTAAATAATGTACATTGCAGCCACGACATCTTTCGCTGTACTTTGACGAAAATTCCTGAAACGAATTCCATTTTGCAAAAATCTCGTCTCCCACTGGGAGTGTTGATACATCCCTTCAAAGATTTGACGGTAAACAATTAAGAACCCTATGTCGAAATCTACGTTAAATACTAACAGGTTTCATTTTGCCCTCTTTCAGCAATTGCCTGTAATACAGTGTCAAACTATCGTTCGCTGCCGATCTTGTCGGACGTACATCAATCCTTTCGTTTATTTTGTGGATCAGCGGCGATGGAAATGCAATTTGTGCTTCCGAGTGAACGACTGTAAGAATAATTCAACGTTATAATCCAAGTTAATAGGCATTTCGGCTAAGCATACCTAAATCATTATTTGTCTGGTGGCTAGTGCCTGATGAGTTCCAATACGATCCGATGAGCAACAGTTACGGCGATCCTACACGCCGCCCTGAAATAAAAAATGCTACTATTGAATTTATAGCTCCAGCTGAATACATGGTACGTGGCACAAAAATTCTGTTCTATTCTATGTTCCATGCATAAACGATCTTCTTGTGGTTTCTGTTTAACTTAGCTTCGACCTCCCCAGCCTCCTGTTTATCTTTATCTTTTGGATGTCAGTCACGTAGCAGTTGAAACGGGCTATTTGAAGCTTTTTTGTGATGTTCTTTTGGAAGAGCTGGAAAAAATTCCAGGGGATAGCAGAACGCAGATTGGTTTCATAACGTTTGCCAGCAGCGTTCAGTTCTATAATCTCGCGGAGAACTTAAATCAACCACACCAATTGGTTGTGTCGGATATCGAGGATATCTTTCTACCATGTCCTAACGATTTGTTGGTAAATTTAAATGAAAGTAAGAGGCTGGTCATTGAACTCTTAGAACAACTCCCTGTTAAATTCAACAACACAGCGGAGTGCAGTAGTGCCTTGGGGGCTGCTTTACAGGTATTTTTGTTTGACAAAATTGTATTAAACGCTGTCTTATAATCGTTTAAAAAATAGGCTGCATATAAGATGGTAAGTCCCACTGGCGGTCGTATTACGGTATTCCAAGCATCGTTACCTAATATTGGTCCGGGAGCCCTAAAGCCGAGGGAAGACCCGAATCAGCGAGCAGCCAAAGATGTGCCTAACTTGAATGCGGCCACGGATTTCTATAAAAAATTTGCTCTCGATTGTTCTGGTCAGCAAGTGGCAGTAGACCTGTTTTTGCTGGGTGGTCAATATATGGATATTGCTTCACTCTGTGAGTATTACCTAACTGGTGTTTTTATTTGCATCAATCTAATGTTTTTTCTTCTTGGCCTTCACAGCGTGTGCGTCAAAGTTCTCTGGTGGATGTATGTATCATTTCCCGAGCTTCCACTACGTCCACAACTTGCCACAGGTTGAACGGTTGGAACATTCTTTGCGTCGGTATCTAACGCGCAAGATTGGCTTTGAATCCGTGATGCGTATTCGCTGTACTCATGGCCTATCAATCCATACTTTCCACGGAAATTTTTTTGTGCGTTCGACTGATTTATTATCTCTGCCAAATATTAACCCGGACGCAGGATTTGGTCTACAAGTTTCAATTGACGAAAATTTAAGCGAAGTCCAAAACATATGCTTTCAGGCAGCACTTCTTTACACTTCAAGCAAAGGTAACGTTTCATTACTTCAAATTTTATTCACTCTAATGAACCCTACCATGTTCGGAATAGGTGAGAGACGTATACGACACACGATGTGTTTGCCGATCGCCAGCACGGTTGCAGACGTCATTCAGTCGGCAGATCAGCAGTGCATTGTCGGGTTATTAGCTAAAATGGGTAAACTGCCCTTCATATATTTTTAAATGATTTCGTTATCGTAATTCAATGGAAATTTTCACTTTTCTAGCCGTCGACCGTTCGCTGCATTCGAGTATCAGTGACGCGCGAGATGCCATTGTCAATGTTTGTGTAGACGTTTTATCAGCCTATAAAGCAACCATGAGCTCTGCAACATCAGGACTGTACGCACCTTCCAACCTAAGGTTGTTGCCTCTATATTTGGCGGCTCTATTGAAATCGGTTTGTTTTGTTTGAAACTACGTTTGCAGAAAGCTTTACGTCCATTTTTTTAACACGTAGGTTGCCTTTAGAACAGGACAAAGTACTCGACTGGATGACCGAGTCTTTGCCATGAACCAGCTGAAAGTATTGCCTTTATCTCAACTAATTCTGTCCGTTTACCCGGATCTGTATGCAATTCACAATTTGCACGATCAGGTAAACCAGGAATTCCGCATGTCAGTCTAAATTTGAAATAAAATAAAAAAATTTCGGACAGGGAGCCATAAGTCAAGGAGAGATGGTGATACCTCAACCTGGGCGTTTACATCTTTCTGCGGAAATGGTCGATTCGTCTGGGGCATATCTACTTGACACTGGGGATGTCATTTACCTATATGTCGGCCGCAATGTTCATCCAGCTTTCGTAGAAAATGTACTTGGTTCATCGAATTTCCAATCTTTGCCAGAGCAAATGGTGAGATTACTGTATGTGGAATAGTAGGCTAGATATTTTTTTTCTTAACTTGCATTTTTCGCAGTTCGAGTTGCCTGAACTAGAAACGGCTGAATCAGAAAGGCTAAGGAACTTTTTGATTCATTTGCAAAATCAGAGACCGTATCCAGCTGTGCTACAGCTCATCAGGTACAATTCTTTTGATGAGTCAACTTTTAGTGGAACTCCGCACAATGTGGTTTATCTTTTCTTTCAGGGAAGACAGTCAAATTCGTCACCTCTTCTCGAGTCATCTTGTCGACGGTCGGACGGAGTCCTCGCTTTCGTACTACGAATTCTTGCAGCATCTAAAGAATCAGATAAAATAACCTCACAATAAAATAATTCTTCAATATCGCACTTTTCTAATTTCGGTTTTAGCCAACGAGGTATGTGATTGGTGTTTGTTAATTTGGCATTTCCGAACCAATCCATACATGGGGACAAGTAATAACTGTGTTTGCATACCTTGGGCCGTCTTTTTGTACAACTGTAGCATTAGATCAAGCCAATTGTAAGAGGGAATTTTGCGCCACGCAAAAGTGCTGCTGATTGTTTGCGTTTGTTTTGGAATAAGTTTCGTTGGGATTCTTTCCAAAATATTTTATAATACCAAAACTGGATTGTTGACTCTTTTGAGCAAAATTCACTCTTCATTCCCATTTCCCTGTTGCATCCAAAACCTGTATGAGTGGTTTGTCTATCTTTGGGTGTCATCTTATAGCAAAAATAATCGAATTCTATACACAATTGTAAAGAAAACCCTACCAATTTGCTCTGTCAAATAAACATTGTATTATCAGTTATCACAGTATTTTGTCTACTGTTTTATCTGTGCCATTTAGACCAATTTACAAGGAGATGGCATCAGCTCATCTATAAGGTGTGCAATTACGCATCACCCAGTGCTTTTGTCGTTGGTGAACTGCCGAAAATTGATCTATCGGCATCATCTCCTCCTTGTAGATTCGGCATATCTTTCTAGCCAAGTAGCGAATTCGCCCAAGTCTGGCAAAGGTACCACAGATGATTTTTCTTTGATGTGGAGAGCCCATTTTCCCCGCAAATCTTCAGATATCTTGTTCACTAAACCAGAGAGTTCCAGAGCAGCGAAACTATGAATCTCGTTTGCACAACCCACCGCCTTCAAAATTGCTAAAATGTGTTGTACTTTTTCGGATAAGTCGCCAAGCGAAGACTGTAGATTGTTCGAGTCGATTGGAACCAATTTCCTAAGCCCTTCAAAGCACGAGCGAACCACTAGTAAAGGGTGTCCATAGTGGTTACTGAGATGAGTGAGCAGCTTGCGATAGCGGCCAGGGTGGCTAAAATGCGACACAAATTTTTGGCGGAGTTCAGGTGAAAGAAGTTCTTCCAAGTAGATCATCCGCAGTGTATCGTTGGGCATTGCATCGTGGATCCATGTCTTGAAGCGTTGTATGAAAAAAGGCCAGTCCATGGGGTTGCCGGTAAACGGCTCCAAGCCAACGTGAGGCGGCCAGGAAGATTGATCGCCAACGCACCAGTCCCAACAACAGAATGAATTACTGGAAGTCGGGGACGGTGGCAACACTCGTTCATCCAGTGAAAATTCAGCTGAAGAAGGCAGCTGAGCGATCCAGGAATCTGGAAGCGAACACGGTTGACAGTGGGGAATGGAAGGAATGGACGCTGAGGAAGACAGTGTGGAATTCGTTTTGCTAAGACAATATCGTTCTTCTCGATTTTGCTGCTCTAGCTGTTGGAAGTGATCCATCCGCTGAATTTCTCGACGAGTTTTCTCTAGTTCTTGGTGTCTTTTTTCGGATTCCGGACTGCGTCTATTACCTAAAGTTCCTCTTTCGCCCTATGTTTGAGTATGTTAATTTCCATATTTGAAGTTATGGATGCCGTTTTTGGTTATATGGACTAATTGATTAAATTTTACCTTGACAGCATGACTGCTTTCTAAGTACTGTGACATTTGACTGGTGCTGCTCGATCGCCGGAGACAGCCAAACAACTCTTGCTTTCCCTCATCAGAAGCTGCCTTCGTTTGCATGTGATGTTGAACCTTAGAAGTTGTTCGAGTGAACCGTACTTTGGCTGTTTGCCGGTAAAAATGGGAGCAACCAGAATCGTTTTCAGATTCACTGCCAGTCGAATCGTACGATTCTTCACATGCAGAATAACGATAGCCGGTACCTTTACCATTAGAGTGTACTGACGACATGGCAACTGAAACCACGTGGTGGCCTTGGGCGACTGTGAAAATTGACAAATTGTTCTGGATGTTACATTTAAGCCACAAAAATTCTTACCTGAAACGTGATGAAATTTATAGAACAAGATAGTGGATAACTAAACTGTGGCACAATCGAGAAAAATTATTGGCGTCGCTTTAAAGTTCAACGACGTCTCGTGTTTCACTGTGAC
Organism: Daphnia carinata; assembly: GCF_022539665.2. NCBI lineage: Eukaryota > Metazoa > Arthropoda > Branchiopoda > Diplostraca > Daphniidae > Daphnia > Daphnia carinata. The sequence goes on from NC_081333.1 coordinate 10,173,897, forward strand.
TCGTGACTGCCGTGCGAGTTGTGAACTGTGAAGCACAGGGCCGAGTAGTACTAATAGCAATGTGGTGGACCCTAAATCAACCCATTTTTAAAATCGAGGGTGTGGTAGTGAATCAAATGAGGTACAATATCGTGCAACAAACGAAATCGCGCGCTCAGCCTTGTTCACTTTTGATATACGTTTCGTGTGACTGCAAAGATCATGTGAGCTATCTATAAAACCCTTACTGCCAACAAAACCTTACTCTCTCAGTAAAGGCACACTATAAGTACCTTGACAAAAATAAAAGTATGCCATTAACCGAACATACATTGAAATTTCTTTATATTGCTATGGCAATCCGTTTTATATGGCAATCCGTTTTACATTTAAAAAAAAAAAAATGTCGAGAAAAAAAAAAAAAATCGCACTTTTTTCTTTTTTTCCGACACGTAGCCATCTACCGCTCAGACTCATTATTACTGGCGTAGGCAATTTCAGTCCATTGGATGCCATTCGCAGTTAGTTCAGTAGCGTGGCTGGAGAACAAAGCGTGGCTGGAGGAACAATTGAAAAATGGATAAGATAATACAACAAAAGGATGGTAAGTATAAACATTATTATATTGGTTTTCAATTATTAATTATTGTTTATTAGATCAAATTATGAAGCTGCAGGCCCAATTATTGGAACAACACAAAATATTAGATAACAGCAAAGCTAAGGATGGTAAGGCCTAATACGTAATGATTCTATTTATTTGCTTTTATTCATTTGTGTTTTGTAGCTCAAATTTTGAGTCTACAAGCTCAGCTATGGGAAAAGAACAAATTGGAACGGAACAGTTTCCAAACAGTGAAGGAGGTTTTTCCAAACTCATCCCTAACTGAACGTGAGGATGAATTGGCATTAGGCGAACACAGTCAGGTACCTAAACTTTTCAAATAAGAATTCAAAATAAGTATAGAATTTTAACAAGCAATGATTTATTGTTTAGTTATTCAGTCCACCATCAGACAGTGCGTTAAATTTAAATTCTGTTAGTGCTGCACTAAAAGAATTGTTCGTAATCAGTCCATGCAGCGATGGAACTGAACAATTGTGGGACCGTATTTGGGCTGAAAATGGGTGTGGTACGGAAACCCAGAAATGGCACGAGTTCAACCTAAAACATGGATTAGGTACTTCCCGGTTCTTTGTCTATCGAAAAAGTATTTTGAATGCTATTATTTTGCATTCACAGAATTTTAGCGGGGGATCAAGTCAAATATGGAAGTGTTACAGGATGGAAGAGTCAGCCTGTAGTTGAAAAAACACAGAGTGCATTACCGTTAAGGTGTGAGGTAAAGTAATAGAGTGATGCAAGTTGTCTAATGAGAAGTACCATATTGTGTTAATGAATCTGGTACAACAGCAATCCTTTATAGTTCTGTCACAGCTAGAAGCCTCAAATAATTCTGCTTCTCTTGCTAAAGAACAACTTGTCCTTTACGTTCACAGTGTTGGTGAAACTGGGTACTTAAATGGCCCTAAGATTTTGCTGCCGTTGCAGAGATGAACATCATACATGGACTCTTTAGGTATGAAAGGAATTTTCTTCAAATAATTTTGAATTTATGGCAAAGCATTTCTCCTGCTTTTTGCCAACCATGTCTAATCTAAAAAAAAAATTATCCAATAGGAAAGGATTTTCAGCATACTGGGAACACAACTATCAACAATGCAACATTCTACGCGTGCTATTTTATCATTCAAGAGCCTTATACAATGATTTTCATCTGCAATTTGTATGGCCTTTCCCAAGCTTCTGCCAGAAGTTGAATCTATAAGTCATGTAAGTCACATGAGCAACAATTGAGATGCTTAATGGTGTTGTTTTTCTTTTCTCAGCATAGGTTAATAGTAACGTGGATGGAGAGAATAACGCGTGGCTGGAGGAACAATTGAAAAATGGATAAGATAATACAACAAAAGGATGGTAAGTATAAACATTATTATATTGGTTTTCAATTATTAATTATTGTTTATTAGATCAAATTATGAAGCTGCAGGCCCAATTATTGGAACAACACAAAATATTAGATAACAGCAAAGCTAAGGATGGTAAGGGCTTATACGTAATGATTCTATTTATTTGCTTTTATTCATTTGTGTTTTGTAGCTCAAATTTTGAGTCTACAAGCTCAGCTAGGAGAAAAGAACAAATTGGAATGGAACAGTTTCCAAACAGTGAAGGAGGTTTTTCCAAACTCATCCCTAACTGAACATGAGGATGAATTGGCATTAGGCGAACACAGTCAGGTACCTAAACTTTTCAAATAAGAATTCAAAATAAGTATAGAATTTTAACAAACAATTATTTATTGCTTAGTTATTCAGTCTACCACCTGACAGTGTGTTAAAGTTAAATTCTGTTAGTGCTGCACTAAAAGAATTGTTAGTAATAAGTCAATGCAGCGAAGGAATTGAACAATTGTGGGATCGTATTTGGGCTGAAAATAGGTGTGGTACGGAAACCCAGAAATAGCATGAGTTCAACATAAAACATGAATTAGGTACTTTTCGGTTTTTTGTCTATCGAAACAGTATTTTTAATGCTATTATTTTGCATTCACAGAATTCTAGTGGGGAATCAAGTCAAGTCTAGAAGTGTTACAGGATGGAAGAGTGAGCCTACAGTTGAAAAACACTGAAAGTGCATTACCATTAAGGTATGAGGTAAAGTAATAGAGTATGCAAATTGTCTAATGAGAAGTACCATCTTGTGTGAATGAATCCTGTGTAACAGCAATCCTTTATAGTTCTGTTATAGCTAGAAGCCTCAAATAATTCTGCTTCTCTTGCTAAAGAACAACTTGTCCTTTACACTCAGAGTGTTGGTGAAGCTGGGTACTTAAATGGCCCTAAAGATGTTTCACTTCACTGGCATTGCAGCGATGAACATCATACATGGACTCTTTAGGTATGAAAGGATTTTTCTTGAAAAATTTTTGAATTTATGATGAAGCTTTTCTCCTCCTTTTTGCCAACCATGTCTTATCTACAAAAAAAAATTTATCCAATAGGAAAGGATTTTCAGCATACTGGGAACACAACTATCAACAATGCAACATTCTAGGGGTGTTATTTTATCCTTCAAGAGCCTTATACAATGATTTTTATCTACAATTTGTATGGCCTTTCCCGAGCTTCTGCCAGAAGTTGAATCTATGAGTCATGTAAGTCACATGAGCAACAATTGAGATGCTTAATGGTGTTGTTTTTCTTTTCTCAGTGTAGGTTAATAGTAACATTGGATCTGAAAAAATTCTTGGTTGGGGCATGACACTGAATAAATTGTAATGATTGGATGGATGACATGATATTTCTATACTTCATTCGGATTCCCGAGACGGTATTTGATATTTAAAAAATTGAAGTGCATATCTGGGCTCCCTTCCTTTCCGTAGCCCCGTTTCCCCTTGACTCGTAATAAGCCCGTAGGGGGTCATGCCCCTACTGTACGGTATATATAAAAATAACATATACCGAGGTTTGGAGGGCTCTGGCCGGAAAGGGGACGTGGGGGTCCGCTTAGTCCGATGATGTGTTCACGGAGGGCGACGTGGCTATCCACAAATCCGAACTAAAGGTTAATCGCTCCAGTAAAAATGTTCCATATCTTCGGCTCTTCTTCCGGCTTCTCTTAGCCAATCACCGGGTAATCTCCCCGGTGGGTCAACAAGGCAGTGTCTCCCCCTGTCTGGGTTGACGGCAACTTTTGAAAGGGCTATTGTGCCTTTTTAAAGTTGCAAAAATAATTGTAATGTGCAGAGAATTGTCAATAAAATTTTTTTTATAAAATATTTTTTGCAAAATTCGTTTCTTTCATTGTCTGTATTCGCTGTGTTCACACGTTACACTTTTTATATTTAGGTTGCTTAATTCACCTTTATTGTTTTTGTCACCTTTGATGGTAAGCATTGTTTCCATTGGTTTATCGTTTATCTGTAACTATTATTTATTACACTCTTTGAATTGTTCAACTTAGATTCAAGGAACAATCTGGATATTTTATAAAGTAATTTTGTATTTTGTTTTACTCGTATGGGAACCGATCCCCAGACATTGAGCGTGCGACGCCGATGCTCTAACATTGAGCCACGAGATATATCTAAATTTTTTATTATCGCATATCATATGTTATCGTCTAGGATGTTTATGCAGTCTTTCACAACTATATGTTTATCTTTCTATTGCTTCCATAAGGTTCTTAGCTCTGTGGTAGAGCTTTTATCTGCGATACCTGTTACCCTGGGTTCAAACCTCAGTAGATGTGTAAAAATGAAGTAGAATATTGTACAAGAGTATGTTGCAGAATTGCATTTCAGTTTTATTCTAAGTGTAAATGCAAGTCCACAAGTGACTAGAAAAAAAAGCCAACTTAAAATCATATGATTCGTGGCTCATTGGTAGAGCATCGGCGAGGTATGCCGAACATCCAGGGTTCGATCCCTGGATAATAATAGAATGCTTACAGATAAACGATAAACCAATACCCGTCACCTTACCATCAAATGTGACAAAAACAAATAAAGCAAAGCCAAAAAAAAAAAATTGATAAATGTAATGTGTGAACAAAGCTAACACAGACAATGAAAGAAACGAATTTTGCAAAAAATATTTTATAAAAAAAATTTTATTGACAATTCTCTTCACATTACAATTATTTTTGCAACTTTAAAAAGGCACAATAGCCCTTTCAAAAGTTGCCGTCAACCCAGGCAGGGGGAGACACTGCCTTGTTGACCCACCGGGGAGATCACCCGGTGATTGGCTAAGAGAAGCCGGAAGAAGAGCTGAAGATTTGGAACATTTTTACAGGAGCGATTAACCTTTAGTTCGGATTTGTGGGCAGCCACATCACCCTCCGTGAACACATCATCGGACGAAGCGGCACCCCACGTCCCCTTTCCGGCCAGAGCCCTCCAAACCTCGGTATATGTTGTTTTTATATATACCGTACAGTAGGGGCATGACCCCCTACGGGCTTATTATGAGTCAAGGGGAAACGGGGCTTCAGAAAAGAAGGGAGCCCAGATATGCACTTCAATTTTTTAAATATCAAATACCGTCTGGGGAATCCGAATTAAGTATAGCAATGTCATGTCATCCATCCAATCAATACAATTTATTCAGTGTCTTGCCCCAACCAAGAATCTTTTCAGATCCAATGTTACTATTAACCTATATTGAGAAAAGAAAAACAACACCGTTAAACACATCAATTGTTGATCATGGAACTTACATGACTCATAGATTCAACTTCTGGTGGAAGCTTGGGAAAGGACATACAAATTGCAGATTAACTTCATTGTATAAGGCTCTTGAATGATAAACTAGCACCTGTAGAATGTTGCATTGTTGATAGTTGTGTTCCCAGTACATGAAAATCCTTTCCTATTGGATAAAATTTTTTTTGGTAGATAAGACCTGGTTGGCAAAAAGGAGGAGAAATTCTTCGTCATAAATTCAAAATTATTTGAAGAAAAATCCTTTCATACCTAAAGAGTCCATGTATGATGTTCATCTCTGCAATAGCAGCAAAATTAAAACATCTTTAGGGCCATTTAAGTACCCAGTTTCCCCAACACTCTGAACGTAAAGGACAAGTTGTTCTTTAGACAGAGAAGCAGAATTATTTGAGGCTTCTAGCTGTGACAGAACTATAAAGGATTGCTGTTGTACTGGATTCATTAACACAAGATGGTACTTCTCATTAGGCAATTTGCATTACTCTATTAATTTACCTCACACCTTACGGTAATGCACTCTCAGTGTTTTTTCATCTGTAGGCTCACTCTTCCATCCTGTAACACTTCCAGACTTGATTTGATCCCCCGTTAAAATCTGTGAATGCAAAATAATAGCATTAAAAATACTTTTTCGATAGACAAAAAACCGAAAAGTACCTAATCCATGTTTCATGTTGAACTTGTGCCATTTCTGGGTTTCTGTACCACACCCATTTTCGGCCCAAATACGTTCCCACAATTGTTCAGTTCCTTCACTGCATGAGCTTATTACTAACGATTCTTTTAGTGCAGCACTAATAGAATTTAAATTTAACACACTGTCATGTGGTGGACTGAATAACTAAGCAATAAATAATTGTTTGTTAAAATTCTATACTTATTTTGAATTCTTATTTGAAAACTTTAGGTACCTGGCTGTGTTCACCTAATGCCAACTCATCCTCACGTTCAGTTAGAGATGAGTTTTGAAAAACCTCCTTCACTGTTTGGAAACTGTTCCGTTCCAATTTGTTCTTTTCCCCTAGCTGAGCTTGAAGACTCAAAATTTGAGCTACAAAACACGAATGAATAAAAGCAAATAAATAGAATCATTACGTGTTAGGCCTACGATCCTTAGCTTTGTTATCTAATATTTTGTGTTGTTCCAATAACTGGGCCTGCAGCTTCATAATTTGATCTAATAAACAATAATTAATAATTGAAAACCAATATAATAATGTTTATACTTACCATTTTTTTGTTTTATTATCTTATCCATTTTTCAATTGTTCCTCCAGCCACGCGTTGTTCTCCAGTCACGCTACTCAATTAACTGCTAATGGGATACAATTAACTCAAATTGCTTACATTCCTGTAATAACGAAACCGACTGATAGATGGCTACGGGTAGAAAAAAGAGAAAAAAGTGCGATTTTTTTTTTTTTTTTTTTTTTTTTTTTTTTTTTTTTTAAATGTAAAACGGATTGCCATAATTGCCATAGTTTTACACAAAAAAAAAAAATATTTCGCCAAAAAAAAAAAAAAAAATTACACTTTTTTCTTTTTTTCGATCCGTAGCCAGCTACCGGTCAGAATCGTTATTACTATGGCAATCCGTTTTACACAAAAAAAAAAAAAAATTTCGCCAAAAAAAAAAAAAAAATCGCACTTTTTTCTTTTCTTCCGACACGTAGCCATCTACCGCTCAGACTCGTTATTACTGGCGTAGGCAATTTCAGTCCATTGGATGCCATTCGCAGTTAGTTCAGTAGCGTGGATGGAGAATAACGCGTGAATGGAGGAACAAATGAAAAATGGATAAGATAATACAACAAAAGGATGGTAAGTATAAACATTATTATATTGGTTTTCAATTATTAATTATTGTTTATTAGATCAAATTATGAAGCTGCAGGCCCAATTATTGGAACAACACAAAATATTAGATAACAGCAAATCTAAGGATGGTAAGGGCTTATACGTAATGATTCTATTTATTTGCTTTTATTCATTTGTGTTTTGTAGCTCAAATTTTGAGTGTACAAGCTCAGCTAGGGGAAAAGAACAAATTGGAATGGAACAGTTTCCAAACAGTGAAGGAGGTTTTTCCAAACTCATCCCTAACTGAACATGAGGATGAATTGGCATTAGGCGAACACAGTCAGGTACCTAAACTTTTCAAATAAGAATTCAAAATAAGTATAGAATTTTAAAAAACAATTATTTATTGTTTAGTTATTAGTCTACCACCTGACAGTGTGTTAAAGTTAAATTCTGTTAGTGCTGCACTAAAAGAATGGTTAGTAATAAGTCCATGCAGCGAAGGAAGTGAACAATTGTGGGACCGTATTTGGGCTGAAAATGGGTGTGGTACGGAAACCCAGAAATAGCACGAGTTCAACATAAAACATGAATTAGGTACTTTTCGGTTTTTTGTCTGTCGGAAAAGTATTTTTAATGCTATTATTTTGCATTCACAGATTTTAACGGGGGATCAAATCAAGTCTGGAAGTGTTACAGGATGGAAGAGTGAGCCTACAGATGAAAAAACACTGAGAGTGCATTACCGTAAGGTGTGAGGTAAATTAATAGAGTAATGCAAATTGCCTAATGAGAAGTACCATCTTGTGTTAATGAATCCAGTACAACAGCAATCCTTTATAGTTCTGTCACAGCTAGAAGCCTCAAATAATTCTGCTTCTCTGTCTAAAGAACAACTTGTCCTTTACGTTCAGAGTGTTGGGGAAACTGGGTACTTAAATGGCCCTAAAGATGTTTTAATTTTGCTGCTATTGCAGAGATGAACATCATACATGGACTCTTTAGGTATGAAAGGATTTTTCTTCAAATAATTTTGAATTTATGACGAAGAATTTCTCCTCCTTTTTGCCAACCAGGTCTTATCTACCAAAAAAAATTTTATCCAATAGGAAAGGATTTTCATGTACTGGGAACACAACTATCAACAATGCAACATTCTACAGGTGCTAGTTTATCATTCAAGAGCCTTATACAATGAAGTTAATCTGCAATTTGTATGTCCTTTCCCAAGCTTCCACCAGAAGTTGAATCTATGAGTCATGTAAGTTCCATGATCAACCATTGATGTGTTTAACGGTGTTGTTTTTCTTTTCTCAATATAGGTTAATAGTAACATTGGATCTGAAAAGATACTTGGTTGGGGCAAGACACTGAATAAATTGTATTGATTGGATGGGTGACATGACATTGCTATAGTTAATTCGGATTCCCCAGACGGTATTTGATATTAAAAAAATTGAAGTGCATATCTGGGCTCCCTTCTTTTCTGAAGCCCCGTTTCCCCTTGACTCATAATAAGCCCGTAGGGGGTCATGCCCCTACTGTACGGTATATATAAAAACAACATATACCGAGGTTTGGAGGGCTCTGGCCGGAAAGGGGACGTGGGGTGCCGCTTCGTCCGATGATGTGTTCACGGAGGGTGACGTGGCTGCCCACAAATCCGAACTAAAGGTTAATCGCTCCTGTAAAAATGTTCCATATCTTCGGCTCTTCTTCCGGCTTCTCTTAGCCAATCACCGGGTAATCTCCCCGGTGGGTCAACAAGGCAGTGTCTCCCCCTGCCTGGGTTGACGGCAACTTTTGAAAGGGGTATTGTGCCTTTTTAAAGTTGCAAAAATAATTGTGATGTGCAGAGAAATGTCAATAAAATTTTTTTTATAAAATAATTTTTGCAAAATTCGTTTCTTTCATTGTCTGTGTTAACTTTGTTCACACATTGCATTTATCAATTTTTTTTTTGGCTTTGCTTTATTTGTTTTTGTCACATTAGATGGTAAGGTGACGGGTATTGGTTTATCGTTTATCTGTAAGCATTCTATTATTATCCAGGGATCGAACCCTGGATGTTCGGCATACCTCGCCGATGCTCTACCAATGAGCCACGAATCATATGATTTTAAGTTGGCTTTTTTTTCTAGTCACTTGTGGACTTGCATTTACACTTAGAATAAAACTGAAATGCAATTCTGCAATATACTCTTCTACATTATTCTACTTCATTTTTAATCATCTACTGAGGTTTGAACCCAGGGTAACAGGTATCGCAGATAAAAGCTCTACCACAGAGCTAAGAACCTTATGGAAGCAATAGAAAGATAAACATATAGTTGTGAAAGACTGCATATGACGATGACGATAACATATGATATGCGATAATAAAATATTTAGATATATCTCGTGGCTCAATGTTAGAGCATCGGCGTTGCACGCTGAATGTCTGGGGATCGGTTCCCATACGAGTAAAACGTAATACAAAATTACTTCATAAAATATCCAGATTGATATTTAAATCTAAGTTGAAGAATTCAAAGAGTGTAATAAATAATACTTACAGATAAACGATAAACCAACGGAAACAATGCTTACCATCAAAGGTGACAAAAACAATAAAGGTGAATTAAGCAAGCTAAATATAAAAAGTGTAACGTGTGAACACAGCGAATACAGACAATGAAAGAAACGAATTCTGCAAAAAATATTTTATAAAAAAAATTTTATTGACAATTCTCTGCACATCACAATTATTTTTGCAACTTTAAAAAGGCACAATAGCCCTTTCAAAAGTTGCCGTCAACCCAGGCAGGGGGAGACACTGCCTTGTTGACCCACCGGGGAGATTACCCGGTGATTGGCTAAGAGAAGCCGGAAGAAGAGCCGAAGATATGGAACATTTTTACAGGAGCGATTAACCTTTAGTTCGGATTTGTGGATAGCCACGTCGCCCTCCGTGAACACATCATCGGACTAAGCGGACCCCCACGTCCCCTTTCCGGCCAGAGCCCTCCAAACCTCGGTATATGTTATTTTTATATATACCGTACAGTAGGGGCATGACCCCCTACGGGCTTATTACGAGTCAAGGGGAAACGGGGCTACGGAAAGGAAGGGAGCCCAGATATGCACTTCAATTTTTTAAATATCAAATACCGTCTCGGAAATCCGAATGAAGTATAGAAATATCATGTCATCCATCCAATCATTACAATTTATTCAGTGTCATGCCCCAACCAAGAATTTTTTCAGATCCAATGTTACTATTAACCTACACTGAGAAAAGAAAAACAACACCATTAAGCATCTCAATTGTTGCTCATGTGACTTACATGACTCATAGATTCAACTTCTGGCAGAAGCTGGGAAAGGCCATACAAATTGTAGATGAAAATCATTGTATAAGGCTCTTGAAGGATAAAATAACACCCCTAGAATGTTGCATTGTTGATAGTTGTGTTCCCAGTATGCTGAAAATCCTTTCCTATTGGATAATTTTTTTTTGTAGATTAGACATGGTTGGCAAAAAGGAGGAGAAAAGCTTCATCGTAAATTCAAAAATTTTTCAAGAAAATTCCTTTCAAAGCTAAAGAGTCCATGTATGATGTTCATCGCTGCAATGCCAGTGAAGAGAAACATCTTTAGGGCCATTTAAGTACCCAGCTTCACCAACACTCTGAGTGTAAAGGACAAGTTGTTCTTTAGCAAGAGAAGCAGAATTATTTGAGGCTTCTAGCTATAACAGAACCATAAAGGATTGCTGTTACACAGGATTCATTCACACAAGATGGTACTTCTCATTAGACAATTTGCATACTCTATTACTTTACCTCATACCTTAATGGTAATGCACTTTCAGTGTTTTTCAACTGTAGGCTCACTCTTCCATCCTGTAACACTTCTAGACTTGACTTGATCCCCCACTAGAATTCTGTGAATGCAAAATAATAGCATTAAAAATACTGTTTCGATAGACAAAAAACCGAAAAGTACCTAATTCATGTTTTATGTTGAACTCGTGCTATTTCTGGGTTTCCGTACCACACCCATTTTCAGCCCAAATACGGTGCCACAATTGTTTAATTCCTTCGCTGCATGGACTTATTACTAACAATTCTTTTAGTGCAGCACTAACAGAATTTAACTTTAACACACTGTCAGGTGGTAGATTGAATAACTAAGCAATAAATAATTGTTTGTTAAAATTCTATACTTATTTTGAATTCTTATTTGAAAAGTTTAGGTACCTGACTGTGTTCGCCTAATGCCAATTCATCCTCATGTTCAGTTAGGGATGAGTTTGGAAAAACCTCCTTCACTGTTTGGAAACTGTTCCATTCCAATTTGTTCTTTTCCCCTAGCTGAGCTTGTAGACTCAAAATTTGAGCTACAAAACACAAATGAATAAAAGCAAATAAATAGAATCATTACGTATAAGCCCTTACCATCCTTGGCTTTGCTGTTATCTAATATTTTGTGTTGTTCCAATAATTGGGCCTGCAGCTTCATAATTTGATCTAATAAACAATAATTAATAATTGAAAACCAATATAATAATGTTTATACTTACCATCCTTTTGTTGTATTATCTTATCCATTTTTCAATTGTTCCTCCAACCCATGGCCTACTCTAATAACGGCCTAACAACGCGCAATACCCCCAGCGCCTAAAACTGCATTGCCAGAGGGGCTTAATACCCCAAATCGAGCTCCACTTTCCACTGTTTGGTAACAAATACACACTTGAAATGTGTGGAAGGAAGCTGTGGAAGTGGAATTTTTTTTTCTTTTTTTTCTAGTACTACAGTAGTACCGCTTTCTCAAAGAACATATATCCCAATAACAATAATGATCCCAATATATCCCATTTCACATAAATCAAACAATAAGAACACGGTTGAATTTTCAAGGTTTTTTATTACTTCTGAAGTTTTATGACTTTTCTTTTCTTTGGTTTGTTAGACACAACTGGAATTTTATCAAATTGCACTCTAAACCTCTTTTCTTCAGTTCACAGAACAGCAAGGAAAAATTTTTTACACAAAAAGATTCCAAAATACCACTAACATTCATGGAAGAGTTGGCCACAGATATTGACGGGCCACTTGTATGGAAATCTGGATAAATGTTACCAGAGACAAACTGTTTTTCATGAGGTGTTGATTGCCTATTAAAATCAGTAGGTGGTTCACATGCAAAGTCTTGATGAAAGTGGGAATGCATGGTTTGTTCTTTCTCCTAAAAAACATAAATATATTGGTTAAACATATTAGCGGGACATGTCACAATCTGAATTTCAAATCCTTACCAAACTTGTTGAAGGAATAATACTACCACAGGTAGACTTCGTTCCTGGAAATTCTGACCGTTCATAGGAATTGGAAACCAATGAACCCATTGCGTGGGCATTTGCCTGAAAAGGAAAAATGTTTCTGTTACACAATTATCACTGTACATAAGAATATTGCATGTCGAAGTAACCTCATGAAGAGTAGTAGTGGATGGCCATGACCGGAACAGGCTTGGTACTGCGTTTTTCAGCAATTTGTTTTTTTCATTATAGCAGTTAGGTTCAAAGTGCAAACTGCAAATGCGGAGGTCTTTGTGTAATTTAAAATATTTGGAAAAACCTGTTATTGCACTGTTGGATGCAAATTGACGAAGCCATAGTTCAATTACATTTTCGTTTCTTGGCCAACGAAAGAAACGAAGATTATTTTCTTTATTTGCGTAACTTGAACTAGAACAAAATAAAACGCAACACTTCACTCTCATTTAAAAAAAAAAACTACCCTACACAAAAAGCACTAATCGCGACTGAGACGCTGTCCACTTAAACAAGCATTGCCGAGCAATGGCAAAAATCAAGAAAATTTTAATGGGTGGAATTACGCTTTGGAAAGTGGAATTCAATTTGGGGTATTAAGCCCCTCTGGCAATGCAGTTTTAGGCGCTGGGGGTATTGCGCGTTGACAGGCCGTTATTAGAGTAGGCCATGCTCCAACCACGCGTTATTCTCTCCATCCACGCTACTGAACTAACTGCGAATGGCATCCAATGGACTGAAATTGCCTACGCCAGTAATAACGAGTCTGAGCGGTAGATGGCTACGTGTCGGAAAAAAAAGAAAAAAGTGTGATTTTTTTTTTTTTTTTGGCGAAATTTTTTTTTTTTTTTTGTGTAAAACGGATTGCCATATATTACTGGCATGTCAATTTGAGTCCATTGGATCCAGCCATTCCACTTCTAGGGATATTACCCTATTTAGGGGGATTTAAGGAAAATTTTTGGAATCTAGGGTGCAGTTATGGAAATCTAGGGTTTCCGGGGTTATCCAGGGCCTATTTAATTTTCTGGGGATTTCTCGGGATTTTGAGATTTTTGGCCAAACCGCTGTTGCTTTTGGCGCTTCTATGCAACTTCAAAAGTAAAATGTTCCTCAATAAGAGCCACCAAGCGGACAATGGTGAACGGTACGCTTGCAGAAAGTAACACTGACTAGGATACACCACGAACTCCATTTGATCCTCCAAACGTCTGTGCCAAACATATCGCACGCCGAATTTTTTAAGACTCAAGTCTCCGACTGAATTTCTGACAAGCACTTGACCCAATTGCAAAAGCTGGGGAGAGTTCCTTGAATATATACGTAGGAATTACGAATCTATTTTGTTCAACCATGAGGAACAATTTGTTGTTGAGACATGATGAACCCGAGGCCTCTCACACAAGTTTGTTATCTAGGTGAGCAACACACTGTTCATTGGGAAACGCTGTGATTCTCTTGAGGCTTTATAACGTTGAAAGTTCGATGACAATTATTTTTGGAAAAAACCATATCTTTATTGCTTAACTAAACAAATATGATGGGGCAATCCGATGGTTTTATTTCCATAGCCAATTTAAATTTTTCTGGTAACTTGTTTGGCTTTGACGGGCACTGGTTAATTGCTTTAAAAATGTGTTCGATTTAATGCTGTTCTAAAATAAATAAAATGGGTTATTTTATTTTTTTTATTTACATTTATAAAAGTAATAAAATTTTTTTTGAAGCAATGGCGTCTATAAGAACCGAACACGGACAGTCGACGTATGATCTCAGTGCTATACCACAGCGCCCTACCACAGCGCGACACCACTATTAGTCACATATTATATAGCTCCGGTATTAGAACGAAGGTCGATGAAAAATAAATTTGTTTGAGATGTGCGGTCCTGGCACAGTGGTTACCACCTTCGCTTCGCATTCTGAAGGCCCCGGGTTCAAGTCCCGACACCGCCAATTTCCCCCCCTCCCTTTCCCTCCAAATCTTCATTCAAGATACGCAAGATTCATCGGATTACGCAAGCTTCTACAACAGATCAAGACGCAAGATTCCTTCAAGAAAGAAGAAAAGAAGAGAGAAAACAAGAAGAAAGAAAAAAAGAAGAGAGAAGAACGAAAAGACAAGAAGAAAGAAAAAAAGAAAAGAGAAAAAAGAAGAGCCATGCCTACTATAAAGGGGCTAAATGGCACACCAAAAAAAGCCTTGCCAGGCTAAAAATGGCAAAAATAGCCTTGCCAGGCTAAAAATCGATCTGTAGTACTGTTCACTACCTTGAAGATCGAACCACAAGCTGAAAGGTAGAGAAAAGGTGATCGTTGAACGTAGGCTGTTCGTTAGCCTCCCCACGGCCTGAAAGACGGCTCGTGGATGCAGGCAGCTTATCATCGGGATACGTGACCCAATTCGCTACCCGTAAGCTTTTGTTGTTCCTTTTTGTATCTAACACCACCACTTTGCGGAAACGATGGAAGAAATGGTGAAGTTCAAGCATGACAAGCATGAACGAGTGTAAGTTTTGTAAGTAAGAATAGCATAGAACATACAGAATGGTAATATTATTTATTTACAAGCTAATATAAGCCCGAGTTCGAATCTAGCCCTCATTTCTTTTTCCCTTTCCTACCGTAAGCTGGCCACGCGCGGCGCTAGGTTCCGGGAAAGTGGAGCTCGGTTTGGGGTATTACGCCCCTCTGACAATGCAGTTTTAGGCGCTGGAGGTATTGCGCGCTGACAGGCCGTTATTATAGTAGGCCATGAAAGTAACAGGGATTTTTCTGGGGATTTTATTTTTTTAAAATAAGGATTTATGTCCCCAGTCTGGCAACGTTCTAGGGATACCACTTTGCGGAAAGTGGAAACACTGATTGGATCCCATTGTCAGTTAGTCGAGTAGCGTGGGTGGAGAAAAACGCGTGGCTGGAGAAAAATATGTTAAAATGGATAAGATAATAAAAGATAAGGATGGTAAGTACAAAGATTATTACATTAGTTTTCAATTATTAATTATTGTTTTTTGGCTCTAATTATGAACCTGCAGGCTCAATTATTGCAACAGCAGAAAATATTAGGTGACAACAAAACCAAGGATGGTAACACGTAATGATTGTATTTGTGTTGTTTTATTCATTTTTGTTTTTTAGCTCAAACTTTGAGTCTACAAGCTTAGTTACTGGAAAAAAAAACAAGTTAGAACGGGACACTTTCCAAACAGTGAAGGAGGTTTTTCCAAACTCATCCCTAACTGAACGTGAGGATGAGTTGGCATTAGGCGTACACAGTCAGGTACCTAAACTTTTCAAATAAGAATGCAAAATAAGCATAGAATTTTAACAAGCAATGATTTATTGTTTAGTTATTCAGTCCACCATCAGACAGTGCGTTAAATTTAAATTCTGTTAGTGCTGCACTAAAAGAATTGTTCGTAATCAGTCCATGCAGCGATGAAACTGAACAATTGTGGGACCGTATTTGGGCTGAAAATGGGTGTGGTACGGAAACCCAGAAATGGCACGAGTTCAACCTAAAACATGGATTAGGTACTTCCCGGTTCTTTGTCTATCGAAAAAGTATTTTGAATGCTATTATTTTGCATTCACAGAATTTTAGCGGGGGATCAAGTCAAATATGGAAGTGTTACAGGATGGAAGAGTCAGCCTGTAGTTGAAAAAACACAGAGTGCATTACCGTTAAGGTGTGAGGTAAAGTAATAGAGTGATGCAAATTGTCTAATGAGAAGTACCATCTTGTGTTAATGAATCTGGTACAACAGCAATCCTTTATAGTTCTGTCACAGCTAGAAGCCTCAAATAATTCTGCTTCTCTGGCTAAAGAACAACTTGTCCTTTACGTTCACAGTGTTGGTGAAACTGGGTACTTAAATGGCCCTAAGATTTTGCTGCCGTTGCAGAGATGAACATCATACATGGACTCTTTAGGTATGAAAGGAATTTTCTTCAAATAATTTTGAATTTATGGCAAAGCATTTCTCCTGCTTTTTGCCAACCATGTCTAATCTATAAAAAAAAATTTATACAATAGGAAAGGATTTTCAGCATACTGGGAACACAACTATCAACAATGCAACATTCTACGGGTGCTATTTTATCATTCAAGAGCCTTATACAATGATTTTCATCTGCAATTTGTATGGCCTTTCCCAAGCTTCTGCCAGAAGTTGAATCTATAAGTCATGTAAGTCACATGAGCAACAATTGAGATGCTTAATGGTGTTGTTTTTCTTTTCTCAGCATAGGTTAATAGTAACATTGGATCTGAAAAGATTCTTGGTTGGGGCAAGTCACTGAATAAATTGTAATGATTGAATGGATGACATGACATTTTTATACTTCATTCGGATTCCCGAGACGGTATTTTATATTTAAAAAATTGAAGTGCATATCTGGGCTCCCTTCCTTTCCGTAGCCCCGTTTCCCCTTGACTCGTAATAAGCCCGTAGGGGGTCATGCCCCTACTGTACGGTATATATAAAAACAACATATACCGAGGTTTGGAGGGCTCTGGCCGGAAAGGGGACGTGGGGGTCCGCTTAGTCCGATGATGTGTTCACGGAGGGCGTCGTGGCTACCCACAAATCCGAACTAAAGGTTAATCGCTCCTGTAAAAATGTTCCAAATCTTCAGCTCTTCTTCCGGCTTCTCTTAGCCAATCACCGGGTAATCTCCCCGGTGGGTCAACAAGGCAGTGTCTCCCCCTGCCTGGGTTGACGGCAACTTTTGAAAGGGCTATTGTGCCTTTTTAAAGTTGCAAAAATAATTGTAATGTGCAGAGAATTGTCAATAAAATTTTTTTTATAAAATAATATTTGCAAAATTTGTTTCTTTCATTGTCTGTGTTCACACATTACATTTATCAACTTTTTTTTTATTTACCTTGCTCAATTCACCTTTATTGTTTATGCCACCTTTGATGGTAAGCATTGTTTCCATTGGTTTATCATTTATCTGTAAGCATTCAATTATTATCCAGGGATCGAACCCTGGATGTTCGGCATACCGGGCCAATGCTCTACCAATGAGCCATGAATCATATGATGTCAAGTTGGCTTTTTTCTAGTCACTTGCGGACTTGCATTTACACTTTGAATAAAACTGAAATACAATACTGCAATATTCTTTTCTACATTTAGATGTAGATCTTTATACATCTACTAAGGTTTGAACCCAGGGTAACAGTTTTCGCAGCTGAATGCTCTACCACAGAGTTATGGACGTTATGTAAGCAAAAGAAAGATAAACATATAGTTGTGAAAGACTGCATAAACATCCTATACGATAACATATGATATGCGATAATAAAAAATTTAGATATATCTCTTGGCTCAATGTTAGAGCATCGCCGTTGCACGCTGAATGTCTGGGGATCGATTCCCATAACAGTAAAACAATATACAAATACAAAATTACTTCAGAAAATATCCAGGTATTACACGTTGTTCCTTGTCTAAGTTCAAAAATTCAAAAAGTGTAATAAATAATAATTGAATACTTACAGATGAACGATACAACAAATTTTGCAAAAATTATTTTATAAAAAAAATTTTATTGACAATTCTCTGCACATTACAATTATTTTTGCAACTTTAAAAAGGCACAATAGCCCTTTCAAAAGTTGCCGTCAACCCAGGCAGGGGGAGACACTGCCTTGTTGACCCACCGGGGAGATTACCCGGTGATTGGCTAAGAGAAGCCGGAAGAAGAGCTGAAGATTTGGAACATTTTTACAGGAGCGATTAACCTTTAGTTCGGATTTGTGGGTAGCCACGACGCCCTCCGTGAACACATCATCGGACTAAGCGAACCCCCACGTCCCCTTTCCGGCCAGAGCCCTCCAAACCTCGGTATATGTTGTTTTTATATATACCGTACAGTAGGGGCATGACCCCCTACGGGCTTATTACGAGTCAAGGGGAAACGGGGCTACGGAAAGGAAGGGAGCCCAGATATGCACTTCAATTTTTTAAATATAAAATACCGTCTCGGGAATCCGAATGAAGCATAAAAATGTCATGTCATCCATTCAATCATTACAATTTATTCAGTGTCTTGCCCCAACCAAGAATCTTTTCAGATCCAATGTTACTATTAACCTATGCTGAGAAAAGAAAAACAACACCATTAAGCATCTCAATTGTTGCTCATGTGACTTACATGACTTACATATTCAACTTCTGGCAGAAGCTTGGGAAAGGCCATACAAATTGCAGATGAAAATCATTGTATAAGGCTCTTGAATGATAAAATAGCACCCGTAGAATGTTGCATTGTTGATAGTTGTGTTCCCAGTATGCTGAAAATCCTTTCCTATTGTATAAATTTTTTTTTATAGATTAGACATGGTTGGCAAAAAGCAGGAGAAATGCTTTGTCATAAATTCAAAAAATTTTCAAGAAAATTCCTTTCATACCTAAAAAGTCCATGTATGATGTTCATCGCTGCAATGCCAACGAAATGAAACATCTTTAGGGCCATTTAAGTACCCAGCTTCACCAACACTCTGAACGTAAAGGACAAGTTGTTCTTTAGCAAGAGAAGCAGAATTATTTGAGGCTTCTAGTTGTGACAGAACTATAAAGGATTGCTGTTATACAGGATTCATTCACACAAGATGGTACTTCTCATTAGAAAATTTGCATACTCTATTACTTTACCTCATACCTTAATGGTAATGCACTTTCAGTGTTTTTCAACTGTAGGCTCACTCTTCCATCCTGTAACACTTTCAGACTTGACTTGATCCCCCACTAAAATTCTGTGAATGCCAAATAATAGCATTAAAAATACTTTTTCGATAGACAAAAAACCGAAAAGTACCTAATTCATGTTTTATGTATGTTGAACTCATGCTATTTCTGGGTTTCCGTACCACACCCATTTTCAGCCCAAATACGGTCCCACAATTGTTCACTTCCTTCGCTGCATGGACTTATTACTAACAATTCTTTTAGTGCAGCACTAACAGAATTTAACTTTAACACACTGTCAGGTGGTAGACTGAATAACTAAACAATAAATAATTGTTTGTTAAAATTCTAAACTTATTTTGAATTCTTATTTGAAAAGTTTAGGTACCTGACTGTGTTCGCCTAATGCCAATTCATCCTCATGTTCAGTTAGGGATGAGTTTGGAAAAACCTCCTTCACTGTTTGGAAACTGTTCCATTCCAATTTGTTCTTTTCCCCTAGCTGAGCTTGTAGACTCAAAATTTGAGCTACAAAACACAAATGAATAAAAGCAAATAAATAGAATCATTACGTATTAGGCCTTACCATCCTTAGCTTTGCTGTTATCTAATATTTTGTGTTGTTCCAATAATTGGACCTGCAGCTTCATAATTTGATCTAATAAACAATAATTAATAATTGAAAACCAATATAATAATGTTTATACTTACCATCCTTTTGTTGTATTATCTTATCCATTTTTCAATTGTTCCTCCAGCCACGCGTTATTCTCCAGCCACGCTACTGAACTAACTGCGAATGGCATCCAATGGACTGAAATTGCCTACGCCAGTAATAACGAGTCTGAGCGGTAGATGGCTACGTGTCGGAAAAAAAGAAAAAAGTGCGATTTTTTTTTTTTCCGCCATTTTTTTTTTTTAATGTAAAACGGATTGCCATATGTAAAACGGATTGCCATATCGCAATCCCGATCACGAAAAAAAAATTTATCGCGGATCCGATTATTTTTAACGATCTACCTTTTCGCCATCTAGTGGTCGATTTGGCTATCGTAGAAAAGTCGGGCTTATTTAGTCGGGCTTAAATTTTTTTCTGCAAAACCCGGAACTCATCGGAAGTGGTTGAATATCACAGCATGTACCCAAAATTGACTGCTGATTCCGTTAAATTTGTTATTTTTTTCATTAAGTTAACTATTTTGGAAATACACCGAATATTTCTGCTGCATTGCGCTAGCGCTGTAGCGTACTGGCGCGCTAGCATTCCGTCAAATATTCGGTGTATTTAAAAAACAATTGACTCAATGAAAAAAATAACAATTTTATCGGAATCAGCATTCAATTTTGAGTATATTGCGATACTCAACCACTTCCAATGAGTTCCGGTTTTTGCAGAAAAAAAATTTAAGCCCAGCTAAATAAGCCCGACTTTTCTTATTTTTTGCACGAATATTCAGAGTAATTCAAAAACGGCTGACCTGATCAGAAAACGAGTGGCATTTTTTGAATCAGCGTTAAATTTTGATTATATTGTGTAATTTTCATCAAATTCCAAGAGATGTCATTTTTGGCCGATTTTAACAAAAGTGGTAAGGCTATATAGTCTTTGAACTTTTTCATTTTTGGCTAGATTTTAATTTTCGTTTAAAATACATGATTTCAATTCAAAATTAAACGCTTATCACGGAAATCAAATTGATTTTCCAATGGGTTTTATGGTTTGTTAATTAAACGTAAAAAAGGAAAAATAAAGAAAAGTCGGGCTTATTATTTAATCGGGCTTAAAAAATTTGTCTGCAAAAACCGGCACTCATCTGAATTGGTTGAATATCACAGGATATACTTAAAATTGACTGCTGATTCCGATAAAATTGTTATTTTTCTGACTGAGTTAACCATTTTGAATTTAATCCAAGATTTATATGTTCAGCTGGCCATATGGCCAAGGTTTCCATTAGGATCTCTGCATGTGTACTGAAAACAAAAATGCCAATCGAGTGTCTTGATCGACATGAAAGGGCAGCTGATTGGGGCAGGAAACATGTAGTATTAGTAAGATATTACCCGAAGACTCGTTTATTAACGTGGGAATAGTTTCGTCTGACGAAGGAGTATAAACAAGCACAACGATAAAAAATAGAAGACGAGGTAAGTGATGGTCTGACTGTTACTGCATAGTATAAGACAAACCAGACAAAAAGAAGTGGTAATGTTCCTGGTGTTAAAATCCGCCGAGGATTAAATAGTGGGATCAGCCTTTCAATCAAGCTATAAATGGCTCCGTTTCTTCACCAATAACTTACCTAGCAATTTTTAGAATTAATTCAAAATAACGATCACAGTTGGCATTGGTTTAAAAATTTCAAGATATCAGACTGAGAGTTTTTTATTTGCAATATGTTCTGGCCAAACCAGGAAAATAATTATAAGCACGGCAATCTAATAATTTAGCCTGTATTATTTTGAAGTCGATAGTAAAATGGGAAGCTTTAGAGGGTCAATTAATTACTTTATTATTGCCTGTAGAACGTCGTAAGAGAGCTGTTTCGCATTCTTTGTCATTACATTTCCTTCCGCCCGACTATTAAACGTGCTTGGCATTCATATACGCTTCACTAATGCCCTTACCGTAACATTTTTCAGCCTGTCTTTTTTTATGTTTTAACCTATGCATGTGAACTGTGGCGTAGACTGATGTAAGGCGCACCCCAATCCGCTTGTAGTCCTTGTTAAATGGATCGCTTAAAATACTGAAGCTTACATGGGTGATTACACAAGCACTTTCCTCTGTGGTTTATTTGGCGAAGACTTCAGTTTCTACACACAAAAAAAGACGTTAAACTTTTATTACGTTATTCCATGCTGTTCTCCTAGCCAATACTTAGAAAAAGATTGACTATTGTGGTTTGCCTGATACGATTTAAGAACAAATT
This sequence comes from Daphnia carinata, assembly GCF_022539665.2. NCBI lineage: Eukaryota > Metazoa > Arthropoda > Branchiopoda > Diplostraca > Daphniidae > Daphnia > Daphnia carinata. Next base: position 10,195,924 of record NC_081333.1, read on the forward strand.
CTCGATGAAGTATTTGCGATTGAATATGGACATCATAAGAAATTGAATTTCCTCCGTAAAATTGCTATTGCTTATTTCCTACATTCTTGTTCCCATTTCTACAACCAGAAATTCCAAGAATGTAAAACAATTATATCTTAACCAAGGAAAAATGTTCCCAGTCTCTATTATTATCGGAAGAACTGGATAGGCATCTTTTTTTTAATGTTATATGTACCATATGACGTCTACATTGCGCCTGAATGCCAATAAATCACCCAGCTCTTTTATCCCAATACTAAGATGAGCACATTTTAAAACCATCTAAAACAATTCATGGCTGTTACTTCTATTCTACGTCGCACGCGTACAGCGAATAGCTTGTCTACAAATAAGTTGATACGCAATCAAACGGATCATAACTAGGGAAGTTTAAAAATCGTTTTTATTCTTTAAACGAAAGTTAGGCAACCAGGGCACGTAGGTGTTACATTGTCAATATAAACTTAGCTTTACTCCAACATTTGCACGCTATTGTGTTTGACAATGAGCCATGCATGCAACCAACAAACGAGCTTCTGCGTGTAAAATTCGTGTTACTACTGCTGATAGGTAAACATACATCTACTCATTTTGGGCTGAATTTAATTTGCGCGAGCTTTCGCTGTCGACGTGAAAGTATTACAATTTATTATAGATAACCTAGTTTATCAGTACCCTCGTTTCATTGTTTTTTGGGGGTGGATGCCCTACGCACGCTCCCTACACCTAAAGCGTCTTCTGTTTCTCTCTGTCTATTCTATACGACACCAAGGGTAATCAGTAGAAAATAGGAGACAATACATGATTACATATATATACGGCCCGGACAAGTAATAACGTAGTAACACGTTTGTATTGGTATCGATTGGCATCAAAAGCCGTTCATTGCAGTAAAAACTAAACTGTTTTTTTTTTCTCTTCTATATATGGATAGTGTTAGAGATTACGACCATTTCTTGGACTATCTATTCCCGATCCTCAATAAGCCCCTGTTTACGTGCTTGTATATATAGAAACGCTTACTATACTCATAACGCAGAAGAGGAACCTTATTGTCGGAAGACAGTTATAATTACGGATTGTGGATTTGCCCCCACAACATATACTGACAGGTTACGAAAGACGTGAAATAATTAACCTTTGCAAATAGTGAAATATGAGCGAGACGGGTTGTGTCACCATCAATATCCTCTTTCAAATTTTGTTTTTGTTTTATAATTTATAGACTCATCTCCTTTTCGATCGTTTTGAATCTATCATACTGAATACACAAGGATCGAATTTCTATGGACAGGTTCCAAAGCCTGCCCAGCTGTGCGGCGAGCCATAGCGCCGTTTCTGTGCACATAATAGTTTGGTCCTCTAATTCCCCGGTTTTAGTATTGAGACTTCAATTCAAATTGAATCGGCGCCGATATAAGATGATTCAATTTATTATTTTTTTTTTGTCCTTGAATATTTAACTAGGTCATAGGTTTGCCGACTGAAATTTAACATGCCGCGATGCAGTGAGGGTTATTTTCAATGGCCTCATATCTATAGGCTACAGGTGAAAGAGATACGGGCGGCTATCACAGATGGCTGAAATACGTGACGAAGAGATGGGCCGCCTTTTTGCTTTTTCTGCCTGAATGGCTCTCAATTTCACGTTCAGTTGAATGAGTCTCAATGTCTCATTAAAGTAGTCTAGGCTACTACCGTTCCGAAATAGAAAAACTTCAAAGAACCTATTATATTTCCTGCCCGCTCAACGTTGCTCATTTTTAAAAGATGTAAATTAAAACTTTCAGATTCCAACATCGTCTAATGTTTTTTTTTATGTTTTTGTCAAAGGAACAACTAAACTTCTCTTCCATTCTTCTGCCCATACAAATTTTTTCCTTTTATCTCTTACTTGATCGATACAAGCATCAAGCACGTAGCTAGAGTTTTAAATGTACAATTACGCATACCAATGCTGCCACCCGGCTGACACAGCGTAACACGACATTTTACCCAAAAAATGTAATAAATAGGCATCAGCCTGACTAAAACATTTGAATAAGTGTTTAGTGATCAACTCGATAGAAATGCAAAAGGGCCCTTTCATCAAAAATTGATTTTTTTTTCACGTCACATTACGTAATTTGTTCGCGAACCGGTTCGATTATAATTGCCCGAGCATCCATATAATTGTCAACCATTGCCAGAGCGTTAGAAATGTATAATGCTCTTCTACTTTTTCGTGGGACGTCGCTGATAATATACAGTATGCCCAATTGACTTCTATAACAATTTAAGGAGATTCCCAATCAAAGTTGGTTGAAATATTTTTGAAAAGCAAACGTACCCTCTTTATTGGTCTAATCTGGCACAACCCTGGCTTCCGGTCCCGACGATATGATTATTTTCCCTTTCGGCTATTGGGAGAGAAAATCTTTTATGTTACTGTGTATCCCATTATTTACCCGATAACATTCCCGCAGAATCAGAAAACGGACATGTCATCTAATGAGATCGTCTCAAGACTATCAGGCTTCAGCAAGGAAATCGCTATGAATTTAAATATCCATTTTTCTTTCACTAGTACAAAATGGCGTCATGGGGGCTTAGTCGTCTGGCGCCTGCGTCCCTCCACTTTGTAAAGGTCCACTTTTCAGCGTTACTGGTAGTTCTAGCCCTAAAGATGCGGACAGATTCCTTCATTCAGTATTCTATCTGTTCAACTGGAAGTGGCTGCTTGAGAACGTCCGTGTTAAGAAAGACATAAGTTCAGAGATTGCATGTCTGTGCCATTGTTTCAGGGTCTAGCGAAAGTACCACGTAGTTAGTGAAAAAGTCTGTTTCAAAATGAGTGTTTCAATTTTTGGAACAATGACTTCCGAGGTAGATGCAGAACACTTGAGCTCGGATGCGCTATTCTATCCGTCTTGTGAAAATGCAACAACTGTTACCGACATCTCGCAATTCAATTTCAGCGAATTTGACTATCCAGGCGGGGGCGGCCCTTGGCCTCCACCCCTTGACTTTATTTCCGCTATGAAAATCACCTTTTGTGTAATCAACATGATCGTATCTATTCTTGGAAACTGTGCCGTCATCATTGCTGTCTATCACAACCCGGCGCTCAGATCGACCATCAATTTTTATCTGGTAAATAGCCTAGTTACCTCTCTGTATGTGTACTATTCCTATTTTAGATATGAATCAAGTAGTTCAAAATCATTCCAACATTTCTGATAGCCTAGTCATGGCTGCTATGGTTTCATGCTTAAAATAAATGTTTGTGATTTAAATAAGAAATCATTGAAGTGGGACTCGATTACGGAGCGTCATTGAAATAACGGTGATGAGCTGCTCATTTCAAACTTGCGCGCCGCTGGAAATCTTTGAAAAAAATTAGGTCACCTAAATGCATCATCAACATTTTGATGGAGCAATTTTTTTCCTTCGCTAGGTCAACTTGGCGGTGGCTGACGTCTTGATCGCCCTGTGCTGCATGTGGCCGCATCTGGTCAACGATTTGACGAAACCAGCGTTCATTTTGGGGGCGTTCATGTGCAAATTCAACGCATTTGCTCAAAGTAAGTAATTCCCAAAGTTCTGAAAATGCACAGGACAAAGTCACTTGTGCTGGTGTTATATCCGTTTGGCGATCACCAGTCCAGTTGTGTCCAGGTTTGTTCTGATTCCAACTTATGGAACTTCACAGGTAGATATAAAGTAGGTTGAAACTAGAGCGATAGCAAGTTGTATTCAGTACGCAACGTTGTTCTTCCCTATTGCCCATAATTTTACTATAGATAATAAACTCTCTCAACGCAAAATTTGTGTGACGTTGCCCAGGTGTGGCTAGTGAAAATAAGTTCTGTTGGCTACTGAGCTCAATCTCATTAACGAGGTTTTAATTATCAGCGTGATAATCCTTCACTTTGTCAAACTGTTCAAAAGCATCTTTGTAGCCATGGGTTCGAATGAAAACCAACAACGGCCGGCACCCGTCAACGTTAATAATGGTGCAGATTTGGCGTGATTATTAAGTGCAATTTTACCAGACAAATGAACTAGAATTTAGAGATTATTTTTAAAGCGAAAAGCTATTTTATAACCATCCTAGTCGAGACGCTGTACGCTAAACATATCCTTTCAGCTAATGGAACTTCAAAACCACAACAAGGAAAGCGATTTTTCAGTATGTTAGTGCGAAAATTATGACAACGAATCCATACAACTTTAATTGGTAAACATATATCCATGTCAACATGAAGAAAACGAAAGCTAGTTAGGTTCTGTAATTCTTAAAAATTAAATAGCAAAGATGAAGAGAATGCTTTGTGTCTAACAAGGTCTTCTAATTTCTAATACGGTGCAAGAACTCATTAAGAAAACCTTCATATGAGAAACGTATTTTACCTCTGGCAGTGTTATGCATGTGTCTGCTTGTTCGGCAAATTTAGACTGAATTCAATACTTTCCCCTTTGAAACCCTACAATAGAATCAAACGTACATTCATGATTCATGAAGAAAATAATTTTTTTTTTAATTAGTCGGCGGTTAATTCAACCATTCAACAATGCCTTTATACAACTAAGGACTTTATTTTGGAACATGCGGAAAATTAGTAAACCGAAATTAAACACATTTTTGTTACAGAAATGTTGCAGTCTTATTCAAACAGAACGGCACACATCGACAGGAAATTAGTTGACCGAAAATCATTTTGAATGTCGAAGATTCGTTAGTTTATACATATACTTTCTAAATATATCTCTTGTTAGTTGGACTAAGTAAACTTGATCGATTTAATTTCCTTGGAGGATACGAATAGTAGAAAACAGGACGTTTAAAAAAATCGCTGAAGAAAACACTGATTGCCTGTAACTGGTGTCACTGATGCGATTTCTAGGCATCAAAATAGATAAAAGACCCATTGTTGGAAAGAAAAACCTATTCAACTGTCTTGTTCTATATATACACACACATTTTCATTTCAATCAATAGTTTTCGTTTAGATTTGTATCGATCGATGGTGACAGAAAATATGGTCTAAAACGTCGAGTGGCGTTTACCGAACCATCGCTTTAACCGAATGCCAACAGTAAATCTACTGTTGTTAGGGCGTGAATGGCTTGCCTACTGGACAACAGACGAGATGATGTTTGCTACGAGCAAGTTGATCTCTTCGTAGCTCGAGTGTCGGTCCAAGACGTCATGAGTTTTTAGTTTCCGGTTTCCACGGCCAACAGCGCCGCACACGCGAGCAGCCATCGGTGTTTATTCAGAGCTTTCAAATGGAAATCCATATTCGAAAATGAAGTTGCCTTAGCTTGCCGCTGGGATACAAAAGACAAAAGTTTAAGCCGCGTTGAAACGGAAGCGACATCGCAGGTGGCCTGCCTTCATCGTCAAACTCGACAATAGGTAAACATCACAGGGTTAAAAACTTTTTTTGTCGCAGAAGGTTGGCCTCATTTCCTTTCTGCGAAGAAAACCCAGGGCCGTCCATTATCCCCGGACAATCAAAACCCAAAACTACTGGGCACATTCGTCCACCCACGTATAATGGTAGCGTCAGGGAAACGCCATCATTTCAGTACTTGCCTAGAGGGAATTGAACTGTAGCAGCAAAAACAGAACTATTGAGCGTTATATAAACCAGAAAATGGCATAATGAAAGAGGCAACCTGGTAATACCAAGTATTATTTTTATTATTATGATTATTATTTCTCCGGGTGAAATGGGGGTCTCTGCGCAACTAAAGAGACAAAAGAACAAGGCCGTTGTTGTCATTTTCCGTTTTATTTTATTTTTGCTAGGACCGAAGGCCCACGAAAAACAAATGTGGAACCGTTGCTTTCAACAGAACTCTAATAAAGAAAAGCTTGGATGAAGTATTGACGTTACCAACATCAGATTAAAGTAGACTATTTTAGTTGATTTTTTCAAACTTTTTGTTTTTGATAAAAGTGCCCAAGGGACCCATTTAGAAGACGAAAATGTATACATGTTTCTTTGGTCAATGCCATTCACCGAATGGAACGAAAGCCAGGCCAAAACTAAAAGATACTGCGACGTGGTAAATAGCGAATCAGAAAAGAGTTACCTCTTTCTCCGTTAGGATAGATGTAGAAGCATTCAAGCGGACAACCTTGGTAACACATTTTGCGGAGATCAAACCTGCCTATTTGTAAGAAAAATCAAATGCCAACACCCTATCGGTTGCTAAACTAGGTTCCTGGAACTTACTACTCGAGGGGATCTGCCAATCTCGCGCCTCACAAAGTGGAAGTCCGGATCGCAAACAAGTTTGGCTTCTTCAGTATAATCGTAATTTCCGAATATAATTGAACGTTCATGTGCTCGGGCACATCCCAACTCCACTTTTAATGGCATGATTATTTCAAGCTTGTTTATAATTTCAAAACTTTTACAGCGTTTATAACAATTGCCAAATCAATCAGCGCAAATAAGGAAAAATTTATGTGCCATGAATTTAGAGCCATTGTTGTCGCCCGCCCATTTAGTTTGTTACAAATCGAATGAGCCTACCAACGCAAACAATAAAAAAATATTTGAATTAATTTGGCAGTCAACGCCAAATAAAGGGAGAACCTTGCACGGAATACATAAAATCAGCGCAGTAGTTTATTGAGAAAACAAGGGCTCATTAATCATGGGAGCGCTTGAGTGTGGAAAACGCAAAGTCACCAGCAAACAGAGATTGCTACAAGTCTTTAATGGAATCGGCAGCGTCTTTGTAATCATCGTTTCCGCAAACACCACAGGGAGGGAGGAAAAGAAAGGCTGCGGTAAGCGTTTAAGGCCCGACAATGCACTTCAAATAAAACATATCAGACTTTTGGGAGCTCGCCGAACTCATCACTCACTTTGGTAAATGGAATTCCCGACGGCATAAAATGCAGAAAACAAACGGCGTGAACGCGCTTAGCATGAAGCATAAAATATTGAACTGATGGTTGTCTTGAGAAGGAAACAGCAAATCGCTCAAGATGCAATCTGTGTGTATTGTATTCTAGCTCTTTTTTTTTTTTAAATATTGATAGAATGTTTGAGATGATTGCCGGAGCTAGAACATTTCGCTTAAAATTTGATGGATTATTTCAAAATATTTTTGTTTAGCAATTTTTCTTAAAAATACTCGCGAACGATCGCTGTTACCGAATCTATTACGAATCGCTTTACAGTTGGGTAATGGGTCTGTTGATTGTTACACGCCTATCGGTGTATCACATTTTTTGTTATGGTGGCATATTTCAACGAGGCTATATATGCAACTAAAAGGTTTTTTGTTATCTGTTCGCCTTTATATTTTGCAGCTTTGCACTTCCCTATTTTTTTACGCCGTACAACGCATAGTGCCCTATAAGCGTATATTCCTATTGTGATGACGCCGAAAGTTCTTCAAGCCCATTGTTGACAACGAAAATACTTTCAAATTGAACGTTGTTTTCGAGGAATTTTGTTATCGTCACATGTCATACGATAGCGTAACCTCAGTTCCCTTTCAATATTTTACTTTTAAGAGTTAATGATTCGTGGAACGTGCGATGCCAGCAAATACTTGGATAATAATCCTGTATCGTTGGAATCCCCTGTGCGTATTTACACCATATTCCCCTAGATTTAAATGGCCGTGTAGTTGTCATGGCCATTGTCCACTCGCCTTCACAACCGTTCCTATTACTACGTCGCAATGCGCTTATTATACTGACTCCATCCTTATGAAAATAGAAGAGGAAGCAAGCCAGAGATACCCTATCCATGAGGTTACAGTGTATACGTATTGCAATCCAAGGGGACAGATACATATACAGTTTGTTTTAAATCTTCACCACAAGATAGAGAAAGGTTTCCGGCCAACTCATGTACGCATATTGAGATAAATCTCGGATTTTCTCCTATACTTACGCCATACTTAGCGTAGTGAACATAAGAAACCTTAAGCTAATAACATCTCATCAGCCAAAGGACGACATGGACTGCGGGGTTTTATCGACAGCTGTTCCTTGGACGCAAAGTCCGTGGGCAAAATGAGGCAATCAGACAAAGCTCTACTACCGGATCAATGCAACACATAAATCGCCTTTTTTGTTTCTGTTTTTTTTTCACCCTGATTAGTTTGCAGTTTCCGGCGTTCCTTATATAACGTCACTTTTAATCCGGCAGCCATTTTGCTGCCAATGTTGATGGTTGCAAAAAAAGAGCATTACAGCTGAGATTCCGTTCTTCCTTCTAATATGTATCAGTGCAGATGGAAAATGAATCAGGAAAGAAAACATTCATCGTGGCGACAACCACTCCCGGTTCACCACTATCGTGCATCAATGTCCAACGAAATTGGAATCAGAGAACTCAAGGAAACATAAAAAAAGGGGGAAAAGTATTGCTGTTTAAATGATGCTAAGATCATTGATGGTTATAAATTACCCTAACAAGTTCAGGGTTAAGGCGATGAAATTTAAAATCGGCATATAGATGCTGGGAACTGGCCAGGATTGAGACATGAAACAGTCGAATGGTGCAGCAATATTTCGCTGTTTTTAAAAGGGAAAGAAAATGTTTGTCCGTATAACGGTATGCAAACATTCACTTCCTTGTAGGGAGATTAATGCTTTCGAGCTATTCAAATGTTCTCTTCCATGCTGCGTTCTTTCCTCGTTTACGTATATCGACAGCGAATAGCTCAAGTTTTTTTTTCTAGGTCATTTACCACGATCTCCTCTCACTTCCGCCAAGTGCTATCAAAGGCATTAGGTTTGACTGAACTGTCGGGTCGGTGCGCGCAATTACACGCCACTTGTCGATAACCTGCAACTAACTGGAATGGCTTCCGTTGGCTTCCTTCTTAAAGTTCCCGAGGAAAAGAAAAGTCCTAGTTCCCCGTAGTGTCGTTTCCTGTCTAGCGGAAAATTGGGTTTGATATGTTCTCAGAAGCATCAATTTGCAAACGATCAAGCAAGATAAATGCTGAAATACAATATTGCCCATGTTTAAGAATGACTCTTTATTCGTGCAAATATGATCAATAACATTTCTTCTGTTTTCTTCCTCCTGTTTTTTTTTTTTAGTGACGTGTCTGACATCGAGCGTGCTTACACTCACTGCCATTTCTTGCGACCGCTTCATGGCCGTCATGTATCCTCTCCGAGTGGTAAGATTCGATCATCGATCATAAAAAAAAAAAAAAAAAAATGATACCAAGCTAAACAAAACGCATCTATTCTTTATCACGTGAAATATGCTATAGCGTATCACACAGTGTCGAGCGCGGGCCGTCATCATATCCATTTGGATCATCTCCATCACTGTGGCGCTTCCCTTTGCCGTCTACCGGAAACTCTTCGAAATTCAAGTGCGTTTTTTTCCTACATATTCATTTTTTTTGTTCTCCATTGCAGTTTTATATTTTTAACCAGACAGAATAACTTGAAAACTGTTCAGTTGTACACTACGAAGCTTAATATTCAGCAATTTCCAAGTTTTTGAAAAATAAGAACTCCATTAATGCAAATTTTAATAACTTTCTAGCTAAAAAAGAAAATCATGGCTACATAGTTTTGAACGGAAATAGCGTACGCCAGATACAAGTTATGCACACCAATTTCTGTATCACGAGCACAATACTGCAGTCATGTGTATATATCGACAGTACATTGCACTTATCCAAATTCCTTGCGAACTAGGTCTTGATCGGATTGACTGTCTTCTTTGCCTTATATTATTGTAGCGAATAAAACATACACTACATTTATCATAGATACTATAGAAGGCTCGAGAGTGCTACAAAAAACTCTACGAGGTTTTACATTTGCAATCGGATGAACATTTCATTTCATTTGAAAAAAAAAATTTCGTTGTGATGCAAAGATATTGATTGGGGTATCAGATACATTGCCAGATGATTGCAAAGTGTTGATGGTGCAAAAATCGATTAACAGAGGCCAATTTACTTATGAGCATTACGTGATGGGTGAACGCAGCGCAACCAGATGAACCCTAATATCACGTACTCTATATTTACGATAACAAAAGAGGCCGATGGTAGGGACTTTAGGTCGTGCTTATTGTTATCTAGATCTCCAACTTGCTCTAGTAGATTCTTCGATTACTTTTTCGATTCATTTAGTACAGTTTGCATCAACACAACGCTTCTTGTGCTACATCTATTAATAGTGAGAAATGATCATAATCTGAGATCGATTATGCGCATATTTTCCCACCAATTCATCAATGTCGTGCTGTGGTTCTCTGTTGCAAGGCAACTACTAAAAATCCCATTTGTTTCAATGCCGGCGTTCAAACTAGCTGCTTTTAACGAGAAGGAAAAGGCGCTAGTGAATGTCTATTATTTGCTTTGCAGTGGAGAAATGCATTGGAGGTAACGTGCCAGGAGACATGGCCAAGTGTATTACTATACGATCCGAAATCTTCATCGTGCATTTCACGTGTCTGGCCTAAAACAGTCTACTATTCATTGGTAAGTTGTCGTGTAATTGTATTCCCTCGTACCATTGTTTGTGGTATAAACGCACGGTTGCATCTCTATAGGTGTCTGCCGTGTTATTCTTCCTACCGATTGTGGTTATGTCCATCGCATACACACTGATTATCGGCCGTCTCTGGGGTTCCAAACCACCGGGAGAGAAGATGGATGCAGCACTTAGCAATCAAGCCCGAGCAAAGAGAAAAGTAAGTTTTGTCTTACCGTCTCGTATAAATAACTTTCATCCGCAAGCAATTTAACCATCGATCCATGGATTGAAATTCTATAGAAAATGATGGTACTAAAGTCTGGGAAATAGAATAAAAAATTTTCATTACATGAAACTGGGAAGTATAAAGCACGTCAGTAGAGCATGATGTAAAAAAAAAAAAAGACAAGGGATGGATGATTGCCCCGACGGAGGACACGTCGGCACGCGCTTCCATTCTGGACAGCATATTTGATGTCTATCGTTAGACAATATGCGTCCAATCGTATCTGCCCAGCGCCGCTTCCTTTCTCTTTCTATGGCAAAAGTTGATGGGGCCAACTCCGTGTGTGAAGGCAGGCTAGCAACTACACTTAAAAAGAATCATCTTGGCCGCCGGCATGTGAACAAGGAAGTTTCAACTCAAGTAAATGCTCGAAAAAAAACTTAGACCGGCATTGAGTCGCACTTTTCTATTTTGAGGGTTAAGCAACATTTAACAAAAAAAAAAAGGCTTTTACTTTAGAATAAATCTCTGCTGAAGTGAGTTTGATAAAAAATTGGGCAGGGCACTTTATGGCGTGCGGATATTAACTTCCACCGCCTTTGCAGGTTTTTACGTTGACTAGAAAGTGAAGGGCGTGGCAGGTTGAAATTCAAATTAGTTAATCAATAATGACTAACTCTGAAAGCCCTTTCTCATTTGAAATGACAAACGTTGAAGATAAACGTCCTTTTGACGTTATCGATCTGAACTGAAATATGTAATTAAATGCCGACCGTCAATAGAAGCTCCGGAGGAATGTTTAAAATTAGAAACTTTGTTTGCGGACTGATATTTCTACAAATTATAGAGATAGAGCTGGAACGGATTTGCGTCAAGAATAAATAATGATACTGTAGAAGTTTCTGCTTTATCAGGTTGTGAAGATGGTGTGCGTTATCATGCTGGTCTTCATCATATGCTGGGCACCCCTACAGGTCCTTATCCTCTTCGCTCAATTCAGCCACAATTCGCAGGAATTTGGCGAGGTAAATCATATACGTTTCACGTTACACGTTCTATCGATAACTATGCAAAAACAATTTAATTTTCTTTTTTTATTGTAGTTACCTGAGTGGTACGACCAAGTCATGTTTTTGGTATATTCCATCGCTTATACCAACTCAACTTTAAATCCCTTACTTTATGGTGGTCTCAATCAAGTAAGAAAAAAGAATTTAACAGGCACTTATGCTGTCCAACTTTTACAAACTCATAATCTTGGATCGTTTTGTGTGGCACAGACCTACAGAAAGACGCTTATTCGTGTCTTATTCCGCAAATGTTGCAAGTGGCGAACAAACCGGAGCTCCGCCATTTCTATGCAAGGTACACAAAAACTTGGGGCTGGGATCTAATTTTGAGGGCATGTCTTCTTTCATGTCGGCATAAAGATTAGACACATTTCAGTGGTATAAAACTAGTCAGTACAAAGAAATGGCCAGGAGGCCTGCGCGTTTCCCGACGGAATAGCGTACAACTTTCTGGTGGCTGGCCATATAATTAAAAAGATTGTCTCTCTGTTCTCTTGCATTCGACGCGCAAACACTAAGATCTTCATCTGTTCACTACAATTTTCAAGAAGGGCCCTGATTTTACATGCTACCGCGTGAAGGAAGCTGACAGAATAACTAATACGGCCGTGCAAGTTAACAGGGCCTGTCGCTGATTCAGTTTCATGGAAAGCATAGATTTGTAGAAAAGCTAGACACACAATCCTCAGACAGATACAGGCCTCCAGTCGTCTACGATTATACTAGATTTTTAAAATTGAGTTCAAGACGTCGTCGACAATGAAACTTATTGAGCGAACGCAGTTGAATGGCTACGCAGAAAGGAATGCAGTGTGGTGCGTTGGGCGGAACGAACGCGTCATAGGCAGTGACAAAAGAAACGTCTACGGCAAGGGTGCTAGCAAAAAAAAAAGGAATATGTATAGTAGACGGGCTGAAGCATTTGCTATGCAGGAGGCTCACAACGTTTTCCGTGGAAAGGGGGACAAGAAATTTGTACTCAGCAGTTAGCAACATCCGAACCAATGCTACATAGAATTTTTAAAAGAAGAAATGTGTGCAGTATGTTCAACCAACGTTTTAAATTTTAGAGAAAAGGAACACAAAAGACTAGTGTTTGTCATGTACTCGACGTCCGCGGAATACCAACATTTATAGGCAGCTGCTCGTTTACACAAGAGAGTTATTATTCTGGTACATGTTTCGGAGTTGAACCAATCTATTCGCGCAAACTTCCGTTCTTGTATAAACAAAAACGAATCAACACCGAGATCGTGGAAAGGTTGGGTTCATAGGGTCTTTTTGATTCTTTTTTTTTTCAATGAGGACGCTTTCAGTATTTGTTCGATGAACTCGCATCAAGTATGATAAGAATTTCTTTTTCCTCCGAGCTTTAAATGCGAAGAATAAATTGAACGAAGATTCAATAAAATTCGTCTTATTTTAGTCGCGCCGTTATGGCAATAATCAATTCCGTCCTGGAAATAAAACGTATTCGAAATTCAGGGCACATTGAAGTAAAAAAGAAATGAAGCGCAATCAGCTACAGTTAACCCAATAAAATAGAAGGGGAATAATAGCAAATTGCTTTGCATTCCGTGTTTGTATATCATTGGCGAGTATTAAAGTATGAATACTCGAGAACGCGCATACTTCAAACCTTGCACAAGAACAAAAAAGGCAGTAACCCCGATCCTTTAAGGGTAAAATCAAATCAGGGAACAAATATGATTCGATTTATTTTTTTATGCACTTTCAGCGTCATTTAATTTCTGTGAAAAATAGGTTCGATTCAGATGGCAGAATTTCGCACATTTCCACGTGCTGGTGTTTGCAATAATCATCTGAGCAATACGACACATTCGACCCGATTCGCCGTTCGCCGAGGAGCAAATAACCTCAACCAGCAGACGGATGGTATGTTATTCATCGCTAATATCAATTGGTTTAATTTCAGTTGCTCATCAGTAACATTGACGTTAACTCCTTCGCCGTTATTTAGCAATCAGCGTCCAGCAACACAATCGGCTAAGCGTTCGCATTTCAACTACCGTGGCAACATCGTCTCTTAGGTGCCACTTGCCAGCGACGTCGGCCGTAGCCATTCATCCACCGCCCGCAACATCTGCGACTGTTCAGATGGAATATCAGACGGCTCATCCGGCCGATTCAACCATTGCTTGTGAAACACCTGATCGTGAAATGAGATTCTCCGTCTCCAGAGCCAACCGTTCGCGAACGGCCAGTCATCGTCGCAGGCAGGAATTGCTCGGTTAGCGTGTCGGCTGAAAGGAACGTCTCCTTATTTATGTGCCCACCCAAATAAAAAAGAATTAAGCGCAGCAGGAATTGATGCTAGTGCGCATTGAATACTCGGATTCTAGCGTGGAATTCTTCAGGTGTTCCTGCATCCTTTTCAACATCCCATAATAATAATAATCATAAAATAAAACTTCTATATCCTTTGCATCCCAATGCCGTGCTGTGTAAAGGCTGGTGCTGAATACACGCCGGAGTAAATGCGAGAAATCTTTTTTTGACGGAAAAATAAAGTAGGTAAGCCCTATCGAGAAAATCCAGTGCTGTGTGTTATATATTTGGCGTATGCAATGCTTCTTTCCAACCTTCTGTACAAAATGAAAAAAAAAAAAATCAAACGAGAACAAAGAGAGAGAGTGAGAAAAGATGGGGAGACATAATAAGGGACAGCGCGGAAACGGGCAAACGTGAAAATAACGAGGAACGTAAAAAGACACTGCATAGAATATTTGATATATATATATATATGTATATATATATATATATATATATATATACATGTTATATGTAACATACGATGACAAAGAGAATAAAACGAACAAAGAGGGAGGAATATTATCATATGAAATTTGCCGTTTTTTCTTACAAAAACCATCAGGGCGCAAAATCTTTGCCTTCAATTCGCCTTTTTTTTATTTTTATTTTGCCTGTTTGCTGCTTCTGTTTGATATTCAATATAGTACAAACAACTGTGTTCAGGGAGACGACACGAAAATGAAAAATGGATCGATTTCTAACGCCAGGGAGATGAGGGACTGGCATATTACGGAGCGAGGCAATGTGTTAACAGACCTGTATTTTCGTGACAATAGTGTTATTTTCTTCGCGTGTTTCTCTTAGACTGGGACAGATTACGATCTGTTTCCATCGATCGGTCTCTTACTATGAAGAATTTTTTTGTAATTATTATTTTCTTTTTTTAAAATAAAAAGGAAAAATGAGAGAAGAAAATGTTTTCTTGGAAAAATTGTCTAACCTACCAATCGCGAGAATATGACAGTCATGTAATAAACAGATCAGAAAGAAGCTTATCATTAATTTCAGACCACTGAAAGCAAAATTAGCTTATTCGTTTTTATTTACAATGATTTTCATTTTGTTTGTTCGGCTGCGATTGCGCTCTTATTTCAACCCATTTCTTCGTCTAATAATTCACTTAAAGGATGGTATGATTGACTATAAAAAATATGTCCCTATCTCTACGGTAACCGCACATTCAAAGCCAATTTTGTAGGGAAATCAACGACAAAAAAAAGACTTAAACAAACGACCTCTCGTACATAAAAAATATATGATCGAGAAACTATTAGCACTTTTATATCTTGATACTCACAATCTTTTTTTTAATGTTTCGCAAACATTTCTTTTTTTTTTTTTTTTTTTTTTTGTTTTTGCTGGAATATTATTTTCTTTTTCGCTTTCGCATACATAGCGGTACAAGTCGCATTATATGATTCAATAAAAATGACAAAGAGGAAATGAGACAGAGAGAGACAGGCAAAAAAAGTAAAGAATAATAATACAATATGTCAATACCGCATAGATGAAATCAGGAATACGTATGAGGAGACGCATCGAAAGCAATCAAATTTTTGTCCCTAATTTGCATCGGCGTCATCCCCCCCTTTTTTTCTTTTGTTTTTATTTTTTTTTTATCTCATTTGCTTTTCTTAGGAGCCAGAGAGTAGGGCAGGGCAAGAGGGAGAGATAAACATTTCTGTACAACACTTTGTCTTCATCTATAATTTTTTTTATGTCTTCCTCTTTTGCTTGAAGCATATCATTTGGGTGGGGAGGGATCGGAGAGGACAAATTCTATAGACTCTTTTCTACATTATACACGGGCAAAAGAAAACACTTGTTCCAAACAATTGCAGAACATAGAAAAAGGGGAAATAGGAAATAAAAAATACACATTTCCTAGAAGAAAAAAAAACTAAGCAAAAATAAACACCTGAACAGAGATGATTAAGTTTGATAAGCTTCGTGTGTGAAGTTCGACGCAAATAACTTGATATTTCAGACAAAAGAGTTTGTACGCTCCGTTCACCATTCACGTTTGTTTGTTTTTCCATCTTCTTTTAGTTTTAATATGCTTACTTTTGTTTTCGCTCATTTCGATCAACTCAAACTGAAAGGCGGGTAAATGTGGGCGGGGAGACGAGGAAACAACTTCTTTGGCTTCATTGTTTTTCTTTTCTCCTACATGTGTGTGTGTGTGTGTGTGTGTTCATTGTTTTAGTTTTCTTGCTTCCCTTCTTTGTTTTATTTTGTACAAAAAATGATTGAAATTTGATGACGCTTAATGAGCCATCACAATCGGCCGGTCATCCACACTTCCTGCTGCGTAACACTCGTTGAAACTGGACGATACAGAAATTTCTCCAAAAAAAATTCATCACTGGGTTTTTTTTTCTTTTGTTTCTCCCCTTTAAAAAAATTCAGTTTGCCCACGCTCGATTGTGTCAAGCAGGGTCGGTGCTGGGCAAGAAAATTCAGATTGCAAGCGTCTGATGCTTAGGCTAGAAGGACGTTCATCTAGTCAAACAAGGCCAGCAGGTCATCGTTAGTGCTGTTGACACATAGGCTTCCGGTGCTGAGTTGACCGCTGAGGCTGTTGCCACCACCACCGACGCTACTGCCGCCACTTGAAGGTGGCGTCGCTAGTTCAGGTGGATCCAGGTAGGAGAGTAAATCCATCGGATCTACTACACTGTCCGGCAGTAACTGTTGGAAAATCAATACATTGTCATTGCTCAACAGCGTTCCAGTGAAAAAAACAAAGAAAGTCTTTAAAACTTACGTTTAGACCTTCTTGGCCTTCACCGCCACCGTCGATGACGGCCGCTGGATCGAAATTCAAATCAGAGGAAAGATCCAACTGGGCCAACGCGTCGTTTCGTATCGCTTGCTGCTGTTGCTGCTGTTGCGACTGTTGTTGATTCTGTTGCTGTTGCTGATGACCCATGTTCAACATATTGGCCGGCGTTTGCGGTGCGTGAAGACTTCGATGGCTGCTGCTTGGTGCGCTAGTGTTGCTATTGCCGCTATTATTGCCCGTCACAGGCATATTGCCTGATCCCGGCCCAAGGAGAATGCCCGCATTGTTTAACGAGGCGCTGTTCACCAAAGAATTCATCTACGTTTATCAAATAGAAAACAATCAAATAACAATTAAGATTTCAATCATTTTTGAAGAAATCGTTTGAATGTAATACCTGTTCGTTGAGAGATTTGCCCATGGAGTTGAGTGGATCGAGTGAGTTGACCGAGTCCATCAGATTGCTCAACGGGTCTTGGCTTGGTGTGGTGCTCATCGTGTTGCCGGACATGCCACTGCCACCGACCGAGTTCCAATCGCCGCCGTTGAGGATATTGTCGAAAGGAGATCCGATGGCACTATTCGTCATGATCTGACCGGCGCTGTTACTTCCATTGCTGCCCGTCATGCCGTTCATCATGGAACCGCTTGCTATACCTGCACACGCTTTGTTACGTCAAACTTCTTGAAGGTCAAGATAAGATTTTCATTACTGTTCATGTCGGGCGGACAGAAAGGGGACAAGGACTGGCCCAAATCCCAGTTGGGCATGGTCGGTAAGGTCACGCTACCCGGTGACATCACTTTGGCTCTCTTGGAGCCGTGGCAGGACGTTTCTTGGCCGCCGTCGTCCTCCGTTTTGACGCTGGCTCCCATTAATTTCTGATTAACCGGCCGCCAGTTGGCGGCCGAATCAATGGTCACCTCCTCGGCGTCAGAGGCGCTGCTGCTGTTGGAGCTGAGCGTGTTCAGTATGCCCCACAAATACTGGTCGATCTCGAGTCCCTCGAGCAATGCCGTTTTACTAAGAAAATAAGAGAAAAGGGTTCGAGGAATAAGAGTAAATGAAAAGAATGCGGGCCGTTGATCTCAATCTCTCTCTCTCTCTCCAAAAAAACGTCAAAAACGATGGATGGAACTGGGTAAAATTTTTCAAGACAACGATCAGCCAGAACTTACTTGCAAACGGGACATTTCCAAGAGCCTCGATCGCAGTTCATCTGAAGGTAGGATTCCAGATCGAAGCACTGGATGTGTTTGCACTCGTGCCCTCGGGCCGGCAACGCTATCCGCTTGAAGGTGATGGGGCATTTTAATGAGACCTGTTTCGCCCGTCGGAAAAAGAATCGTGACACGGCACCAGGAAAAAAAAAAAATGAAATGAAAAAAGTGAGTATATAAATCCGGCAACAATGACAACAACTAAACAACAACAACAAAAAAAGAAAACCATGACGGGCTACGTCACGGATCGTGGCAGGTTGTCATTCAAATCACCTTGATGGCTGTTTGCTCAACTCCGTCGCCGTCGCAACCGTTGCCCGTCGGGCTCGTGGAAGAGACGGCGCCGTTGGCCGCGGCCGCGGCCGCTACGCTGTTGAAATTGCGTTTGATCTTGGAAATGCAGAGGTCAGCGGGCAGCAACCGCTTGCGGTAAAGGCCTTGCAGAACCGATCGAACGCTCGGTCGGTGGACCACTTGCAGGACAAACAAATGCGACTGTTGGATTTGGCATTGCCCAATAAAGATATGGTTAATTGATTTACTTGTGGGTTGTAAGATCAATTGATGTGGATCATCTATGTTGTAACTTACGCAACAACAAGCCGAGACTGTGATCTGGATTGTGTTGCGCCCAACTTGACAGACATCTTTGAGGTAGAGCGGCTTGTGGGCCGCTTTATTCTCTCCTCGGTCAATGTTGAGTGGAGTGGCGTTGACCGACACCTGGACGCTCGCAGGCCAATTGGTATTCATGGCTCTGTCTTCGTGGTGGAAGCATTTCAGCTGCAGTTCCAAATCGTTTCTGTTGTTTATTTGTGTGTGTGTGTGTGCGTCATTTTTATTTTTTGGTTAGGATGTCGACCCCCCGCGAAAAAGACGAAGAAAAAAAATGAAAATAAAAGGAATTCGGAGATTAGAAAAACCTGTTCGTCTCGCAAGATTAAATTGCTGTTTTACCTCCACATGATGGTCTGATGAACTGTTGGCTTCAGCTGGAACACGTGGTTGCTGACAGCCAGGTTGTGCTCGAGCCGGAAGGGCGATAACAGGATACCGTCTCGAACAGGGAAAGTCAATCGGAGTTCGTCGTCTTCTAAAGAAAACAAACGAGAACACGAATTCAATGTCAGTCAATTTCTTCCTTTTTTTTTTAACAGACAAAAGAAAAATGCCCATCGTAAATCTAACGGCCGCTTGTCCCCTTTTCTTCTTAGTATCACTTTGTGATCGTTCCAAAATGTTGATGTTGAATAAAAAGGTTCCTTCGCTATGTTTGTACGATAAGTTTAAAAAATAAAAAGCTTAAACTCACTAGGCTGCCCCAACGCCAACGTAGGTTTGATGTCGCTGTTTGGACTTGCGAAAGGCGGTAGGTTAGCTGCCGGCGTCAATGGAGGCGTCGGATTGCCGGGAATGGGACTGTGCTGGAATCCCGCACCAACCGGAGGCTGTTGTGGCTGCTGCTGTTGCTGGAACTGCAGTTGTGCGGGTTGCTGTTGCTGCTGTTGCAGCATTTGTTGTTGTTGTTGAGACGGGTTTTGTATCATCATCGACTGCAACAAGAAAATCAAAGTTTCAGTTTATCGTTTGCCAATAAATCCCATTATTTGAGTGTCACCTGTTGCGAGGGATAAAATTGTTGTTGTTGCTGTTGTTGTTGTTGATTGACCATATTGCCGTTGCCATAGCCATACTGGGCTCCATTGCCAGTGGTTGCAGTATTGTATCCCATGTTCATGCCGTTCATGCCGTTCATGTTGTTCATCGGTCGGAGGTTGGCCCCGCCGTTCATCATGCCACCTCCTCGCTGCATTTGAACGCCATTCGGGTTTTGGTATCCACCTGCGCTTTGCATGTTTTGCATCGACTGGTATTGTTGTGACTGCTGCTGTTGTTGCTGAGGTCCAGCAGCGAAACCCGGTCGCATGCCCATGTAACCACCCTAAACAATGACGAACGAAAGCGAGCGTTGAATGTAACGAACGCGCAAATAGGGATGAATATTTTACCTGAGCCGGGCCGTACATAGACTGGCCGTAATTATTCATTTGTTGCTGTTGTTGCTGTTGTTGCTGTTGTTGCTGCTGCTGATGTCGCTTTTGCGAACTGTGTTGGGCAGCGTTAGGATAAGGTGCGTGCCGGCCACGATACATCGGGCTGTTCATGCCCGCCTGTCCCGACCCGTACGGATCCTGCTGTCCATTCAAAACCATACGGCACATTTGACATCCCATCGTAGTTTATAAAATCAACTCTCATTTGTTTTATTTTTTTACCTGCTGCATGGAGGACATTTTAGTCATTCCATTGTGCTGGAAGCCGCCGACAGGGCCGTTGTTCATCATCATGTTACCACCGGCTCCTGAATTATTTCCAGTTGTTGCCATGTTGTTCATGACGGGTCCCATCATGCCGCTGTTCATCACAGGACCGAAATTACCTTGGCCGTTGGACACTCTCGTCTGCTGTTGCATCATGCCATATTGGTTGACACCATTAAAGCCTTGTTGGCCCATGCCGCCCATCTTATAAAACAATTCGAAACGTTAGTGAATTGAAAACGAGAGGGTAGACGAAATCTTTTTGAATTCAACCGCGTCCTAGTTCGAGAGTTTGCTCACCTGATTGTAACTGAGATCGTTGCGCTCGTTGTGCTGCTGCTGCTGCTGGAGACCGACTGAGGTGACTGCATCCGGTGGAGTCACTCCGGGTGTCGGTGTTCCCATTCCACCTTGATAACTGTTGTGGTACACAAACGATGATGACAGCGGCAATCGACGCCAGCGAGAACCATGGAGAAGGACAACGATGCGAGCACAAGGAACAAAAATGAAAAAGAATTGTTATTTTTTAAAGAAATATGTTTCACTAAAACTAGGAAAGAAATGGGGCTATAACACGTCCACAGGCACGCAATACACAACTGTCCGTCGTCACAATCCAATAGGCATTGAGCCGGGTACGACAGTGACACAGACACACAGGAACCAGCTGAAGAGGTTGGCGGCTGTGTGAGTGTGTGTGTCTGTGTGTGTGTGTCTATATGTTTTATTATTTGTATTTTTTTTTTCTCCAACCCTCGATGAAACATCTGCGTTGGTGAGGAGGCAAAAGCGGAGGGAAAAGAGGGGGGGGGGGGGGCAGGAATGGGGGTTGGGGCTGAATGGGCCGGCAGACGGCATTCAGGATGAATGGAACATGTGTGTGTGTGTGTGATCGGCAAGAGCGTGTGGTAGCATTGGGGGTAGTAAGGAAACGGGAATTGTTATAAACAATTTTTTTCCATATAGACAGGCTGGAGGTAGAAGAGAGGGAGAAGCGATTGATAAAGAGATAGGGTGACTAGCATAGGGGTGGAAGGGTGGGAGGGGTAGATGAAGACTGTCCTCAAGTTTTTCTTTCTGTTCTCACCTGGCTGCCGTATTGGTTCGAAACGATGCGGCTGTCGAGGACGAGGAATTCTTGGCAGAGGACGACTGGTGTATAGGCTGTGATGATGGTAGCCGTTTGTGACGGACGGATTGTCCGACGACTGACCGACGAAAGAGGAGGGCACCGATGCCGATCCGACAGTCGACCCGCTCGCGCCCCAACTGGACGCCCCCGTCACTACCGACAGCTGCTGTTGCTGCTGCTGCTGGGCTCCGCCTCCCGACGACCAGTCACTGTCCACACAAAGACGCAGCCGAATGTCCGAACGTATGCAGGAAAATCAAACAGCATTCAATCAAACAAAGAAAAGAGAAACGGACATCGTTAGACAACGTGTTTTATTTCACTAGAACCTTGAAATTGCGACGGGAAAAAAAAAAGAACAGACGCTCACGAATGTGTACACACTGCTGCTGTGCACACATGCACACACATAAAGGCCATTCTGAATTCAACCTTGCGGGACCCCCGGCACCCACGTACTTGTAGCTACAGGTACATTTTTTCTTTTTTTCATATCAAATAGGGAAGGAGAGGGGACGGCAAATGTTTAGCGTTAACTACATCACTCCGCCGTTTTTCTCGTTTTATTTCTCTTCTGATGTATAACGTCACTGTTAGCAGTACTGCCTCCATGTGGATGGAAACGTGTGTGCCCTTTTCGTTTATCTTGTGTAATGTTTAAACGGCACGATTGTCCTTAAAGTACGTCGTGCTACACGCGACGCCATTGTTTTTCCCTTGAACGATTTATTCCCATTTGACCTTTTTTTGTTTTTCTCTTCTTTTGTTTATGCTATTAACTAATGTTGCCGTCTTGTCTCCAGTTCGTTGGGTACTTTTAGACGAACTTTTATCCATTCCATTTTGTCTTACGTTTTCTTCGTCTCCTAATTAAAAAAAGACGCATATCCGGACCGGACGTGGCATTCATCTGCGTAGAGTGGGTCTTTTTTTTTATTCGTCTTTTTTATATGTTCTATCTGTTTCTCTTCTTTTATTTCTGTTTCCTCCCCCCCCCCTCTTGTGTCCAATATTGAGTTGCCTGGCCCGCCGTGTACTGCACGCGCAGTTGTAACTGGTATAATCTAACGATACGGTTCTCTTAGGAAACGAAGGGGGCCCGACAACCAGCCAACCAATTTGCGGCCAAAACCGAAAAACAAAACCAAAAAACAAAAACAAAACACAAGAAGAATGGGACAAGATAGAAAACAATGTATAGCTTTTGCTGTACATCCACGGTTGCAGATTATTATATAGCCGAGAAAAGAAAAGGCACAGTAGTCGTAATAGGATGTACTGTAAAGAATAAAACAAAGCAAAAAAAAAACAAAACAACAAGCGAACGGGGTGGTCAGGTCACGGGCTAGTGAACGCCACGTTCGGGCGAAATCTTTTTTAGCCCGGAGAAGTGAGGGGAAAAATAAGAGAGACATTCACGAAAAACACCGAAGAGAGTCATAAAACACACACACACACACACACAAGAAAAAAACATTTGGAGGCCTTTTTTTTTTTGTTTTGTTTTTCTTCGGATAAGATTATTATGCTGTAGCATAATAGTTAGTTGCTGTACAATATATACAGCGCATATCGCATTGGCTTTCTTGTCACGCATGCGACTCGCCTTTATTTCTGCCTCACTCTTCTTTTATTTCTTTTTCGTCTCTTTTATATATATATATATATGTATACTCTACATTACGTGGGGGGTTGCTACGGTGTAGCCTTGTTGTCTCCGGTTGAGAAAAAAGAAGGCTAAGGTTTTCTGTACTATCGTCTTCCATCGCCTTACGACATTGTCTCCTCTCTTTTTTCTTGGCCTTTTTTTTTCTCTTTCTCTTTATTATTTCCTTCCCCTCCAACTGTTTCTCATTCTTTGTCTGGCTTCTCTTTTTCTATTTTCACCTTTTAAGGAAAAACGAAGAGCTTGCTTAACAAGACACACATCCTTGAGTTGGTGATGGAAAGAACAAAGAGCTACGATGGATGGGTCACCGCTTGTTTTATTGGTAAACGGGAGAAAAGGACGCGTACGATGCGCGTGTGTAACCGCGGAAAGCGAACAACTCCTTGCTCGTCATTCGCAGTCTTTTAGCTGTACTTCGTTGTTGCAAAATTTTTTTTGGCATTTTCAGTTTCCTGCCGCTGAGCATAAATTTGCTCGTTGACGACCCCATTTTCACCTGATGAATTCGCGCTTTTCTTTCTTTCCGTCATGACCTCCACACCTAATAAGCGTTAAGACCATCAACATTCGCACTCAGTGGCCCATTCAATTTTTTTTTTTTCGAAAACCACACCCGAATGTCGACGTGTTTTGTTTGTTTCGCAAAGTCCTCCACGTCAGCGCGTTTCTAGCGCTGTGAAGCAAGCGCACCCGTCGAAGAGATTGAAGTCCCGCCGTCATACGTCAGTGCACAGCGAAACACACAAGATAGAAAGAGAGAGTGGCACAAATGGGACAAATGAGCATTTGACGAATCGCTAATGTAAATGCACAAGAGTTATACGCCCATCTGCAATACAAGTGGCGTACGCGTTCTTACGGCGATACGTATGACGAAATAAGCCGGGGAAAAAAAAAAAAAATGCGCAACTAGCACACACGAAGGATATAAATATATACGAACATAAAGGAGAAAATATGTTGAAATTGAAACAAAAAAAATGCTTCTCGTCTTGATTGTGTGTTTTATTTTTCTGCGTCCCTGTCTCAATTCCCGCGTGTCCCTGTACCGTGCAATGTCGAAACTCCTTTATTTTATTTTTATTTTTATTTTTTTTTGAATTCTTTTCTTGTAGCGACTTTGAGCTTTCAACACGACCATGACGAGAGAGTAGTGTGTGTATCTATGGAAGGCGAGAGCAGGTCCGCTATCGCGTCGTTTGGCATAATGTTTTGCACGCAAAGTGCCGCGACTAAGGCATGGAAGGAAGGCAAATCATTCACGCAAATCACCGGCCGCCACTGGCGCCCTATAGACCTCGACTTTATTTCGACTTCATACGGTCCTATTGAGTTCAAGGCTCGTAAAAATTCAATGAAAAAAAAAAAATCGACAGGAAAAAGAGTGTAAGAAGATAATAGGTTTTTATTAGCCATAGACGAATGCGATGTTTTAGCAAACACTCGGATTGCGCGTTTCAAAAAAACACACAAACAAAATCGGGATCTCAATGGCAAAACGGATACGTATATTATACCGATATTGTAATATTCTCTATTTTCCTCTCTGGTGGGGGTGGTTCAACCTTGGTTGCCTATAAAGACAGGTGGGCGAGTGGGAGGGCATAGGGAAAAAAGACGAGAGAAAAGGAGAAAGGTTTTGTTCGAGTGATAGTTGCGCACCTGTGCGGATGCTAAACGCATACCAAATGAACACAATCGAAATCGTATTTTTGTTTTAAAGGGATGACGACACTTGCATAAAAATACACACAGCGAAAGAAAAGGAATCGATGGCTCAGATCGAAAGATGAAAACTATATTTTAAAATTCATTGCGCGTCTATTTTCCGATGATGATTTTTTATTAGCGTCGAGTCTTTGGCAGTTTAAACGAGGCTTTCGTGATTAGTTTTGGTTTTTCAGCCCTGCGTGCTGCCGGATTGGAGTAAAAAAAAAATTAATGGAAACGTGCGTTTTTTAGCTTTCATCGTTATCTAACGAGTCCATCAAAACTGGACGCTATCCGACAACGAAAAAAAAAAAAAAATCAAAACGATGAAGTGATGGCGCTACTGCTGCTTATTGCGTAGTCTGTTCATTCTATTAATTCAAACTGATGGAAAAGTTTGACCTCGATAGCCAGGCTAATGATTTTCCAACGGCCGCGGGGAAATAGACCAAAAAATAAAAAAATAAAAAGATTAGCAATCAGCTGCCAAATGCAAACGCGCCCTCTATTCGATAACTGTAACCGATATGCTACCGTTATCACCAATGCTGGCTACTACCTCGCATTTCTCTCTATCTCCCTTCTTCCTACACCAAAACTCTCTCTTATTATTATTATTTTTTTGTTCTCCCGGTATTCACGTGATTGTGCCCATTGGTTGAGAAAGTCATCATTTCCATATTGGTTCAATGTCTCCCGCTCGCACGCCACGATTGTGTCTGTTTCTTATTTTTTTTTTTTTTCAAAAAAAATTTTTTTGTTTTACCTGTACAGGCGTATACAGGCCACACCCAAGAATTTAAAGTTTCCAATAATTCTATATTGGAAAATTGAGTTGCAGTTTTGGTTTTTTTCGGCGACGAAATTTCACGCCGACACACAAGTTCGGGGACAGCCATCAACGGTTGCCGCGTAATGGACACCGGTGGATATATAGCTTTTCGTAATAGAACAAGAGAGGTGAAAGCGCTGATGGGCTTTGAACGTTGTGTTCACTCGAGAGTAAACGATGACATTAAGGTTGCTTATTTTTATTTATTCTTTTTTTTTCCCTTACTTTTTTTTTCCTGTGTGTGTTTATTTTTTTTCTCTCACGAAAGTCGAGAATGAACGAGAACGCATGGCCACAAAAAGGCGAGAGAAGAACGAAAGAGAATAGTTCCTATTAAGGTCCTGCAGGTAGGCATTTTTTTTTTTAGTATACATTCATTTTCATTTTTTTTTTTCCCTCTTTGAAAAACGTAAAAAAAAAAACAACAGGGCAAAAGAAACGTGAAAGAAATAGAAAAAAAAATGGCCCGGAGCATCATAAAAGAATGAAGAAGAGTCTTATGATCGCATCACACACACAGCAGCAGCGGTCAAGAACACAAACCACCACAGTGTCTATGCGTATAATATACATATAAAGTAAGCATTCGTGGTATATAGTAATGTATCTGATCATATTTTAGGGTAAACAAAAAAAAAAATAAAATACCAGAAAGAATAAAGTGGCAAGGAGAAAAATGTGATGAATAATAGAAAGAAAGAAGAAGCAACTTGTTGCTCCGGCAGAATATCTTTTTTAAATGTCTCTTTTTGTGTGTGTGTGTGTGTGTGTGTGTTGTTGTTGTTGTTGTTGCCGTTGCGTTCTTTTATATTTCAAGAATGACTGTCGTTACGTAGATGAAAAAGAAAAAAAAAAAAGGCTAGCGGACGCAAGCGCCGGCAACGGTGGCGCTGTCCTCGCCCTACCAAAACCCCTCAAACAGAAAAAAAAAAAGAAAACATTCTTTTCAAGAACAAAAATAAAACAAAAAAAAAAAGCAACACAAGATGGGGTGTACGCATGACTTTATAAGGCTCTCTTTTTGAATATCTTTGCATAGCCAGTAAAATATACATGTACGTGTAATGCCTGACTTGCTGTGAGAGTCTTGCGCCAGCTCATGTCAGCTCATTGCCATCCTTCTTTTGATTCGAACCATCAACAAAAGCCAAGCGCCATCGTGTCGTTACTACCGTCTTTATACCAATAGATTTAATTCCCTTTTTTTTAATAGAGGGAAATAGACAACACCTTTGCGTACGCAGAAAAGAGAAATAGTTTCGCTTCATGTTTTGAGCGTCATAAACCACTTTGGAGGAAGCCAATCAAATCCAGGTCGATTTAATGCAATGCAAAGTGCATTCATTGCGTTATGCAAAAAATATTGTCAGTGAAAAACGAAGGGCACGAATGAATGGGAGCAGTTCGGTAAACTGCGTAAGCCCAAGTTTGAAAGCTTTAAATGGTGGCAGTGCCCGCGAGTGCATTGCTACTAAACTAGATCGTAGACTCTGTGTAGCATTTTAGAATAAAAGCGCTCTTAAATGCCATTCGGTAGGAGCGAATTCAATCAAATAAACAAATAATACGCTGCATACGGAGCCTGCGTCTACGTCCTGAAACCCCCCCAAGTCCCGGAGAGCATTTAGACATTTTGGCACGGGCTCAAGGTCTTCTCACCTTATCTCTATATAAACGCAGACAATAACAAAAAGAAAAAATATATATTTATATAGAATTAAAAAAAACAAACAACAACAACCGAGTCTCCATCTTTTTTTTTTTTCTTCTTTGTTTCTTCCTATTCATTTCTTTTTCTTTCCTCTGCTTTTCATTCCATTTCTTTTTTGTTTATTTCATTTTAAATATTTTTTTTTTGAAAAATTTTTCTTTTGGGTATTAAAATTTCATTAATTTTTCCTTCGGCAGTCAACGCCATCGCCGGTACGGGATAAGAAACCAAGTCGAGAAAAATAAAATAAAAAGGGCGCTTGATTTTGAAAAAGAAATATGAAACGAAAAAAAAAAAAAAAAAAAAAAAAAAAAAAAAAAAAAACCGCACCATCAAAAAGCCAGGAAGTCCTTGCCGGAGTTCCACTCAAGAGTCAACGTGCATATGCGCAGCCTTATAGCATCGACGTAGTTAGAATTCAAAGTCAAAAAGGTTGAATTTCTTTCTTTTGTGTGTGTGTGTGTGTGTCTTTGAGTGTTTTAAAAAAGAGAAATGAATTCGTATTTTCAAATATATTCAATGGTCGAATCTTACGTGTGCGCTCGTCCTTGTTGTCTATAACATCTTTCTTCTTTTCCTTTCCTACCACCATCATTTATAATAGATTTCTTTTTTTTTTTTCTGGGTGCAGAGAATTTTCCCAGAAGCCGATAGAAGATTCCTTTCTTCCCAAGATGAAAAAAAAAAAAAAAAAAAATCTAAAAATGAATTGACTTTATGTAACTATGGAGCGCCGTTTTAGATTAACCCACCCACCACCACCCCACCCATGCGCTTGCTGTCAGTGGTTTCCAGGGTCGTGTACGAAGAGAGAACTGCCATCGAGAAAGAATAAAAACATAAAGAAATAAAAAAAAAAAAAAAAAAAAAGAAAAAGATGGGCATCCGTTCCCGTATATTAGTCAGTTGTTGATGCTGTTTGGCTTTTTTTTTTTTTTTTTTTTAGTTTTGGATTTTTTATCCGTGTGTTTGAAGACATGACGTCACGATGACGATACGCTAAACGACACGAGACGGACGACTATATTTTTTCATTGCCTTTCACGGTCTGCTCGGCAAACAAACTCAGAAAAGCTGAAAATTCTTCGACTGGCAAGTCGACGATGTTGTTATTATTATTCGTTCCCTTTTTTTTTTGCTTCTGATGATGATGATGTGTGTGTGTGTGTGTGTACGTATGCGGGAGCGCAAGAAACGCGCGCTCCATTTACACGCGGCTAACTATTAAATTACGCCGATTTCTTTTTATTCTCTTTACTTTTCGTTTCTCTCTCCGTTCGTGGATTATTATAGGAACGAGGGGCCTGGTTTCCTTTTATTGCCTTTTTTTTTTTCTAGCGCTCATCTTGGCAACAAAACGAAGAAACAGCGCAAAAAAAAAAAAAAAAGGGAGAATCGAGCGTTGACAAGCCGACCGAGATTGCGCAAAATAGAGCGTGGGGCAACGGGACTAGGAAGAGGGAAAAAAAAAATGCGGAGAAGAAAGAGATCGTCAGGGACCGTATATAAAATTGTATTTTGCTATGATATTATCTGTTATAGCGCAGTGTGTAGCCTTGTGCACATACTAACTCGCTGGCACTACACTTTACAGAGCGCACAGCTCTCGGTACGGTTACATTATACTTCCCTCCCCCCCCCCCCAGACCCTTCCTTTTGCGAATCAATAAAGAGACTGCGTCACACGCTGCTCCCGCTTCTGCTACTTTTATTCCACACACACACAAAAGACTCGTGTGTGTGTCCCTTTTTCTCTCTCTCTCTCTCTTTGACGACAGCCCTGAGGGGCGGAGGACAAAAAAAAAAAAGAGGGGGAAACATTGAAAGCTGGCGGATCAATCCCGAGGACTGCCAACCTCCCGACAAACACACGCAGAGAAACACACATATAAATATACTGTATGCAGTGCAGTATAGACTTGTGAGCGTCGACAGATATCTAAAGCAAAAAAAAAAAAAAAGGTCGGGGTAGTGGCTGCTGCAACCATAGGTCGACTGATGTTCTTCGAGTTTGAGTAGATCCGGACCAGAAGAGCAGAGGAATCTAGGCTAAAGTGGGTGGTCCTCCGCATTTTCCCTATTGCTGGTGCGTCGATGAGTGAACAGACTTAACTGACTACACTCTTTATGCTATGATATCCCGTAGGTTTTGAAATCACGCGGGATTTCTTATCCTAATCTCACGCCCTGCCTTTTGGCTGTTCATTTTGAAACACACACACAAAAAAAAAGACTCTCTTTAAAGATTTTGCCTTTTTTTTTTTCTATCCTTTTGTTGGCTCACCGACATGCACACAACGACGTTGATGAACAAGATCGATGGATCAATCTTGATGGTATTAATTAGTTCTGACCGGAGATGGGCGGCAGCAAGGAGAAAGGAAAAAAAAGAGGAGGTTGAATTAAAATAAGTCTATCAATACAGCAGGGGGGGGGGGGGGGGGGTATATAGAGGTGGGAGGAGACTCCTAAGTAAGTTAATATGAAGCGTTGAGAAAGCAGCAGTCCTATGTTTTTATAGAGTCAAGCTAAGAGGACCGAGTGTAAAAAAAAAAAAAAAAAAAAGAACTGATGTTTTTCTTTTCTTTTGTTTTTGGTATCGATCGCCCTATCGAGAGAGAGAGACAGCAAACCGAAAGGGCTGGAAGATTGAGGAGCCAAATGGTGGCAGCGATATATATATATATAAGCTTTAGATGCTATACAATAAGAGGGTGGCGTTGCGCCGTGAGAGAGATGAAAAAAAAAAAAAAAGGGAAGACACGCCGAGCGAAACGTGGGGAGGTTCATTATAGCCGCTGATCAATTGACGGGAGACCCCCAACAGAAAAGGGAACGAACGAAACAAAAAAACAAAAAAAAAAAAAATGTACACATCAAATAGGAGGCAAGGGCGAAAACGGTTGCATTGGGAATATATGTATACTGTGCTCTATATATCTATCTTATGCGTGCATAAACATACAGAGAGCTAAAAGCTAAATAGAGCTTCAGAGAGAGAAAGAGAGAGCGAGATAGAGAGAGAGAGAGAAGAGAAGGTTATGATGTCCATCTGCGCTGACTTTGGGGTCGACCGAGGCGCAGATCAATACCCGCCGATTCCTCTCCTACCCCAGCAACTCAGTTCTTCTTTTTTTTTTTCTTGCGTACGTGCGTATTCGTATCCTTTATATATATATATATATTTTTTTTTTTTTCTCTATATATTCGCCTTCCTTCCTCGTTCTATTTATCGAGAAAAGAAAAATAGAAGCGCCTGCTCCCGATGCTACCAGATTGACTACCAAGCATTACGGAAAAAGATGGTGGCTTCGTTCTTTCTTCGTCGCTATTTTATCGCACCACTCCGTACAGCAGCTTCCTTTTATTCTTTCTTTCTTTAAAAAAAAAAATATAAATCTGTCGTTCGTTCGTTTTTTGTTTTTTTTTCGTCCCTGTTTCTACTTGGAATAAATATCCCATCTTGGTTGTAGCGCTCTTGAAAAAAAAAAAAAAAAAAAGAGAAACACGAGCGGGTAAAACACTGGGGAGCCGTGCATCGAGTTGAAAACATCGTTCGTATTGCAGACGTGGAACGAAAGGAAAGAGAAGAGAGAAATAGAGAGAGATATGGTTTTGTCTATGCAGCAGACAAACACAACCAGAGACGCGACGCCAAAAGAAAAAAAAAAAAAGAAGAAGAAGAAGAAGAAAGAAAGAAGAGATCTCACCTTCATCTCACCTATCTATGTGTAGAGCTAAACGTGTATGCGCGTTAACCTCCCTCTAACCGGCGGGAGAGCAGGAGAATGAATTCCTCAACTCCCGCCGCGCGTCTCTTCTTCATTTTATTATTTTTTTTTTTTTTCTATCTTTTTTCCTATTTCAAATAAACATTTTCGACCTCCATCTTCATCATCATCATCATTTTTTGTGTGTGTGTGTGTGTGTATTCCTCCCTTTCTTCTTCCTTTTCTTTCTCATCACAGTTTAACGCACTCACGTAAAGCGCGTTTGCCCCGGACCGGAGAGACCAAACCCAACAACAACGGCGGTCAGGATCGACAAATATCTGAAGAATTTCTTATTTTTTTTTTTTTTTTTTTTTTTTTTATCTTTCGTTCATTCGTTTCGTTCATCCCTACCCTTTTTTTTTCTTTCACCTTTTTCTTGTTGTTGTTTCTAGTTTTATTCCTTAAAATTCTTCCACACACGCACTCACGAACGCACACACACACACACACATCAACTCAGGAGATGTCCGGTAGACAGACAAACAATGAAATTCTCCAGTTTTTGTTGTTTTCCTTTTGAAAACATTTTGTGTAAGGAAATAAAAAAAAAAAAAAAAAAAAAAAAAACTACCAATCGCAGGTGTAGATGATGGGTGCGCGCGCGCGCGAGCGGGTTTTGGTGTTAGCGGTTAGTCTCTAATATATTCACGGCCAGGTGTTTGGTTTTGTTTGATGTTTTTTTTTTTTTTGTCTTGTTTTTTTTTTTTTTTTCAGTTGCCACTATATCCGGCTAGCGATCATCGTTGGATAGCGGTCAGGCGTCAGACCTGAATTCCATTTAGTTTTGTGCTTATTTTTTTATTGTTGTTGTTGTTGTCTCTTGAATTTTCGAATGTTGCACACGACAAAAAAAATACTTCATTTTGATTTGCCAGCACGCTACAAGGCGAAGAAGAAAACAAAAAATTGATGTTATCTTTTTTTTTTTTTTTTTCTTTTTCCGCGTCCTGATTCAAATGGCTCGCCCTCGCGCGGACGCACTCGGCTCCTCTTTTTTTTTTTGCAACTAGAGGAACTGCTTTTACTCCGTGTGACACAGACACATGGATCCGTCCGCCCTTCTGTTGTGTGTTGCTTCCACCGTGAGCGCGCGGAAGGAGTTGGCACACGGCGGCGCAGCCATTCGATACGGCGACAACGCAACAATGTTGCCAACCTTTCTTTTTTTTTTTTTTTTTTTTTTCTTTTGCCCTACTCTTTCGTTCCCCTTTTTTTTTTTTTTTTTTTTTCTTCTTTTTCTTTTTATCTTTCTCTTCTCTTATTGATTTCTCTCTAGAAAGACGGTGGCTTCTTTTCTTTCCTTTTGCTTGATGATGGCGCGGCCAAGATGGCGTGCCTGCTCTCTTTCCGTCTGACGTCTTCCCTTCTTTTTCTATTTCTTCTTTCTTTTCTTTTTTATTTTTCTTCAGCTTTGACGTAGGCTGCTGCATCAGCGAGCAGCAACAGCAAACGAGACGCGCAGAAAATGAAAACGCAAATAAAAATTAAAAAAGAGAAGAAAACGAGGGCCTTTTTTTTTGTTTTTTATCACGGAGCACGAAGAGGGCGTCGGTGGGAATGGGAGCACCAGCTTCGACGTCGTTCATTGTCGACCAGAGAAAGACACACACACATCAGGAAAAATAAAAAAAAAAAGTGGGAGAGATAGAGGGTGGCACATATTGAATGTTGTGAGTGGTTGCAAGCGCTTGGGTCGTTTCCACGGAGAAGGTCGCAGTATAGGAGCGAAAGAGCGGCCGTTCGTTCGTGAAAAAAAATGAGGCGGGAGCGAGTCACGGGTGTGTATGGAAGACTATGCAAGGGGACACATCGATTTCATCGGACCTAGCAACTAAAAAAAAAAAAAAAAAAAAGCCCCGCAAAATAAAAAATAAATAAAGAGAGACAAGAGGAACGAAAGAAAAAAAAAAAAAAAAGGGAGCCAGAAGCGGACTATCACGCGGGAACATCGCAGTTGCGTATACACGACGATTGGCAGTACGTCGTCTTGTTCGAAGACACTCGTGGTCGTCGCGACCTTCGAGAATGAAGCACGTCTGCTCCACACTGACGAGCAAGAAAAAACAAAAGAAAAACAAAAGAAAAAGAAAAACAAATAACAAGCCAAACAACGAGTTGATTTACATTTTCGGTAGAATTTTTTATCGTCTTCCTTTTTTTTATCTTTTATCTTCTGAGTTTTCTTCAGGCTTTGGAAAATGTGATGGACTCACGCTTAAACCTCAGCTGAGAAACGACTCGTGTTCGAATAGCAACAAGACAAATTTTAAAGAGCTCGGCTATAATCTCGTGGTGTGTGTCCTTTTACTGAGGCGCAGAGTTCCAGCCAGAAACCAGGAAAAAGACGTACACGGTGATATACTGACACAAAAGAATGAAAACAAAAGCCCAGCAGGAAAAAGGAACACACACACACACACACACACATACACACACACACACAAAAATAAAAATAAAAATAAGAAGGGGGGGGGGGAGGGAGGGGGAATAGAAGAAGGATACCACACGATCGTTATTCGGGTTTCATCACGTGTCATGACGCTATCGATCAAATAGTCCCGACTCCATCAGCTACGACGGACCGGCCTGTAGCTGCTTGCTGCCACCCTTGTCCTCGTCTTTAAGTCTAACGCTGCCTACGTTTGAAATACATGTCCATCGCTGGAACAGTCTACGCCAAGCACAGCCAACGGCTCGTATTAAAATATGCATGATGACAGCTAAAAGTTGAATAGATTACGTGAGCTGGACGCGTGGACACACGCATCTTTATCAAGAATTTCCAAGATTGTTAAAAGACAAGACTACACACAAACTATTTTGCATACGAGTTTTCTTTTTATTTATTTATTTTATTATTTTTTTTTTTTTCCTTAGTTCAAAGTCCCCCGCCCCCTGAAAAGAGCGACAATCGTCAAGTGTTGCAGCCTCTGTTTTCTTTTGCTTATTAAGCCTCGTGTAGGAGAAAAATAATTTTTTTTGTTTGTTAGCCGTTAAAGGCAAAAGCCAAGAGGCGGGAAAGGGGCGCGTGTTTGTTTGGATCGATGACGCCATCACGGCCGCACTTGACGCCCGCAGGAGAGTCCAAGGAGACCGGGATATATAAGGGAGTGAGAAAAGAAGGAAGAAAAAAAAAAAAAAAAAAAAAGGAAAGGGAAAGCGGAGCTAGAGTTCAAATGACCAACTGGGCAACAGTACGGTGCCTTTTCCAAGACCCACGTAGCCGGTCGGTTCTTCCCGCAGAGTTCCCTCGGTCCGGGAGTCCATTGAACGTAGACCTTTTGCGTTTTTATTGGAGAAGAGGGATGGGGGGCGTTTATACTCGAGCAAATGTGCATTGTTTCCATTTGAGATCTAATTGTACTCCTTTCTTTTTCTTGAAAATTTGAGAAAAATGAAACAAATGCTACGTTTGCGTGCGTTTCTCTTAGTTAACTGCGAAAAGAGACGACGTTGACGGATGTGCGCAGTTGGGCCGTTAAATACAATAACGCTATACAGTTGGTATAGAGTTATAGGTGAATTGTACATAAAGCCGTAACCAGGCAACGCAAGTCCCAAGTCACGTACTTGTTATTTCTTGATTCTTCCAGTTCGACCTTTCTTTTTTGTTTTGTTTTTTATGCTTTCGTGTATCTGTTGTGTCCACCAGTAGAGCCGCATACTTTATTGATTCCTTATCCCTCCGCATTTTCTCCGTAAGAATATGGTGATGAGTATTTTCCATAAGGCAAGCGGCCCTGACGGACAAGTTCTAACAACGTACACAAAACCTGGCCAGCGTTTGTGCGGCCGTTTTCATTCCCGTTGCCACAACAAAACATTTGTTTGTTTGTTTGTTTGTTTGTTTTTTTTCTCTAAACTTCTCCTCTTTCCAGCCGAAAAAGGAGGCAAATATTTTCAAACAATAAAGAAAAAAATTGCGGAAGAGTTCGTATAGTGGGTGCGGAGGAGGTCGCGAGATAACGGCGCTGGTTCCGTCAGTTTTCTTAGTTACCGCACGTCACCTGTATCGGATTGAGCGCTGGCATCTTGTTGCGTGTGCGCTTTTATGACGTCACGTCGGCGGATGGGCGTACGAGTCAAACGACGACACGAGGAAAAGCAAAAAAAAAAAAGACGGGGAAATGACAAACAATAGAGTAATCTCTTTCTCTCTCTTTTTGTGTGTGTGTGTGTGTGTGTGTGTGTGTGGTACCATTGCAACAACGGTGCAATTGATAAGCATTCGAATCTCCGTTATTCATAATAGGTGACGCTCTCTTATTGCGCTAAAGGTTGACGACACACTCCAAATGCCAAAGTGCTCATTTTAATTTGATGTTGGATGGCAAAACAGGTATACCCGTCGAGCACTTAGGGAAAGAAAATCTTGGTAAGTGATAAGGTGCCTAATGAGTTGTTGCTGATGGTGGTCTTTGTTGATGCTAACAACGAAGAGCTGGCATAAGAAAAAAAACAAAAAAAAAAAAAACAACAACAACAAACAAACAATCGAGAAACTCTGCGTCTGTACGATCGCATGGCGCGATGACGTGAGAGGCTTTTGTAGAGAGTTGCGCTAGAAGAACCTGTTTGATATGGAGAGCAAGCGGTCGATCAATCGACGTGTTTTCTTCTGCCTTTTTTGTTGCTTTGTTTTATTATGAAAAAGAGATTATCCGTTGATTGTTGAACAAACCGTCGGATGTCGTGCTTCTTTTTTTCTGTCAGAAAAAGAAATATTTTTCGTTTTCTCGAAATACAGTTGCAATCTTCTGCGTAGCACAAAGAATTGATTCTCATGTTATACCAGCAAGTTGTCCTCTTTGATTTCTCGGTACCCATTTTTTTGTTGTTCTTGTTCTTTTTCATTTAACACTCCTTTCTTTCTTCCCTCGCTATCCTACTTGATTTCCTCTCTTCTTTTTTTTTTTTTTTTTTTTATCGTGCATTTCTCGTTTCCGAGAAAGCGTTAGAGACTTCCAGTCGTGTTGGGAAAGCTTCCTCCGTCCTATTTGACAGGTCAGCCCAGCCCCACGAACAACTCAAGAGAAAAAGCCCAGCCCCAGCCACGCCGAATGAACTTGATGGACTTTCTTTGGTGGTTGGTTGGCTAGTTGGCAGAATGATGTCATAGATCGTGTACGAGGCGCCTTTTTTTTTTTTTTTTTTGTTTTCTTTCTCCCGATTGTCTGATTCCCACTCCTCTTTCTATCCGTGTGTTTTGTTGGCTGTCTGATGTGTGTGGCAGCTCGACACACGAGGAGGAGCCGCTGCGTGCTGACGCCGTGCGCGCGGATCTCGTTACGAAAAAACGGACGATGGATGATGATGGAAAACAAACCGAAAGAACACGGATCGGTGCGCGTGTAGCACACCGTGTCTACTAGAAGAAGAAAAAAAAAAAAAAAAAACGGCCGGGGCCGCATCGTGAGAGATCAAGACCCCGGGAAAGAGACAGCAAAAGAGAGACATAGAACTAGTCTTGCGTGTGGTGTGTGAAAGAAAAGGGCGACGGCCGCCGTAGGGCTCGCGTTCTTTGGATGAATCATTTGGTGTTTCTTGGCGTCGAAAAAACACAACAACCAACAAACAACGAAAATCCGCTTTTGAAATAGACTTTTTTTTTTTTGTCTGTCTGTGTGCTGTAACACATCGTCATTGAAAATGCGCCGACTGTCTATGTTTTTTTTTCTTTTTTTTTTATAGGAAAGTCTACCAGGAGAGGAGAATCGTAGTGTTTCTGAGAGAAACCTGGCCACTACGCGCGTCGCTCTGAGGAAATCCAACAACAACAACGAAAACGTGGAAGGAAGGAAGAAATTGGTTTAAAAAAAAAAAAAAAAAAGGGGAACAGCAAAAAAAAAAAAAAAGAGACGCAAACCGACAAACTGAAAAAAAAAAAAAATAAAACGTGAAAGTCCGTCGCACTCCCGGTAAAAAAAAAAAAAAAAAAAAAAAAAAAAAAAAAAAGAAGGGGAGCAATGAACCTTTCTCCTCACCGTCCGTAAAGCTCCACTTCTCTTCTTGTTGTTTGGCCTGGTTAGCGGCTGCTGGCTGCTACAGTCGTGTAGGTATCTCTTTTCTCCTTTTTGCCTTGCCTATATGTGTTGCACGCAACGTACACACCGTCTGTGTATTAGCCATCCATCTATCTTTTCCATCTATCCTTTTTTTTTTTTTTTTTTTTTTTTTTTATTTTTTTTTTTTTCTGTTACGGGTAAGAAAAAAGATATTTTTACACTCGTGTGTGTGTGTGTGTGGGGTGACTAAACGTCTCGGCGGTTTCACATTGAAACGCTCCGCTGGATGCAACAAAAAAAAAGAGGCAGATTGAAGAGGAACTTGAAACGCAGAAATTAAATTAAAAAGGAGACAAAAACGGAAAATGGGCGGAGGCGGAGGAAGTAATTGCATTTGTTTTGTTTTTTTTCAAAAATAAAAATCTGACCCCCATCTCCGGGCGAAGGATTTAAAAAAAAAAAAAAAAAAAAAATGCGTTTGAAAACGGGGGCGAGAAAGAAATCCGCCATCATTGCTCGGCAAGCGTATAAATGTTCTCGGGGAAAAGAAAAAAGAAGACAAAAATCGCAAACAAAACAAATCAAGAGGTAGTTGGCGTTTGCTCTAGTAAACTTGGCTCACGCAGCAAAATAGAATAGTAAACCTGTAAAACGGAAAAAGAAAAAAAAAAAAAAAAAAAAAATTCCCAAAAATAACCAAAAGGAAATGAGAGCTAACAGGTACGAAAACGGTAAATCAAATCAAAAATGGCCGTAGACGGCCGAACGGTGAACGAAAAAAAAAAAAATCTTCAAAAAATGCGCTGGCTGCGTGAAACGTTATAAATATGTACGTGTCGTTGTTATTGTTTGTCGCTGTTGTATAGCTGCAAAAAAAAAAAAAATAAAATAAAATAAAAACAAATATAGGAAGAAGAGACAAGTTGGACATTACGGAATCAGTAACGGTATTGAGCCACAGAGGCCAGCCGTTTTTCTGTTCATATCAAAAGGAGTCAAACAAAAGAGGAAAACAGACGAGCAAGGCTCGACGTAGGTAACGCTCGACAATCACACGGACATTATCCGTATTACTTATGCGCAACAAATACGCGATGTGCAGTTACGGTGATTCACAAAAAAAACAAAAAAAAATGTAAGCAGATAAATTAGATCCCCCACCTCACCCTCCACCGCCTAATTTTTTTTTTTTTTTTTTCTTTTAATTTTTCACCGAGACAAACGCGGCCTCTTATTAGAATATTTAGAGAGCGATGGGATCGACGAAACAACCAAAACACTCACGTTGAGTTGCGTGTGCGCGACGTGAATCCGTGACCGAAACGGTGACGGCTGCGCTCAACCTCTCTTCATTTTTTTTTTTTTTTTTTGTTTTGTTTTTTGTTTTCCTCCCTTCTTTTTCTCTCTTTTTCTCTCTCTTTCTTTCGCTCTCCTCTTTATCATCATCATCATCTACCACCCACCTTACAAATTCAACCATTTTATTTGTGAACGAATCACCCGACATCTACGGTCGTTCCCGGACAACTATACAAAATGTCTTCCCCAAGAAGTTTAAAAAAAAAAAAAAAAAAAAAGACGATTGACAACTCCCTTTGCTTGTCGTTTGATGGCTATTCACGCAACCCTTCCTCAACATCGTACGCACTCAGCCGTCGTTTAAAAACAAAACAAAACAAAAAAAAAAGATATATATCCAACCACAAATCGTAACAAAGCGATATACGCATTATCTTAGATATAAGAGAGAATCGCGAGGTACGGAGGCTCTGAAAAAAAAAAAAATAATAAAAAAATGGGAAAGGCAACGGTGTAACGCTTCGATGCAGATCTCGTATGACAAGAAGATGAAAGAAAAAAAAAAAAAAAAAAAAGAAAACAGGAGAGAGAAAAAAAAAATAAATTATATAGCGTCGTTGAACCTCTGAGTCCCTCCTTCCGTCGTTCGTCCTCCCGCCACCTCACCATCACCTCATTTCGTCCTAGACGATGGGAAAAAAAGAAAAAAAAAAAAATGCTTGTTCCTTTTGGCTGGCTCCTTTCAACTGGTTTTGATGTCAGCTCCTCCCAGTTTTTATTCCGACCGGAATGGGATCTCGGATTTCGAACCGGGCGACAATAGCCTACTCTACTACGATAGGTTTAGTACAAGTACAGCTCTACCTACTTTTCCTATGCCCGCCACAGACGGACTTTTTCTTTTTTGTCCGCCTTTTTTTTTGTTTTTTTTTTGCTTTTCATCAAATTCTTAAATTCATTCAAATTCAAAAATTCTTATTATACAAATAGCGTGTACAATGAAAATAAAGAGTTTATATATTTGAGAGCTTTCGAGTTGTCGACACATTTTTGTAAGAATTTTCAATTTGCAATGGTTTTGTGTCAATTCCCTCTTTTTTTTTTCCTTCTTTTCAAAAACAAATGATTATTCCTTGCTTTTTTGCTTATCCAGCAGAATGGTTGTCCCACTTTGTCAGTCTTTTGTTTTCTTTCTTGTTTTTTTTTTTTTGTTGTGTTTTTTTTTTTTGTTTTTTTTTTGCGAGCTTTGCTGTTTGCCTTTCCCCTCAATCAAATTTCTCTTCTTTACCCGACTTATTTTTTTTTTTTTTTTTTCTTTTTGCTCCGCTGTTTTCGGGTGTGTGCGCGTATGTTTGCGTGCACCGGGTGTTATTTTTCCGCGTCTTCTTCTTCACGTCATTATTATTATTCCGTTTTCTTTTTTCTTCCAAGACTCTTAGAGGCTACTACTTTTCCTCTAGTCACTCACGATGTGTATGGGGGCGCATCCTTGTGCAGATCGACGGCAAAAAGGGGCTGGCGGATGTCAATAATTACACGCCTTCTCTCTCTCTCTCTCTCTCTCTCTCTTTTTTTTTCTCGCATTCTCTTTCTCTTCGTTTTTCTGAATGGGTATTATTCTCTCATTAATTCACGGCAATGGCCAAGGCTTTCGTTTTATACCAAACGACTGGTATATGGAACAGAGAACAAACAAAAAAAAAAAAAAAAAAAATCAAAATCAAAAAATAGAAAGAGGGTAAAGATATCGAATAACAACGGCCAACAAGACAAAGGGAAATGCAACGACACGTCAAGAAAAAGGTAGTCGAGTCCGGATGGATCCGGCAAAACAACATTGGGCGGCCGAACGAGATACGGTCAGAACGGGAACAAGGCGAAGTTGGAAATTGGGACTCGTTTTTGTTTTTTGTTTTGTTTTATTTTTATTATCCCTCCGTTGATTTCCCACCACGCAATTCTAAAATATACAGGGAAGCGGGCAGATAAGAAAGGAAAATAGAAACGATAAAAAAATAAAAGTAAAAATAAAAAAAAACAGAGCTTGACGCGGTAATTTTCGAATGATACCAAACGGACGCGAGATATCAGTATCCGATTTTTTTTTTTTCCTTTACCCGAAAACAAATAAAACAACGATAGGAAGATTTAAAAAAAAAAAAAAAAAAAAAGGGCGAGTTGACGAAACAGCTGATTGCGCCATCAAACCAAAACGGAGACCATCACAATTACGGATAAACATGAATAACGAGATGATATTCAACCCGATAAATATCCAAATATGCTTGAAAAAAAAAACAAAAAAAAAGAAAACAAATAAAACAATGAAATTAAACGACTAAACTACCATTTTTGCTGTTTCAACCTTCAACGGCGGCGTGAACACGCAAAGTATTCCCTATTCTATGGGTGGGGGGGGGGGGAGGGGAAGCGAATATTTTCGAATCCACGTCATCGCACCATACATCAAATAATAGTACATGGTCTAAATAAGAAGCGGTAGGCACGCGGCTTAAAAAAGTCTCTCTTACCTTGACCCAAACATGGTGGTCGATGAGAAATATCTGGGTGAGTAGAGTTCGAAATCCGGTGTTCAATGAAGATGTGGCGTAGATTCTGGCACAAGCGAAGAACCGCGTGACCAAAAATCAATGCACCAGAGTTAAGATAATCCGTTTAGTCACCGAGCTACGATCGTGACAAGCAAGGTGTGTGTGTGTGTGTGTGTATATGTGTGTGCGATTCTCTTTTTATTTGATTTATTTTATTTTTTTTTTTTTATGTCGCGATCAGTGACGCCTATGTTTTCGTTGTGCCAACTCTTATTTTTTTTCTCAGTCAGTTTGTTCAAGCGTTAGCTCCTTATTTTGTTTCGTTGGCTGCGTCCTTTCAAATGCGTGTGTGTCCTTTTCCCGGCACTGGCACTCATAGACACACCGCGCGCGTACACACTCACGCACACACTCACACGGCGTTGTTATTCACTCGTTTGCGCACACCTTTTCCCCACTTTTTCTCTCTCTCTCTCTCTCTCTCTCTTTCTATGTGTTTTCACGCGCTGTTGCGAGTTCACGATAATGGTAATCCACGTTGGCTGGCGCCCACTTCTGCCAGGTCAATAAGACAGCTGATGGTCGCGTTCATTTCTTCACCGTTTTTTGTTCGTCTTTTTCGCTCACGAAGACAAGAATTTCGAGGGGATCATGAAAATAGCCAATGAAACGATCGGCTGGCACCGCAAGGTTTCCTTGATTTTCCTTTTTTTTTCCTTTTGTGTTGATTATTTTTGTGTTGTTGGCCTGGCTTTGCCTTCAGGGCTTGCGATAGGACAACAAGGCTGAGAGCGCGCGAGTTTCAAACTTGAAATAGAAATAAAAAGAAGTCCCGATTCAATGTTTTCTTTTCTTTTTC
Organism: Daphnia carinata; assembly: GCF_022539665.2. Classification (NCBI taxonomy): domain Eukaryota; kingdom Metazoa; phylum Arthropoda; class Branchiopoda; order Diplostraca; family Daphniidae; genus Daphnia; species Daphnia carinata. The sequence goes on from NC_081333.1 coordinate 10,237,924, forward strand.
TTGTTGAAGAAATTCAAGAGGGCCGGTCTTGTGATGCGGTGGAATGCTGGCGAGATCTTTTTCTTGTCGTTTTCATGCGCCGACGATCGCATCGGCGTCCAGCAACAACGTCGTCCACATCAACAAAGCGAATCGACTGTTGTGCAGCTCCTTGTCCCTCCTCTCAGATTTCTTACGCACCAGGCGGTAGACGGACGGAGCAAAAAAAAAAAAAAAAACAAAAACAAAAAGAAAAATAGCCTTTTTTTTTTTTAAATTTTTATTCTTCGTCCGGAGCGGCTGCGAACGAAAACGAAGGAAAAAGGATCGACGTTGAAGAAGAAAATAAAGCGTGCGCACTGATTATTTGCATCCGAATTGATTTACAATTCAAATACGTGGCTGCAGAGAGGCCGGCACACGAGAAGACACAAGCATCGCATTGGCTCTTTCTTTATTTAAATAAGAAGAGACCGGAACGTATTTTGCGGATGATGTTCGGAAGGACCGCAAGGAAACGGATCACTGTTTGTCTCACACGTGCGGATTGCGTGAAGACGATCACGCACAAAACGATCACTTGTATTGAACTGTTGGCAAACGTAAATGAGTGCGCTAGTTCAAAATTATTTTGGAGTTTCTTTCAGCTGGGCTGGTGTGTCCGCTTAAAAGTCCGGGTGTTCCACACCAACAACTTGGCACTGAATGAATGGCGGATGGTCAATTTCTGGCACTGTATATTACGTTTGAAACCTTTCCTTTTCTTTTTTTTTTTCTTTCCCCGTTTTTTTCGCTATTATTGAAGCGCGCGGCTAACGGATTGTTGGCCAGCAGAAGACACACACAACACTTCCACAATCACGCACGCACTGCAGAAAGAAATGAACAGATCAGTTTGTTTTGTTTTTTTTTCTTCAGTTTCTTTCACTTTGTATTTTACGTTTTTCAAAACAATCAAAAAAAAAAAAAATATGAAAGCGCAAAACAAAAACAAAAAATGTCCACCAATTGCAACGAGAGTCAAAAACTGTACTCGAACTGCGACGACGACAGTTCGAGTTGCATTGAAGTAATAAGAACAAAACAAAAAAACACGGACGGGTATTCAGAGACGTGCTGCCCGGTCGTGCGCTACAGGCATTCTGACCGAAGCGTGGAACATTCCTTCTGCTTTTTTGGCCGCCACACACACACACACACAGACACACAAACACACAGAGAGAGACCAGACCCAGACCTAAAGGAGAGGGAAGCAATGGGGTAGGGAGGTTCGGGTTGGGTGGAGACGAGAACAGGGGCCGGGAAAAAAAAAAAAAAAAAAAAAGGAAAGAGAGAGAAAATATATTTGAAAAATAAAAAAAAGAGGGAGGAAGAAGAGAGAGAGAGAGACGGAGGGTCTACGTGCTGCCGCTGCCTTGTTCAATGCAAGTGGGGAGCCCCACCGGAGCTGGCAGTATCATCAGCATATAGCGCAGTTTCGAGCGGGTGACACCAGAGGGATGCGGTACTATCCGCGTCCGCTCTCCTCTCTCTCTCTCTCTTTTCTCTCTCTCTCTCTCTCTCTCTCTCTCTCTCTCTCTCTCTTTATTTCGATTTTTTATTCTTTCATTCTTTTCTTTCTTTTCATTCGTCTCTCCTTTCAATTCAATACCTCCCCTCCCCCCTGTTTTGGTGGAGTTCCCAATGTTTCGGTGTGTGTGAGTGTGTGTGTGTGTGTGTGTGTCTGTCTGTGTATAAGCGTCTAATGTTTCGAATTCAAACCGCAGAAACAAGAATGGGGGAAAAAAAAAGGAGGGGAAAGAAAACAAAACGGAACGGAACGTAGAGAAGAAAATAGAAATAGAAAAAGAAATTAAATGTATTTAAAAGAAAAAAAAAAAAAAAGATCAAATTCTTTCGTTTTCGTTCTGAACTGTTGGGTCCATTTTGCTGCTGTCCAGACAAATCGGTTAGGCACGGACCGATAACCTGATTGTACCTACTTTGCCACTTTAAATACAATTCATCACGGCAAATCGCGTCGAATTTTCCAGAAAAGCCGATCCCCTTGCTTTTCGAAAAACAAAAAATTAAACGCAATTAAAGGCAGATATAAACCAAAATGGTTCGCTGCTGTTGCCTTGGCAAGGAGAGGCTGTGAACGAGTAGTTCAATCCCACAATAATCACACCCTCAACGCTTTTATTTGCGCCATTTGTTTTAGATATATGCAGGGCGGTACGCACAAATGCATTTATTGCTCCACAAACATAGGGTGCGTCTTTGTGCAAATAGAACGTACATAGCAAAACAAAATATGGGGAAAAAATACGTGTCGAAAAACATAGGATGCCAATGGTAAGAATAGACGCGTTGTGATACATAAGGTTTTCTTTTTTTTTTTTTTTTTTTTTTTTTTTTTTTTTTTTCTGAGATACAGCATGTAACCTTGTATAGATGTATACAACTCCGGTGTTGCTCTTCTATTAGCACGAATGACCAGAGGTCTTTTTTTTTTCTTCCCCGCACAAACACAAGTCTATATATGTACGGCTATACTTGTGATCAATTCAAAGAAGCGCACACACACTGGCGCAAATAGATTGTGGGCTTATGGCAAACCCCAGACACACACAATGGGCAAGCCAACTAAACATAGTCAGACAAAGTCTCCCAAAGATGAATAAGGACAAAGGCGGAATGATATTAAAAACATGATTCGTGAATATGTAATTTTTCGCTACGTTTCAACAGGAGTTTCAAATCATTTTCTTTTCTTTTTCTTTGCGTCTGTGTGTGTGTGTGTGTGTGTGTGTGTGTCTGAAATCACCTCCGAGGTGTTTACTTCTCGGTCGGCTCCGAACGTCTTTTGGCTCGCATGGGCCTGTCAAGACGAGAGGAGACGAATAAGAAGCCCACTTTTTGGGCCCTGGCAGGCATGGGATGAAAACGAGCGAACAGTAAAGAACAAGCTGGAATAAAAGACATAGACGGGGCACAAGTACAAAATAGATGGATACACAAAAGGCCAAAAAGAGAGAGAGAGAGAGAGAGAGAGAGAGAGAGAGAGAGAAGAGAAAGGAGGAGGGGAAAAAAATCTACTTAATATAAGAGGAATATAATCAAATATAGCGAATGAAAAACAGGGAAATGGAAGTAACTGCACAAATACACACACGAGCACGTTACCGAGGTACACAGAAGAGCATACGAAAGAGAGAGAGGGAGAGACACACAAAACGTTGAAAAAAAAAAAAAAAAGAAATATTCTATATAGCCCCATATGGGCGTATATAAGGAGAGGGGAAAAAAAAAGAAGAGCAGAAGAGCCAATGAGGACCGAGAAAAGAGAGGTGGAAATATATGGGCACCAGATATGTTTTCTATATGGCCAAAAAGAAAGAGAGAGAGAGAGAGAGAGAGAGAGTCTGTGAACGCCGGAGAGTGACGCTCAATTTATGCAGCACCGTCGCTTAACCATTTTCCCCCTCTTTATTGTGTTCGTTTTATTTTGTTTTCATCTTGATAAAATCCTATTTGAAATCCATTTAACTTTGACTTTGATCAAATTTGATTCATTTGGATCTGAAAATTGGTGATCCAATCGCCGGGGCGGCAATCCCCCAATGTCAACATTTCCGATAGTGTTTTCAACGAGAGTTTATCTCTTGTGTGTCTTATACCACCGTCCGGTTCCATTAAGAAATGTTTTGCATTCCAATCGATTTCTCGTAAAAGTTCACGACCTTTCTACTCTGACTCCCTACCACATCCTAAAAAATTTGAATAAAGAAAGAAAGGAAAGAGTTAGTTGAAGATTTATTTCTTATTTGTGTGTGTGTGTGTGTGTGTGTGTCGTTGTCTTGACTCATCGGTCGACCTTGCATGTCTTGTCAGTCACATTTTTAATGACTCACCTAATAGGCGGCCTTTGAAAAGATCGATTAGAATTTTTACGTAAGCGACATATTATTTAGATATCTGTGCCGGACGTTTCCCAACTCTCTGCACGAACGAGAAAAAGAAATGACATCTGATGAATATTCAAATTAGGAGGAGAAACAAAAAAAAAAGGAGGAGGAGGGGGGAAATAATTTTAAACATTTTTACTGTTGACAGAGCAAAGAAGCGGGATTGAAGGAGGACAGACATTGCCGGAAAAACATTGTTAAATAAAGAAAAAAAAAAAAAAAATACATGTCCCTCCTCATTGTCCTCCTTTTCATTCCACCTCCTTATTTCTCCTTTGTTGTTCCTTACAGTCCCGTCTCGGCAACTTGATCAAACATTTCCCGAGACCACCCAACCTTTTTTTTTTTTTTTTCTTGCCCCCCCCCCCCTCCCCCCTCCTCCTCCTTCATTCAAGGATTGAAAGCAGACAAGTACAAAAAAAAATATGGCGGAAATGGCAAAAGAAGGGAATAAGGAGCGCTAAGGCAAAAGAGGGGAAAAAATAAAAGACTGTTATGTGGGGGAGGTCCGTGAAGACGTCATAGCCTCCCCCCCCACCCCCCCCTCCCGCCTTTTGCCTCCTACCCTTCACATCAATCCCGCTTGTAACGTGCCCTCTCGGAAGGAGAAGAGTGGGTTGCAAAAACTGCTGCTCTTGTATGGGGCGCGAGTATATACACACAGCGTGACGTCAGCCGCCGTTTGCTGCGCTCACGGCACTTGATTGGTTGCTGACGTCCTTGTTCAGTAAAACCGACAATGGGCTCCCGGTGTCTGCGTGCGTTGGCTGACCGAAAAAAAAAAAAAAGAATAAAAAGAAAAACAGAATTGAATAAATAAAAATAGAGAAACGTGAAAAATAAACGTAGATTGAGGTACAAAAAAAAATATATTTTAAAGTGAAGGGAGCGCATCAAAATGTAATGCGAACGCAAGGGCAGGATAAACAAAAGCGGGAATTTTTATCGATGTCTCTCTGTGAGTATAAATAAAACAGCGAGGTCGTAAAATGCTTTTGTCTTAACCCAATGTCTCTGGACGAAACAAGAACGGAGTGATGAGCTCAGCGATCGACTCGAATAGCGCAACCTATATGAATAAGCGATAACCGATTTTGAACGCTCTAATCCGCTAACTGAGAGAAGGAGGGGGGGGGTCCAAAATTCAACCGCTATCAAACTGTTGATGTACACACGGCCGATGTAATGAACTTCGCACTTGGGTCAATTGCTCGGGTGCAACATACGCTACGCACGAGTTACTATACGTATAGAATCGTAATCGCTTGATCTTACATTTTCCTTATCTATAGGGGAAGTTCTTTTTATTATATAGATGAAGCAATTGAAAAGAAAAAGAGAGAAACGATTTAAAAAAAAAATACGGTAAAGCATATGTTGAAACATTTAGAAAAATAAAATAGAGATTTGTTTTTTAGTGATATCGATTCGATGTCAGAGAAAACAAAAGAACATCGGCCCTTTCGGAGCTTGTTGTGTTTTTCATTGAATGGGGTTTCGGTGTGTCCCTTCCTTCTCTTTCCATACACACTCACACGCATACCCATTGCTTTGGCTTAGCCGGCACGCATGATTGTGTTCTGTACAACGCGCCCACTTGGCGGACCTAAGGCTGGACTGCGCTCCTTCCCTTTGGCCTTTCGGTCATTTTGGCCACCCACCTCGAGAGAGGCGGGAAAGAGAGACGCCCCCGATCAACAGACTCCCGAGATTAACCAATAAGGAACCCTAACTCGGATTAGCTGTACGAACTTTTTCTTATTTAATAATATTATTGTTATTGAAAAAGCTTTCAGATTTTGTTTTTCTTTTTGTTTTTTGTTTTTGTTTTCTTATGAATTTTATTTTTGATTCAGCGGCCAAGGATGCCACGGTCGCCTATTTCAACATTTTCTATTTCTTCTTGTGTTATTTCATTTTTCTTTTTTACGCGCACTCTATTTCCAGCTATTCGTGGAAAATGAAAGGAAACAAGAGACGCAAGTGAAAAAAAAAAAAAAAAAAAAACGGGGAGGAGAGAAATACACACACACACACATACAGAAAAAAAAAAAACATAAATACGTAAAACTGAAAATGTATCAGGAGCCAAAGCTAAAACGAAAAAGAATATCGGAGAAAAAAAAAAAAAAGGAGAAACTCACGCCCGGTCTACACGGCCGATATGCTGCGTGCCGTTTTCTTTTGCCAACATTCAGTGCAAGGACGAAAGCGGCTATTTGGCTGCAGGCTATGAATGCGCTGCAACAACAGGCGATCGGCAGACTGTTGAAAACCATCCGGATGTTCCTTTTTCTCTCTTTCTTTTCTATTCGTGCAATTATGTATACTAGATAGCAAGATACAATTGATTTCAAACGCTGATATTAGTGATGACAAGCGATAAGATCGTTATTTCAATTCATTACAATGATGATTTATTCGGTGACACGAGTTAACCGCAACGCTGAAAGATGCCGGGAGGGAACACGTATAGTGACTACTTCCACACACACATTACAAAAAAAAACAAAAAAACATACACACACAGACAAAGAAATACCAAGAATATAAACCATCCAACAAAAGACGTACGTCTTTCTTTTTCTCTTCTTTTTTTTTTTTATTTTGCGCAAACAAAACGTGACGAAAATCTCGGAAATGCAGCGTTACAACATCGCCTTTACAATCAAATATACACGTCCTTGGATGTGATTTTCTCTCATTCTTTAATTTTTATTATTTGATCTGGTCTCGCCTGTAGTTCCCCGCGTTTTGTCGCCGACAACAAAAGTCGACCAACAACCACAACAGGAACAATACAGAAGAGAAAAATCAAAAAAAAAAAATTTATATATATGAAAAGACTTGGAAACAAACAATTAAAAAGAAAGTCGCCAGTGCAATTTCAGTATAAGAGCAACAACACCAAAAAAAGGAGAGAGAGAGAGAGAGAGAGAGAAACAGACAGAGAATTTGTACTATAAGAAGAGAGGAGAGAAATCGCGTGTTCGCCCCGTTCTTTTCGTTGGCGGAGCTGCTTCCGCCGAGCGCGACGCCAGCGACGCTCGCCGTCATTGCCTACTTTTTCTTTATGTCATTCTCTTATTTTTTTTTTTTTTTTTTTTTTTTTTTTTTGTTGGTTTCTTTTCATGAGCCAAAGAAGAAAATCTCTTTCTGCTTGGGTGTGTGTATATATACATTGGATTTCCCCTCCCCCTCTTTGTCCATTATAAGGTAACTAGAGTATGACCCAATTCAAATCTGCTGTTTCAATAGGACAGGCGTGTGCGCTTGCTTATTTCGTCCCCCAACTCCCTTCCACCCTTTTTATTTCGAAAACATTCCATCGTTTCAATTTTTATTTTGTTTCTTTCTTTTTTCATTTCATCTATTTTTTTTTTTTTTTTTTTTTTTTTTTGGTTCAGGCCGTTCACGGCTAAATGAATATGAGAAACAGTCCGCGAGTCGGCCAAGCCATTCAAACATTTTAACGGGCCATCCTGTATGTAGGCTACTCGTGTACGCCATATATCCTACAACTACTGCTGCTGCTGCTGCTGCTGCTGCTGCTGCTGCTGCTACTGTTGCTTATGGCATTCATTGATTACGGCCGACGACGCGCCTCTTACTATACAATTCATTATACGTGAGAGAAGAACAACAACGAGTACGCGCGCCCTGAGGTACACGTACGAGCAATACGCGTTGCGTAGACATCGGATCTGCATGGCTGTGTGGGCGGAGGATGTGACCGCCAATGCACTTCATTCCCATCGACAGCCTGTCAATAACGACGCTCCTATTTTTTCTCTCTTTTTTTTTTAGAAGGAACGTGAGGCTAATATTCGAGTTAACTATAGATACAGCTACTTTTTGTGAAGGGAAAGGGCAACAACAAAATTGTATCTAAAAAAAAGAGGGCGGATGGGGTAGAGCGGTGATGATAAAGGCCAACATGAAACATCAATAGTGTATTGATATATAGCTATCGGTCTATTGGCAATCGATACAGTGGGAACGAGGTCTTTATATTTGTTAGTGAGGCTGCCGTATCAAGGGCGTTGACGTTTCGTTCCATTAATTTCTGCACGGATGCATTTATTCCCCGTTTTTCTTTTAAATCCGAGAAGAACACGAAAGGGCCTCTAGTGACGTTTCGTTTTTAATTCTTTTTTAAACATATGAAGGGAAGAAAAAATAAAAAGAAGCTTCATCCGTAAAGCCCGGCGCTCTCATTTGCCTATCGAATCGAGCGAATGAGAAGGACGGCATTTTATGGCATTTATCAAACGGCCTTAAAGCCCCGAACTCAAATTTTAAAAAATTTCTCTAATAAAGCGCGGATGGTTGACTATTAAAATCTCCCCTTTTAAAAAAATGTGTTTCTTTTTTGTTTTATTCTTAAACTTCTTCCGTTTTTTTTTTTTTTTTATAGAACGATGGGATAAGGTAATAATAATCATATTCTTTCTTTCTATTCCTCTTGCTCTGTTCATTCGTCTCTTTTTGTTGTTGTTGTTGTTGTTGAGTTCTTGACGTCTGGAACGCAGTGGGGGGGATGCTGGGGCGAGAACAAGCCGGTGAAGAATGCGCACCTTGACGCAGCCCAACTGAATCCAGGCGAAACAGGGAAAGCAGAGACTAAAATATTAAAACAGAGGGGAAAGAAATATTGAAAAAAAAAAAAAAAAAAAAGAGCCTTGACTGTAGTGAAATCTCGTTTTTTTTTTTTTAAGAGGAAAAAAAAAAATAAAATAAAAAAAGAGAGGAAGAAGAATGTCAGGCTAAATACTTTTGGGGTAGCTTATGGGTGGAAGATATACTGCTGCGCTCCACTATATACCTTTGTGTACATAAAACCATATACGTATATCTGCTGTAACGTGCAAGGCATGTTCGTTCCGTGTTAGACGTTTGCCTGGTTTTCCTCTCTCCAGTTTCTGATTTTATTTTATATTTTTTTTCCAGTATTCCTCTGAAATCCTTCACCCCTTATTCTCTCAGCGTCTGCCAACTAACTCTTGATCGTTGACAGAGAAGGAAGACATCGTCTTCTGTCTTACAAGGAAATCATAGCTGTCACCCAACTGTTTTTTTTTTTTTTTTTACTCTCCATTCGGTTTTGAAGCTTTTTTTTGTTTTGTTTTTTTTAAAGGCATCTCCTATTTGAAATATAGTATGGAAAGAAAAAAAGAAAAGAAAGGAGAATACTAGTAACGACGCTTGTAGTCTATATAGGAAATATTATCCTTTTTTGTCGCTTTTTTTTTTCAATTCTTATTTGTTTGTTATATTCCCTCATTTTCGTTTTGTTGTTTCTGCCCTCTGCGTTCTTTTTTTTTTTTTTTTTCTTTCTTTCTTTCTTTAGCGCAGTCCTATCTTTTTCCGCTTGTCTTTCTTTAAAATTATATTCCTCCCTTCTCTTTATGTGTGGCTCTGTGTTGTATACTCCCCTCAGGAAATGAAAGAAAATATCACGCCGCGCCATTTTGCGCCTATAGCTCTCCCGCTTTTTTTTTCCCTCCCGTCTCTCTCTCTCTCTCTCTCTCTCTCTCCTTTTCTCTTCTCTTCGTATACCATAAGGGGCGTCGTTCCTTTTTTGGATCAAAAAGGAAAAAAAAAAAAAAAAAAAAAAAAAAAGGAAAAAAAATAGACGAAATAGAAAAGAAATAGAAGAAGAAGGTTGACTTTCTTCTTTTCCATCTTATAGATCCTCCTCCTCCACCGGAGGAGGATTGGAAAGGAGACAAGGCGGAGGGCAGCAAAAAAAAAAATAAATAAAAAAAATAAAATAAAATGAAATAAAATAAAATAACAAGGGCTGCCATCGTCGGTTTCGAGACGCTGCCGACGCCCGCCGAGGCCAGCAACATCTCCCATCGTTCGAATTGCGAGGCGCCCTTCGCTCCTTTTTCCCCGTCTCGTCGTTCTCTCTCTCTCTCCCTTCTCCTCATTGATCTCTCGATAGATAGAAGAGATATATAGTGAAAGGAGAAGAAGAAGAAGCGGAGAGCCAAAGACAAAAAAAGAAAAAGACGAGCATCCAGGAGAAAAAAGAAAAAAGAAAAAAGAAAAAAGAAAAAAAAAAGAAAACTATATAGTCGTTTCCTACTCCTCCCTCTTTCACGCAGAGACCTATCCATCAGAGGCTGCCTCTCTCTCTCTGGTGTACCATCTTCTTTTTTCTGCCTTTCTCTCTCGCCCTCTCTCTTTTGCTCTCCTTCTTTACTCGCTATCTTCTATATATATATATATATGTATATATATATAAATGTGTGTAGTTGTGTTGCCTGCTTCAACTTTATTTGAGGGACCCTCCGCGTTCGCTTACTTCTATTTATTTAACTTTTTTTTTTTATATTTATATATATATCCGACGCGGTTTCCACGTGTGTCTTTTTCTCTGTTTGTTTTTCTTTTCCTATTCCATCAGTTTTCTAGAAATTTTTTGTTTTATTATTTTTTTTTTTCAACGGTAAAAATACATTGGAACATGAATACCGATGTACACACACGTAGGATTGAGTTAAGGTGCCAACAATACGGGCATAACACCGGGCAAAACCAAGACAGAAAAAAAAAGTGCAATTACATTAATTTATGGGACGCATTTCGGTTTGATGTTCTCATTGCGATGACTTTCTTTATTTTCAGATGGCTCGTTAAAATCCAGGTGATTAGCAAAATGATTGTAAGAAAGGTCATCAAGAAGTAATGGCAAAAAAAAACAAACAAAAACAAACAAACGCAATCATGAATAAGGAAGAAAATCGGATGAAAAATGAAGTGAAAAATGAATTAAGAGTCGCCAGTGGCGACGGACGTTCCGCCTTTATGCAAATCTCATTTGCTCCCGTTTTTCCACTATTCTTCCGCTGCAAACATTCCGGTTTTTGCTTTCTCATATCAGTTCTTATGGTTTCTGCGTTTATCAGGCAAAACAAAAAAAAAACAAAAAAAAAACAAAAAAAACAACGTCGAAAAATAACGGATGCAAATCGAAAAAAAAAATAATAATCCGATTTTTGTATCAATTTTCATAGGTGAAATGGTGCTATCCGTAATGAGTTTTTATATACACAGACAATTAAGCGTTCCTCTTCTTCTGCCAACCTCTTTCTCTTAAAAAAAATGAGCCTGAAAGTCTCCGGGCAGGAAAAGCTCTGGACAAAAAAAAAAACAAAAAAAAACAAAAAAAAAACCGCACGACACAAAATCAAAAAGAAAATATAAAAAACAGGGTCTCCTTTTTTTTTTTTTGCCTGTAAAAGAAAAACACATTCCTAAGAGGCGGTATCACGCTCGCGATTTTTTTTTTCTTTCGTTGTTGTTGTCGTGACTGCCGAGTCAACGTTCTTCCTTTATTTCATTTTCTTTTTTTTTTTTTTTTGTTTTTTTTCCCCATCTGCCTCCCCCTTCCCCATCTGTCCGTCGCCCGGAGGGCCAGCATCATCTATACATAACGGGACCAATTATATTATATGACTTTCGACGAGAATTGCAATGTCCAACAGAGTCTAACCAAACCCGGTTCCTTCTACTAAAATATATAGGATATGTCCCTTGTAGTTTTGTGTTTTTCCTTCTTTCTCTCTCTCTCTTTATTTTTGTTCTTGAACAATTCCTCGATCCGGGATTTTTTTTTTTTTTTCTCCGCCCTCCGGCCGGATGATTTGGTTCAATGGCATTAAAGGCAAAAACAAAAAAAAATAATAATAAATAAAAAAATGAGCCAACTGTGACGAGTTTTATTAGCCGTAATAATACTGTCATTCGTATACACGGCCAAATACTTGTAGTGTACCAAATGAAGAGAAGTTGCCCTGTGAAGAAATAAATTCTAGCACTTTAACAGTTAAAAAAAAAAAAAAATAATAATAAAAATAGAGATCATGTATAGATTAATGCAGAGCAAATGTTTTTGGCATTTTTCTTTCCTATTGACTTAAAATGTATTTGGCGTTTTGCAGCCATTCTAAGGGTTGATGCGTACAGGAAGAAGAAGCGCATACAAAAGCAGCAAGTTAAAAACAAAACAAAACACAAAAAAAAAAAAGAGGTGATTGTTCTCTACATGCAATCATATCTACTTAGTCATTCTGGCGGGATATTGATGCCTGATTGCGAGAGACCGGCAAATCGCATAACGCGTGCGCTTTTCTTTATATGTCCCTCCTCCTCTTTCTCCTCCTACCCGATCACACCATCTCTTTATTTTTTATCCGCCCCGTCTATTCGCTCTTCAATGTTGATAAGTCCCTTTTTTTTTTTTTTTTTCGCCCGCTCTTCGTAACTACCAAGCAGCACGACGTATATAAATATAGTCAAACGGGAGTCGACTTATCGACACGACGCAAAGGGGCCGGATGAAATGACAACAACAACGCAAAAATAAAAAAAAAAAAAAAAAAAAAAAGGAAAAAAATTTGAAATCGACTCGGCAGAACTGGAAACTTCAAACGGTGTCACGAGCAAAAGATCAAGGCGGTACATGTCAACATAATCCAACCCCCTCCAAAAAAAAAAAAAAAAAAAAAAAAAAAAAAAATGAGGAAACATCAAGAAAAGATTGCGGGAAAGTCAAGCGACTCTCGTACGTTCGTTCGTCCTTTGTTCGAAAGCCTACGCAGAATGAAATACGCAGAATGCTCTCCCCAATACTGAAGGGCTTTTAGCTGTTTTTCTTCTTTCTATCAAAGAGCAGTAGGAGATCCATATAAAATTGATGTCTTTATACCTCGGCTAAATGGACGTGTGTGATTCTTACGAAGTACAAACAAACGTCAAAATACAAGAAAACAAAGAGGTGCGCGTTACAGTCGATAGTTTTTGCCGCTGCAGGATCTACTACCAGCAACAGGGGCCAGCGACGATAACACAATGTCTGATATATGGAAGCGCTAAAGGAGAGTCTCAGCGTCGCTTTGGGATGTCGCGTGTATTAAGGGGAGAAACAGAGAGCGCGTGTCCAGTCAATAGAGCCGCTGCTTTTGCAGACCGAGTTCCGTTCTGATAATAATAATACAACAACCTAAAAAAGAAAAAAAAGGGAGCCGGGAATTGAACGGACAAAAAAGAAATGGCGGTCTGGTACGTATAACAAGTGGGGAAAAATGGAAATAAGAAAAGATAAAAGAAAAAAAAAGGAGAGAGTGGAAATAAAAAAAAAACAAAAAAGGGTGATGGCGGTGGCGCTGGTAAATCGGGGGGACGTGCGCGATGCACCGCCTGCCACCGCGACGCTTGCCACTCCGTGCAGCTCTCATTACCATAAGTGACGACGCAATAGCTTCCCCCCCTCCTTCCTCTACTCTTTTTTTTTTTTTTTTATCCCGACCTCCTCTCTCTCTTTCACATACGAGTACACACACAATAACAACAGCATCAAAACAGGAAGCTCCCCCCCCCCCACCCCATTGCTCTTGCCACCTCTTTCTTTATATTTCCGTTAGTTTTCTCTCTTCTATCCTTACTATTCTTTTTCTATTTTTTTTTTTTTTAATTCTCTTCATCGGTTCCGGCGACGCCATTGCCCAATCCCCCCCTCCCCTTCCCGTCCACAGTCTCCATCTTGCCACCCTGTGCGAAGCCTCTAAAGATATCGATCGCACTTATATACACGCAGCGTTGTGCTCTCTGCGCCTCTTCTTTTTGGCCACCCTCTCTTTCTCTCTCTCTCTCTCTCTCTCTCTCTCCCTCTCCCTCTCTCTTTCTCCTGTCTGTCCGTCTGTCTTTGTCCATCACGCCACCGGAACTGGTGCGGATAGCAATTCCAACCCTATGTTAATCAAGCGACTCCTCTTGATGCGCTCGCTCAATCTCTGCCTTCCTCGCTTGCTCTCTCTCGCTCTCTCTCAATCTGTGTGTTATAGATGAAACCCCCCTTTTTTTTTTTTTTTTTTTTTTTTTTTGGATTTTTGTTTTTATTCCACTACACGTCAGTTACATAAAGGACATGCCTCCCTCATTGTTTTCCCCCCGCTTTTTTTTTTGTTCTATCGTCTATAGAAAACATTAAGGACGGTGAGGTTCGTCGAAGAGCATTTAAAAACCCTAATCATTCAAAGCCTGCGGGAAAGGCAGCCTTTTTCATTATTGAAAGGCGATCAAAAAATCAGACGGAAGTTGATCCGACAGTTACCGGTTAACTGAATAACGGAGCCAGTTAGAAGGGCCACGGTATCAGTTTTTTTTTTTAGCGCAACTATAGAAAAGCGGAGGTGGCGGGGTGCTTTATGGCCGGCCACACGACCGCCCTACTTTCGTTCCTCGTCATCATCCATAATATAGACAAGGCGAAGGGGCGCACGGGACGGAAAACTATGACGGCCGAACCGACGGAAAAATGCGATATATAAGCGATGAAGAAGAAGAAGAAAAAAGAAAAAAAAAAAAAAAAGAGACAAAAATAATAATAATATTCTCTTATAAAAAGGAAATATAAGAGAGAGGCCCCCAGTGCGTTCTGACTTTCCCACGCAACCTATTGACCAATGCACTGTTTGTAATATCTTTCTCTCTCTCTCTCTCTCTGTACCGCTCCTGCTGCTCTCTCTCTCTCTCTCTCTCTCTCCCTTTTTCTATTCTTTATTCTTCTCTGTCTCTCCCCTCTTACCCAATATGATGTTTGTGTTTGTGTGTTGCCGTAGATGTGGATGGATCTAGAAGCTATAGAGAGGCCAACTAGGAGGGTGTTCCGTCAAGTAAGAGAAGTGCATCTATTTAGTTTTTCCCTTGTCAGAGGAGGACGGCTGATAGGAAAGAGGAGGAAAAAGAGGGTGGGAAATGGTGTGGCTGTGCGACGTGTATGTGGGGAAAGATTTTAAAAAATAAAAGAGAATCGGTGGAATTTTTCTTCTTCTTCTTCTTCTTCTTCCTCTTCTCAAGAAGAGACGAGAAGGAAAGAAAAAAAAGGAGACCTTCTTTTTTTTTTTTCTTGTTGTTTGTTGTGTTTGCATGAAAAGAGAATGGAGAAACTGGATGGATCCAATACAATCCAGTCCCTTCCCATTCCGGCATGGATTTTTTTTTTTCTTTCCCAAAGGCGGAACCCCATAACGTTTCTTTTCCTTAGCGATGAAGCTCTGTTTTCCAGTTTGTGCTGCCTCTTCAACTGAGCTCTCGACGTTCGTCTTCTTTTTTGTTCGCTCTCTTCAATTCTGTATACAAGCAAACAAGAAAACCTATATAATTCCAAAAACCATTCATCGCCAATGTCCCCCTATCTTTGTATATATATATATATATTTTGTTTCCCCCCTCTCTCTTAAATGTTGATGTACTTTAGATTTCTTTTTTTATTATTATTATTGCCTTTGATTTACGTTCTGTTTGTATCACCCTCGTCATTGGTTACAACCTCGTGAAACGCGTAGGGGAGGAACTTGTGTATTTTTCATTTCCAATGCGTTTCAAAACCGCATTCTAACGATGTATTCGACCAGCTTCGAAGGGTTTGCCCGATGTTCTACATTCATTTGCATTTCTTTGTCTTTTTGAATTGTATCGGTGCCGTTTTCTTCCTACTCCTTTTCTTTCAACTTACTGTCTTCCCCTTTTTTTTTTCTCTCTTTTTGAGGAAATAGCAAAAGGAAAAAGGAGACCGGATCTAGGTCGATACATGGTTATACTACCCTACTCTAGCTACCGCTGTGGCATCCTACAACGCCGTCTAGCGTTTCCTGTCCGTCCACAGTTGTGATGCTTTTTTTTTTTTTAATTCTTCTTCATCATCTTCCCCATCGACGTACACGTATCGTACGAATGCTTAACCGGTTGCCTTCTCTCCTGCTATATCCGTTCGATGGATAGAAACGAGCGCTCCAAACACATCTACGGATTCTTCGTGTTTTTTGGGTTTTTTTTTTTCTTCCCCTATGTTCGTCCGTGTGTTCTCCTCTGTTTTTGTATTATTGTTGTCGGCTTTATCTTCATCTCTTTCGTCCTTTTTTTTTTTTTCTTCTTTCTTTTCCTTTTCCCCTCCGTTCCCATTCGACGGTCTCAACTTGTTGACAGGAAGTGTCTTTCTCTCTGTGCTCTCGTTCGTCCCTCAACCCAACTTGTCCGACCGACATCGTTTTGACGTCCTCGCACGCCGTTCCAAGGCCAGCAAAAAGCGTCAGACAACCTTAAAAAGAGCAAAAAAAAAAAAATTTAATAAATAAATAACATAGAAAAGAACATACGTATAGTTTTTTTTCCTTTTTTAAAAAGCTCTTTCCATTCGATGGCTTCAGCCAGTCATCAGTTCAACAACGGCCTATTATTCTTTTTCTTTTTTTTTTTTTTTTTTTTTTGATATTTAAGAGATACATAGAATATGCATTCGGTTATTGTATCCTTGACACATTATCGTCACACGTAGCGAAGCATTGAACGAGAAGCCTACTGTGCTTCTTGCTTTTGTTGGACACGTGACGGATGCCGTCTCATTGTTTACGACCTAGAAGGTCGGCCGGTGTCGAAAGGTTATCCCGACAACAGGGAGACAAGTGATTGGCTGATTTGACCGCAATCGCAGTTAAATAGAAAGTGTGCGCAAAACATTACGAAAAGCTGAAAAATAAAATGAACAAAGCGACCGATGCGTAACGCGACCAAATAAAAAACGACAAAAAAACATGCGAAATTCAAGTAGAAAATGTTTGTGAATATGCCAATGTCCGACCGACCACCTTGAAAGCGCTCACCAACCAAACCAGAGAGAGAGAGAGAAAAAAGGGACTCGCGATGGATGACGAATTGTGCAGAGAGAAAGCGAAACAAAGGAAATAATGTAATAACGAGAGAAGGGAGGTGGGGGGGGGAGGAGTAATGTATAAAGCTACTTCTGCTACCGCTATATACACTGAGTGATGTCACGTAGAGAGAGAGTGCCACCACCGCCCCACAAAACGAACCGAATTGTTGGGATTAAATTAGAGATTTTTATTTTGTTTTGTTTTCTCTCTCTCTCTCTCTCTCTGTGTGTGTGTGTGTGTGTGTGTGTCCCCATTGCTGCTGTTCGACGATGCCATCCACCTCAACAGAGTGGAATGTCGTGAATGTGGAGACGATGCAGCGGTGGCGGTGCATAGCGCAACATAGCGCCGTCATCACCCGAACATTCGTGTGCGTTCCCTTCCACTATATATCTATTTTTCTTTTCTTTGCCTGGCGTTCCATTGCCACCGTCTGTCTCGTATATAGGGGTATAGAAAGGCAAAGACAGTGTATAGAACAGGCGGCGTCCGCGTTCAGAAAAAAATAAAATATAATCAAATAAAAAACAAGTTTGTCCGCCTTTTCCAGTCGTTTCGTGTACGGCATTTGTTGCGGCGGATGGCCTCTTCAGGTGAACGAAACTTTAAGAAAAGAGAGGAGAAATGCGTGAAAAAAAAAAAAGAATTTAAAGAAAGAAAAAAAAAAAATACAAGGAGGAAGGCAGAAGAAGAAAGGAATCCGCAGGGTAATGACAACAAGCGAGAAAGAGAGTCAGTCCTCGTTTTCTTTTCTCGTTTTCATTTCTTTCTTTCTGCTTATTTTTTTTTTTTTTCTCCTTCTTTTGTTATTATTATTATTTTTCTTTTTGAATATGGCGCGCGGTGAAGCGAGACTTCGTGACTATGGCAGCCGATTGTTTTAATCACATCATCTCGGTTCGTTCGAGTCCGACGGCAGTAATTCGAACGAAGGAGAAAAAGAAAAAGAAATAATAATAATAATAATAGGTAAAATGCAATTCAATGAAAAGGTGCATAGGCTGAAAAGAATGGGAGAGAAAAAGGGGAGTTTGGAATGCCCAGGCAAACAAAAGAGGAGGAATATGTTGTGAGCTATAGGCGAACACCAGCGCAACAAACAATTTTCATTCGTGTGCATAGTTAAAGAATAAGAAGAAGAAAAAAATAGACTGTGAAGAGGAGAGGGAGAGAGAGAGGACACCTTTTTTCCCACTGAGGTCGTATAGGTCACCTGTCACTAATATTCCTATCAAAAAAGAAAAAGAAAAAATGGAAGAACGCAAGACAAATAAAGAAGACAATTCTTCGGAAACTCGTCGTTTTGGCTAAATTAAAGTTCTGTTTCCGTCCTTTTTTTTTTTTTTTCTTTTCTACGCGATGTTATATTTTTCATTATCTTTTTCTACTTCGCTTTTCTTTTCTTTATACCGGTGAAATAAAAAAAGCGACCAGCAAAAGTGTGAGAGAAGGAACGCGAGAGAAACAAATCCCGTTGCCTGTTCCGAGGCTAATGGCCTCGCCTCTTGCACCGTACAACTATTCAGTCACGTTCGTTTCATTTCTTTTGTTTTGTTTTCTCTCTTCCTCTCTTTTTCTTTCCTTTTTTTTTTTTTTTTTTTAAATAAACGAATGAATCTGCCATTCGATGTATGCAAGTTCTGCGCAACACGAAACGCACAACAAAAAAAAAAAACAAACAGCCAAAATAAGAAGAGACACGGTGAAGAAGAAGAAGAAGAAAAAAAAAAAAAAGAACTCCGAAATCGCTTATCTGAAGAAGAAGAAGAAGAGGCAGAAGAAGAAGAACATTGAAGACAAAACTGCTAATCGAATAGCATCAAAGAGGATTCGACTGCAACGGCACATCCGGGCGCAATGTCTTTTAACGCCTTAAAAAGAGAATCACCTTCACCGCGGAGACGTGTTAAGGAATGTTAAGTCTAGATTTCTTTTTTGTTGTTGTTGTTGAAGTATAATATACTATCCCCATTTCTACATGGACGCAAAAAAAAAAACTCAAAAATAAACTAAGAAAAGGTAAGAAAAAAAAAAAAATAGATAAAATGAAAAGATCCTGGTTTTCTAAAGATTTGTCGGCCAACCCAAACGGAGATGTTTCAATGGTCACAGTATAATAATCAAGCGAGAGAAGAATATAATGATCACATGCCCTTGTGTGTCGATAATAAAATCGAACATGTACGAATGAATGAAAAATGACATGGAAAAAAAGAATAGAAGAGCGATGCATCTCGGCCATTGGGCGCATTTAAAAAAGAACGACGAAAATAAAAGAATTTTGGAAGAAAGCCAAAGAAATTAGATACAAAAGCTTTATCCTTAAATTTTTCATTTGATTTTTCTCTCTCATCCTAGTAAAAAAAAATAAATAACTACTCCATTGAATATATCCTGACATTTGAAAGCCGATGTGTGTAACGATGACACAGTCAAAGAGCACGGGACAATGACGCAATCGAAAACTCCTCCTTCTAGTACATCAAACTCCCCCGCAATCGGCTGCTCTATAATCCTCTTCGGCTCTTGTTTCATGTACTTGTTATCCAAAAGTCGACGATGACGCAGTACCACCATTTCGCACACACTCCGCGAGCGCGTCGCTTTCTGTTTTTAATTCCTGGCCGGATTAAAAGAAAAGAAAAACTAACCCCTCGATCTACCCCGTTAAGAAAGCGTGTGTGTGTGTGTGCTGTTTTATAGATTGATGGTATAACAATCGGTTACCGACAAGCACTAGGAGGAGCTTGCGTCATCATCTTTTCTTACACCCACCTATCTTCCTTTTTTTTTTTGTTGTTGTGTTGGCCCTCTCTTTTTTCTTCTTGTACATGCGTGTATATATATATATATATACACTCCCGCTCTCTTTTCACTCTGATTCGCCAAGTATATGGCAGCGTTTGGAGGGAAGGAAAAAAAAAATAGATGTAACATGTCCCTTTCTCTCCTTCTCGTCGTCGCTCCATCAACATAGAGAGAGCGAGTCTTTCTGCGCTCTTTTCTTGATTTAAGCCGGAATATATACAGTATATATATATATATATTGGAGAATATATATGGGAGCGGAAGGCCGGGGCTGATGAACGGATACGTACAATGGCGTGTATATGGAAGGACGGCTTAAAAGGCGAAGGAAGAAAAAAAAAAAAAAAAAGAAGAGAAGAAAATAACAAGAAAGGATAATAGAGAGAGAGAAGGAACGAGGACAACAACACCCGAAGAATTGTATTATATACAATAGGCACACATGCACATCTAACAGACACACACCCATATAAATATCATAATAATCATACGAGAATAAAAAAAAAAAAAAAAGAAGACGCGTAAATGTTTATATAGGAGAACCTGACTGCATTTCTTCGGCCTTCCATCCGCCATCTTTTTATCCGCCTTCTTTTTTTCTTTCTCGTTTCTCATGTGTTGGTCAATACATTATGTAGCCCCAACCATTCGAGCAGTTACTTCTTTCTTTTCTTCTTGTCGCTCACCGGTCCTAATTTATTTTTTATTTCTTCCCCCTTTTTTTTTTTTTTTTTTTTTTGTCCTTTCCACTTTTCTCTTTTCTTCGGCTGTTTTCCGCTTCTCTATTCTTTTCGAAACACGACCAAAAAAAAAAATATATAGGAGAATGACGCAGAGTTAACGTGAAATT
Organism: Daphnia carinata; assembly: GCF_022539665.2. Classification (NCBI taxonomy): domain Eukaryota; kingdom Metazoa; phylum Arthropoda; class Branchiopoda; order Diplostraca; family Daphniidae; genus Daphnia; species Daphnia carinata. Next base: position 10,258,233 of record NC_081333.1, read on the forward strand.
TCCAACGTGTGGGAGGAAAGTAAAGTTTAAAAAAATAAATAAATAAATAAATAAAAGCTAAGGTTATAACCAGCGACGAACGTGTCCCGTCCACCCTGGTCGTTGATTGTTTCCTTTTTGCCTTGGATCTCGTTTTTTGTGTGTTGTTTAAATTCTCGTCTCTCTCTCTTTTTGTGTGTGGCCTAATAATGGATTGAAGCGGGCAAACGAAAACAGAAAATGAAGCGTGTCATCGCCAACAGTCACGGACTCGACCTGATGCATATGACATTATAACTGTCTGTACGTTCGTCCGTCATTCACGGTGGTCAAACTAGAAGGAGGCCATTTGTCGAATACGACCCTTCTTTTTTATATGTATATTTTATTCTTACAAATTTCTAAACAGAAATGGAAGATAAATATAAAATCAACGGAGCGAATGACCGACTACCATGCAAATAACCTCAAAGGCTTGTTTTCGGGCTGCGGGAGAAGACAGTAGGAGGGCTGGCATCTAATAGTCCGACCACCCTCAACCGCCCACTTAGAAAAAAAGATCAAGAACGAAAAAAAAAAAAGAAGAAAAAAATCTGAGACAGAAACATAGTGAAAAATGTTTGGCGAAAATATCTCCGCGTGTTGTCCCGCCGTGGGCTGGGTGGTGGGGGCGGGAAGGTCCTATTTACGTAACAAGTGTAGCGCTTAATAGGCTGCGGATGGACTGCTAAAGCCGTAAGGTAAACTCTTGTGGCTCTTTAGCCACCATCATCCTCTCTTTTTTTTTTTTATTTTTCGCTGTTGTCCGGGAAACGACCGCAATGCCGTCGCCAATCCGTCGGCGGGTGGGGGCCTTTCGGGTGCTGCTGGTGATGGAAATAAATCAACGAAAGACCGCCAAGAAACAAACGAAAGACACCGCGCTGCAGATTTGTGTAAAGGTTTTGTGTTTTTTTTCTTCTTTTGTTTGCAATGGAATCGAGGGAAAACATTTCAAAGCGATCGAGCAGCACTTGCCGCTCTCATCCGCACCTCATCGTCAATGGGCGATGACGGACAAGGAGCTGACGGGCCACAGCTCAAAGACACCGCAGCGTTCACCGGCTCTTGCCATGAAACAAATCCTGCCACATTGGTCGGCTTCTTGCGCCAAATCGACCCAGATAAAAATATAAAGAATTCAGCAGGACCCGACATCCAAAAAAGCATTCAATAAAAATGGAAGCAAAAAAAAAAAAAAAATAAATAGGAGTGTGGAGTATATATACACAGAGTTCTTAGGGGAGTGCGTTTTTCAAGGATCGTTAGTACGGAATTAGTCGAGGTGGAAATAGCCTCATCAATACACCTCCCCTCTCGGTTTCGCTCCTTTCGATTCTCGAAGCTGTGTAGACCTCCTGCGCGCGACGAGCTGCTGTTAGGCCCCACTTTCGTCGAACGAAGGGCATCGTGACGCTGTCAGTCTGTTCTCTCGCACACTCTTCTCTTTCGCAGAGAGAGAGAGAGAGAGAAAAGACCAAGAAGAGGCGCGTGTGTGCATCTTTCCATTAGACACCATCGAAGGGGGGGTGGGGGGTTGCCACTGTTTGACAGAAATAGCTCTTCGTCTCTCTCTTTTTTCCTACCATCTTTCTTCGCGAGATGCGGGAAAATTCCAGGGCCTACGCACGACAGCGAAGTTTGGGAGGGAGGGGGGGGGGGGGGATGAAAAAAAAAGAAGAGAAACAGCAGTCCGTCTTGTTTAGTGGTAGCAAATATGTAGAAATATGGAAGTAATGGAGAAGGCAGGGCAGAAAAAAAAGGAGGGGGTCCCGTCTTTTTTATCTTTTTGTTCCGCCAGGCTGCATGTTGAATGCATCTGCATCCGCCCTTCTACCGCACGCAGGAATGGCGATACTCGGCGTCTGGCCAGTGACTCGATGACATTTCACTTTTCTCCCTTTTTTTTTTTTCTATGTTAATTCCATCATCTTTATTTTTATTGTTTTTTCATTTCTTCTTCTTCGTTCCGTGTGTAGTCTGTTGCTTTTTTTTATCGCATTATTTAGTTGGCCTTCTTTCATTTTTTCTTTCCTAACTAAAGCAATTCTCATCTCCCATTCCGTCATCGGTTTTCACGAGGGGTTTCCCTTTTTCCCGTTGCGCAACCGTTTCCTCCTTGACATTTTTTCAAAAAGAAACAATGCCGTTGCATCCGCAATTGAAATCAGCTCCGATTCAAAATTTTCCCGCTTTCCAACGTACATGCGCAACCATAACGAAGTATGCAAAACAGCTCGTATTTACATACGTAACTCCGGAACTACCATAGTCTTTTAGCTCGGGCGCAGCAACGCTTTAATTTCCCCTCTGTTTTTTTTTTTTTTAATATTTTTACTCCATAGATTTAAATGGAATGCGGCAAATGTCCGTGGCTCTCCGTCATTTTTCTTTCTGCAGCTGATCGGAGACAATGTAATAATAATATTTTTTAAAAACAGGAGAAAGAAACGCTGGTGTGTATGATCTCTCTATCGGGAATAGTACGCATTCTACGGTGTTGCTTCTGGAAATATTATTATCACGCGAACGGAGAGACGATATGATAGTGTGTGTGCGCGGGACACAGCGAGCCCTGTACGGCTTGCTATATATAGCTTTCGGTATTGATTCGATAAGAATCATCATCTCATTTGAATATGCACGATATCATATTTTGTCGATAGGTTTTCTGGCGGCGGAGAATATTTTGTTTTCGGGCGGCGCGCGCGTGTTTCAAAATAGAAATTTTTGCGGAGAAAAGAATAAAATAAAATAAAATAAACCGGAGAGAAAATAAAAAAAAAAAAGAAAGAAAAAGAAATAAAAGTTTTCCCGTTTGGGGAGAGTATATATACATGTTATATTTTTAGGGGTCGGGGAAAATAACAACAACAACGACAACACACACGGGACACTGAAAAAAAAAAATAAATTCTCCTTTCCAATGCGGCAAAAATAAAATTTCAAAAAAAAAAGGAGGAACATATCCCCACTCTTTCAAAAAAAAAAAATAAATTAAAATAAATAAAACGTAAAGAAAAAAAAAAAGGGGGAATAGGGATGGAGTGACCGGAAAAATACAGACACACGCGCAACGGCAGATTGGAGGGCTCTTTCCTGTTGGTCCACCCCCTCTATGTGGGCGAAAGAAGAGGGAGTCTGCAAATGTGCGGAGCAGGGTGTTGTTTGGGTTCGCTTTTAGTAGGTCTTTTATTTTTTTCGTTGTTTTATTTCTATTTTTTTTTTGTTTTTACTTAGTTAAGGAACGAAGGGGGGGGGGGGGGGAGGGAGCGTGGGGGCAAAGTCACAATTATAGAACGCGCGCGCCAGTTTTGCCTTCCTCCCCAAAAAGACATGTGTGTTTGTGTGGGTGGAGTGCGCCAGCAGGAGCGAGAGAAGGATCCGGGCGACGCGAGTGCGTCGCCAACGTCGGTTCTCTTTCGTCTCTTTTTATGTTCGTACATACTGGTACGGAGCGAGCCACTCACATACGCGATACTCTTTTGCCATGCAGCACCTTCGATGCTCGCTGCCTTGACTCCCGACATGTGCGCACAAACCGTCCCTTCAAGCTTTTCTTTTTTTTTTTTTTTCTTTTTACCCTTATAGCTCTCTTTGGCCATCCTTTTTGTGTGTGTCCTTCTTTTCGCTCTTTCGTGTTACGAAAGGTGGGGAGAGAAGGAGGGACGTTGGTGGAACAGAGAAACGGATATAGGGGACTATTCACCACGCGCAGCATACAGATGAGTCTGGGGTACATAAAGTAGCGATCGATTGACATCCGCCTCCTGGAAGCGGAAATGGCAAATATCAAAAGGTTGCTCCTCTTCATCTTTGTATTGCAATTTCTTTTTTCTCATCTTTTTTCATCATATCTTAGGAACTTTAGAAAAAAAGAAGGAAAATCTACTTTGATGGTCTTTTACTATATTTGTTTTGTTTTGCTTTTTTATGGAGGAGAGGCACATTGAGAGGGACGGGCGAATTTTGGTGGGCCATAAGGAGGGTGGTGGCGATGGAACGTGCGCGGGCGCAAACACCAACACCAACAAACGAAAATAGATTCAAATAGAGTTGCTTTTCCCGTTTGTGTTAGATGCGTGTGCGGTGACTACATGTTATGCCGCGTGTGCCCTTATCGTCCGGCCTCTACGTTCTACGTTTGTGTGGAGGGGGCCAATGTCGACTGTCGAGAAAGAAGGAGGAGGGAGAGGTTAGGGTGTCGGTCGGCGTGATGGATGACTTTGCTTGGACGTCGAGGAATCCGACTAGAAAAAGAGTCGATGGCACACCCTTCTCCCTCTCTTATACATGCCCCAATCCTCTCCTGCTCGATGTGTGTCTAGTTCACACGCAGCCAGACCCCTAAAACAGTCATACATATATAGATATACATAGCAGACACAAGCTAACGCAAGATAACCTTTAAGCACTTCTACTACTTGAAAGAAGAAAGACAGACAAGCAAAACAAAAAGTACGTTCAACATCTGAGGTATTTTTTTTTAGGCCTACTATATGTAGGGACACCAATTCCTTTCCTTTTTTTTTTGGGTGGGGGGGGGGGGGTCATACGGAGACACATATATGCATTTATGTATGGGACTTATAGAGTATACATCTCTTTTTTTACCCGCGGCCGTGAGGAGATTGCGAGTTATATACGACCAAGAGACACACACCCACACAAACAAAAAGGGCCAAATAGACACGATGGACATGATAGAAAACCTCTGCAAAACAGTATAGAAGATAGAACGAAACGATAGAAGCACCTAATAATAAAGAAAAATATGAAAGAAAAAATATATATCTATATTTAAAAAAAAAACACACACAAAAAAAAAGACTTCTATTTGATACAGAATAGAGGACCTGGGAGCGAAAGAAAATTCGATTTTTCTCCCTCGGCGACTTGGACGTCGACTAGCGTCGTCTCTCAGCTGGTCGTCGCATCACCACTATCGTCTACTGCTGCTTCTTCTCCTATCTTCTTTTATATAGCATTTTACTTGTATATATAAAGTCGGGATAATATAAGCGTGCGGATGGCGCAAAATAAAAAAAAAAAAAAGGAAAAAAAGGCCCGCGGTCGCTACAGCTCCTTGCTCAGAAGGAAAAAAAAAAAAAAAGAGAGAGAAAAATAAGAAAGAATTTATAGTTTCAGAGGCAGATAGACAGAGTGTACAGTGTACAGGCCGAGAGAGAGAGAGAGAGAGAGAGAGAGAGACGTATATCTATAAGAAGAAAAGATTGTGCAGCAGCCTTCTCTCAGGAGAGGGCCGCAAGAAAAGCCAACAAAAATAAACTAAAATAAAATATAAAGAGAAGGGATATATATTCACTATATATTTACTGGACACATATATAGAAGAACGCGGGATATGGGCGAGTAAAGGGCAGAAAAGCTACGATCAATAGAGAAGATGGTCCGCTTCGTCGTCTTCTTCTTCTTCCCCAATCTTTTTCCTTTCTTGTAGTACATCGATTATATATATATACGTATTTTTTTTTTTATCATCGTCTCTTCTTATATTCTCCATTTTTCTCTCGTTCCCTTCGTATTCTTCGCCAATTCCTTTTTCCTCTCGCTTGCGCGTTCTCTTGATTTACTCCACCCGATCCTAGAGAGAGAGAGAGAGAGAGAGAGAGAGAGAGACGGCGACGATGGCGATGGGTGGAGTGGAAAGCTTATTCAAATCGTAAGCAGTCAAAGGGCATCCGACTCGATGGGAATAAGAAAAAAAAAATTCATATAGAAGAAAAGCTGCGACGAGGAAAAAAAAAAGATGAACGCAGCATCAGCTTTGGGCAAGTTTTTGAGATTTTTGTTCCTTTTTTTTTTTTAATATTTTTTTTTCTTTGTGTATTATAACAAATGTATAAGAAATAAAAAGAAGAAAAGCGAATGGGAGGGAGAAGCAAAAAAAGATCGATATAGAAGGAGCAAAAAAAAAAAAAAAAAAAGAGGAGGGAATAACAATAAAAAGAGGAACGTCTTTTGGAGAAAAGAAATAAGCAAACAAGAAATGGAAGAAATGAATCCTGATGGCCCCTTCCTTCTCATTCTTGCCCTAGAAAAGAAAGTAACCTCTAAATACGTATCGACTTACTTCCGGATAACCGGAAGTCAGCCCTTAGTAGCGAACATGACGTTTCCAATATTACATTTGCCTCTACCCTTTTCCCTCTTCGCTTTGCTCTTCATTTCATCCATTCCATAGGTCACTGCGATGTGGCCCCAAAGTTCGCCGTAAAAAAACAAAAACATATGCAAATCTTCTCGTCCAAGTAAGGTGTACAGGTGATCTTTGCGACGTCCAGTTCCAGGTATCATGTATCGTTAAAGGGACGAACTTCGGGTACCTACCGTGGGTGTTCCATGATACGACTGGCCTCAAAACGAAATCGTTGGTTTTGAGAAATGTCAACGCGGAATGTCGTCTAAGTTTTCGCAGACGTGCTTTGAAATCCTCGTCAAGGACGAGGGCTGTGAAAAGTGGTATATGATCTGAAGCTTAGCGAATGTTAAGAAAGAAGGTTTTGAAAAATGTAAGTGAAAGACAAGAAACATTAGCTTTTGATCCTGCTCACAACAAAGGAAGAAAAAGATGTGGTGCTGTTGGTAAAATGGCCGAGCTGTCCCCCCCCCCCCTATTATCAGCCTATCAACCGGCCACTAAATATGCATGAAGAATGCGTCTGTCGAAGAAACGGATACTTGGCCTCGCATACGTATTCGAGCCGCAACAACAACTCAAATAAAAAGGAATGTAGAGGCGACAGTAAACTGTATACAAATTCTCTAACCCACAGCACAGGTGTGCCGCTTGCGTTGCTTCAGGCTAGATTTTCTGTTGGTTTCTCTCATCTTCTCATTCGGACGGGATGCCCACCAGATTATCCTCAAACATCATCAAGCAAGAGTAGACAGCTCGGAGGCGATTCACCCATCTCAAAGAAGCCCGTCCATTCATCCGTCTCTTTTCGTTTTGCCAATGACGGGATGTATAAACGTAACCGTAAGCCGCTGCTGCGGTTGTTGGGGTTTTGTTCTTTCGCTTACGGATGGCGAAAAAAAAAAAAGAGGAGGAAGTAGACCCGAGGACGTCGCACCCTCATCGTCACAACAATACTCCCTGCTCTTCTACCGTACATCCACGCACCTCATCTTTTCTTTGCCTGCCGTGTCTAAACGGAGAGAGCCTCTTCTTTCTCGTTCTTTCTTTCGTTTTCGGTACGTGTCCATTTTTTTTTTTTTGTTATCATTGCTTTCCGTCTTCTTCCTATTCTTTGTTTTCGCCTTGTAGAGTGGACGCGAGGAACGAGAACGAGCAGCGATTGGAAGAGAAAAGATGGCGATTTGGTTCCGCTCTCTTATTTCTCTGCCACAGCACAACAACCTTTCAAAAAATAAAAAATAATAAAAAAATAAAATAAAATACTTGCCACTTCACAGATCGATTCACCGTGTGCAAAGCTGATGGTAGCGCTGTGTGGCTGCGTATCTACCTGGCCCTGTGAGCGCAGCTTTTTTTTTTCTCTCTTCCCATTCAATGCTAGAAGGGAGGCGCACATCTCTTTTATCTATTTTTCTTCTTTTGTTGTCGTGCTATTTGTTATTATCATCATTTTTTATTCTACGCAAAAACCCGACCTGTTACTCGTCGTCTTGATACCCAGTTCTTGCCCCTCTCTCTTTTTTCATGATATCATTTCAGAAAAATATGTATTTTTATAGAATAAGAGAGAGAGAGAGAGAGAGAGAGAGAGAAGGGAAGAAGAAGAACTTGAGTCAACGACCGATCTAGCGGCAGCAAACGCGCTCGCGATTTCCAAATCGTGATCTCTCTCTCTCTCTCTCTCTCTCTCTCTTTCTTTCTATTTCATTCTTTTCTCTTTTTCTTTCTTTCTCTCTCTTTTGTCCCTACTGGAAATGTTTACATTAGAGCAGCGGCCAACGCGAAAGAAAAGGAACAAGAGCGTCACGTCACCGCCGTCGTCGTCTTGCAAGTCGTGGAGAAAGTTCTTTTATCATACCTTTAAATTTTTCTTTATTGCGCGAATTCCCAGGTGCGGTTCCCCTCGTTTTTTCTCTCTCTCTCTCTCTCTCTCTCTCTCTACTAGACTTGTCCTGAATTGATTTTGTTTTTTGTTTTTTTTTCCGGATCATTTTGTTATTTTTCGCTTGTGTTGTTGTTCTTTGGTGTTCTCTTATCTCCTTCGTAACAATTCGTCTGTGCTGATAATACACGACAGCAGCAAGAATCGGCATTGGTTCGGTCGCATTCTTTCATTGCTATATACTCTATCTAGTTCACTTGATTACTGAACATTTTCTCTCTGTCTTTCTCCGGCGCGGGCAACGGACGCCCGCGCGCTCACCACGTCCCCATTTTTAGCTTTTCCATTGCGCCTCCTTTTGTTTTTGTTTTGATTCTTATTCTTCATCCTTCTCTTTATATTCGTCCTTTTCAAAGCAGTGACATCATTCAGCACCATGAGCAAAAATAAAAATACATATAAAAAAAAAACATGCCAACGTCAAAGCGTAAATCGAAAATAGAAATGAGAATAAAAACGAATGAAGAAAAACAAAATGATCTTTCTTTGTAGGTATTTATTTATTTTGAGTACGGGCGGGTTTTTAGCAAACTGGCGTCTTGCAGTCCGTCTATAATCAACGTAAGAAGGCGACGATGACGTTGAATAAGGTCAGAAACGAAACGAACGACATAATAAACAAATAGAAACAAAAAAGGATCGAGCAAATGGCTACCGCTGCTGTTCCTTGTTTTTCCCTTCTTATATCCTTTCTGAAAAAAAAAAAAATCCTACTTTGTTTCGTTGGCTTTTTTTTTTTTCAACCTACACGAGTGAACTGTCTTTTGCCTTCTTAGATTTCACTGAGAAAACGGAGGGAAAAAAAAGGACTTCGTGTGCGTGCGTAAAAGCACGAGAAATTTGGAAGAAAATAACGCACACAGAACACGAAACTAATTAGTCTTTTATTACGAAACTTACATTGTGTGTATTTTTTTTTTCTTTCTTTCACCGCCCATCAAGTCAAGTAGTCGGCCGGTCAGTTGGTTGTCTGATAGAGTTATCTTCATGGAACATCGTTATGGCGACGGCATTTCCGACATGGAAGACAGGAAAGAAAAATGGCCGTGCCGGAAGAGATATCGATAGATAAAAACTTAGCGGGCCAATAAAGACGTAAAAGGAAAATAAAATAAGAGAAAAAAAAAGAGGATGACAAAGTTGTTCTTTTTTTTTCCCGTTCTTTTCTTTTCTTTTTTAAGGACAAAGACAGACGACGTACAGGTAGAAAATAAAAAATGAAATTAGACATAAAGGGGAACAGCGATATACTTGTAAAAGCGGAGGGACGGAAACGACCCAATTGTCCTATAACCGCGACGTTGCATGTTCCGTCACAGTATCACCTAGCTACGCTGAGGAAGCGCCTCATAATCAAAAAGAAGAAAAAAAAACACATAACATAATGTTGGATAGGGGAAAGACAACATGATCTCGTCGTAAAATAGCGAAAGAGAGAAAATGAGAATGGAAATTTTGGGCGAGGGGGACGGCCCGAGTTGCTGGATAACTTTATTTCGCGAAATAAGCCACACGTTATAGTGAGCCATCACGTGAGGTGTGCGTTATTTCCAACTGTTTCAATCATAACCGATTTATAATACGAAAGGAGAACATCAATTTTGGCAATGTCACCAATGCCATCACCTGTTCGAGTTTTTGGCTCATAAATTTGTGTTGTACGAAGACCTTTGTGGTGGGAAAAAGCGGGCAGAAGAATCAAGTGTTGCAGGTTGGCGGGACAATATGTAGAGAGGAAAGGAGTCCCGCTGATTGGTCGGACACACGTGCGCGCACACGAGGACAAACACACTCACACACACACACACACATACACACGGGTAGGAACTCTATAGCAACGGGGCGAGAGCGACAGCCGTGCTGGATCAACGGATCGGAATTTGCCGCCCGAACATTGAACTGGCCGTTCACTCGCACAGGTGAGCAGCCAAGTGCGAAACGGGCTACCTAACCTAAACATTGGACACCTTTTTTTTTCATTCTTTAATGTGGCCCTTTTTCTTTTTCTCCGTTTTCTTCTTTTTCGCGGATTCGACCGACCAAAAACCTCAAGTCCCTTCGATGTTTTGCCGCTCGAGTAATGAATCGACTCGAGTATTGGCCGTCATCTTTCAGCTTTCCTTTGTGTATTTTTCTGATATTGTTGTTGTTGTTCCTTCGTCGCTTCACCTTCGCATTCGGCCGCGTTGTGCGGGTCCGAACCGGAACAAATGAGAGCGGCATAAGAGTATTTTTTTTTTCCTTTTTAACTTCCCTGTTATTCACTATTTGTCCATTTTCCATCAAATCACTCTCCACTGAGCTCTAACTCAAGACGAGAAATCCTTTTTGACGAAAAGGTCATACACTACAAGAAAGATTGCGGCAGAGAAAGAGAGGGAGAGAGAGAGAGAGAGAGAGAGAGAGAGAGAGAGAGAGAGATCAACGAACTGTGTATTATATAGGTGTGTGTGTGTCTGTTTGCGATCACACAGGACACAGAAGCAAATGCGGGCTGGGGCAACGTATAAAAAAAAGAGAGGCCCGCGAAAAAAAAAAAATAAATAAGAAAGAAAGTTATATTATATATGATTATGCCTGTTGTGCGGTAATACTGTCATTCATTCGAAAATGGCCAACAACTCATAGCTCCGTTGAATTTTCATTCCGTTGTTTTTCTGTGGTTTTTTCTTTCTTTTTGTCTTATTGCTTATTCTTCTTGTTTTATTACCTTTCATTTCGGGAATTGGCGTTCGACGTTTGGGCTTTTCAAGCTCCCGTTTGCAGCGGAGTCCTTCAGGGAAGCTGCTCTGCTCTGCCAGGTTGCTGCCGCGTATAACCGTGTATGTAACGGTTCTTTTCTTTTTTTTTTTCTTATTTGCCTCGGTGCTGGTTAACAGTATCTTGATCTCTTTGGTCGTTCGTCTCCTCGTTGCGCAGTTGCATTCAAACAGACATGATGCAGTGTATAAATAGAAAAGAGCACAAGCGGCAAGGGCGGCTGGTTGTAGGGCTGACGAGGGCGCTCGATGGCGGTGGCAAACTAAACCAAAAAGAAAGGAGACGAAAGAGAGAAAAAGAGAGGATACATGTAAGAGAAGGGCGGGGACGACGAGAGAGAACATCCGGGGGCTCGTTTTTGTGCTAGCTACAGACAATCACCATGATTACACATCGTCTCCAAACTCTGAGCCATCAAACCAGTTGGCTGGCGGATAGATCTGAACTCCATCTAGCGCGTTCACCGGCACGGATGAAATTGAGTTTAAAAGTGAAGGAAGATTCTTTTAACTACTTCCTGGCTTGCACACACACTGCGTATACGTATTAACACAAAGATGAGGATGATCCTATTACCTCAAAAACAACCTGATGAAACACGCTGTTCTGATCTTTGCCTTCAACTTTAGCACGCCAGTACGCTACAGCACTAGCGTGACACATAGAACTTCTTTACCAAACCATAAGCTCTACGTAAAAACAAAATTCCCTGTCACGTTCCTTGATAAATTTTGCATCTAAATCATATATAGTTATCTAGATTTAATGATATAATATTTAAACAGGAAAACTCGGGCTTATTTTGTCGGGCTTTATTTTTGTCGGGCTTAACATTTCTATCGCACCTACTCTTATATTTTAAATTACTCAAAAACCATCAACTCTACGTAAAAACAAAGTTCATTTTCGTGTTCCTGTTAAATTTGAATCTTAGTCATATATAGTTCTCTGGATTTAATGATATTATTTTTAAAATGGGAAAATATATAGAAAATTTATGCCCGACAAAAAATAAGCCCGACTTTTTTGTTTTTTCAGTTTAATTCAAAAACTATTAAGCCAATTGAAAGATAAACTTCATTTTCATAATGAGCATTCAATTTTACATCGAAATCATATATTAAAATCGAAATTTGAAATTTGGCCAAAATGAATAAGTGAGAAGGCTATAGCCTTCTCACTTTTGTCAAAATCGGCAAAAAACGAAATCCCTTGGAATTCGTTAAAAATCACATGGGATAGCCAAAATTGAACGCTGAGTTCGATTATGTAAGTGTTTTTCACCTTAAACCAGCCATTTTCAAAATAAACTAAAAAAATGTACTGTTTTGGCAAGTTTGCAATACCCTGAATCGAAGACTTATAGCGCGCCAGTATGCTACAGCGTTAACGTATATCAAAGTTCTTTACCAAACCATAACCTCTACGTAAAAACAAAGCTCATTTTAGTGTTTCTTGTTAAATTTTGAATTTTAGTCATGTATAGTTATTAAGATTTTATGATATAATTTTTTATAGGAAGGAATTTTTAAGCCCGACTTTTTAAGCCCGACTTTTTCGTTTTTTAATTTTATTTCAAAGACTATACAGCCAATTGAAAAGCAAACTTCATTTTCATAATAAGCATTCAATTTTACATCGAAATCATATATTGAAAACGAAATTTGAAATTTGGCCAAAAATGAAAAAGTGGGAAGGCTATACCCTTCTCACTTTTGTCAAAATTGGCAAAAAACGAAATCCCTTGGAATTCGATAAAAATCACATGGGATACCCAAAATTGAGCGCTGAGTGCGATTATGTAAGTGTTTTTCCCCTTAAACCAGCCGTTTTCAAAATAAACTAAAAAAAAATGTACTGTTTTGGCTTGTTGCAATACACTGAACTGAAGAACTTACAGCGCGCCAGTACGCTACAGCGCTAGCGTATATCAAAGTTCTTTGCTAAATCATAAACTCGACGTAAAAACAAAGTTCATTTTCGTGTTCCTTGACAAATTTTGAATCTTATTCATATATGGTTATTTTGATATAATGATACTAATTTTTATAGGAAAATAATTTTAAGCCCGACAAAATAAGCCCGACAAAATAAGCTCGACAAGATAAGACCGATTTTTTTGTTTTTCGGTTTCATTCATAAACTAAAAGGCCCCCCTTTTGGTCTCGTGCCGTTCGCTCTTACGATTTTACATAGTAAGATACCGGTACCCACCTCTCGCTCGTGTACCGGAAGGAAAAGACGTAGGAGACGTTGAGCAAAAGCAATTCAAGGGCGAAATCTGCGCGCTATTTCGCCGTGTGCAAACACAATCAATTAGAAAATATGGCGGTCGTGACTGTGGGCCCCATCTGTCTACCGTTCGCCGTGCGTGGTTGTCACCGATAGAAGAAGTCGCTCTTGCATATTTACGGCCAAAGTACACTTACGTTTGATCACGTTTGGCCGTGATTCATCCAACGGAAATGGTTGGTATAGCCTCAAGGCGTTGCCTTCCTTTCATCGAGTGACTACCGAATTTGAGAATTCGAGACCGTGCCGCTTGGCTGGTTATTCATGTAGAGAGAGCCAGCAATGGTTTGATTTAAGCTTTTCCCCCTACTCCCGACTTGGAGGATTGATTAAGTCGCAATGCAGTCATCTTTGCTTATTGTTATTCTGAACGTGCATTATCCTTATGCTACAGCTGCTCCCCATACATAGCTCTTCCTTCTTTGTCTCTTTTTCTCTCTTTTTTGCTGTCGTTCTCTTAATTCAGCTCAAAGTCACCTTTGCCTGTCTTCGATCTACTTTTTTTTTCAAAGCATACGATACCAAGAGATACATAGATCTGATGAAAAGAAGGAGAGCTCAAAGATATAAAGAGGGAAAAGTTGGCCGTCTTGCTTTTAGCGCTCTCATTGATTACCAGGCTGCACGCTCACCGACATGATTGACCTCATCGACCATTTTGCCCTTTCTCTCTTCTGCTACTCTTTATTCTCTATACGATTCCTCGTTCTAGCCCGAAAACACCCCAATCGTCACCATGGAAGCAACGCCGTTCGCGTTTCCGTGCGGCAGCGAGTTTTTGTTTCGTTTCGTTGTTGTGATACAAATGACGGAATGGCCTAGTTGGGTCTTCTCTCCCGCCTGTCTTTCTCTCTCTCTCTCTCTCTCTCTTTCTCTTTTCCTGTTTGTTTCTGCCTTTGGTGCTCTCCTTTTATTCGTCTTTTACCCTATCGTGCCTGAAATGGTGACGTTGTTTACCCGTGCGCTATCTTCTAATTGGGCCGAACGAGAACCAGTGCAGCCAAAGTTATAAGCGCACGACAAAGAAGGAAACGGGGTTCCCCCCTTCATTTGCTAAATGGAGTCCGCGACGCCGCTTCTAACCGAAACTCTGCAGAACCAACTAAAGCACCGCGCTGAATTGCGTCTCATTGCCTCTTTCGCTAGTTTGGTCCGCCCGACTTGCGTGTTCTACCATCACGGTGAAATTATTCATTAAATGAAACATTGTTACAGTTGGGACTTTTTGTGTTATGAGTTTTATCTGTAAACTGAGTTTTAAATAAATCATAAAAATAAGCTAAGTTTTAAAATAATAATAATAATTTTTTAAAAGGCCTAGATAACCGACAAGGTCAATACTTTTTTTTCTTTTTAAGGTGTGCGTGCTCCATTAGTAAGGCGGGTATTGATCAGCCGCCAACTGTGACACAACATTGAAACTCACGCCGTTCTGTAGCGGTGGTAGCTTGCTTTCGAGTCCGTGTTTGGAAGATGGTCACGGGCAAAAATGCTGTCTCGGCCGTACGTCAACTGATGGCGCTGTTGCGCTTGGCGTAGCGCAACCTTAACTTTTGGTCGATCTCGAGTCTGCTGCTGTTGATTGATCCAGAAGGAAAAATCAAAGCAATTTTTGGGAGGCCGGCAGTTGCACAGGAAGAAAAATTTTAAAAACCGGTGGATACTGGTTAAGGAAACGGGCAATAGAAAAAGGTACGAATAGACGGCCTAAGAGTGTATGCAAAGAAACGGAAAAAAACAGGAAAAAAAAAAACAATTAAAAACCCAGTATAACATGGCGTGGATCGGCATGTCTATGGCGTATGGGCGGACCCCGTGGTCACAGGAGGCAACAAATGCACTGTTGACTTGTATCTTCTTGGTTGTTTTCAACCCACAGCAACCCACGAACATCTAGCTGAAAACGTACCTCACCATGAAACACAACGCGGAACGAAAAAACGTTGACTTGTTCACTCATTAGACCGACGGAAAGAAAAAAAGGTGCACTTCTTGTTAATTATCGGTTGGATCTTTTTTTTCAGTCACCACAGGTAAGCCACCATTGGAAAGCTGCGCATCGCCACCCATAAAAAGGGTTGGTATGTTGGCTCCGAAAAAGAGCTTCGTATTGGCCGTTATCGATTCATAACGCTTTAGTTCAAGATACTCTGGTGTCAGGAGTAATTTATTGGCCCTTGCCTGGTGTTCCAGCGAATAGTAGTCTGCATCTGCGCGGCTCTTCTGCCGATTCGTTACTATTTGATCTGAGAGAGAATAAAACGTTTGAGTATTCATTAAGCTGTTAAAACGCGTAAAAAGGAATACCTTCGATGATAGACATGGTCTTGATTGATTCTTTCTCCATGACTTTTTGTTCGAAATTAATTTTGGCCACTTGAGCTTCTTTCTCGGCTTCAATCACAGCCTTCTTTCTCTCTGTTTCAGCGTCTTTCTCAACAACTTTCTGGTACTCTCGTGCTATTAATAGTTTCGTTTTTTCCGCTTCTCTAAAGAAATAAAAAGTGTAAATAAGATGCAGGTCGAATAACCTTTGAATAAAAAACGTAATAAACAAAACTGAAAAATTCTTGTTTCATTACACAAGTTCGTAGTTCTTTCGAATAGCTTCAGGAATTTTGGGTTTAGTCACTCGAACGCCATGAATATGCAAACCCGGAGCGAGGTCATTTAAATCTGCTTGTAAGGCTTTCTTTAAATTTTCGTCGATTTGATCAAACAGATCAATGTAAACCTAAACGGATATTTTTTAAATAGTAAACTTTCCAAACACGACATGTTGATATAGTTTTACCTCTTGCAGAGTATGGACAGAACAAAATTGATTAAGTTCATGATGAATTTTGTTGTAGACTAAAGTTCTATCATAGTCAGCTGTGTAGTTTTTGACAATATCATACACTATGAATAATAAAAACGAAAATAATTAATTGAAGTTGCTTTATTCCCCTCTTCTCATAAAGCTACGAACCACTTGAAGGGCTCAATATATTGACGACTTCAATTCTGTCAAAGTAAAGCATAACCTGTAATGGGAAAAGATATTTGTTTTAGATCTTTCTTTAACACAGATTTGCGTGAGACATTATTTGAACAACATCAAGATTAAATGAATAGATAAAGGAAGCAATGAAGTTAGTCATATTGTCTCACCCCTCCTGATGTTCCACATGGTACATTTTTTACTTCATCAGATTGAAGTGTAACCTATGAAAAAAATATATTTCAACAATCAAAGATCTAAGACGTAAATCACACATCCAATCAACCTGGACTGAACGATGGGTGGTGAGGAAGGGGAACATCATGTGGTATCCTGGATTGCTTGTTTCTTTCAATAATGCACCTCCCTAAATGAAATGTAATAACTCGCTGTCGGTTTCTCGTTTTTAAGATAAACTTTTTCACCCTGTAATAAACACCAACGTAGCCCTCGTCGATCTTATGCAAAGAGAAGTTGAATAAAACGGCTAACGTTCCTATCAAAACTGCAAAGGATCCTACAGAAGGAGGCATTTTCCTCGTGAAGTAGGAAGCACACTTTGTCGGGAATTAATTTTCAATTCAAATTATAAGTTAACTGTGGTTGAATTATTAAAGTAAACCAGAAATGGTACAGTCAAACACTTGTGGTTTTTGTTTTAACCGGCAGACGACGAGGTAAACAATCGCCACCTAACTAGCGAAAATACAAACGTAAGAACTGGTAAGAACGCTAGTGCCAGAAGAAGAGAAAAAAAAAAAAAACGAGTACAAAGCTGGCAGCGAAGCAGGACAGATATGTAAAAAAAATGTAATAGACCTAAGACGATATTTCTTACATTTATTGATCCCTCCAGGATTCCTTAAGTTACAGAATGCCATCGTTCACAACTAATGGTTCGAATAAGCCGAGAATAGACCTAAGTTAGATTTAGTTCCTAACATGGGACGGAAACGGGTGATTTGCCAGAAATAGGGTCAAATAGAAACTCAAAAGGACTGCTGCCGTAGTTATGCCAATCGCTCTACCTTATCCAAGAAACGAAAAATAAATTTTTGCCAATCAGCCGAACGTATTAGGGAAGCCGAAATGAATTTATTTCCCGGAGGTCGTTATTCCCAAACAGCAGCGTACAAATTCAATGGGACATAGAACATCACGAATCTACAATCAATTCATCCCAATCTGGTAGACAAACAGTTTTATACTTGATTGGTCCGAGTGCTTTCATTTTTCCGCTTTTTTCTTCTGCATTTACCTCAACCGATATCAGATCCTATTCAAGAAGAAAATATTAGAAAAGACTATAATTTTGCAAATCGTGGATACGAAATATTTTTTTTGTCCACGTACTTGTAGATAGGAAACTTGCGTTGCACTATCCATGACGAATGAATGTTCTCCCATTTGCAAAGTTATTTTCCCCGATTTATGAACGCGAAGAGTCCCTAATCGGCCCTCCGGAATATCTTCGAAGACACTTTCTTTTTCGGCCTTTGTTTCAACGATGGTTTGATCATTGACTTTATCTTGAACCGCTGTTCCAGGTTCAATTTTAACTTGAGGACGCTCTTTATCCGCTTTCAGGCTCGGCAGTCTATCTGGCAACTGAAAACCTCAGACGGTACCAAAATTAACTTAAACCTCTTTTGGCAAATTCGCCATCTCATCGTCACTAGATATATCGTACAAATGTCGGTACCTGAATAAACAATATGTCTCCCTCGTTCTGGAAAATATGTTCGACCGTGACTTGAGAAGGTTTCAAACGTTGTTGGTAAGTAGATGCTTTGGTAGTCGGGATCGGATTGCTGTCGCCTTTTTCTTGCTTGACTAAAGAAGGTTACTCAATCAACGGTGGAAGTGTCGCAAGAAAATTATCAAGAATGTCACATACTTGCAATATCTCTTTCTTCTGTGGTCAGTTGTGGATTTTCTGACTTTATGACCATACTTTCCGTTTCTCCCTTCAGGTTTGCATCTTGTCAGAAAAGGATAAGAAAAATATCAAAATGGTTAATTCTCTCAAGGACACGCAACTACGAAGGCATTGGAAAAAAATACCTAAGCTAGATTTCGGGAGCTGGATTGGCTGCATCACCAAATTGCCATCAAATCCATCACCCAATTCTGAATCATCCAAAAAGTCATCTCTAAGTAACGCACTTAATGCAGCATCTTCTTCTTCCTTATTGATTTTGGTGTTCTTTTTATGAATTGAAATTTTAAGACAAGAAAAATAATACATTTTAGGAAAAGAAAGCTAATTAAATGATAAATATTGCAACTTGGGTGTTCAGTCGAGGTTTCTCCAGTCCAGCAATAGAGCCTGCACTTTCCCTGTCTGCATAAACAGATGATGAACTTCTCATTTTCAGACCCAGATCAGACACTCCTTCACCAAAGATTGATCCTGTGGTCTAAACAGATAATGAACACATAAATTGTATACATAAGATCTTAGTCACAAGTAAGTAGTAGTAAGTAGACACAAGTAATAGAAAGCAAATACTTGAATCAACTCTGGTTTTCCTCTTCCTCTGCCTCTTCCTCTATCACCATCTTTTCTTCCCCGTCCTCTACCATTGCTCGGAGACTCTGAAGATTTATCAACATTCAATGGAGTTTCTTGTGCCTTTGCACGCCTCGCAGGAATGGTTGGTTTGAATTCTTTCTTAGGTTTAGCACTTCCTCCATCAAGATTTGACACAGTACTAAGACTTGGTCTAGAATTTCCTCCTAGAGTTAAATCTCTTTCACCTCTGAAAGAAGGTAGCCTACCAATCCCAGCTGTCAATAAAGTTATTTCTCAAACATTTGACGTAAATCATATTACCTCCCTGGCCTATTGGCGGTCAAAGGGGAAATAGCTGCATTCAGGGAAAATTTCTTGACTATATCAGAAGTAGATGGACTTCCAGATACTAAAGAGCCATTTTTATTCCCATCACTTGTTGATTGTGTTGTCGATGCAATTGTTGATTTTGGTTTCGCCGTGGGCCTAACCAGCTTTTCAGGGATTCCTTCTTTTTTGCTCATTTCCAACTCCTACTGTTATATTTCTTCACTTTTGTATTATGCTTAGAAAACGACATGTGTAAACTTTCTCATGCCTTATAACAACGTTCGTCTGCTGTTTGCCAGTATTGAGGGGTGGCGCACTTGATTTCTAAGGCCTGGAAGTACTGGCCCCTAACGGAAGCTACTAGCGCGATGCACGAATTATTTTTTTTTTCAGGTTTTGCTTAATAACAAAATTGTATCTTGTGAACTTATCTAAACCCTTCTGTTTTCAGTTTTTGAAATTTTGAAAAATGTGTGCCATGTTTTAAGATCTCCTATCCTGCACCTGGTGTATACTTGAGATAAATTTACCCATTTATTCGTCAAAAGAATTGAATAAAATTGATCAAATCATATAAACATGATTGAACTATGTTTTTTAAAATATGTTCTTTATATTTTTCGTTTTTTGACAGCTTTTTGTAGAAAAATTAATTTTAAAATACTCTTTATTCCTTGTATATCGTAAGACATTAGCTGGGCATGCCAAACATTCTCTACAAATGGAGAGGCGAAAACCATTTTTTTTAAATTCTAAATACTTGAAAGGCTTTAAAGTTTTCTTCAACATGGGCAAAAAATCCAATGGACAAAATCAACAACCCAGACCGTCGACATCAAGGCCATATAGCACGCCACCGGTCAAAACTTCCGTCTCAAAACCTAAGAAACCTATTCAGAAGCCTTTCTCGAAAGCCGAGGAGCAAAACGCAGCTCCAATAGCGTATGGCCTTTTCGTTGCGCTAACGGAATATGTAGCGCCAGCGGTTAGACGATTTTTATGTGAGAGGCGACTAGAATCTGCATGGAATACCGATTATGACTGTGGTGAACACCTGTACAAGCTGATTGACGAAGTCGGCTCGGATAAATACTTCCTCAACCCCAGAGTTCCTGATCGTGAGCTTAGAGGCGCAGTGACAGGACGTAATAAGGTTTTCCATATAAAGCTACAAGAAATTTCCGAAACCTGGGAAACTACGATCTCCCATTGGATTAGTGTATGCAGAGGTGTCCATGACACTCATGCTGTAACTAATTTAAAGGCAGTGCGTTGGCGCTTAAAAAAAAGGCGATTTCATGAAGTAGGGTGGAATCGAACATTACGTTTCCCGCTGCGCGCGTACGACGAGGGCGACGCCTTTAGTCTTAGCCATATAATGTATGGTTGCATGGTGAAATTCATGGCACCATCAGTTAGAAATTTTCTCAGTTTAAAAAACGGAAGTAAGAAAGTATCCCTCGACTTCTACGATAATTTAAAAGAGATGATAACCAAGCAAAAGCAGAGCAATAATTATTTGCCACATTCCGCAAAGAATAGGAAAGATCAAGAAATGCTGAAGACGGCAATGATGGCGAGGAACTCGTGCTGTCATGGATATTTCACTGAAATTTTCTATAACTGGGAGAGTTTTCTAAATTCGTGGCTAAAACTACTAGAGGCTATCGGTGCGTCTGCCGCAAAGGAGAATATGCAGTCCGTTTATAACACGATACTCAGGTGTGAAAAAGAATGCCGGTCGGTAGAGCCAAGCACACTTTTCCTATCGACGGCCTCTTAGCCACTAAAATCACTAAATTTGGAGCTACAGCATGATAAAATTTAATGTTGAACCCAGACCAAAGCCTAAACCCTGTCTGCCGGTGACCATCGAGTGATACAACGTTCTCGTCAACGGGGTACTTCCGTCACGGCCATCCCCCCTCCCCAAATAAATTTCCCACTTTTGGCTTTCCACATGCAGTTAATGTATGACTTTCGACAAAAACAAACGTATTAATTTTTTAACTACCCGGTTGAAGTGAAAATCTACATGAGCTGATCTTATGGAATGGATAAAACGTCGTTTAATGTTTGGTGGCTTTAGCTTTGGGAGTATCTTGTTTCGAGGTGATGATGGAAGCGTTCATGGAATTGCTGCTTATGTAGACCATGAATGCCTAACTCATCAATGAGTTACGAATCGACTCCTGGGCTGGGCCTCTAACCTAAACAGACATGATATCCACGACATTCGATCAGTTTCAGGGAAGAATACCGCCAAATATTGATTTGTTCTTTAAATGGTAGCTGAGGTGACTTATTTGAATTTACTCTTTGGCTTTCTTTTTTTTGTGATCATTTCGAACAATAAAATACAAATTTTTCCTTGAGCTAAATCAGATTGACAGGGTAAAAGTCGTTTACGTGTTGAGGTTTCACCTTAGTAGTATCTGGTCTCGATGTGGTGATTGAGTCGTTCATCAGAGATTGCAGCTTATGTATCTGAACGATTCAATTATCACTGAATGGACACGGTAACTCCCGGATAAGCCTCCATGTGAACAATTGATGCCTTGAAAATTGATTAGTTTAGGGATATAAAAAAGCAAACAATTGATGTCCGTTGTTATTATTATTATCATATTTATTCTTGGTTTTCTAGTTGATTGGGGAAGAACAGGATGTTCAACGTTCTTGCTTATAGAGTTCAGGAACTTAGGAAGGCATCCCGCACAGCACATTGCTGACCTGACCGATCGGCGATCAAATTTTGCCGAACATTTTTACCGATTTTTCTCAAAAGATCGGATCGGCGATCAATTTTTGATCGCGATGGCGGATCTAATTAAGCCCAAAAAAAATAAGCCCGACTTTTCCAATTTAAATATTATATCATTAAATCTAGATAACTATATATGATTTCGATGCAAAATTTAACAAGAAACACGAAAGTGAACTTTGTTTTTACGTAGACCTTATGGATTGGCAAAGAAGCTTGATGTGTCACGCTAGCCCTGTAGCGTACTGGCGCGCTAGGAAGTTCTACGATTCGGTGTATTGCAACATGCCAAAATAGTACATTTCTAAAATTTATTTCGAAAATGGCTGATTTAACGAAAGAACGCTGAAATAATCGAAATCAGCTTTCAATTTTAGCTGGCTCACATGTTTTTATCAAATTCCAAGACATGTTTTTTGCTGATTTTGCCAAAAGTGGTAAGGCTACAGCCTTCGTACTTTTTCATTTATTGCCAAATTTTAAATTTGGCTTAAAATACACAATTCCGATTCAGAATTGAATGATAATTACGAAAATGTTTATTTTTCATATAAATATTTATACATAATGTATAAGTATATTCTCTTGATATTAATAGATTCGTGTTAGGAAAAGAACAATATTATTCATTTTAGGAAACGAAAACTATTCAAGTGATACGTATTGTTCTTGGTGATCAGTCGAGGTTTTTCCACTCGACCCTGCACTTTCTCTGCCTGCATAAACAGATGAGGAACTTCTAATTTTCAGACTAAGATCAGACACTCTTTCACCAAGATTCACCGTGTGCTCTTAACACGCAATGATCACATAAATTAGATACAGATGATCTTAACGAAACAAGAATAACAGAAAAATACTTTAATTAACTCTGGCTTACCTCTTCCTCTGCCTCTTCTTCTGTGACCTTCTCTTCTTCCCTGTCCTCTACCACTACTCGGAGATACTGTAGATTTATCATTATCCTTATCGTACAATTTATTCTTTTCCCCTTTACAATCACGGTCTGCGAAGAATGTATGAATTCACTGTGGGAGAGGAATGTAAGGATATTCTCAACAGCCTAATTATTGTCTGTAAATTTTTTTTTGTTTCCTTGCTTCTACGAATCTGTAACAATCTGTTTGAAATAATTGCAAACATTATGACGATTAACACTGCCTGAAGTTCTTGCTTAGCAATCTAACAAGCAGCGCCAAGACCAACTGGCAGGGGAGTGCGACCCGTTCCACTACATAAACCTCGTTCTTGACCAGCACCTCTGCTCTTAAAGTAAAACCTTAACAGCAAAATCTTCAACATCAATGATCTCGCCAATCTGTCAGGGAATTGCATTCTTCGTAACGCATTTCTATCCAAGGAACGAATATAATTCTAGAGATAAGTCACTATATTCTACTATTTTGCAGTTGTGTCATAAATCCATACACAATCAGAAAAATTATACTTAACTACTGTCTTCAGTATATATTTCCGAGCCTTTATTTTACAAGGACGAAGTTAAACATGAGTCTCTTTAATTTTCTTCCATGAACAAAAAAATTAATGCGGCGTCCATTTGATACTCTTCAAATCAATTCCTTCTTGGACCGTTTCCCACAAAGGACTAAGAGATGAGAAATTTTTTTGTTATTTGGATAGCTAGATTAGAAGCATAAACCTAGTTAACACCAACCTACCTCATTTCACGAAGCTTCGAAACTTGATGTATACACTTTTGCGCAGTGTAATCAACCTCAGCTTCGGTAGTGTATCTTCCAATTCCCAATCGAATAGAAGAATGTGCTAAATCCTCTTCAGCCCCAATAGCGCGCAAAACGTAGGAGGGTTCTAACGAGGCTGAAGTGCAAGCGCTTCCACTTGATAGTGCCACATCTAGAGTATTACAAAAACGAGTTATGAATAATTTGTAACGTATTTTATGTTAAATGATACCTTTTAAGGCCATCAAAAGACTTTCACCCTCACCATAGGCAAACGACAGATTAACACAACCTGGATAGGAGTGTTCAGGATCTCCGTTTCGTATAACATGTGTTAAACTTTTACTTATCTGGTCGACCAAGCGATGTGACAGTTTTGTGATTCTGTTATGATCATACCAACAATTGATTTTCTTTATAACAATCTATACAAAATAATTGCAAAACGATCTCTTGTGATCAGCATTTATCAGCCTCAGCTTGCTATGTGGAATTTGAAATTTAGTTTAATAGCAACACACATAAATATATATTACAGTAAAATACCTCACGGGCTTGTTCAACAGCTTTTTCGTTTCCCCAACCATATGAATGGGTCCTTGAATATGGGTTTCCATAATAATTTGTGATATATGGTAGCATTGCATCTTGTACCCTTGGACCTAAACCAGAGACATGTAATACATTAAATTTTCAAATGAAACAAAAAAGCTTTACTCACAAAAGGGTTTTCACCAGCTTCAACGACTGAAACCAAGAAACAAAATAGCAAAAACAAATTTTTGGTGCTGATTATACATACTCTTTCAGTAGTTATTACCTTTTAAATCTTCAGACTGACATAGCCTGTATTCTTTAATTTTCTCGTCCTCATCACCCTTTAATGTTGCTATTGATTTTCTTTGGCATCTTTCTGTATCTTTCAAAATCCAACAATTACACAATCATTCACTTGAAAATTTGTTTTCGCACAATCACTGATGCAGCATCTTCTGCTTCCTTATTCATTTTGGTGTTCTTGGTTTGAACTGACATTTTAGGAAAAGAAAACTAATTAAGTGATAAATATTGCAACTTGGGTGTTTAGCCGTTGTTTGTCCAGTCCAGCAGTCGAGCTTGCACTTTATCTGCCCACATAAACAGATGATGAACTTCGCATTTTCAGACATTAAATCATTAACTAAAGTTTTTTAGTCCTCTGTAGTATTTATACTGAATTTTCCAATCACTTAATTTGTTCTTCTGTAGCTCCTATATAGGTATGATGGTAGCCTAGATAGAAACACTCCGCGTAATCTTTCTAAGAAAGATTATACGGAGTGTTTTTTACGGAGAATGAATATTTTACTATTCCTAAGCCCCGTTAGGATATAGGTACAATCGTTTTGTTATGTCGAAAATAATTTTAACAGCTTAATTATCGCCTTTTTTTTCTACAGGATAGTTGAAACAGCGTTGAAAAATAAAGTTCATTTTTTGCTTTTGGGAATATCAAAATAATTACTATTAAACTATGTGCTGGAAAACGGTGAAGTTGTGTTTGTTGTTAACGATGTTTTGTTAAGAAATACACGGTATAAAAGGGAAGGCGAAGCACATTACAGATGGTCGGAGATGCTAAGGATTAGGGCAATTATGGTTTGATAATTCTCTAATGCTAAAGGCGAATGAAGTTGGAATTATAGGCAATCGAGTGATGAGATCTGTACACCAAGTGCCTTTATTCCCAATTCATTCTTAAGCCGACTTGAATTCGCAACTAGGCCCCACCGTGTTGTATGGGCATGTAAGGAAGGAACAGGGAGCTCACCCGTCCAGTGGTCTAGTTCTGGAGAATAGAGGGTATTCGAGGACCCTGATTACGCGAGGATGATCCCGTCCGCATACTGTGGTATTCATGATATGCCCCCGGGGAGGGGGGTATACATGGGTATGTTCGGTATATATACGTAAGCTTGGGAGGATACAGAAAGGTATCTGGAGCTAGATTCAGGTCCACCACGGGTAAGGTTATCTAAGGCAAACCGGGGGGGACACCCGGGGCGTACAGATTCCTCTGGTACTTACATACTTACATGCACACTGCGATGGGTTACTGGTTGTGCTAGTCAAGTCACACTAGCATCACCGGCCGACTTTTTTCCCCTAACATCAATCAATGCAAAATATTTTTATTTGATAATATGATTACGATATTTTAACAATTTGCTAATATTTTAACATTTAGAAATTTAAAACTAAATTTTTACATGTAAAGAAACCCACTTGACGATCTTACATTCTTACGTTCATGTTTCATTACGTTGTTCCATGTTTGGGTCAAAACTTACCTGTGCGATTCAGGTAAGGCTGATGGCACACCCTATGCGAGGTCCAAACTGGATCATAGTCTACAGAGTAAAAATAGCCATCGTGAATTCTATTTTAAAAGGAAGAGGAAAAATAGTAAAGAATAAAAAGAACTTGTGTATTGAACGAGGCGTGCAGTTAAAAACGACAGTTGTTTTCGCTAATGCTTCTTCAGTCAGTCAAATAAACGCCATGACACACGAGAGGGTCACAGCGAAACAGAAAAGGAATAGAGCAATACAGTTTAAAACCATGAAAAGTCAAATCGCGCCCAAAGAATAATGGACTAGGACTCAATCAATTCCATTTACAGCAATATAAAATAATCTGGTTTGCTTTGCTTCATTTCCGAAAACAAATTTCCATTGACGTGATTAGCTTTGCATTTTAAAAGGCGAAATCAAAGTAAAGGGATTTAAAACAAACTCCTTCCTTCAAATCAACGTCAGATAGGAACATATGTGGTTGATTCTTGCTTTTACTTTTTACCATAAATGAATACTTCTTTTATACAAGAGTTGGCCACGGCCCCATCTCATTATTAGCGCCTTGAATTGAGGTTTTCTCCTTTGCTTTCTTGCGTTCCAGATGGAGAATCCGATTTTAAAACTTCAAACGTGAAACTGCTGGTAGCCCTCAGCTCCAGTGAAGATGACGTCGACCCAGATGCGCATGGCCTCGGCACTGGGTGCCATCAAATGGTAAGTCCGTTCGCGAGTCTTGACGCAAAATGTCAACTTGGGATTGGGTGAACGTACAGACTGCAGGTGGTCGACATAGACTTCTTCGATAGCCTGAAACAGTAATATGTTTTAAAAAGAAAAATTGCAACTGGAAATAAAAGAAAGAGACTAACCTGGAAGTAAGCGCCACTGCGTTTGCGCGTTTCACTCTTATCAGTAAAATAAAGGAAAGTGCGCTGCGTCCGGTCAAACACAAACCAACGTTTGTTCCATGTCTTGAAACGCGATCCCATTTTGTGCAGGTAACCGCGGGCAGAAGTCGAGGTCAGCGTGACGTGCGGACAGAGTTCCACCTGGTGTCCGGCTGTTTCGACATGTTGGCGCAAGTCGAAACCATCACCGCGGACGGGCAAATAACGCGTCAACGGCCGCTGCTGCTGTTGTTGCATTTGCTGTGTCTAATGTTATGGAAACTTTACAAATAAAAAACCCAAAACCAAAGAAACAGAAATAAGATGTTACCCTTTGTTTATCTCTCAATCGGACTTCGCCGGATAGATCTTCACCACCGAAAGATGATGCTTCTGATAATGGCCGACAATCTTCCAACTGCTGATTGAAGTCGTGTTGCCGCACCTATAAGGTTTGCAGAGTATCATTGTTTAACAATGTTTTCTGATTTTCAATAATAAACAGTAACAAAGCCGTCCGGTATTCCAGTAGACGATGACGGCGGAAGATTCGAGTTCGTGCCAAAACAAACACCGGGATCGCAAACATCATCGAGACACACCGGATTTTTCCAAATATTCCCAAAACCAAACAAATGAACCCATGAAAAATCCATACTACTAGGGTACGGTAGCTACTACCTGATATTTTAAGAACAGGACGTGATGTGAATCAGCCGACAACATTTTCATTTGCTGGGAAAGAAATGGCTAAGACGGAAATTGCCGTTTTTTTTTCACGCCCATGTGAAGCGGTGAACGCCAATCGACAGACTAACGTTATGCCCCTCATTTGACGACCGATGATAAAGCCTATGTACGATTTCTCGAATTACTTCCTCATCAAGGACGAACCCTTCGGGCACTAAGCATGAAAGTTATCCGGTTTCCCGCCCCATTTAGCAAACTTCACATTACACCAAAAAACAATTGCCTCAGCAAAAAGCAAAGATTTCTGCTTTTCTTTCTTAAGCGTATTAATTACCTAAGGTACAGTCGTTGTTGAAATAATTAATGATAAAAGAATAATAACATCGAAACTAACATTGACGTTTTCCATTGTAGGAAACAGAGCCCGTTACTCGTTGCGAGTTAGGCAACCCGCGTCCTATACCTTGATTGTATTTCACTTGCGGTAACTGGAGACTGGATAAGGACATGAATCATACCTCTTTGGCGTGGTCAAAACTTGCCTGACGAGAATTGCTGGTGCGGCGGTTAGCCCGTCCGCGCATCCGCATGTAATTCATCCACATAAGCGACATGAGAGAATGATGTTTGGCACTGATTCCAATAAATAGGCAGACCACTTAAAAAGTCATCAGACAAACAATGTGGGCGGACAGGCAACACTCTTAGAAACTGTCTAGAAAACGAAATCCCGTTTTTTTTATTTAATAATTTTTTTTCTTTTGCCGTAACCTCAGCTAGTGGTGAAGGCCAGAATCACACTGGACAGCTTCGTGAACACTGTCTCAACTTTTGGGTGCCGAAGGCGCGCATTGCGACCTGCGAGTTCCGGCAAACAAACTGAAATGGGCTCGGGCCGGGCAGGGATTTTAACTCTTGTTATAAATAGACGGCTAAGGAAGGCAACGACCACCCTGAGTAGATTCGCAGTTTTCTCTCTTTTTTTCCCCCCTATTTTGTGTTGGTTACCCAATGTTCCAGTTAAAACCATGTCATTCATCAAGCTTGGTTGCTCTTGGCGACGAAAACTTAAAAAGGAAAACATAAAAAGAATAATGATTTTAATTTCTTTCAATTACCTTGACCTCCAGGATACTGGTGATGGACGTACTGGGCGCCGATGTAGTGCTACCGTTGCTGCCACGGTCGGGACCATTCGTTTTGGCTGGAACATCATCGCTATACGTAACAGTGAAAAAGATTGGAACGGTTAAAAAACAGAACTGTTGAGTGAGACGGTACGAATGGATCTATCAACCTCTCGGTGGGGGCGTCGCTTCCTGTCAAACTGGAACGAGATTCTTCACTGCTCCCAACACTGTTGAGACTATGACAGTTGACTTCACGGTCGACCGACTGTTGCTGCTGTTCCATTGATCTCCTCTCCTCCCATTGTGCCCGCACCTGATCTTGAACGCGTCGCTTAAGCTCAGCAACTTTTTTCCGTTCAAATTCCAGCACTTGGGCTCCCTGTTGCACTAATATCAACTGACGATTGCGCTCGATTTCCATTAACGTTGCCGTCGCCTTGCGGCTCTGATCATCAGTGTTGTTCAACGCCCTGTTTTGGCTAGCAATCCGTTCTATACGATCCAAATCTTCTTGCGAGTGGCCCATCTGACGTAATTCTTGCAGCCTCTGCTCGATATCTGTCACACTCTGCAATAAAAAAGAAAACAAAGATAATTTTTTTTTTTATTATCTTGCAAAGTGGTGACCATAACAGACGCCCATAAATAACATTCGTTTCAACGGGTGACGGCAATAAATCTATCCTTTGTTGACCCAATCTATCGTGCGTCCAAGAATAGGCCAAAAAAGAAAAAAAACTAAAAAAGAAAACCACTAAAAGTTGCCAGCAGGGTCCCCCCTGCAATGTTGAGCATGATTACGTACCACTACCACTTAAGCGCAACCACAGTCACCTACACCAAAGTTTCTCTTTTGCACAATTGGCTTGTCTGGTTTACTCTTGGACGAATTTACCACTTTTATCGGAGCGAAATTGAAATATTGAGTTCACCTCTTCGGTATCAGACGAAGCTTCGGCTCCATTGTCGTAATGCCCGGCGGCCAGGCCGGCTCTAAAAAGCTGTTCCAGCTTATTTTGCAGCACTAGTAGTTTTGATTTTTCCTATTATATATTTTTTAATGAAAGAAATTATAAACATTAGGGCACAATAAAACAACGGAAGTTTTCAACTCGTTCAATTGTTTAACCTGCTCAATTTGTTGAAATAATTCTCTTCGTCGGTTAGTTAGCTCTTGCGCTTCGTTACGTGCCGATTCCGACGTCTGTCGCTGTTGCTGTTCCACTTCCCTGAGTTGCTGTCTACGTTGGAGTAGGCGCAATTCAACACTGGCCATTTCCTTGTGTAACTCTTCGCGTTCGGCTTCCCGATGAGCCACGCCTTCCATCAGTCGAAATTCTAGGTCTTCAAATGACTAGAAAGTATAACCCCATTCATTATCAGGTGCATTCATTTGGCTGACTGATTGACGATATGGGTACCTTCCGTTCAGTGTCTAGAAGCTCGTGTTGGAATTTGATTTTTTCCAGCAACGCCGTTTCTTCGTCCGTCGACCCACTAAAAGCGTCACATTCCTCTTCCAGTCTATGGAATTCAAGGGAAAAAAAGGTAGAAATTCTAGGATCTTGTTGAAAGACGAGGCCAAAGAAAATTAAGATGTTACTTGTTTAGTTCCAGTTCAATGATCTCCATTTTGGATTTGGATGTTTGAATTTTATCGCCTTCTTCAAATCGAAACTCTTCCAACTCTGCCGCCAGTTTCTGATCCTTTTGCTCCAGCTGTTCAATCCATTTCTCATCTTGCACAATTTTTTCAAGCTGCGCTGTCAGTTCTCCCTGCAACAGAGCACGCTCCATTTCGGCCTGTAAAAGGTATCACACAAACCCGACAGTTGACTATTTTTTTTTAATTTTGTAAACAATTCTTATCTCTTCATCTAAAATGTCTTATCTCTTCATCTAAAATGTTCGGTTTTTTTTCCAACACAAGATAAGATAAAACATAGAAATAAAAATTATGGATGTTCTACCTCGCGAATGGCTTCATCAATCTGATGCTCTACGTCCGTGACATGGTTTTTTAACGTCGAAACAATGCACATAATTTGCTGGCACTCCTTCTCTAGCCGGCCAGCTTCCCTTTTGGCCACCTAAATAAATTTTGCCATTCATCCAATCAGGTCGTAATGAGTTATGCATTTGAAATACCTCAGCGGCAACGCCGGACGTGATGAGCTGATAAGTGTGCTGGCTGGATGAGATACTTTCGGGACTCTCTTCTTTATTTTTACCAAGTGTTGTGCGGATGCGCGTGCGTGGGCTTTGTGGAACACATACGTTTTCGTAGGGACTTTTGCAGCTGATGACACACTCGACGACCGTTTGTTGATTCGAGAGAGAAGGACTCGCTGGCATGGAATTCGGTGTTGGATCAAAAGTGAAAATGCCACTTAATTCGTCTTCGGATGTGTTCAAG
Source organism: Daphnia carinata (assembly GCF_022539665.2). Classification (NCBI taxonomy): domain Eukaryota; kingdom Metazoa; phylum Arthropoda; class Branchiopoda; order Diplostraca; family Daphniidae; genus Daphnia; species Daphnia carinata. Next base: position 10,289,162 of record NC_081333.1, read on the forward strand.
TTGCGTCCGGCCACGGTGGTGCCATTGGGTGACTGAACCGACCGTTTCGTTTCATTGCGTGGCAGAGACCCGTTAGTCTTAATCCTTGACAAAGCGAACAAGAAAACCAGAAAAATTAAAATAGAAATCATTAAAATGTCAAACACATATACACTACACGGAGCTATTTATCATCACTTCCTCGTCACGGTACGTCGACCCATAACTGACCAACAGTCAGAAACTATTAGATATCTATTTACGTGACTAGAATACTTCTACAGCATTGTCAATGTTCCTCACGTCTTTATCAAATTTACGATTACGGTGGCGAACCGAGCCGATTTTTCTTTATCGCGCAAATGCCTTGGTGTTAAAAGCTGTCACGCTATTTCCATGTAAGAAACAATGCCATACATGTATATAATGGAACAAGTGGAGTGGGCAAGAGTGCACAGCTCTTCAGTCCTTAAGGGTGAAATTGCTCTGTCCAGGCTGTTGACACTTGGGGCTAGACACCAAACAAATGGCTGCACAATGGAAGCGGAAGGGCGTTGTTTTTTGTTCCAACCAGTGATTACCATTGGTTCTAGGCTCAACCCGTTTTCATATTTATTTTTATGTATTTTCTTAGTTTTGTTTTTAAATTCTTTTCTTTTTTCATATCCTTTTTAAATTAGCATTCCTAACCTGTTTGGATGGAGACTATGGCCAGGGGATGGTGGAGGCTTGCCGGACGCTGCCGATTGAGCCTGTTGTTTGCTGCAGGAAGGACTGTCAGACCGCGTTTCGCACAAGGTGAAGGCGTCGCGGGAGTGTCGCTGCTCATCGTCAATTTGTCGTTGGTATTCAGCACACATTTGTAAAATCTCGTCTAGCCGAGCACGTTCCTCTCGTTCCTGTTCTTGTTCTTTTACACGATCCTCTTGAGCCTGAAAACGTCAAAATGATTTATGATAATAAGATATCGTCTTTTTTACTGAATCGAATTGGAAAAAGACCTTGCGACGACGTTCTTCCAGCTGATTCTCGCAGGCAGCCAGAGCCTCTAGACTACTTCGTTCTTGCCTTAAATTCGGCTTGATTTGTTGTTGTTGTTGCAAGTTTAACGTGTGACTTGCACCGACGGAATGCGATCTCTTGTGTGAGTTGTGAGATTCTGACGATGACGGGTTGCTAGTTGGAACGGCGGTCGGCGTGGCAGAGCGGCCGCGCACGCCCAGAACGGCACTAGCTGGTAGTGAAACGGTCGACGAGTTGGGCAAAAAAACTTTAGGTGAGGCCGAATGCCACCTGGACTGCTGCTGAGGTGAGGTCGGAACGGACACATCGTAGTCGTCGTCGTCATCGTGATCGAAATGCGCCAGCATCCGCGGGTGCAAATACTCGCCGATATACTGCGGACTACTGCTACGCACCGGCTGAAACGCACCGTTTCCATTACTAAGTGGATGACGGTGGCCATTTACACCAGGCATGTGGAAATATTCCGGATTGTCAAGACCTTGTTTCAAAAACGGGAAAAAAATAAAATAAATAACATAACAGAGGTAGGAGAAACCGGACCCATTAGCCTGAAGAATCAGCTTTTTTTTTACGTCCGAAACACATGACGTCGCATTTGTGGCACACGTTACGAATACTGTCTACAGGCACGAGGACAAAATTAAAAAGAAAGCAGAATCGTACCCGGAGGCTCCGGCGACGTTGCTGATGGCGAGCTGATGATTCCAGCTGCTGACGATGCATTGGCAAAACTCATGGGTACGGATGATATCCGTGCGTTCGGCAAGATTGTCTTCATCCGTTCAGCTTCTTCCGGATGATTGAAGCGAAAATAATTGGATCTACCGACGCAAATCATAGAGCCTAAAAATAGAACGAAACTACATTCTTGAGAAAACATAGAGATACTTGCATACTGCAAGAAAATAGGCAGTTTGAACTGGTCATAAATCCCACTCCATAAACCCTTCCGGGCCACACAAACACTTTGTAAGGAGATGAGCAAAAAAATATTTCAAAGAAGAGTCAGGCGACCCCCCGTCTTTTTCTCGTTTCTTCGTGGAGGCAATCCGTCCACCTTATCTGGATCTATCCGTGCTCAGTTCAGACCATTGAGGAAAGGGGGATGGGGGAGAGAAAGACCAGAGACCAGTTATGCAAAGTAGTGCGTGACTTGTTATGGTCACACAAGATGCCGACTGCTGGGCACTGCAATGGCAAAGCACACACCACCACCACCAGTCGGCCGTCAATGTCCTTTCTCCTATACCTCGATGGCTTGCTTGTTCTCTCTCCCTCTCTTTTCTTCTTTCTTTCATTTCTCTCTTTTAGACGAAATGACCGCATCGGTTTATTTTCAAACCGTTGAGAAAAAAGAAAAAGAACTTTGGAAAACGAGGCCATTGGTGAAGAGAAAATGACTAAGATGAAAGTATTTAGTTTTCTGTTTTGTTTTCAGTCATGGGGATGCTGCTGCTGTTATTACTATTGGGTGGAGGCCGAGAAGCTTCTCTTTAAATGGAGATGGGGATGTATCACGTTATCCCGATGTTGATGAGTGTGTTTCACGGTCGGGCGCTCGGTCGCGCCTCTCTTTCTGTCTATCTATTCTCTCATTCTATCTTCTTTTTAAAACTCTTCTATTGTTCTATCTCTACATTCTTCTACTGCTTTCTGTTTGGTGATGAACTCTCGGTCTTGGAACATGTTTTTGACTTCTCTTTTAAAACATGCTAGGCCCTGAGGCAGGCCTAGGGAATGGAGAAAATGGATTTTTGGAGCAGTATGGGATGGTTTATCTGCCAGAAAGACAGGCAAATGTGAAGACTAAATTTGGATGAGCAATGGGATAAGAAATATGCCTCCTTTCACACATCAGGGAGGAACGGCCCCTTTGCCAGTGCAAAAGGTAAAAATGACACCACCTGCAGGAATGTTATGGCTAAAAAGAAGCCAATGTTAGAAAGGAAAGAATCAAGTGGCACGCCAAAATCCATAAAAAGGAGACAGCCTAGGACAATGGGGAAATCGGATGAAAAGAATGTGACTTGTAGAATTGCATACCATCACAAACTGGGACGCACACATGGCGACGCTATCGAGAACATTTTCTCTGGAACAGTTTCACTTCTTTCTTCACGGCTTGATGCTGGCACAGAAAGCAGTCCAGTCACATTCACATTACGTTTAACAATGTATGAAAGGCAGAAAGAATTAACAACGGACAGACGATGTCTTCCGACGCTCTCTTCGCACAGATACGGACACACGCTGAGACTATATTCTCTTGCTAGTGGTGAAACACACTGCACACAAAGCAACAAGCCGCTGCTCTGTTATAATACAACGCGAAAAGAAGGGAGAGTTGACAGTTGTATGTAGACGAGCGTAGGTCGAGGCACCTAGCAATATGTGTCAAGTCAACGCCATCTAACGGATAGATTTTTAACTTATTTTGAAAATGAACTGAAGCAAAATAGAAAATCAAACATAAGGTGACACAACACGCAGCAGGTGGTTAACGATTTCCCTTTTCCCTTGCATCCATTGGCTTTGACATTGTCTGTTCGCTTGCCCCTAACGAAAGCAACAACACTAGTACTGAATAGCACTGATTAGTTCTATTGTTTCTATTTTTCCGCTTGACAATCATTGTTTTCCTGGTTACCTAATCCTTGCCGCGGCACCGCTTCATTAACGACATTCAACGAATTCAATGCACTAAAACACTAAGATTCCCGTGGTTCGCATGCCCAGTAACAGAGAAAATTTACTAATTTTGTTTTTATTTCACGATTAACACCACTGTTGTTGTCCTTTTCTCCGAACCAACACCCTTTTTATTGTCTTCCAATTGGATCTTTGCTCTGCTCTCACACCCAAAGGTGCTGATTTAATCAAATTCTCTGTCATTTATAACCGGTGCTATTTCAGACAATTCTATTCGTTGAAGCTTGGAACCAGTCCTGCAAATTTTGCAAGCATAGAAACGAGCAAAACAAACGAAATCATAATTCTGCTGCTAACGCAGCGGGGCGTCAGTACTCTCCGCCCGATGCGTCCAATAGATCTCATACGACCACACCCATGAAAAGGACAGGTTCAATTCAATGACACGCAAACAAAAAATGAATTGATAATTTTTTTTTCAATAAAATACCTTGAGTTAGACGTGTAGGTGTAGCAACAGGTAGGCCGTCGACAGAAGTCATCTCGCCAAGTGGATAAAGACTTACGATGCCATTGATGTTTTCGATGTAACAATGAATTGGTTCGACGCCAGTTCCCTGGACCACAACGTCCGGCTGACGCTGAACATAGCTTCCACCACAGCCCATCAGAAGCCGACCTTGGGTAGCAGCATTCATAAACAATCGAAAAGAAACAAAATGTTTTCCATATGTTGTATAAGTAAAAGTAAGTACAGAAAGTATTCTGAGGAGTCATCTGGGCGTTGCATAAATGCGTTTGCTAATGAATCCAGGGTGGGGCGCATCCTATATCTCTTACGATGATTTTGCCTTTTCCTTTTTTGTTTCTTTCTTCTCCATCATTCAAAAGCATCGACAAAAAAAAAGAATGAAAAGATGAGTCAGGTGATGGATCTCTCAAGAATTCCGATAGGGGAAACTTAGGTGCGCACGCTTACCTAGAAGTGAACGAATAAAGTGGAAGCCCCTACTCAATACCTTCAATTCACGGCATTATATCCCACAGAAAAAAATATGATATCTAACCCCTTTAAATGAAAACAGAATGACTAGGCCTATATGCGATTTCTTCCTTTGGTATTTTCCATCTATTATTCAAGTCTTTTCAAGTTTTCCCAATTCTTTTCCGCTTCTCACTGCGTTTCATCGTGACTTCCATGAACGGCAGTCTCAAAGAATACCGTCTAAGCCACGGACCAGCAAAAAAGACTGCCATCAGATGGGTGGAGAATAGAAACGTATATCTTAAGGGTTGAGCGATCGATTAGCCTTCCCCACTGGTAAAAAAAAAAAGCGGAGGCCTTTGACGTTATAGAAAAAGAAACGGACATTTACTTTTATTGCCACCTTCCGAACTGATAGAATGCTATAAGCAAAGGAATGGAATAGGAATTTACTTTTATATGATGGCGGCAATGTGGAAAGGAAATTCTTATCAATTCACATTTGTCCTTTATCGGCTGCTGGATAACCTAATTTGGTATGGCCCACGTGATGGTGTAGATTTAGCAAATCAAAGTATTTGGATTGGGAACTTATCGATCATTGCCTAGTTAGGTGATCGGAAATCCAATATTCTACTTCGAGATTACCAAAATTAGACATTTTTCTCCAATGGAAGGCAAAGCGGACAAACTAACAGGGCCACCGTAGAAAGAGAGACCTGGCACAGAGGTTGGAACACCAAAATAAAAGTTTTGTTGTCTCGACACTGCCCAAAGTTAGAATGTCAGATGGCTTCCAATTCGTGAACACATACGCCGAATGTGATTCCATCAAAGAAAAATAATTGACTTGTGCTGTTATGCCGTTGAGTATAAGCGTAAAAGCCTCAGCATATCACCACTGAAAAGTCGGTCGATGGTGACAATCAGGATTCGAAAACCTCGGCGATAGATACAGCGATTGAATTATCGAACGTGAGCGAGAAGAAAGTGTCCTCACAATCAGCCTGACGGCAAAACCTTAGTCACGAAATTCAATTAAGCAACAACTTTTCCTCGGTTTTTCGCCTTTCTCTGTAAGTGCATGAAATCCCATTCAATCGACGCTTTGTATCCTTGGATTATTGAGCTAATGCAAGTGAAGTTTAAGGATTAGTTGCTGATAATTACCTTCAGGCAATTGAATGAGTGTGATATTTGTACTGAGTCGACCACTGCCTAAAGTGACGAGATGTGGACCGCAATCAGCCGTGCGGACTTTGAGGGAATTGTGGCCTTGCTCGCAGACCTCTACGCCGGGCGATGGAGAATGGTGTCGAGACGTCGCAGTAACGGGCCGATAATGAAGCTCTGCTGGTGTCCACTGCTGCGTTTGCAGCCAGTATGGTCTCAAGTCTGCATCCGAATTGCTGGCATTGGCCAATTGCTGATGATGGGGGTGATTTGCGTTGAGCCAAGCTCGCTTGACAGCCGCTGTAGCCATCATCTCGTCTCTAGCACCTCCTGTTATTTACACAACGCACATTTAGTTTTAGTTTTTTTTTCTTTTGGGTTTACGTTTTGTTCCTTATTCAAAAACATTCAGCCATATTTATAACTTTTTGTTTAGCATTTGTCACGATCAAATGGTCTAAACAGAAAGAGATGAACTAGAGGAAAACGATGGAAAAGTAAAAGAGACGAAGACAGAAAAACAGATGGAGAGCTAACATCAGAAACCACTCAACGCGCGCTGGCGTACGTTGTCGGGCGGACGCCTATCGTGGCAGCAATAATCTTTATCAACAGCCTCCCCCCTCCAGAAAAAAAAGGAATACAATAAAAATGTAACCTTATACAGCACATAGGTACCGTTATATACACAAGAGTCTTTATTTATAGTCTTAGTTAGTCCACGTTATGTTTTAGTGCGCACATAGAGCTGCTGCAGTGGACGGTTTGATCAATGATGAATTTGTGAAGAATGATGGGAATACCATACAAGTCCTGGTTCCACTCACACTTGTTTTGTTTTGATGGACTGGCTTTTCCATCTTCTTGTTTGACTGCCACTTGATTTTTCTTTTTCGTTGCTGCTGAAACGAGGACTTTCTTTTAAATTCCATTTGCTATTTTGAACGCATGTGCTATACGCATATTACGTTTAATTGATGAGCAGCAACGCTTAAAACCCAAACCAAGGGTCCTACGGCAAGAAAGAAAAAGAAACGTATTCCTACCGCATCTGGTAGCGTACTGTCGCTGCTAGCGATGTATAATTATAACTAGCGCAACAGAATGCTCCCAGGAAGAAAGAGAGAGAGAGAGAGAGAGTGCGGAGTGTAAACACGCAGAATTTTTCGATTGTTCTACAGCAAATAAAAAAGCCGGAGAAAAAGTTTTTTGCGCTGATCTTCAATCCCACGCTCGTTCGACGAAGCATAGGAAAAAGAAAAGTCGACCAGAAATTCCCGCTAACACTTAAGTCGTACACGGAATATAAGACTCACTTGTACTTTATCTACAGCTCCACTTATTCTTTAAAAAAAACTTTCCCGACTCCATTTTTAATATCGTGACGACTAAAGATACGGAGCTTTGCAACGCTCATTTCCCACACAGTAAAACAAATGAAAATTGTTGTTTCTATTTCGTCTTATCTTTTTTCACCATGAAACGAAAATGTTGATGGCGAGATGGGTAATGTGCACGTGAGGTTGAATGTAACTACGTCGACGTTCTCATTCACCAGCAAAAGAGGGAGAGAGCCTACACCGTGACTGATAAGGCTGCTGACGTGTTTCTCTCTTCGGCTATCTCGTCTGTTTCGTCTCTGCGTTCCCCTCTTGACGGCCTCTCTTCCCGCACTCTCACTTTGTTAGTACCCAGGTTGAAGAAGGAATCCGATGTGCGCTGGGTGGGCGGGTATCGTGTTTCTCGCTCTGACTATACGGTTACGTCGTTCCCCAGCATTTGGAGGACGCCCTGAAAAAGCTTGTAGGTTCCCCTGTTTCGTGCTGAAGAATTCGACGCGATGACGTCACCTTCTTACCAGAGACGAGGTCGCCTGGACTTATGATTGTCAGTGGTAACAGTTGGGAAAATGAAGGGAATTGATAGGCTTCAAGCCACACTGTCTCGTATTGACGTGATGACGGATCTTAGCTGGAGTCCTCGTCATTTTTATTCTTCCCCTTTTTTTCTTCTTTTTAACAGCTTGTGTTTATTATGAGAACGGGTAAACAAAAAAAAAAACCCAAACAACAACAATCGATTAAGGTCAACAGTCGGAACTCGGAAGACCGTGAAGAATTAGGAAGCCCATTGAAAATGCGTGGGCTAAAAACAAAAAATAAAATAAAAGAGAAATTAAAAGGCCATAGTAATCTTATACATAATCAACAGTATAAGAATTTGGGATCCATTTTCTTAGCCAGAAAAAAGGGTTATATAAAAGGCTTACAGGTCCTACTGTCTGATTGACTTGTACACTGCTGCAATAATAAAACACATAGCTATACAGACGATTGGGGCCGCGGGCCAAACTCAGATAACACACCTCTAGCCTACTCATCGTGAGGGAATGTCGTTTTCAGATATTCAAACGCCAGCCATCTTATCATCGTATCGTGACATATACGATTGAAAATATTCGGCCATTCTACCACAGTCTTTTTGGTTCTTATTCAGCAATTGATTGGTTGACGGGTCGTTTCTAACGAAACGCCTTTTCGTGAACATGAGAATAGAATATTCACGAGAATATTAGCCTTAGTGTGTGACTATAGTGGACCACTCCTGTTTGCATGCGATTCCTCCTGTAGACTTTTTAGCATGATGATTCACCAGCAGTTCCGTGTATGGCTGCGGTAAACATGCAACAACAAAAGAACAACCCACTACCTTTGGCACAGGGTTTTAGCCAATTCTTACTATAGCATATGTACATGCAGTACGTATTGATATAAATAAATATACCGTAGACAGGGAACTGAAATCGGAACGGTCGGATTGAATTTCCAGAATCCTAGCGACGAAAACTCTTCGTTCACATCCACCTCTGCAAGGGTAGGAATTTTATAGCAAAAGCCACGGCATAACTACATAATAGGAAATATCGCTGAAGAGCAACAAGCTTTTCAAACAAGGTGGGGGGTTATGGTTGTAAAGAAAAAGGCGTAAAAAAAAAGACGGTGATGAAAGAGTGGGGGAAGAAGTAGGGCGTGACGAGCCATTGAATCACAAACAACAGCAGCAGCACACACCAAAAGGGAAATGTTTGCGCCTCCGCCTTGGACTCGTCTCGAACGAGATTTTTGCAGCAGCACGAACCCGAATAATATATTAAAAGAAACACAAGGGCATCATGCAGGTCTGATACTCGAGCAGCCAAGTTTCCATTCGTCTTCTCACGCGTTTCAAATGATATGCAGTCCCCTTTTTTTTTTTTCGTTTCTTTTTCTTTTTTTTTTATTAGGATGAAGGGCGGTAACCATAGCGAATAACAACAAAACGAAATGAACAAAAAAGAAAGAGAGCACACATAGCTAACAGAGGCCTCTGCTTGGGGTTCGTCAAAAGCAAGACCTTTTCAGGAAGAACAGACCCATTACTCTGTCCTTTTATAGAAATACGGTGCATAGGAGACGATCGTCATCAGATTTCCATATGAACGTATCGACAAATTGTCTATGCCATTACGTGATTTATCTTAATTTTCTGTCGGGTTTTTTTACAACCCCATTGTCAATTCGTTTTTTTTTTTTGGTTGGTTATCTTTTGGTGGTTTTCAAAATCTTCCAGATTTCCCGCGCCTTGACTCTCGGGAACATCCTTGGCCCACTCGTGGCACTTGTTCTTTGAAAAGCACCGGCATTCGCTTTGACATAAGGTACATATATACAATACACGTTGTTCCATACTGAGCGTGTAGATGCGTGTTATTTATGTGAAAGATTGTGACCGCTCGCGTACGGCCAGAAATCTTTTCTTCTTCCTTGATTTACGATGATGTATTCAAGACGAAACGGCGATTACATGTCTGATGGATGGGGAAAAAAAAGGAATCGTCTGTTCGCCACGTACTAGTACGTGTCCGTATACGTTTACGTGTCATGCAGAGAAGCGCTGATTTGAAGTCTGTAGTTCGTTTATTATCAACGATAGAAAGATGACGAGTCGCTGAGCTATCAGATCATTTCAATGCGATGCGTCACTGATCCCCGTGTATGTGCAGAACGATTGATATTATTATCCGCTTTTTGTTCCGGTGCAGCCAAAAAATTGGGACATGTGTGGCAAACTTCCAAAATCACTCAGCAGCTTCTTATGAGCAATATCTTGGTGCTTTATATGAAAACGCCTATTACCAATACAGTTTTTGTTTTATGCTTGTCATCTCTTTATCTTTCACAAAAAGAAAATGGTGTCAATAATGGACAGTACTGATAGGGGAAAATATTACGACCTTCAGTAGTTTAATAACGAGCACGTTATTCAACAGTTGACCTTCGTTATTCATTTGGACCTCGTTAAGCCAAACTGTCAAACTCGTTCTCTTCCAAAAAAAGAACTGAACGCCCAATAATGGAGAGGCCTTACATTTTCTCTTTTCTAACACGTAGAATCCTTGTTATGTACCTTATTTGTTCCTTGGTGCGTGTCGAAGAGAATCGCAAAGTCGGAGAATCAGCTGCGAGTTGCACCACAATCCCGAACGAAGGTAGTGCAATGGCCCCCGCGGCAAACACGCGCGCACACTAACACAGCACCGGTTTGCATAAAGGCATCACGGAGACAAACGAAAATAGAGATAGTCGCCGAGAAAGCCTTATCAAGTTCACTTATTTCGACTACACCGTGTGGGAGAAACTGATCGACTGATGTGTCTGGAACTCTCGGTTTGCATGGCGCTGTCGCGGCCGGGAAAAGCACACAGGGAGAGAAACTTAAAAGGGAGGCTCCGCTGTACGCGCAGCTCCGGCGAATGGGAGGGCTTTCTACGTACCCCACTCTACATACACAGCAAGGGAGAGAAAGAAAAAGAGAAAAGAAAAAAAGGAAAAATAACTATAGGCTTGGCGTTCGACCAAAACCGTTTTTCATTGGTAATACGAAACTCGCAATAGAGTCGACCGTCAGTCCATTTCAGGAACAACGTGACATGTTCTTTTTCCAATATAGAAACGTCGAATTTTGTCGAGTACGGACATCCTGCCAAAATTTCATTGGATCACGTTTCAATCAAGCGGCTCGTTGAGCGGGTAAAAAGAATCACGATCAAAAACGTACCCGTTTTTTTGTTGAAGAGACTAGATTTTATTTACAGGCTTACATTCCGTGTATGGTCCATGTCTGTAAAACAGATAAACAGGCGTTTGTAGAGAGGAAACTTCAACACGTCTAGGGGAAAAAAGAGGAAAAAATGAAAAAAATAAAGAACGGATGTGTGTGTAGTATATCTGTACGACTAAAGCTTGTTGTGTGGACGCAGAGCATACGGCCGGATAAATGCAACGCAGATGGCCTGGCTATTATTCAAGCCTGGATGCTCCCTTTTCAGAAATCGGTTGACTAGTTGCTATGACAACCCTTGATCCACCGCCGAGCTACAGCGCACGCTCGTTACACTTTCCACAGGCCTCAATAATATGGTTTCCTCATCTAACTATAATTTTTTTTTCTCTAGTTTTCTTCCTGGCCATTACCGGCAACGTCCAAGCAGTATCCGATAGGTTTTTTTTTCTTTTCGATGTGGCTCTTACAAATACTCTTTCAGCTCTTCCCGTAGAAATACATGTTTTGTATGTGTAGGCCAATAGACAAAGCTTCCGGTCGGTTATTTGGTTTATTTTTAGTCGTCTCCGGAAACTTGAAGCAGTAGAAGAAGAAGGAAAGAACAAGATATTCCCCTCCAACATAGGCGAACTTCCGGTCGTGGTTTCCAGTTTTGTCCCCTATATTAAGAATTAGCATTTTTTTTTTCAAACTAATGGTACCTAGAAAATATCAATAAAAACAATTACTGATCTTCCTTATTTCTTACGTATATAGAACCATTGTATTTCAAAGAACCATAAATCTTGTGACAGATAATTTTATTAGGGAAAAATACCAGGAAAAAAATTGCCTGCATCGAAAATGAGAAGAAAGTTAATTTGTAATTTGATTTTTGTTTGGTTTTTTCAGTTGGGGGACGTAGTCGATGCCGTCAATTCTTACGACTCACTAGCATCGAATGGAGTGCGTTGAGTGAATCTAACACGTGAGCCGACACTTCAACGCATTACGGTCTCTTTATTTGTCAAATGCATTTCTGAGAAAAAAAAAACCACATTATACAGTAAGCGACGGCTCCTGTTTGTTCAAATCACGGTGACGCATCGTAAATCTACGCTAATCAATTTTTTTTTTCTTTTTTCACCGTATTTTCAAAACAAAACGAAAATCATTGAAATCATTCATTTTCATTTTTTCCAGGGAAGACTAAGGGAATATCGATCAATCCGGTCGCACGCTTGCTAACATTACGAGAAGTGAAAAGAAGTCCATTCGGTGTTGTTTACTGGGTAGCGTGTGTGTACACGTCGCGGACTGTTAGACGAACCGGTAGGGGGAGAAAGAACGACACAAAGATATGGGGCGAGCGCTGTTTTTGTTTTGTAAAAGAGAAAAAAAAAGTCGGAAATCTAAAAATAGTTGATTTTGTTATGTACCGATGTGTACTGTATTTTGGAGAACGCAGCTGAAGGCAGTGTAGGCGAGAAGGGCACGTGCGGGCTTTTTCCTGTCTTTTCCTTTTTGTCCCTTTTTCTATCGTTCGCGACAGCATCTGCTTGACGGTTATTGTTTCCTTAACTATGTTGTTCGCCAGAGTAGTTTGCAGTATATGTCTACGAGTGGTCGTATGAAAAAATATGCCAGTATTTCAGAGTTTGTAGAGAAGAGGGAAAGACAATGGAGAAGGCCACCTGTCGGGGCGTTTGTTCATTTTGTTTTTAGGGTCTTCAAAACACGACGAGTGTTGAACAGAAGACTGCCAATGAATACGAAACGACAAGCAGGTTTGTTAACCGCGATCGTGAGCGATCTGTCGCACTGTTTCCTGCGATCACGATTGACGACGGCAGGTTTTCCGGACTATTGGAGCTCGGCAGATGTTCATTACAATCTTGATCACCTTCTCAATTACAAGACGATTATTAGGAAACGTGAGGTATTTAATAATCTGTAACTTTAAAAAAAAAAAACATGTCGAGAGAAGCCCCTTTCGTTCGCACAGTTTAGAGAGTTCACGACTTGCCGCATTGTTTCAATTTCATTATCTGGTTTTACACGGCGTATCTCTATTGCTGGTTTTTATAGCCCGACAAATTGATTAGTTCTTCCCTGTGCAAACAAAACGGACTGTTTCCCCTTGACATGTTTTTTCGCACTCGACTCTATTCACCTGGTAAGCATGATTCATACTCTGTGGTTGATTGCGGAGTTGATTGTTCTGTGGACGTTTCCATTGTACTCGTCTCTATTTCTTCGTGAGTTCCATGATGATCGACCGACACTGGGTCGATGATTAACACCGGTAAGGTTGATTGATTATCTTCCGTCGTCTCTTCTGTTTCAGTCACTTCAATTGTCGACTCTACCGTGGATTCAGTTTCATCGAAAGTTGAACTGCTAGAACTGGTGATAATCGTAGGTGTGCTGGTAGGACTTGGGTAAGGACTGGATGAAGGATAAGGACTGGAGATAAAGTAAGGACTGGACGTAGGGTTAGCCGAAGAGCTAGCTGTCGAAGGGCTCGCTGTCAAAGGGCTAGCTGTCAAAGGGCTAGCTGTCGAAGTGATAATCGTAGTCGTGCTATCTGGCATAGTACTGCTGGATTGTTCGACGGATGTAGTACTGGCACTACTGCTGGTGCTAGTACTGGTGCTGCTGCTGGATGTTTTTTCATCATTGTCGTAATCGGTCAGTTCGGGGTCTTCTCCGCCAGAGAGGTAGACCGTGTTCGATTCGGCGCTCCAACCAAAACGGTTGCGAGACTGGACACTTACCTGGTAAACAATACCAGTGGCTAGGTCGGACAGGTCGTATCCATGACTGTGTAGTGAGGGAGATGAAGAGACGGCCGAGGAGTTGGATGGAATGATCAAATTAACCCAGCTAATCTCGGGTTGGCCACGAGGTCTGAGCCACAATCGGTATTCGTAGATTGGGCTTTGGCTAATAGCGTCCCATATTAGTCGGTAGCCAACGTGCTTTTTTTTCGTCTCATCGTCATCCTGCTGTTCAGAATCGAGCACCTTATTTGATTGAATTGGAGGTGACACCCACAGGACAGCTGCCATCGCTTTGCCTGTTGGAATACCAATTAAAAAGACGTTATGGATCGATTAAAACTTTGAAGTCATTAGCGAACTGCATAGCGTATTTTATCATGACACAATAGCAAGTGTTTTCTGAATCAAAGCGACGTCGTTTTTGTTATTTCATGATTATTTTGTAACTAAACGCCATCTTTTGAGCGGTAACACAACGACGAACGGAAAGTCAAATTCCGTCCGCATTTTTCGCTATTAGTTACAGCTAGGCTATTTTCAGACTTTCCTTTGCTATTAAAGTAAACAAATTCTTCACGTCATGCGAGCAAATAAACAGTTTTGTCGCGTGTTTTTCGCGGGTATCTATTATTAATCGTCAATCGTCGCGGCGAAGAATGGAGTTGTATTCGTATGAACCTAAATAGCACGTTAGTCATTTTCTCTTGAGACTCGCAAATTTCTGGAATGAAGCACGCAAAAGTTTAAAGTCAACAATCATTCACCGCTGAACATTGCCTAAATTTCCGCAGAAATCTTTTCTAACATCTGTTACTCTTACGATTTAGAACCTTTGGAAAAAAAAATTAAAAAGATGATTATTAAACAACGACTGACTGAACTTATTTCATCACATTTTTCAGTGCGTGTAAATTATTGCATGCACATTCTAAAACAAATTTAAAGCTTCTTCTAAATTTAAAAGAAAAAAGGTTTCACATGTCATTCAGGAAAACATTGTTTTACACGAACGTGGTAGCTTGCCTTTGGCTTCCTTTCGTGCGTTTGAACGTACCTATAACGACTGTTATTGTGCAAGTAAAATTTGAACTGTACATTTAGCTATTTAGACAGTTACTTGCTACCCTGAATAAATACACGAAGGAAGAGATGAAGATAATTGTACAAGTTCTATAAACCTTGATTTTCGCTACGTTAGCTCGAATAATCCCAAAAACCACCAGTTTACCAAACTACAGCTAAAATTACAGCATGCGTCATGTGAACCCGTAAGGTTTGCGAAAAAAGCAGTTCATTCAATTGATTTCTTAAGAGGTTTTAGCTTCAACTGCGTGCGCAGCCATTGTTTTGGTAATTTGCTGTGCATTGGTCAACGTTGAGTCATGAACACTTTTACAAAAAAATTCCCTGCGAAGGTTGTGTGGCGTATTAATAAACCTCACACGTCTGACTGGTTAACGTAAAACAATTCCCCGTCGACACCAACGCTTGTAGCTACCACTTGATAGAAAGCAACAACGGTTACTTAAAACTGCTGCACATTTTGTGCACCACTTAAAAAAAAGCAGCCACTTGAACAGCTAACTCAAATTTTTTTTTTCGATAACTTCAAGTACGATAACTGTACAGTGAAGACGGTCTTGAAGCTATAAGATTACAAGTACGAAGTGTAAGATAAATCAATTGCTGAGAGGCTTCCACAAAAGAAATGGGGCCGAAGACAGTTCAAGAGCAAGCCAGAATAGTTCCCACAGTCAAACTCTTACCCTCTATACGCAATCAATTTCAAAGTACGTGTGTTATTCAATTGATTGTCATTTCAAGAGTATTCTTCTGTGATGGCAAGAACTTGAAAGAAACAATTCGTCAATAAAATCCTCCATACAGGCAAACGATCATAGTGTAAATGAAAATGTAACAATATCCGGAATCGAAACTATGCCCTGATCGTAGAGGGAATATAAGACTTTTAGTTTTCCATCGTTGTTCTGTTTTTCTATTTTTTTAAAGAATATGAACGAAGTTTTAGAACCTTTGCTACCCATAACCGAGCAATGGATTATACGAAGTCATTCGGAATAACCCCGATCTCCCATTTCTCCCAAATTCATCACCTCTCACGTTTTATTATCGCATATGACGACTATCTTGTTACCTTGAATAGATTTTATTGTTAAACATTCAAAAGCTACATCTCGTACCGTGAAAAAATTCAGGTTCTTTCGGAATATCAAGTTCATCCGGCTTTGGTGTCATTTGAACCATATTCGAAATTCAAAGGAAATTCAAAATGATGAGCCATAGTTAGGCATGGGTTATCTTTTCTAGCACTTCATAGAGATTTATTATTCTTCCCTTTTATAGGAGAATATACGTATATGTACTTCAGCCGCGGGTGTCCTGTGTCACAGCAAGTCTCAGACCAGTTCGCTTCATCTTTAACTGTCATCGCCAGGCTTTCGTTTCAAAGAACACTGACAAGATCTACGAGAGTTCCATAAGAGATTCAGAATTAAATCCGCTTACTCAAACGTGGCAGGCCGGATACTTCGTCTACAGTTCTATTCGGCATGTCAGGTTCGAAAAAAAAATGGTTATATCAGTAGACCCTCCCTGACGAAAGGCACGCACTGGAATGTAAACTGATGGACGCCCAGGATCGTTTCTATATCAAATCCCTCAATTTAAGGAACAAGACGGGTAGCTCTATGACATTTTCTCGCCCTGTATGAAACACATTGTCAGGTTGTTGACATTGACCGACAATGTCGTTCCAAGTCCATGGAAATCTTAAAAGAACCTCAGCCACCGTGACTGCTGCTCAAAACGGCAAAGTTTTATCCTTGCACTATTCAAAAGTAGTACTATGGAGATCATTGTGTCCCACGAAATGCTTGTAACACTGGACTATTTGAAGCAAAATTCCTCAATACAAACTACTTCAAACAACGAGTTTCGCCTTCGTAAGCAGCAGAACCGTCAAGATTAGTTAACTGACCATTCCTTCAGAACGGATGGGGCGTTTCCTGTGGAAAACGGCAGAAATAACCCAAAATGACATAAACATTGTCTTGGCAACCAAGCGTCAACCCTTTCTGTAATCCTATTTACTTATTCAAGCGCAACTCAACTGATTATTGCTACTGACTGATTCCGAAATGATGCGCTATGGGCCAAGCAATATCGAAAATAAAAGGTTTCTTTAAAAGATCCAGTCTGGCTTCATACTTCGTGAAAAAAAACTATGTCATTTTAACGTATAAAAAATGGCCCAATAATCGTTCCTCAACCAGAAACTGGCTGACATTACAACGAGGCGTAACAATGTCTTCTGGCGGAAGAAACGAAGCACAAGGTCTTTCTACGCCCTTCATTCACTGAATACAATGATCCGCATATTATGAACTATAAAAAAAGAATAAAAACTTAAAGCTATCATAGGGGAAAATTGACGATATCTTCTCGAAACTCGTTTGGTCGTCAACCGGTGGTTGTTTTATATTGCTACGCAACGGGGGGTTGTGAAAAATCACGTCGTAATAACTATAAAAGAAGCGACTGACGTAAGCTATTTATACATGTACATGCCTTTAGCATGTTTACTTTCGACGAACGACCATCTCGTTATTGAAAATTATAGAAGACGGGAAGGAAGCATAGATTTTCTAAAATTGCTTAACGTATAATAAATCTAACTCTAGTATAACTAGCTTAGATGTAATGAACGAAAGGGAAAGATTTTTATTACCGGACATTTCAATAGCGGCTTCCGCCTGTCCATGGGGATTTTCGGCCCGGCAGGTGTAGATCCCCAAATCTGCGTCACGGACGCTCTTGAAGCGGAGCACGTGCTTCAGCCCGTTAGACATAACCAGTGTTCCAATTCGATTCGAAGGAAGGACTTCTAGATGCTTTCTTTCACCTTCACCGTTTCCGACACCTTCAACTGACCGGAACCACGTCACCTTTACATTTCGTGCAAAAAAAAGAAAAAACAATATAAAAAGGTAAACACACAAAAGAAAACTGACTGTGCTAAATTGCTATTCTGAGACTAAAGATATATGATTTCCGGTAGCTGCCAAGTGAAACCCCATCGCCATAAAAAAGAACGTCTAGGAAACCAATAGTTGTTGACTTGTTTGTGGTATATACGGATTTACTACGAAAATATCTAATATCTTGTTCTTGTAAAAGTATTGGGCACCCACGCGTCATAATATAGGTAAACTTTTGGGTACATTGACTTTATCCCCCCCCCTATGATTGTTAGGCTCTATGAAAAGTTAAGAAAGGGCTTTGGTTTATAGGGGCAGACCACCAGGAACCCTGCAAACTGCAAGGTAGGAAAACTAGTATTGACGGTGTGAACTTTTACGTAAAAAATACAGCCCGAAACCGTAGGCTGCTGAATCTAATGAAAAGGATATGCACAACTACGGATTCTAAATGGCATTGTCTATTAGCCTATACGGTCATTGGAATATTTTGTCCTGGATTTTGTTGTACCCACCTTACGCCCTTCTATCCCACTGCACATGAATCAAACAGAAAAAATATTATAAAAGTGATACAAATAGCGAGCTACTTGGAAAAGGTGTTCCTTCATGTATCATTTTGGTTGAGAATGGGGGGGTAAATTAAATCGACTATAATTGGATGAGCATGCTTTAAATTGTTACCTGAGCCGCTGGTTGAGCGTACACCGTGCACGCAAGCTCAGTCAGCGCTCCCAATCCTGTATGAACCCAAGTGTGTTCTACCGCAATCTCCGGAGCATCTTATTAACAATAATAAATATTCTTCGATTAATTACTAAATAGATCCAAAAATTTTAATTCAAATGATCCCTACGAGCAATCTCGACATTGAATGTAGCAGTTGCTGGGAGATCAACGCCGTTATCCGCCTGACACAAATAAATAAAAAAGAAAGACAAGTAAATGAGGCCCTTTATCTTTACCAGCATGAACAATAACAATTACCTCGCAAATGTAAGAGCCGGCATCCAGTCTGCGGGCACCAACGATCCGATGAACGCTGGATACCTTCTGGTAAACATCAACGATTGACTCTTCGGCGCTAAGCACTTTTCCCTTTCAAGTAGAATGGCATCGATTTAAATCATTTGGTTATGGTTATTACGATACTAAATGCTGATGAAATGAAGAAGAAATGTTACTTGATATTTCCATGTGACTGTAGGCAGAGGCCGTCCGCTGGCCATGCAGGTAAGGTCTAAATCGCTACCTTCTTGTAGTTGGTAGTGGGGTGAGTTGCCACCGTGATGGAGTAGTTCCTCGATGGCAGCAGGAACTGCGGTCCGCCGAGCACCCAATCATTGAACCACAACCACCCGATAACAAGAGAGAAACAAGTGTACAATCATTAGATCTATAATTATAATCCTATATAGATGAGCACAAATTTAAAGTGATATAAAGCAGCACGATAAGACGTTGAAATAAAATGCCAATCTGATCCTTTATAGAATTGAACCTATGCCATTATTCCTCTCGGTTCCCTTAACTGATGTCATTACGTTGCTCGTGAATGTAATTGCTGTGCAGTTGTAAAACGGAATGAAGTACGTTTCTTGATCTACCGCAAAATTTCACGGTCCTTTACAATAAATAGCACAATAAAAAAAACGAGCCATCAATGATGTAATCGTGCTTTTCATGGATTCGCGTGAAAAAGTTCAAACAATGCCACTATAGCGTGGCAGGATTAAAGATAATCAGATAACAGATGCCGTCGCATGCCGGGGTAGTCTACCGTACATTCAGGAATAGCCTTCTGCGGTACAATTGATGGGAATTTGAGAAAGAAAAATATGTGGCCTATAGTAAACAGAAAAAGAGGTCATTCAGCTTTTAAAAAAATGGTAGACATGATGCCACTGAGCGTCATATCCGTTGGCATTAGCCAGACAGGCGACACAAGCTCACGGACGCACGACCCCACCCTTCCTCTTTTCTTTTTCTGCTGATGCCGAAGCGCTCAGGGTCGGTGGAAATCACCAAATTGGAATGAAAATAAAAATCTCAAGGCCCATCCTGCTCGCTGCGATTTCAATCATTCTAGTCAGCAATGTTCTTTTGTTAGCTACCTATTAGGCACATGTTTTTTTTTTGGTCCAGTAGAATATGTCACATATTTGCCAAATGCGGTACCACCTTCGCAAAGGGATCCGGCTATGTTTGCTAGTTATGTTGCCACACCAGTGTGAAATAATTGTAATATAATTATGTAGTTACATTATACGGACCTTCAACTTGGACGGAGTAGCTAGTTGTCCGTGGAGGGTGAGACTGGACGCTGCACGAGTAGTTTCCCTCGTCATCCTCGGCAACACGTTCAATGCTAAGAAGAGAAAGAACGTTACACGAGCATGACAGTGTGTACACAGGTTATTAAACGTAAATATGTTACTCGTGCAATACGGTCGAATGATATTTGCTTAGGTATAAAAAGGTATGCAAAATTACTCACAGGAGAGAGAAGTCACTCTGAATAATAAAACGAGATTGAAGGGCAGTCGAAGAACGGTCGGGCAGCAGAACGCCATTTTTACTCCAAGTGAAATACTCTAATATATCTGGTAAATGAAAGGGGGATTTAATAAAACGTACCAATTCAAAAGTATTTGTAAGTAACGAAGAGATCGAAAATCACCTTCGGCATCTGGTGGACTGCAAGGCAATTTCAAATTCGTTCCGACTAGAACTACCCTTCTGTAGGTGTCGTCGACGTCATTCTCTGATGCTAGTATGGGCCCTGCATTTACTGTAAATAATAACGAAAAAGATATTAGTGCTTGAAAACTGTTGTATACATACAAGAGAGGGTTGATTATGTTTCATTCTACAAACAACAAAAGCAAAATGAAAAACTTTGACGATCATTCATGTGGATACAATTGCGTTTCATGGCAGCATTTCCCCAAATGCCCGCAACAAACACAAACATGTGAGTACGGCATGCAGCAGCTTTTACAGCTGTGTCAATTCGAGTTCCCCCGAATGGGCGTTGTCATTTTTTTTATACAGTATGTACCAATAGTTCACTTTAGTTTTGGGATCAGAATATGTGTGTGCGGTATACACTCCATAGCTTGATTAGTAAATACTTAACGAGGAAGATTCAGAAGATCTCGACTATGGTAATCGCCGAATGGCGCAGTAAGCGTATTACGTATGTGACTCATGCACGTACTGAACTTGCTGATTTCTAGCGTCACACTTGTTTAGATGTAACTTTTCGCCATTGTTCTTGTATCGTGGGAAATATTTTAAACTTATATCGGGTTTCTTGCTGACAATAATTTCAAAAGCTGCAGAATTATAAGGTTTTTGGTGTGGTTACGTAATGCTAAAAGTTGACATTGTTTTGGGGTTAACTCCCTGACAATTTCCACATAATGATACATTTCGGGAACTGAGAACACCGTAAAGATTTAGAAACTGTTAAACAAAATACAGAAAAAAAAGAAAGAAAAAAAAGAAAAGAACAATATACTAGAGCCTTCGTATGGTGCTATACACTGTAAAGGGCTAGTTTCAAGAGCGGAAACGCGCCTCATCCTTGATTCATGAGTAGGGGCCCTTCTTTCTGCCGATGCACTTCTGTGGGCTTATTTCTTTGACTCAGTATTATTCTCTCTCTTTGTGACCAAGACCTGTCAATTGGTCGTGGTGGTATTCAACAGACGAGAAGTGAGACAAAGAGAGAACAAGATAAGAATGATCGGTTCGACGCCGCTAATGGTGACCCTTCTCCCTAGTTTCTCTCTATATAAATCTAATCCTCTTAATTGAAGGCGCCATGCTTGGCCTCTCTCTGATGTATCGTGCCCATAACATAATGTAATGTTGCCGAGCGGCGAGAATTAATGGAAGCCAATTCCAACTCTATCACAAAGTTCTCGAACGGCCTTAAAGAAACCAGATTTCTTCAAGTGACGCAATCTTCAACCAAGACAACTTCAAATAGCATCTCATTTGGACTAGAACAATGAAAATTAATACATCATACAAATGTGATACTTACCCAGTACTAGAAGCAGAACGCAGCTGAAGACGTAAGGATCAATGGAGAACATTGCGTAAAAACGAAGAGTTTTATCCAAAACACTGAACGGTTTTCGATGCACTTATTCTTGATGATGGTTTTGCACTGTCGCACGTTGCACTCTCGTTGAACGGCCAAATGATGCCCCAAAAGAATGGCGTTCAATCTATGGACAGCATTGAAAGGAGGATGATTATGTATCACTACTTCCTCCGCCGTATGGACCAAATCCAAAAAAAAAAGGGGGAAAGAAAACACACGAGTGCACGAAGTATGCAGAGCAAGTGTTCACTACTTGGTTAGAAGAGATAGAGTAATATGCTACCTCGCACGACAGTCGCCACTGTTGCAATGAATCAGTACTGGTGGCAGCAACCGGTCTTCTCCCTTTCCTGCTCACTCCCCATATACGAGTACGAGAGGTAGGTTTGAAAAGGGAAATGGGAGGAATTGAGAGAAGACGGGAATGACTCTATGGACAGAAAGTGATAGACCGGCTATCCCAATTATGATACGGCCGTCGCATCTACTCGTTTGCAACATCAGGCAGACGCCAATTTGCTGTTTTCGCCGTCTTTGATGAGTAACAACGGACCCTGAAATTGACAAAGTTTATGGTAAGCCGTTTGTTTTACGGGAGTATAGGTCCGGGTCAATAAATCAACGTATGGCAATCGAAAAAAAACTTATCAATTTCCACGAAAATCAGATTCTGAAAAAAAAAATTGTTATTAGATTTACATAGTGTTTTTGTAAAAATGTACAATTATTCGCTTTTTTCCCTGAAGGAAGAGAGAAATAGGCATTGGCAACCAACAATTGAATATAAAAATAAACAAAGTTAAGGCAAATTACCATTATTGCTCCTTGAAATTTCGGTTGGGTTTTCATCACAGAAATTGTTTGCCAATGGCCCTCTAGCGGGAATTTTTCTATTGAAAAACCATGCTTCAAATTTTTCTTTCGTTCATCTCACTATACTATGGTCATCAAAACAGCTGGGATATTCTCGAATTTTAAGCCTTGCATTGACTCAGTAATAAATAATGCAATTGCAATGTGCACAGTTTGGTAGCTCAGATCATTAGTTACCGAATTGTGTAAATCTTGGCCAACTTTGTACATGTTTTACCATAGAACAAATGTCTTTAAAACTGTTTCAATTTCTTCATTCTCCTCTACAATTCTTGAATTTGTCTTGTTTTGCAGCGCCATGGCGTTGACAACTATAGCCGAGCAAAATAGTAGAGACGTTAGTTTGGCCTCGTTGCGTTTAATTCGCACAAGTCTCAGATAAGACATGAAAAAAAAAAATCTTTTTCTGTCCTTCCTTGAAGAAATTTGCCCATGATGTGCAATGCTCATACTGCCAATGTGCGATTTCCTTTCTACATATTGAAGAATCACAAGACGCCAGATCTGTGGCACAGCTCCAACTGAAAGTAATGGCGGTACTTACCCGACGACCGGCTGAGTTGTCGTCCTGTCAATCATCAACTTCTTGTGATGCCAATCTAATGCATTTAAATGATACGTTCAAGGTTGTTGCAAATGTATGTGCGATAATTGCCTCTATTTTTCTGTTTAATGTGCATAAGGGTTTTAAAATTGTCTTTATTCTGATCTGAATTATCTGTAATGTATTTAAAAATACTGGGCAACATAGGATCGTATTGCCATCACTCTAATATTAGCATTATACATTATGTTAAATGAACCCTTTGGGAATGCGTGGTAAGGTTGCTTACACTTGTTTAGCTCTTTCAGTGAGTGATGGTGTTCAGTTCGTCGAAATAAATGTCTTTTAAAAGTAAACTATATGAACGAAACCATCGAAATTTACCTTCTAAAAGCTACTGGTGGAGAACTAGAGATACTGATCAATTAAAACATTGAAGAAAAGTCATGAAGTCCTGATAGAAAACTGATAAATTTCAAAATGGGCTTCAGCCAAAAAAGGACGTGTCGGACAGCCATTATTAATAAGTAAGAATTGACAACGTTGGCAACACCTGTAAGATACGGTTCAGTTTAATTAGGCTTCCCATTTGCAGAAGGCTATATATTTTAAACCGTGACAACAGAACCCTTGCAATCCGCGGTGGAAATTGGTAGGCTAAAGTATGAAACAAAAAAGCACTTACAGCTAAAGCCAAAGTACGGCATGACACAGGTAACTTTCCTCAACGAATGATTTCCAGATATTATTAAATGAAATATTATCCAGAAACACCCTGTTTTGCTTTTAGCCGAAAAAAATGTTAATAATGGTAACTGATTAATTCATCCTTATTCGTTTTGTGCGAAGTTAACTAACCTCAAAAGGTAAAATCATTTGCCACAATTAGGCTAATGATGGTTCACATTCCGCACGGAGTTACTAGTTTTAGTCGAAAAAGTTTTATTTTCGCGTTTTAGGCAACATTCCCTTCATTGGGTGCGTCAGCTTGACAATAGTACGTTATTGTGATGAATTCACCTTATAATATTGAATTTTGGAATCTTCCATGGTTGTTGACGACATACGTAGTACGCACAATCACGATTTAAAAAATCGTACAGCACCATCTTTGTTCCTTAGTCGATTGATGATTGGTCAGTGATAACAGGGAAATCGATGATAGCTGTGTGTATAGGTATATAAATTCTGTTGAGTTATTGTTATCATACACTGAGTCGTGTAGTGAGTGCAATTACTATTAGGCTTGTGTCGGTTTTGATCGTAACGGGAAAAATGGGCATAAATTGTACGAAAAGCCCGAAAGTAAAACCTCAACATAAAAATCAACAGGTAGAAAGTGGGACACCAGCTGCTCAGTCTGGTTCACTTCCTAGAGAAGCTGATTCTGAAAGAAAACCAACAGGTAATCTCTATGCTTGGATCTATATATAACTTTTTCTTTATTCTCATAGATTGTGTGAAACAAATTTTCCAGTGAATGATTATGTGATTGTTGGATTTTCAAAGATACAGGAAAAGATGCCAAAGAAAATTCTAAACCAACATTGGAGGGTGATGAGGATGAAGAAATTAAAGAATACATGCTATGCCAGTCTGAAGATTTACATGAAAATGAGTAAAAAAAAGAATATGTACAGTCAGTCCATAATTTTTTTCACTTTTGTTTCTTGGTTTCAGGATGAAAGTGTTTGAAGCTGGTGAAAAGCAAGTATTAGTTGTGAAGGAAAATGGGAAGGTTTATGCAATGGGGGCAAAATGCACCCATTTTGGTGCCCCATTGAATTCAGGTTGTGTGTTTACAAAGTAATTTGATCTGTAATGATGGCTTCTGACATACTACATTTTTAAAACAATAAATAGGCATATTTTGTAAAGGAAAAGTTTATTGCCCTTGGCATGGGGCATGCTTTAACTCCAAAACAGGTATAGGCATATCATATTTTGTTTTGTTGTTTTGCCACATATTGAATTCAAAAATGCATTTTTCCTACCATTTTGATGGTTTGTTATGTGAATGGTGACAACATTAGGTGACATTGAAGAATTCCCAGCTTTGGATCCCATACCTGTGTATCCTGTTAATATTGATCCAACTACCAATGAGGTTAAAGTCACTTTAAGAAACAATAGCCACCTTAACAGTCAGGGTGCAACAAAGACACTCTGTAAGGCTTCTGAAGACAACAATAAAATGGTTGTCATTATTGGATCAGGTAGAAGCTTGATCAATATATTTGCCTTCATATTAATTCTTTTTTACTGTTTCACCAAGCCAAGAGAAACTTATGAGGCATAACAAAATAAAATATTTTTTAAAAAATAGGTGCGGCTGGTCATAGTTGTGCCGAAACCCTCAGACAAGAAGGATTCAGCGGAAGAGTTATTATCGTGACTAAGGATGAAGCTCTACCTTATGATCGTACCAAGCTGAGCAAAGCAATGAATTTGGAAGCAAATAAGCTTTCTTTGAGATCCCATGAATATTATTCGGTACTAATATTATTACTTTTTTTTTTTTTTTTTTTACGTTTTACGCAAATTTTGAATTAGACACTGTTTTGATTAAAGAAAAATAATTTTACATTTCTAGAAAGGCGATATCGAATTCGTCCTTAACGTCAGCGTTCAAGGCGTGGACGTGGAAGCTAAATCAGTACTTCTAAGCAATGGTGACATTTTAAAATATACTTATTTGGTTATTGCGACTGGAGGAAGGTAATTAGTTCAATCTGAAGTTTATTGTACTGTCTCAGGGTCTAAATCCAACAATCCTTAACAGACCAAGGCCTATACCCTGCCCAGGAACCCATCTAGGAAATATTTTTCTACTTAGGACACCTAACGATGCAAACCAAATCGACGCATTTGCAAACAATAAAGAAGTATTTAAAAAAATTGACGTAAGCTGTAACGTATTTTCCATATACCATTATTTTATTTACGACCAGGTTCATGTCGTGATTGTCGGAACGTCCTTTATCGGAATGGAGGTTGCTGCTTATCTAGTAGACAAAGCAGCGTCTGTCACGGTGGTGGGAAGGAGTTCCACTCCATTTATTCATGTTTTCGGTAATTAAATGATTAATGCCAGTACGGTTACGTAATTAAAATGTATAATGTTAAATTAAGTAATTTTCCGTTTTATCTCTCCAAAATATGTTAAAATTCAGGACCGTTGATTGGTAAGAGACTGCAACAGTTCCATGAAGAGAAAGGTGTTAAGTTCATAATGGATGCTGAAGTGGGGGAACTGCTCGGAAATGAGGAAGGCAACTTAACGGAAGTGTGTCTGACATCCGGTCGCGTTTTAAAGGCTGATATACTTGTTGCTGGACTAGGAGTTTTACCCAGTACAGATTTCCTACGAGATTCTGAAATTATTCTCGATAGTAGAGGATTCGTACCAGTTGACGAAGTATAGTTCCTTATTTGCTCGGTGCAATCTCTATCTAGATCTTGACGAGAAATTTTTCTTTTAGCGCTTGAGAACCAATTGTTCGGATGTTTATGCTGTCGGCGATATTGCGTCGTTTCCTTTGCGAGCAAAAGAAGAGTGTGACGCTAGAAAACTCGTAAATATTGGTCATTGGCAGATGGCGCTTCATCATGGCCGTACTGCAGGTAATGCGACATCCGATAACGACTGTTGAAATTTTTCTCATTTAATGTGTTTCACAGCGCTCACTATTTTGGGGCTATCGCAACCCATAAACGAAACAACGGTCCCTTTTTTCTGGTCGTCTATGTTCGGAAAAAGCGTGCGCTATTGTGGCTACGCACCAGATTTTGATGATGTAATAGTGCATGGTGACATAGATAACCTTAAATTTGCCGCTTTTCTTTGCGATAAGGAAACAGTACTAGCTGTTGTTACTATGAACTGTGATCCGTTGGCAATCCAGTTTGCTGCTTTGTTAAGACAGCAGAAAAGTCTACTGAAGTCGGAAGTTATCAATGATCCACAAAGCTGGACAACCATGTTACAGGAACCATGAATTAATTCAATTGAGAATTTTAAAATTATTTGAAAAAAATTTTATGTTTTATTCACTAAATACAAATGACATTGATGTTGATTCAATCCCATTTATTTGTAACAATTAGTGCACCTCCAAGGTGCTCCTCAAGAGTTACATGTGGTCGGTAAGGCCTTGCTTGCTTTTCTTTTACTTTTTCAGTTAGCCACTTCTCATGTTTTCCCAACTCCCTTGAAAATCCCTTTTCTTCTTCCTGGAAGTATAGTTGAAATTAATAAACATAATCTACGACTCTAAAATTAAAAATTGATAAATAAGCATGGTTCCTACATGTGTTAAAAAGGAGTGTCTCAGATAAAACATGTTTTGCTCTTCAATGGCAAACCTTTTTCGTAATCTTTCCGCATTCTCTTCGTTATGCTTGTATACCATTCGATGTTTCCTACCAGAGTAAGACAAGTTATTGTAGTGCACATTTTTCTTCGCGAGGTAATCAAGGGTTCTATTACCCGGTCCAGATGTTCCCAGGAGGTAATTTTTTTCTGAAGCCACACAGTATGCTTGATAATCGCATTTTACTATTGTACCAATATTCGTAAATTTATCAAGTAAAAAATTCGAATAATTTGAAAGTATTCTAATAACAATGATGTAATCGATCGACTATAAGCAAGTCTAAGGCACTATCCGTTCTTCTGCTAAGAGGAACGCAGTTGCCGACACATAATCATATACCCACAAACTTAAAATGTTTTATTGTTCAGTGTTACATTTTGTAATAAATATTTTTTAAACAAAAATTAAGTTTTTCATAATCCTTTTGTCTTATCGAATTTTTTTTTTTCACAAAGCCTATTGCGCAACACTATAAGTTTCATAACAAGACGAATGACATGCATGTTAATGCAAGTTGATGCTTAGCTTAGACCGTTGTTTGCGTCAATGCAATCCAGTTGTTTTTAAAATGCTGCTTAAATTTTTGGCAAGGAATCGCTGGCTTATGGGTAAATTTTCGCTAAAACCTGGTGATTCCCTGATAGAAGAGATGATTCTATGTCGCAATTTATTGCAAGCTGTCGGTTCCAATCGCTATGGCCAGTTACATAAGTACAGTACATTGACAAATATTGGTGGTAAATATAGAAATTACCTATTAGGCATGGAGCCATTAATGTATTAATAATTTTTTTCAGAAAAAATCACTGCTAGCAAACTTGAAGAGGAAGGAAGGCCATTGTACTTAGACGCACAAGCCACAACCCCAGTTGTGAGTAAAACTCTTTTGTTTCATTTAAAAATGAATATGCTACATATTTATGCGCTTAGGATCCAAGGGTACTAGATGCAATGCTACCATATATGACAAATTATTATGGAAATCCACATTCAAGGACCCATTCCTATGGATGGGAAAGCGAAAAAGCTGTTGAACAAGCTCGTGAGGTATGTTACTATAGTATATGTACATGTTGCTTTTGAACTAAATTTTAAAATCCATGTAGCAAGTTGCAAGGCTAATTAATGCTGACCCAAAAGAAATAATTTTTACATCTGGAGCCACTGAAAGCAACAACATAGCAGTTAAAGGTGTTGCAAGGTTCTACAAAATGAAAAAGAATCATATAATCACTACCCAGACGGTGTGTATTTTTATATATTTTTTTAAAACTAGTTTGTAAATATAATTATGTGCTACCTGGTTTTAGGAACATAAATGTGTCCTGGATTCCTGTCGTGTTCTTGAAGGAGAAGGATTTGAAGTAACTTACCTACCTGTCCTCCCCAGTGGTTTAATTGATCTAAACAGCCTTCAGAGTGCCATTAGGCCGACGACTGTGTTGGTCTCGGTAATGGGCGTAAATAACGAAATTGGAGTTCAACAGCCATTGGCAGAAATAGGTAAGAAGTTGCATACAAAGAAGACAATACTCCCATTTGCTCTTATATTTTGTTTATTTAATAGGTGCCATTTGTCGAAAGGCGAAAGTCTTTTTCCACTGTGACGCAGCTCAGGCTGTAGGTAAAATTCCTATGGATGTTGAGGCGATGTCGGTTGATCTTATGTCCATCAGTGGACATAAGCTTTATGGCCCAAAAGGTTTCTTAATTTGAAATGGCCTTAAGAATTTCTGAATGGAACCTTCACACGTTGCTTCTTCTCTTTGAATGAACATAGGTGTTGGTGCCCTCTACGTAAGACGTAGGCCGCGGGTCAGAATTGAAGCTTTGCAAAGCGGAGGTGGCCAGGAGCGAGGTTTGCGTAGTGGAACGGTTCCGACACCCCTGACAGTTGGTCTGGGTGCTGCTTGTGATATTGCTAAGGAAGAACTTCAGGTAGTGTTAATCGTCATAATCTTTGCAATTATTTTGTATGGGTTGTTATAAAGAAAATCAATCGTTAGTATGATCATAACAGAATCACAAAACTGTCACATCGCCTGGTCGACCAGATAAGTAAAAGTTTAACTCATGTTATACGAAACGGAGATCCTGAACACTCCTATCCAGGTTGTGTTAACC
The DNA here is from genome assembly GCF_022539665.2 of Daphnia carinata. Classification (NCBI taxonomy): domain Eukaryota; kingdom Metazoa; phylum Arthropoda; class Branchiopoda; order Diplostraca; family Daphniidae; genus Daphnia; species Daphnia carinata. The sequence goes on from NC_081333.1 coordinate 10,318,871, forward strand.
TGTCGTTTGCCTATGTTGAGGGTGAAAGTCTTTTGATGGCCTTAAAAGGTATCATTTAACATAAAATGCGTTATAAATTATCCATAACTCGTTTTTGTAATACTATAGATGTGGCACTATCAAGTGGAAGCGCTTGCACTTCAGCCTCGTTAGAACCCTCCTACGTTTTGCGCGCTATTGGGGCTGAAGAGGATTTAGCACATTCTTCTATTCGATTTGGAATTGGAAGGTTTACTACCGAAGCTGAAGTTGATTACACTGCGCAAAGGTGTATACATCAAGTTTCGAAACTTCGTGAAATGAGGTAGGTGTTAACTAGGTTTATGCTTCTAATTAGCTATCCAAATAACAAAAAAAATTTCTCATTTGTTAGTCCTTTGTGGGAAATGGTCCAAGAAGGAATTGATTTGAAGAGTATCAAATGGACGCAGCATTAATTTTTTTTGTTCACTTACGAACATTAAAGACATTCATGTTTATCTTCGTCCTTGTAAAATAAAGGCTCGGAAATATATACTGAAGACTGTAGTTAAGTATAATCTTTCTGATTGTGTATGGATTTATGACACCACTGGAAAATAGTGGAATATAGTGATTTATCCGTATAGTTATATTCTTTCCTTGGATAGAAATGCGTTACGGAGAATGCAATTCACTGACAGATTGGCGAGATCATTGATGTTGAAGTTTTGCTGTTGAGGTTCATCCTCTATCCGCTATCAATTTATTTTTACCAACAAAAACTTACGGGTATCGAAGAGTGTCACACAGCTCGATGATTAGCTGCCTGCATCCATGAAACCTAGTGGCTATGGGGAATCTTGCGTAATCCGATTATAATAAGTTTAAAATAGAATTTACGATGCCTATTTTACTTTGAGACTTTGGTCTCATTTTGGTCGGGTAGGGTATGGTGCCGTCAGCCTTACCTGAATCGCACAGGTAAGTTTTGACACAGACAAGGAACAACGTAATGAAACATGAACGTAAGATCGTCAAGTGGGTTTCTTTACATGTAAACATTTAGTTTTCAATTTCTAAATGTTAAAATATTGAAATATTATACAAAAAGTAAAAATATTTTGCATTGATTGATGTTAGGGGGAAAAAATGGGCCGGCCCATGCTAGTACTTGACGAGCACAACCAGTAACCCATCGCAGTGTGCATGTAAGTAGGGAACAGAGGAACTCCCGTACATCCCCGGGCGTCCCACCCAGAGCGACTAAGGTAATCTGATTCGTGGTGGATCTGAATCTCGAGCGTAGAAGAGAATTTCGTGTAAACTCGCATGATTACGTATATGTACCAAACATATCCATGTATACCCCCTCCTGTCTCCCCACGGGGGCATATCATGAATAGCAAGATATGCGGACGGGACATCCTCGCTTAATCATGGTCCTCGAATACCTCCCACTCTCTAGCTCTATCATCACTGGACGTCTCAGCTCCCTGTTCCTTCCCTACATGCCCATACAACACAGTGGGGCTAGTTGCGAATTCAAGTCGGTTTATGAATGAACCGGGAAATTAAGGCAGGTCGTGTGCAGATCTCATCACGCCATTGCCTATAATTCCAACTTCATTCGCCTTTAGCACTAGGGAATTATCAAACTATAATTGCCCTAATCGTTAGCATCTCCGACCCATCTGTAATGTGCTTCACCTTCCCTTTTATACCGCGTATTTTTTTTTTACAAAACACCGTTAACAACTTCACCGTTTTTCCGCATATAGTTGAATAGTAACTATTTTTATATTTCAAAAACCAATAAATGAACTTTATTTTTCAGCACTCTTTCAACTATCCAGCAGAAAAAAAAGGCGATACTTCAGCTTTTAAAATTATTTTTGACATAACAAAACGATTGTACAGTACCTAAATCCTAACGGTGTTTAGGAATATTAAAGTTTTACTCCGCGTAAAAAAACACTCCGCATAATCTTTCTTATAAGTAAAATTACGCAGAGTGTTTCTATCTAGGCTATCGTCATATCTATAGGAGCTATAGAGGAAGAAATTATGTGATTGGAAAATTTGGAAAATTCGATATCACTACTACAGAGGACTAACATAGCTTAAGTTAATGATTTAATGTCTGAAAATGCGAACTTCATCATCTGTTTATGCGGTCAGATAAAGTGCAAGCTCGTCTGCTGGACTGGAAAAACAACGACCTGGGTGTTTACCCAAGTTGTAATATTTATCACTTAATTAGTTTTGTTTTCCAAAAATGTCGGTTCAAACAAAGAACATAAAAATGAATAAGGACGAAGATGCTGCATCACTGATTGTGTGAAAACAAATGTTCAAGTGAATGATTGTGTGATTGTTGGATTTTGAAAGATACAGAAAAAAGTGCCAAAGCAAATCGATATCAACATTGAAGGGTGACGAGGATGAAAAAATTAAAGAATAGAGGCTATGTCAATCTGAAGGTTTACAAGATCATGAGTACTGAAAGGGTATGTATAATCAGGTTATAAATTATTTTACGTTATTTTGTTTCTTGGTTTCAGTCTTTGAAGCTGGTTAAAACCCTTTTGTGATTAAAATCCTTTTGTTTCATTTGAAAATTTAATGTGTTACATTTTTTTTCATAGGATCCAAGGGTATGAGATGCAGTGCTACTATATGTGACAAATTATTATGGAACCCCAATTCAAGGTCCCATTCATATGGTTGGGAAAGCGAAAAAGCTGTTGAACAAGCTCGTGAGGTGTTTTACTGTAATATATATTTATGTGTGTTGTTTTCAAACTAAATTTCAAAATCCACGTAGCAAGTTGCAAGGCTAATTAATGCTGACCCAAAAGAAATAATTTTTACATCTGGAGCCACTGAAAGCAACAACATAGCAGTTAAAGGTGTTGCAAGGTTCTACAAAATGAAAAAGAATCACATAATCACTACACAGACAGTGTGTATCTTTATATTTTGTTTTAAAACTAGTTTGTAAATATAATTATGTGCTACCTGGTTTTAGGAACATAAATGTGTCCTGGATTCCTGGCGTGTTCTCGAAGGAGAAGGATTTGAAGTAAATTACCTACCTGTCCTCCCCAGTGGTTTAATTGATCTAAACAGCCTTCAGAGTGCCATCAGGCCGACGACTGTGTTGGTCTCGGTAATGGGCGTAAATAACGAAATTGGAGTTCGACAGCCATTGGCAGAAATAGGTAAGAAGTTGCATACAAAGAAGACAATACTCCCATTTGCTCTTACATTTTGTTTATTTAATAGGTGCCATTTGTCGAAAGGCGAAAGTCTTTGTCCACTGTGACGCAGCTCAGGCTGTAGGCGAAATTCCTATTGATGTTGAGGCGATGTCGGTTGATCTTATGTCCATCAGAGGACATAAGCTTTATGGCCCAAAAGGTTTCTTAATTTGCAATGGCCTTAAGAATTTCTGAATGGAACCTTCACACGTTGCTTCTTTTCTATGAACATAGGTGTTGGTGCCCTCTACGTAAGACGTAGGCCGCGGGTCAGGATTGAAGCTTTACAGAGCGGAGATGGTCAAGAACGAGGTTTGCGTAGTGGAACGGTTCCGACTCCCCTGACAGTTGGTCTTGGTGCTGCTTGTGATATTGCTAAGGAAGAACTTCAGGTAGTGTTAATCGTCATAATCTTTGCAATTATTTTGTATAGGTTGTTATAAAGAGAATCAATTGTTAGTATGATCATAACAGAATCACAAAACTTTCACATCGCTTGGTCGACCAGATAAGTAAAAGTTTACCTCATGTTATACAAAACGAAGATCCTGAACACTCCTGTCCGGGTTGTGTTAACCTGTCGTTTGCCTATGTTGAGGGTGAAAGTCTTTTGATGGCCTTAAAAGGTATCATTTTTAACATCAAATGCGTTATAAATTATTCATAACAAGTTTTTGTAATACTATAGATGTGGCACTATCAAGTGGAAGTGCGTGCACTTCAGCGTCGTTAGAGCCATCTTATGTTTTGCGCGCCATTGGCGCCGAAGAAGACTTAGCGCATTTCTTCCATTCGCTTTGGAATTGGAAGACTTACTACCGAAGCTGAAGTAGATTACACTGCGCAAAGGTGTATACATCAAGTTTCGAAACTTCGTGAAATGAGGTAGGTGTTAACTAGGTTTATGCTTCTCCAATAACAATAACAAAATAAATTTCTCATCTGTTAGTAGTTTGTGGGAAATGGCCCAAGAAGGTATTGATTTGAAGAGTATCAAATGGACGCAGCATTAATTTTTTTTTTGTTTACGTACGAACATTAAAGGCATTCATGTTTAACTTCGTCCTTGTAAAATAAAGGCTCGGAAATATATACTGAAGACTGTAGTTAAGTATAATGTTTCTGATTGTGTATGGATTTATGACACAACTGGAAAATAGTAGAATATAGTGATTTATCTGTACAGTTATATTCTTTCCTTGGATAGAAATGCGTTAAGGAGAATGCAATCCACTGACAGATTGGCGAGATCATTGATGTTTAAGATTTTGCTGTTGAGGTTCATCCTCTAAATCCGCTATCAATTTATTTTTACCAACAAAAACTTACGGGTATCGAAGAGTGTCACATAGCTCGATGATTAGCTGCCTGCATCCATGAAACCTAGTGGCTATGGGGAATCTTGCGTAATCCGATTATAATAAGTTTAAAATAGAATTTACGATGCCTATTTTACTCTGTAGACTCTGGTCTCATTTTGGTCGCGTAGGGTATGGTGCCGTCAGCTTTACCTGAATCGCACAGGTAAGTTTTGACACAAACAAGGAACAACGTAATGAAACATGAACGTAAGAAGTGGGTTTCTTTACATGCAAATATTTAGTTTTCAATTTCTAAATGTTAAAATATTATACAAAAAATAAAAATATTTTGCATTGGTTGATGTTAGGGGGAAAAAATGGGCCGGTCCATGCTAGTACTTGACGAGCACAACCAGTAACCCATCGCAGTGAGCATGTAAGTAGGGACCAGAGGAATAACCGTACAGCCCCGGGTGTCCCACCCCAGAGCGCCTAAGATAATCTGATCGGTGGTGGACCTGAATCCAGATCGTAGAAGAGAATCTCGTGCAGACTCCCATGATTACGTATATATACCGAACATATCCATGTATACCCCTCCCCTCTCCCCACGGGGGCATATCATGAATACCAAGGTATGCGGACGGGACATCCTCGCGTAATCACGGTCCTCGACCACCTCCCATTCTCCAGATCTAGACCACTGGACTTCTCAGCTCTCTGTTCCTTCCCTACATGCCCATACAACACGGTGGGCCTTGGTTGTGAATTCAAGTCGGTTCATGAATGAATCGGGAAATTAAGGCACTTGGTGTCCAGATCTCAACACTCGATTGCCCATAATGCCAACTTCATTCGCCTTTAGCATTAGGGAAGTATCAAACTATATCATAATTGCCCTAATCCTTAGCATCTCCGACCATCTGTAATGTGCTTCACCTTACCTTTTATACCGTGTATTTTTTCTAGAAAACATCGTTAACAACTTCACCGTTTTCCAGCACATAGTTTAATAGTAATTATTTTGATATTCCCCAAACCAATAAATGAACTTTATTTTTCTGCGCTGTTTCAACTATCCTGTAGAAAAAAAAAAGCAATACTTCAGCTTTTAAAATTATTTTTGACATAACAAAACGATTGTACAGTACCTAAATCCTAACGGTGTTTAGGTATATTAAAATTTCACTCCGCGTAAAAAACACTCCGCATAATCTTTCTTGAAATAAAAATTACGCGGAGTGTTAAAAGAAAAATTACGCGGATTGTTTCTATCTAGGAGAGATCATATCTAGGAGGATCATATCTAAAGGAGCTACAGAGGAAGAAGTTAAATGATTGGGAAATTCGGTTTAAATACTACAGAGGACTAAAAAACTTTATTTGATGATTTAATGTCTGAAATGGGAAGTTCATCATCTATTTATGCAGACGGAGAAAGTACAAGGTCGACTGCTGGACTGGAAAAACAACGACTAAACACCCAAGTTGCAGTATTTATCACTTAATTAATTTTCTTTTTCTAAAATGTCAATTCAGACAAAGAACACCAAAATGAATAAGGAAGAAGAAAATGCCGCATCATTGATTGTGTGAAACAAATTTTCAAGTGAATGATTGTGGGATTGTTGGATTTTGAAAGACAGAAAAAAATGCCAAAAAAAATCTAAATTAACATTGGAGGGTGATGAGGATGAGAAAATTAAAGAATACAGGCTATGTCAGTTTGAAAATTTACAACAAAATTACTAAAGAAAGAGTATGTATAGCCAATCCATAATTTTTTTTTATGTTTTGTTTTTTTGGTTTCAGGATGAAAATGTTAGAAGCAGGTGCAAACCCATTTGTGAGTAAAACCCTTTTGTTTCATTAAAGAATTTAATGTATTCCGTGTTTATGATCTTAGGATCCAAGAGTACTAGACGCCATGCTCCCATACATGACAAACTATTATGGAAATTCACGTTCAAAGACCCATTTTATGGATGGGAAAGCGAAAAAGCTGTTGAACAAGCTCTTGAGGTATGTTACTGTTATATATATTTATGTGTGTTGCTTTTAAACCAAATTTCAAAATCCACATAGCAAGCTGCAAGGCCAATAAATGCTGATTCAAAAGAGATCATTTTCAAATCTGGAGCCCCTGAAAGTAATAACACAGCAACCAAAGGTGTTACACAATTTTACAAAATAAAAAGAAATCATATAGTGACTACTCAAGCGGTGACTATGTTTATAGTTTGTTTTATAATTGGTTTGTAAATATAACTATGTGCAAGCTGGTTTTAGGAACATAATGTGTCCTGGATTCCTGTTGTGTTCTTGAAGGAGAAAGATTTGAAGTAGCTTGCCTGCCTGTCCTTCTCAGTGCCATCAGGCCGACGACTGTGTTGGTCTCGGTAATGGGCGTAAATAACGAAATTGGAGTTCAACAGCCATTGGCAGAAATAGGTAAGAAGTTGCATACAAAGAAGACAATACTCCCATTTGCTCTTACATTTTGTTTATTTAATAAGTACCGTCTGTCGAAAGGCCAAATTCTATTTCAATTGTGAGGCAGTTCAGGCTGCAAGTAAAATTCCCATTTATGTTGAGGCGATGTCAATTGATCTTATGACAATTAGTGGACTTAGGATTTTGTGGACTTAGTGGACAAGCTTTATTATGACCAAAAGGTTCCGTAATTTGAATGGGTCTAAGAGCGTCCCCAAGTCAAAATGGAACTTGGAACAGCGGTTCAAGATAAAGTCAATGATCAAACCATCGTTGAAACAAAGGCCGAAAAAGAAAGTGTCTTCGAAGATATTCCGGAGGGCCGTTTAGGGACTCTTCGTGTTCATAGATCGGGGAAAGTAACTTTGCAAATGGGAGAACATTCATTCGTCATGGATAGTGCAACGCAAGTTTCCTATCTACAAGTACGTGGACAAAAAAAAAAATATTTCGTTTCCACGATTTGCAAAATCATAGTCTTTTTTAATATTTTCTTCTTTAATAGGATCTGATATCGGTTGAGGTAAATGAAGAATATTGAAGTTCGAACTTCAGGTAGTGTTAATTGCCATAATCTTTGCAATTATTTTGTATTGGTTGTTATAAAAGAATTCAATTGTTAGTATGATCAAACAGAATCACAAAACTATCACATCGCTTGATCGACCAGATAGGTAAAAGCTTAACTCATGTTATACGAAAGGGAGATCCTGAACACTCCTATCCAGGTTGTGTTAACCTGTCGTTTGCCTATGTTGAGGGTGAAAATCTTTTGATGGCCTTAAAAGGTATCATTTAACATAAAATGCGTTATAAATTATTCATAACTCGTTTTTGTAATACTATAGATGTCGCGCTATCAAGTGGAAATGCGTGTACTTCAGCGTCGTTACAGCCATCTTTTGTTTTGCGAGTCATTGGCGCCGGAAGAAAACTTAGCGCATTCTTCTATTCGCTTTGGAATTGAAGGTTCAATACCGAAGCTGAGGTTGATTACACTACGCAAAGGTATATTACATCAAGTTTCGAAACTTCGTGAAATGAGGTAGGTTTTAATTAGGCTTATGCTTCTAAGCTAGCTATCCAAGTAACAAAAAAAAAACTCATCTGTTAGTCCTTTGTGGGAAATAGTTCAAAAAGGAATTGATTTTAAGAGTATCAAATGAACGCAGCATTAATTTTTTTGTGTTCACCTACGAACATTAAAGGCATTCATGTTTAACTTCGTCCTTGTAAAATAAAGGCTCGGAAATATGTACCAAAGACAGTAGTTAAATATAATCTTTGTGATTGTGTATGGATTTACGACACAACTGGAAAATAGTAGAACATAGTGATTTATCCCTATAGTTATATTCATTCCTTAGATAGAAAATGCGATTCACTGACAGATTGGCAAGATCATTGAGTTGAAGATTTTGCTGTTGAGGTTCATCCTCTAAATCCGCTATCAATTTATTTTTACCAACAAAAACCTGCGGGTATCGAAGAGGGTCACATAGCTCGATGATTAGCTGCCTGCATCCATGAAACCTTGTGGCCATGGGGAGACTTACCAACAAACTACAAGCTATGATTACTAATTCTCTACCTCAGTTTGTGGGTTGATGTCTAACATGTAGTGAACGGTACTACAGATCGAGTTGTTGTGTGTGTGTGTTTTTAGTTTGCGAATTTTAGCCCCTTTATAGTAGGCATCGCTCTTCTCTTTTCTTTCTTCGAGGGCTCTCCTTTTTTTTTTCTTTCTTGAAGGTGTATTCAGCGTTGTCATTTGGTGTAGATGTTGCCCGAAGCGATGAGGATGTAGAAGTATTTTGCGAATCTTCAACCAGGATATTAAGGGCTGGGAGGTAGGAGAGTTTGGAAATTGGAGGTGGCGGGACTTGAACAAGGGGCGCCAGAATATAAAGCAAGGGCGAAAACCATTGTGCAAGGACCACACATATCAGTCAAAGTTAGCTTTCTATGTCACCCATTCAAATAGGCATCTTATGCACAATGTACAGTAAGTCGAATGCAGCACTGTTTTATAGTTCGTGGCTGCTATGCTGATTTCATGGGTTCGAATCTTTGTGTTATTGTTAATTGTTTTTTGCTTTTAGCGACGCACTAGTGACTGTGGGCCTGCCCAGGGACGGGGATTTCTAGCGTATTTTAACGCAATTTTTTCTTATTTAATTCTTAGTTATTACTCTGCTAATCCGTCCTCGCCATTATTTTGCCCGTCTTATCTTTACAAAAACGCAATAACCCAAAAATAAATAAAATAAAATATCGAATGTGACAAGGTCCATTATCTTTTCAAAAGGCATTTGTCTAGCATAGCAAATATCCATGAATCATTCCGAACTTGAACCATGCCTGAGCTCCCTCCCACTCCTTCCGAATGGAGATTAAAAAGTCCTAGCAAACTGAGTATGTTGTCATGTCTCAATACAACGATGTATCCCTCCGCTGCTCTTAAAATTTGTATGATTTTTTAAATGTTTTTCTTTTAAGCTTACGATCAAAATATTTTTTAAGAAATATTATTAATTGTGGAAGTTTAACGTTTCGGATTTTTTTTTACAATAACAATTGAACAAAAAAAAACGTTGACTAAAGAGATCCATCAGTAGCCGCCATCTTTAGTGGTTTGTTTCAGAAGCGTCAGTACTTGAGAAGCAGGTCTCTGTTGTCGGATCGCGGGCGCAGGTGTGGCTCCATTAATATTGTTATCAACATTAAATTCCTAGGTATATGTTACAAAACTGTCATTAATTTCAATTTTGTGTTCATTTGGAACTACGTTCATTGAAAATAATTCAGATCAGAATGGGTATTCGTTCTATCGAATCCTAAGCTGGCAAACCAATGTGTATATATTCCTATCCCAGTTGCGACACTTTGTTCGATGCAAAGTTTCTAACCCCATTTTTTTGTCCCGTTTTTCAGAGGTTTTTTCGTTGCAATAGTGCTCTATAACACGCCGCATCATGAGTTATCAGATGCAGGCACAAGGGAGGCCAAGTATGAAATTTCTTTCATTATGGTTAACTAAATCAATTAAAATGCTTACTTGGATGCCTAGTGTCACACGGTCAATATGTAAGCAATAGCCCTGCTGATCTTCCCATGCCCAGCGTGAAAGAACAGACACTTATGTGGCAGGGAGTTGGACAACCTGGATATGTTGGAGATTCTGGAATCCACAGTGGAGCAACTACTCAGGTATATACCACCACTCACTGTACTTGTTTGTTGTAGAAATGGTTGTGATAAAACTATTTGAATCTTTTTTTAAGGCTCCATCCTTGTCTGGTAGAGGTGGAGATGATGAAATGGACACTTCCGATGGAGGGGTTATGTTGAATATGGGGGGATCTGGCTACTCAGCAGGATACACACAAGATCAAGTTGAAGGTAAATTCTAGTGTTTCTATCAATTATGAAGTTTGGTTCTAATGCTTTTGAATAGATATGAATGCTCAGTTGAACCAAACTCGCTCCCAGCGTATTCGTGCAGCCATGTTTCCTGAAACATTGGATGAAGGAATGGAAATTCCCTCAACCCAGTTTGACAACACTCAGCCAACTGCTGTTCAGCGTTTGGCCGAACCCTCTCAAATGCTGAAACATGCCGTGGTGAACTTGATCAATTATCAGGTTTGTGATTTTCTGAAACTTGAAACTTAACTTATGACTTGAAATTATGCATATGTTGCAGGATGATGCAGATCTCGCTACAAGAGCTATCCCAGAGTTGATTAAGCTACTGAATGATGAAGATCAGGTCGTGGTATCGCATGCTGCAATGATGGTTCATCAACTCTCCAAGAAGGAAGCGTCCCGCCATGCTATCATGAATAGCCCACAGGCAACCAAAGTTTCTATGATTCATTACTACTCTATTACGTCTTTAAAATTGTTTTCCAAGTTCATAATGCATTTCCGATTCACTTTAGATGATCGCGGCGCTTGTGCGAGCATTGTCGAACAGTAACGATCTAGAAACAACCAAGGGCGCTGTTGGAACACTGCACAACTTATCCCATCATCGCCAAGGATTGTTGGCTATTTTTAAGTCGGGTGGAATTCCAGCATTGGTGAAGCTGTTGAGGTATTATCTCATTTATCAACCCTCAAAAGTGACAGTCTCTAAAAATAAATTTCTTTTTTTTTCTTTTTCTATAATTATTATTTTATTTTTCCTTCCGTCACTCTTCCCTATGAAAATCTTGAATCATCCCCAATAGTTCGCCTGTGGAATCTGTTCTGTTTTACGCCATCACGACGCTGCACAACTTGCTGCTTCATCAAGAAGGCTCAAAGATGGCCGTCCGTCTGGCGGGTGGTTTGCAGAAGATGGTCGCTCTCCTCCAGCGCAACAATGTCAAATTCTTGGCCATCGTGACTGACTGTCTTCAAATTTTGGCGTACGGAAATCAAGAGTCCAAATTGATCATCTTGGCGTCTCAGGGACCGATGGAACTTGTCCGAATTCTTCGCTCATACACTTACGAAAAACTTCTCTGGACCACATCGCGAGTTTTGAAAGGTTCTCTTTAAACGCGTTTTCTATTTTTGAGTTTATGATAGATTATGCACCTTGGATGTCGGTAGTACTGTCCGTTTGTTCGAGCAACAAACCAGCCATCGTTGAAGCTGGAGGTATGCAAGCTTTGGCAATGCACTTAGGCCATCAGAGTCATCGTTTGGTCCAGAATTGTTTGTGGACTTGCCGCAATCTTTCCGATGCTGCCACTAAACAGGTTAGTCTTACACACAGGAAAGCAACTTGGCGTGTATTTAACATTTTACCAACAAAATTTACAGCAGGAAGGTCTGGAGACTCTGCTACAAGGACTGGTCCAGTTGTTGGGATCCAGCGATGTCAACGTCATCACGTGCGCTGCTGGCATTTTGTCTAATTTGACTTGCAACAATCAGCGCAACAAAACAGTTGTGTGCCAAGTCGGCGGTATTGAAGCGCTGGTTCGCACCATTATCCATGCTGGCGATCGTGAAGAAATTACCGAACCTGCCGTAATTTTTCTATTTATAGCTATGTATAAATCATGATGTTATTTGCGTCTAATTTCATACTACAGATCTGTGCTCTGCGTCATATGACGTCTCGCCATGCTGAAGCTGAAATGGCTCAGAATGCTGTTCGTCTCAGTGGCGGTCTGCCCGTTATTGTACGTTTGCTGCAACCTCCTTCCCGTTGGCCGCTTATCAAGGGTAACATTGTTTTACCTTTCGCCATTTTTCATCTATTCAGTTATATCCTTTTACAGCGCTTATCGGGTTGGTTCGCAATTTGGCTCTCTGTCCTGCCAATCACGCCCCCTTGCGAGAACAAGGAGTGATTACGCGTTTGGTGCAACTGTTGATCCGTGCTTTCCAGGACATTCAAAGAGTATGTGAATTTTATTTTTCTTCGTTTGGGCAACCTTCTATCCTCAACCGTTTGGTATATAGCGCTCGTCAGTTGTCAGTTCAGGCAGTGGTCAACCCCAAGGCTCCTATGCCGATGGCGTGCGCATGGAAGAAATCGTCGAAGGCGCTGTTGGCGCCCTTCACATTCTTGCTCGAGAATCCCACAACCGAGCCGTTATCCGGGGCTTAAGCGTTATACCCATTTTCGTCCAGGTGAGTAATAGTGCACAAGTTTTATTTCTTGTGTTTTTCCCCCCGATTTCCACAGGATATCTAATTTATTTATTCTGAATCGATAGTTGTTGTACAACGAGATTGAAAATATCCAGCGTGTGGCCGCTGGCGTGCTTTGTGAACTTGCTTCTGATAAGGAAGGTGCAGACATGATCGAACAAGAAGGCGCAACGGCTCCCTTAACTGAATTACTTCATTCTCGCAATGAGGGTGTGGGTAAGTGGCCAGTTCAGTCGTTGAGACACTGCGGTTTTCTAATGCATTTTCCCATGTAGCTACATATGCCGCCGCTGTACTCTTCCGCATGTCCGAAGACAAGCCACAAGACTACAAGAAGAGGCTATCTATGGAGCTGACCAACTCCTTGTTCCGTGAAGACCATCACTTGTGGAACGGAGATCTGCCTTTGATGCCTCCCGATCTTCAGGTTTGTTTGCCTTTTCTTCGAATAACACGATACTTATCTTACTTACCATAATCCCCTCCCCATTCTATCTTCTAAAAGTTTAATCAGAACTAACCAGACAACTAAACCAAGGTGAGGCACTAATTCGCATGCCTCCTGGAATGACTTAGCATGAATTTGCATGTATCCTAAACGCTTCTTATTGCCTTTTCCGTTGCCAGTCAATTATCACCCGCTGTTATTTTGTTTTTTTTTCAAACCAACGTTTTTTTTTTTTATGATTTTTCGTTTTTGTTCAATTGATCGACTGGCAAGCAGGATATTCTTGCACCTGACCAGCCATACGAAGGTCCGTATGGGCAAGGCCCACCCAGTGTCCACTCCAACCAAGATGGAGGCAGGTCCTACCGTCAAGGTACACTTTTATTAGTTATTGTTTAATCCATACATTGATAAACACGATTGGAGCCCGGAAGTGTCTAAGCCGAGGGATATTTTGCTTTTCTCCAAATTATTGGTATTCATTGCTTTTGTTTTGTTTTTTGTTTTTAACCGAGTAGGATATGACGCCCTACCCGTAGAATCGATGCAGGGATTGGAGCTCGGTTCACACCATGGCGGCCCACCACCTTCTGCCACTTCTCCGACCATGGGCATGGGCATGAATATGGGGCATTCGATGGGTCTTCCCATCCAGTCCAACAATTACGCTCCGGTAGATCACATGGGTTCCGATTTGGATTTCGATCCTCTGAATCATATGGGTCAAGCCACCCCTCCCCAACCGCCCCATGATGCCCAGGCCGCTTGGTATGACACCGACCTTTGAAGTGGTTGCAAAGCGAAAGTTGAAAAAGTTTAATCACTACAAAACTCCTTGCATATCCACCACGACGCTCCTCTTTCCTTTTCTTGCACTGGTAGTTTCGCAGGTCGTCCTTGTCCGTTTTCAATGATTAACCTGCATGTTCCATCCGTAACATGTGTACTTGTCCTCATTCCTCCTCCTGCCGACTTATCTTCAAGCTCTTTACCGTGTGGTGTTCTTCCTTCGTCCCCTCGGATAATCGCATTTCTCCCTTCCAACATATTTTCACCTCCCTACAATCTCGTAACTTTTCGTGTGTGTGTGTGACAAGGAATCCGTCTTCCTCTCCCTATCCAGAACTTAGACGATTTTTAGCCGACAATCTTTTTTTTTCTCTCGCGAGTTACTCTCAATTTTTTTTTTTATTTCTCGTTTCGATCAACACTTTTTTTACCCAATTAGATGGATACTTTGGATGTCCTCCCACAATTAGCGAGCAGCTTTGAGCCTCCCTTATTATTGATTCGATTTGTTTTTTTTCCTCGTTTTTTCGACATTAAACTCTTGAAAGAAAACTTGTTACTGTGTTGCCATCGACACTAACTATCTCATTCATTTTTGTCTGCGACACCCACTTGAACGCCAGGGATGGTGGTAGAATTTATTTTCGTCTCTGTAGCTTAAGGAAAGAGACGAGTAGTGACGGTGTTGACACGGAGCAGACGGGTCGGACGACGATACAGCATACCAGAGTCGCAGTTATGCTTTTTAATATGGCTGAATGCGGCAGCCGCCGGTCGTAAATCTCGGATGACGCAAATCGTCTGATAAAGAGCCATTCGTCTCTCACCCCTCGTCTTCGCTCGTTCTGTTACCTATTTCTACTAGCCTTGTCGTATTGCTGCAAAAGGTTTGTACGGGTGTCGAGTGTGTTTGAGCTTTGCAGGAGAGGTTGTAAAACGAATGCAAATAGCTTTGATGGAAGGGAAAGAAGAAGAAATCCGCTGGAATGATAGTTGGCAAAGGGTTAAACTTTTGCTGTAAACGACACAGTTCGTCCCCATCGTGTCGTTTCGTCGTTCGGCACTTCTAACTCTTTTTGGTAAGGAAAGGGGAAAGAGAGTTGACGGAATGGAGCGAGATGAGAAACGGAAAGAAAAATGGCCAACCATGACGGGATCGACGAGCAAGATTCTAGAAGTGATGAATGCCCATCTTTTTGTGCTGTCTCGAACAGAGAGCGTCTCGCCTTCTTCCACCGGTCCCTCGAGCGATCGAGTGGTGTCGCCTTATTTATTACGGACTTGGCCGGCGACAGTTGACGCTGATGATGGCTTTATGCTGAGAGCCTCGAGACCCCCTCCTCTCTTGGTACTCGATAGAGGCCAGTAGAAAAAAAGAAACCATTTATAAACAAGAAGAGTGGTTGTGTTTCAAAGTCTTAACCATAGAAGCATACGTCCTTGTCAGGGAAACGATGGACGCATTGCAGTTTAGCCGGCCGAGTAAAGAGGATATTCTTTGTAGATATTGACGTTCGCCGGGGAAACGGAAACTTGTGACAGTTGTGTGATGCTCTGGGGCTAAAAGTTTTTGTTTTCTCTGTAGACGACGGAACGTCTTGAGTCCTCTTATGGCGTTACCCCATCCTGATTTATGTGACCTGCTGCTGTGTCGCTCTAACGGACGTGTTACTCTCGTCTGCACAGCCGTCCATAAATTGCGCGCGAGATGCCAGCCGCCCGCCCGACTGAGAGAAGACGACGACCGAGAAAGAAAGTAGTCCCGAAATAAGGCCGTTTGTATGACGGAGCAGGCCGGAATATACATGCGTGCACACTTGACATGGCCTCTACGTCGTCTAATAAAACAAGAAAAGAAGGATGGGGAGGAAAAAGAAGCAAGACTGGCATCATCAGCACGCAACCAAGTCTTGCGTCTCGGAAAAAAAAAAGAAAAGGCCAACGATATCGAGTTTGAAGGATGTGCGGGAACAACACACGCTCACGGCCGTACTATTTTCTGCAACAACATTCGGTAAACATGTCGAGCCGACCTAGATGTGGAGCGATTTATGACCCGTCTTCGTGCTTCATTTGCATAGCTCCTATTCCTCTGAAGGAAATTTCCTTCTGGATAAAAGTTGCTCGTTTTGTCTCTCAGGCTAAAAAAAAAATTAAAAGCAAAAAAAGGAAAAATAATATATAAAAAAAAGCTTTGATGGATGTTTCATCAAGATCCGCGCGTGACGGCGGATGACTATCGAGTGTGAGTGCTTCATTACAAATGGAAATGCCCATTCAGTTTTTCACATCACGTCGACCTTTAAATAATCTATTAATACTGAATGGACAAAAAAGAAATGCTAAAACCCTATCTATCATTGACTATATCGACACTTTAATATTTTAGCTACTGCCAACGATTTTTTTAAAAGTATAAAATTGGCCGAAAAGCCGGGCTTATTTTCTCGGGCTTATTTTCAAACCCAAAAATTTGATGAAAAAAGTTAGACTTCTATAATAAATTGCACATTTTATTCAAAATTTTACGCTGATTTCAGGCAAATTATTCGGTTTTTCGTAAAAGCAGCTGTTTTTAAAATATATTGTATATTGTGCGTCAGCACGACTTTGTCGCAGCGTACTGGCGCGCCAGCTTTTTAAAATAATTTTTTTGTTTATTTCTGAAATTTCTGATCTCATGAAAAAGAGGAAGTCAATTTTTGTGATTCTCATTTATTTTAAATTTAAAGCACATCTATTCAATGCTAAGTTGAAGATTAAAAAAAAAATACAAAATTAATGGAAAAGTCGGGCTTATTTTGTCGGGCTTAAAATTTCTTTCACTCCTTATTGACACCCATTGGAATTGGTTGAATCTCTCAATATAAACTTAAAATTAAATGCTGATTACGGGAAAATTGTTCTTTGTTTCATTAAGTCAATCATTTTTACACCGAATATTAGTGATGAATGTTAAAACTAGCGCGCCAGTACGCAACAGCGCTAGAGCGATACAGTTTTTCTCCATACATGCAGTATTACTCAAAAACCATAAACTCCACGTAAAAACAAAATTCCTTTTCGTATTCCTTGCTGAATTTTGAATCTAAATAATGTATAGTTATGAAGATTTAATGATATATTTTTTAAATAGGAAAATAAATAGAAATTTTATGCCCGACAAAATAAGCCTGACAAAATAAGACCGAATTCCTTGTTTTTTAAGGTTTAAATCAAAAACTATAACACCAATCAAAAAATAAACTTGGTTTTCGTGATTTGTAAATCATTCTGCATCGAAAACATGTATTTTAAGCCTATTTTGAAATTTGGCCAAAAATGAAAAAGTGGGAAGGCTATAGCCTTCTCACTTTTGTCAAAATGAGCCAAATACCTAAATCTTTTGGAATACGTTAAAAATCACACACTATACTCAGAATTTAATGCTGATTCAGAAGAAATGATTTTTCTTTTCGTAAAATATATTGCTTTTGAAATATACCTAATAAATGAGGTGTAAAACTTCAGCCCCAGAACGTACTAGCGCATAACTGTGTTAACCCGTTTTTGCGTTTATTTTTAAAACCGCAAGTTTTACGTAAAAATATAGTAGATATTCGTGATTTCCCTTTAATTTTGAATCGAATTAATGTATTTCTAACGATATCTAGATTTTGGCGAAAAATGAAAAAGTGGGAAGGCTATAGCCTTCTCACTTTTGTCAAAATCAGCCAAATATCTAAATCTCTTGGAATACGTTAAAAATCACACAACATACTCAGAATTTATGTAGAATTCTGTAATAAATTACGTTTTATTCAAAATTAAACGCTGATTCCAGGAAAATTATTCGTTTTCTCGTCAACGCAGCTGTTTTATTTTACACATTAAATATTGGGCTGTAGCACGATTGCGCTGTATTATACTAGCGCGTCAATATTTGTTGGGTAATAAAAACGCTAAAACTCTATCTGTCATTGACTATCTCGGCACTGTAGTATTTTAGCTGCTGACGAGTCAAGCATAGTATTTTTTTTTCTTAAACAATACAAGTTTCTCCTTTGTTGCTATTTGGCACCAGTTTGTTCGGTAAAACGAACTTGCTGATGCTTGCCCGAAACGATACATAACTCGTCCCTTAGCTACACTTCTTTCCTTATTGTATCAAATATTAATTTTTTTTCCTATCGAGTTTTCTCTTTTTTCTTATTCCTCAGTTGGCGCTCTCGGTGCTGCTGCTGCTGGCGAGACATCACTTTGATTTACGGGCTTTCAGTCGCGGGAGTGAGGGACGCAAAAGTTCAGCCGTGCATGGTAACGATGCCGCTAGCCCAATTTCATCCGCTCTACCTTTCTTTCTAAGGCTGTAGTACACGATCTAACCACCCAAAGAATCCTGCCCCTCCCCTCTCGTTCAAATTTATCTGCTTCCAGCCGCGTGTCACGTCAAGTCACTCACGAAACTCGGGGTTTGAGTTTTTTCGTCAGATGACGGTCGGCGCAGCTCGTCATAAAAGTGGCAGCGCGCGAGAAGAGACGGCTCGTCACACATGATGCTATTTTCGGGCTCCTTTTTTTCGATTTTAGGCTTTTGCAATAACGCTAGCATCATAATTTTCGAGTTGAGGAAGACAAGAGACAATGACGTAAGAGATAGACGTTGCAATATCGATCATCGGCATTGGATTCGGACTCTTTAAGAGAGCGGAGGATGTTTTGAGGAAGTGCAAAAAAGACGGGAAAATCGGGAGATGGATGTGTCAATGAGATGAAAAGAAGGATTTCGTGCCAAATTGTCTAGCTTCGTTTTTTTTTGGCTTGGTCTTCAGTTGTACCCGGGCGCTTTTCCGGCGCTTCATCTCCGGAAAGACGAGCTTGTTGGTAACAAGACCGACCGATCAGATTTTTCACGACCTTATGTGAGGTAGGTTGTCGCCAAGGTCTTATAGGCATCCCCACGAAGGATAACAAAGTATTAGATCATCGCCCATGTCAGAAAGTTTTTTGTTTGCTAAATGTGAACATTTCATTAAAGTATCCCTATTTTTGTCTTATCTGCAAAATATCTATCATAACTTGATCTCTTAGGTAGAGTTCTACGTACGAAACAAGTGCGATGTCGTCGTAGAGTAAAAGACGCTTTTAACGGGGACGATTCGCTTTTAAAGGAATTGGGGGGTAACAACTTTTGACCTCCACCAAGAGAGAAGGGATAGGACGGGCAAACGTCCTCTTTATGTCTACGTCGGGGAGGATGGCCTGGTACCCAATGCTGCAACTACTACTTCCATTTGAGCGGGCGAAATGGTTCGGAGAAAGAAGGCAACTCGAATGATGGAAACGTTCTTTCGCCTCTTCTACTTGTGCGCCATTCTGCTTGTATATGGTTTTCGGGGGGGAGGGAGGGGGGAGGGAGGAATAAAGAGGAGAAGCATAAGACGTAGAAAGAGGAAGGAGCCAAACTGTCATCTTCACCGACTCCGGCCGAGAATTCACGCTCGATGTCGCCGATCTTAAATCAGTCGTCGGGGGCGCGCTGCTGGCACGGCCGTATCGCCATCATCCCAGGAAAGAAGCCGCCTCGTAACTCAACTGGCGGCAACGACACGCGCGCACACACTCGTTCTCTTCGACGGCCGTCGTGACGACGCTGTATACACGAGGACTTTGCCGAAAGTCCCTCTCGGCCTTGATTTCTTGCGACTCTTTCCGCCCTTTTCTGACCTCTTATTTCTTCTAGGCCATCTGATCCATCCGACTCGCTTTAGTCTCCCCACTTGACTTTATTGTACAGCCAAGACAACCAAGGAAGAGAGGGAGAAAGAAGTAGAAAATCGAAAAAAACAAAAACAAAAAAACAACAAGAGAATGTTGGGGATGAAATCTATTCGACAATCCGTGGGGAATACACGGCCGGCGTCCGCCTCTTTTATGCGTTTGAAGTTCCCTGTGCCCAGTTGCAACTACCAGTTCTCTCTGGAAAATCAGGGCAAATCCCTTGCCTCCTCCAATAAAAAAAAAGATGAAGAAATAAGGCCTAACAGCATGGCGTCGCCTAGACTTGACTGACATACGACATCCATCGATCGATTCCCCGCCGCCTGGCTGTACGAGAGGAGGCCTGTATGAGACGTGTGTATACATATATATATGGAAGTGAACGGGTTTCTGCTCACACAACTCTTCGGCCACCGGTCCACCTCCAAGTTTGTTCCAGATGGGAAACGGGCATTTGAGAAAAGGCGGCTCCATTCCGTGTATTGGTGCTCATCATCACGCGAGATCATTCCGCGTTGTCGGGATGAACATGGGCACCAGTCCGCGACGATGACGATTTGAAGTGGGTATCGCATCCTTTTGCTCGTCCGTTCTCCTCACGCGCGGCCATCGACTGGCCTTTGATGTTCGTCGGACGCAGCGCGTGCAATTGTCGGATATGAGCCAGTCGCTCTTCTTCCCGCTCGAAATGACGGCCGCAGTGATGGCAGCGAAAGGCCAACTCTCCAGTGTGCGACTTGAGATGAACCTTGAGCGCTGCCGTGCTGCTATAGAGCTGCTCGCACTCGGGGCACCGGTACTTAACGGCCGACGCGTCCGATTTCTCATTCGAAGGTTTGCCTAATGAGATGATCGTAATCCGTAACGAGATCACACTAAAACTGCACGCAACACTATAGCATACCTGATTGTTTAGGATGCTCGACAGCCTGGTGATACAAAAGCTCAACTTTAAGGCGGCATTTATAGGAACAAGAAACGCAACCCAAGGCCAAGGATTCCGACGATTCCATCGCTTGGCAACCGGCTCGTCTGAAACAGTTTTTTTTTTTTTTTTTTTAACATAGCAACGATTAATAAATACAACTCAGAAACATTCAAACCTGTGCGCTGAAAGTTGTTGCTTCAAAGCAAAAGTGGTACCGCAGCGGATGCATCGCGGAAGAAGGTCCGGATGATCCGACACGAAGTGATTTTTGAGGCTGGCTAAGTCGGTGAACTGCTTATAGCAATGTGGGCAAGATCGGAGTCGCACTGTCGCACCGTAGGAGCCGCGCTTTTTGGTAGCTACATCACGATGCTCTTGTGTGGACCTGTGTTTCGTTACTTCCGCTTTAGTACAAAAGCCTAGGTTACAGATCAGGCATCGATAACGAGTCTCGTCACTAGGCGCAGCTTGACAGCTGAAACGGTGATGAGTAAACGACCAGTTTGATGATGTGCTGAAATCACAATAGGTACAAGAATAGGTTTGGCTGGAATATTGGGTCAGCATATCGGACGGAACGGCGTGATCCAACGTCAGGTGTTTATTGAGCGCTATTCGGTAGCGGAAGTTCACTGGACTGTTTTTTGAACTACACAGGTGACAGTGAATTGGTTCCAGTTTGCTGACGATGAGCGCCACCGATTTATGAACAATTCGAACACAACTGAGGTGATTTTCCGATGCTAAATGAATTTTCATGCTGTCGTTATCCAGCTGGCCAATCCGACACAAGCTGCAAAAATATGTCCCTCCACCGCGGCGAACAGAATCGACGCGATCGCTCTCCAAATGCTGTGCACTATTCCAATGAACTAAGTGTTGAAAGCAAAAAGGCAATTAAAGTGATGTCCAATGAAAAATATGATGATTAAAATACTTAATAGATCTGCATGACAATGACAATAAAAGCGACAGAGCCGACACTGAAATGGTGCTTCCAACACAATCACGTGTATGTTCTCCAGAATGCAACTATCTCGAGCCGGATGCTTCCGGCAGCGGGAAACGTGATAGCGTGATACCAAATGCTTGCCGAAATGAGGTCTGGGTACCCAAACCGAGCAGGTGGGACAACGTTGAGCACTTCTTTCTGCCCTCTTCTTTTGCTTGTTTATCCACCATGGATCATCGACATCTTCGTCATCTTGCAGAGCATCTATTTCTTGTTCAACTAAATCAACGCGCGCAACGTCCGGCTTATTGCGTCTCAGCCCGTACTTGGAATCATCGGAGGTTGTCAGCTGTTGAGCGGTCCGTTTGAAATGCAGCTCCGATTGAAGGTGTTTCTCGAAAACGACGCGGCCCGTCAGACGACGATTGCACGGCTTACAGTGGTATTCGACCGAAGAGCCGGCCTTGTGGATGACGCGCGGCTTGAGACCAGGCATCCACTTACCTCGCGAGGGATAAGGTAGCTTAGTTGATTGTTGGCTGGAAATGCATAGATCATCGCTAGTCGAGTCGGTCACCGTTTCATTTGAGAGGTTGACTTTCATTTCGGTGCTTGGAACTTCCAAATTGGCGACCAGTTCTGGGCTGCTGAAGGACGAGATGATGTCATTAGCCACTAAAGCTGAATTATCTGTAATATCTTCGTTGCTCGCCAATTCAGCAGCGGCTGAATCATGGGATGAATTGAGATCAGTCGTTTCGACAACAGGGAAGTTCGAGTCATTTGGATCGTCAGTTTGCATTGATTCACTTCCGGATTTCAATGGGTCAGTGGAGGCGACTAGGGGTTCTGTGGACCGACGTGGGCGCTGCCGATTTGATTCAGTTCCTTTACAGCTCTGAAGTTCCAACAAGGAGAAAAAATCGTCAGCTCGCAGTGGTTCCTCGGCATTAATGTCATTTGCCCATGTGGTCGAGGAAACCATGCACAATCCTAAGTGACTCATAAAATCATCGGCTGCGTTATCGACCGACAGGTCGGTCACCAGTGGGTTTTCGTTGACATGACGAGATTTGTAACATTCTTCCATGTGGTTGGACGAAGAAGAAAGAATTGGGTCTGACCTGTTGGAACTCTTGGATGGTACATGAAGATGATTTCTTATACTAGAGGAACTGTTGTTTCTTGCCATGCTGAGGTAAGATGTATTATTGGGAATTATCCGATCTTGTTGTTTTGTGGTTGAATGGCACTTCTGTCTCCGATGATGGACATAGTTGTCTAAACCAATTATGGTGAGACGACAACGCAAACAGTAATGTGTGTCCTCTTCTTCCATGGTGTCCAAGCTCTTGTCAATTCTTACTTATTTTTTAGCTACTCTAAAGTGCTACAACCAGACATTACTGGGATAAACAAAAAGAGATGCGAATATACAGTACTTAGCTGGCTCACGGAGCTGCAGATACACAGACACATACAAGCCAGCTATTTTCTTAATGTCTTGTGTTATTACTTGAATAAAATAATTATCCATAGAATTCAACGTGGATTTTTGTTAGCACGTCGGCTACAGAAATCCCGCCTGTAGTCATGTAATCTTGTTGACACTGTGTTTTGACATCGGCACAAGAAAAACAAACGCGATGACAGCAGACGACTGATAACTTTTCGTTTTCGTTGGTTCGGGATCACTCCATAGATGTCAGGTCATTCACAAAAATACAACTTTTTTTTTGTAATTCGAAAGGCGGAGCAGTAGAATTTTCACAACAAATCGGCATATTGGCCAAATACTTACAAAAACGGAACATTAAAAAAGCTCAGAGTGGGACAGAAAAAAATGGACTTATTTCGTAAATATAACCAAAAATTGTTTGCCATAAGTGTCTTGGTCATTTGAATGCTGTTTGATTTACAGAGCCCTACCTTGTGGACTGAAATGTGTAGACGAATGAAGCTCCGCCTTCAAACCTTCGCCCTTACCACCGCCCAGTGTCGTAGTGCTGGTTTCTTTCTGTGGCGTTGGTGTGTCGTCATCGAGATCGTAAAATAGGCTCCTCCCCTTTCCTTTCGGGCTGCGGCTGTGTGGGAAAAACCTGCCGTCAAGGGCGAAGAGCGCCAAGGCGCCCGATTCAGTGCTTCTCGCGGCGGCAAAGTGTTCGTACGTACGGACAGAGTCGGCCCCTAAAACACACATAGCACAGCACAGAAGGGGTTTACAAACTTGACGGACCATCCGTGCTGTTTCTGTTGTTGATTTCGGTCCATCACACACCATCAATCCCGATTTGTTCCAACTTGTGGTTACATCCGGCTCATCCGAGTGACATTGTATTCCAGTGTGTCGTGTACCAATCTTGAAAAGAGACTCTGTGGAATTGGATTTAGTAGTTGTCATTGGGAACCAATAAATTTTTGGCAAACACCGTCCAAACAAAATCACAGAAATTTTTGCTGATCTATTTTGTGCTGTCGTCAATCATCAAATTCTCTTTGTCGTTGATTATCGTCGAATAAAAGTTTGACAAGTGAAGGAATGGTGTTGTCAGTCCGTTGCCGTTACCGCGTGGCCGGCGTGAATACATCGAGCGTGTACTGACCGGTTACCGGAACAAGTTTCGGAATGCGTTTTTGAACCAGTGCTCATCTTTTCAAAAATCAATAAAAAAAAAAGAAAGAACAAAAGCAGTTTTCGACTGTATGGGATTTGTTTGTTTTTCTGTTCTCGTTGTGCGTTTACCTGAATCGAAACCCAGTTCGATCGTTAAGTTGCCATTTTTGGTGAAAATTAGAAAATCAGTGATTTAGTGATCCACCAAGATGCCAAGGAAGAAACAGGACTGTCCAAAGCGCATGAAATGTAAGTTTATTATCTCATTGTTTTTAATATATTGTTTCGTGTGTTATCCCCCCTCACCTCCCCCCCCCCCTACACACATACACCTCTCGAACACACGGTCGATGATGGATCGGCCGATGCCGACGCAGGATGTAGTTGTTTTTGTTCCAGTGCTGTGTGTTTTGATCGGGATAATTATGTATTGTCTCATTTTATTGAGCGTCTGGCAAAAAACAAAAAGTCTAAACAGAGTTAGAGCAAGTTTACTTGACATCCAAATGAGGTTGTACCGTCGAGGCCTCCATTCGTTCCATTACAGAACGCCATAAGCAGCAACAGGTTAGTGGATGCCAAAGAGTCGGTGGTTACGCAGACCGATGGCATAATCTCTGGTCGAGATTAGAATAGGTTATAACCAGATTGTCGATGGGTGGTGTGGAACACCAGACACGTGAAGAAAATCGATAAAGCCATCGAACTGCTTTTTTCGTAGACGTTCCCTGTTTTCTACAAAGTTGACGATTTCCAGGTTGGACTGAATCGCTGTTGCATTGCGACGTGACATGACGAATGTCGTGTCACGCTAGTCCCTCGCTCGTCCACACCACAGACGGGTGTGGATGATGACGGTTGATTGGTTGGTGTTGTTCCCGATCCAGATATTCCCGTTCAGGTTCTATTGCTTTTTTCTTTCTTTGTCTCTCTTTGGCCATTTGGTTATGTCTTTTGTTTTCCGTGTGTGTTTTTCATTTTATTTTTTTGTTTTGTCTTCTTTTTCTTGCTTTGTTATCGTTGGTAGTCGTTAGTGAGATCGCAGTCCGGTTCTCTTTTTTTCTTTCTCTTTTTATTCTTCCTTTTCACGAGCAGCGACGGGCAAAAGAGCGGACGGGAGGGGTGGGCGACCCGCCGACCGTTCTCTCTCCTCTCTCTCTCTGTGTTGTTCAGCTCTGGCTGCTGTTGTGTGCCTGACGTGCGGCGCATCATCCATCAATCGGGACGCGGGACCATAGCGTGGCTGTCACTCACTTATCAATGGCCGGGCGCAGCCCGTTCGTTCGCTAGCTGCGCTCAACCACCCCTTCACTCTGTACGAGCTCTGGGTTCAATCCATCCATCTGAAACTGTCTCGTCCAGCAGCATCGAATCCATCACATTCCGGACTCTCTTTTCTCTCTCGACTCTACTCTCTCTCTCTCTCTCTCTTTCTGTTCGTACTCTTTTTCGATCGGCTCTTTTTTTTTTGTTATTATTATTATTTCATTTTTCTATATATTCCCCTTTCTTCTTCGTCATCGTTCTCTTCTTTTGCCGTACTTTTGTGCAGTGTATTTTGACCGATTTGATAGCGGCACAGCTGATGAACTAGATGAGTCATCGCCTGCTAGTAGTTGTCGTGCTGTGCAATGGGCTTTTTGAAACGCGCATTTCACCGGCAGTTTGTAGCGGAAGCGCTCATCTTTGATTGGTTGGCAAAAAAAAAAAAAAATACGTTTACGTACCGAGGCTATACGTGTATTATACCGTTAGCGACAGCAGCAGTAAGGGTGGAGCGGGATGGAGTTGTCTATCTATATCATCCGTTTGCTTCTACTGACTGACTGGCCTGCTGGCTGCTGCTTGCTTGCTGTGGCTTTAGCTTCGGATCATCCATCTCGGTCACCATCCGTCACTGGAAGCATTAGCTCTGGTCGCCATCATCCACCTCCCTCCCTCTAGTTTTTCCTTTTTTTTTTTCTTTTGCTCTGTGTCATTGTCTCGTTTTTCGAATACACTATCCGCCCGCGTGCCAATATCTCTCATGCCAAACCGTGAAAAAGGAAGAAGAAAAAAAAAGATCGAAAATTGTGAAAAATAGAAAGAAAAAGATAGCCCTCATCATCGAGGTCGGCCATTTGATTGGATCAGAGGCGAGAGAGAGACTTTCACTAGGCGATTGATGTCGACTTTCAAAATGGTGGAGAAAAATACTTTGTCTTCTTTTGTGCGGATCACTGGTGTACTAAACTTGGGCCTCTAGCTCTCTCTCTCTCTCTTGCGCGCTGTAAGTGATGGTCGGATGGCCATCCATCATCAATCCATCGTCAGGGAAAAACGGGGCTCCTCCGCGTTGTATGTAGGGTCATAAATTACCCATCTTTTTTATACATTTTTTTTTTGTGTACGTACTGTACTGCGTCTCGAAGAGGTCGTCGCCTCGACATGTACCCACATACATAGCTGGTTAAATTCTACTGGCACATACCCCCTTCAATTTTTCCCATCTAAATGCGTGTGCGAATACCCGTGCTCTCCAACTCCTTTCGGAAACGTATCACTCCATTGATTGATAGGCTCCTAAAAAAAAGGGCAGGAAAAAAAAAATCAAAGGAATTGAAAAAAAAAAAAAAAAGTATAGGGTACAAGGTGGACGTTGGGTGCCGAAGAGGTCTTTTGTATTTTCTATCTGTATATCTACCACGTAGAGGGAAGCCAATCTATAAAAAGAGGAGATCGTTTCATCCTTACCGCTTTGGTATTTTTTTTTTTTTTAACTTTTTCGCTGGCGTATATATATTAAATACGCTCATGGGAATCGAAACCAGCCCGTTTGAGTGGTTGGTTTTTAGTGGCGCGCCGTTTGAATTACGACCACACCGCCCCCTTGATGTTCTTCGGCGCTTTCCTCGCGCGCGCAGCTCAACACAGACAGGCACACACGCAGACACATACCGCGGCGTTGACCTTTTTGAACAAGCCGAAGTTGTTTCAGAGTCATCATCAGAAGAAAAGAGAGAAAACAAAACACAAACAAAAAATGTTCGATGCCGCCATGTAAAAAAAAGAAAGAACGAGAGACGGTTGGGTTTGTGCGCTTCAGTGATAAACCATTTCATATCGCCTTCTTTCCGTTCTTCCATCACGTGCAAAAAAACGAAACGTAGATAGAATTATGCGAAAAACTTGCAGATAAAAAAATAAATTTCAACACTCAGCTGCTACCGTCTGCGCATAGTAGAACACCTGCATGAACCATTTTTTTTTTGTTTTTGTTTTCTTACAAAAGAAATAGTTGACCATGTATTTTGTCTTGCTGCGTATATGCCCCTCGGAAGCCATGGAACAGCAAAAACTCCAGGACAGAAAGAAAAAAAAAAACGATCATCCGTCATCTGTAAGGTGGTTGTTGTATTTTCCCCTTTTCGTGATCTTTTCCACACGTACACATTCCTGACTCTGAATATGGTTCCGGTTGGAGAGGGAACTGCGGGAATGAACTGCATTGGCATTGAGCGACAATGATGTCAGATTAAATATCATTACAAAGGTCTTTTCCCTTTTATTCCGTGACCGAGTCGAAACGGAGAAGAAGAAGAGAAAAAAAAGAAAAAAACAAAACAAGAGAGAATTTTTTTTTAACGTCATTTAATCGGTCGTGTTTTGAAATCATCATCAAAAAAGATGGCAAGAGCACGACGGCAATATCAAAGGCTTTCTCGGGGAATCGTTTAGTTATCGACTTGATGAGTTCCAGGGAACCAGTGGGAAAGAAATGGAATGGCTCATTGTTCCAATGGGTTTTTGTGGAGCAAAAAGGGGCGTTACCGGTTTTTCTTCTTTCGTCTTCAACTAGAAAATTTATGCATCCTCCTCCTCCTACTTCAATCTTGTTGCCGACCCGTAAGAAATATCGAAGACTAAGAAAAAAAAAAAAAAAAACCGCGCAAGCCGTTTGTCGATCATTTTTTTTTTTTTTTTTTCATAAAGAACCCCTCTCATTTTCTTTGCTACTCTTTAGTTGATGGACTAGCTCACATCCGCCCACCACTTCCATCTGCGGTCGTCGCCTGATTGAGGTGCTCATTCACGGCCGTGTCATTTTCTGATGGATGTTTTTTTTATATTCGACGTTCTTTTTTATATGCAACAATAACTAGCGGGCGCTATACAATAACAGCCGTTCAAGCCAAACACCACCAATAACAAATAGAAGCAAAAAGAGAGAGGGGGGGGGGAATAAAAAGGAGCGTGAAAAATGTTAAATCTTTCTCGCGTTCGCCTGACAAGAGGGAAATGCTTGTTTGGTTTTTTGGGTCTTTTGCGGTCGTGCGAGCCAAAGAACAGACACACACACACACACACACACACACACGTATGACCGCAAAAGAAGATGAATGTAGGGAGGGTCCTCGCTACCAGTCGCCGACACACTCTCTTCTTGTTTTTCAATACGATCTAATAACTCTTTATTTATGGATTGAACGCGGACGCAATCAAGGTTTTTCCCTCTCTCTGCGTATTAGTATGCATTTAATAGAAACAATAGATGATGGGAAGACAACGAGCGAATGAAAAATAGGAGACCAGTCAACAATAATGGCTATTTATTTTTCTTATTTTGTTGGTTGAAGGGAAAATGTGGAAATTCAATTGTTGGCGCGTCGCTCTTTTACAACTCTCCAATTTTGAAAGGAAAAAAAAAAAAATGTTTCTCTTATTTTTGTTTCGTCTCATTTTCTCAGAGCAGTCAGGCCTTTGGGCAATATTTCTATAGACATAATTTTTCTTCGTCTTCCTTTAGCATGCCTTTGATTAGCCTTGTGAGCGAGGGAGAGAGAGAGGGGAGGAGAGAACGGGGTGATTTATTGCGCGTAACTGGCAGCTCCAACAGTTCTGGCAACTCACATAACACAACAGAGAAAAGGAGAGGCCAAGGAGAGACTGGCAGCTCTCTTTTTTCTTTTTGCCTCTTTGACTCTCTCGTCAGTATTTTTTCACTGACGTTTCAGTTCAACCTCCCTCGGCGAGCTTGCGGTCGTTCCTTTTCTTTTGGTTAATTATTCGAAATAATCATCATAATAGCCATATACCTGGACCAGCAGCAGCATCTGCCGCTCGGTTCCCAAGACAAATATTTCTTTAAAGTGAACGGGTTCTCTCTCTCTCTCTCTTCTTGTGTTTCTCTTTTGGGAGCCGTTCATCAGTCGTTCAACAGGTAGAAGAAGAAGTAGACAAAAAAAAAATAGGCAAGGATGAAAAAAGAAAAGAAGGGGGCCGGATGTGTCGTTTTTTATTGTGTCTATGCGTGTGTGTGAAAGCGTCCTGTCTGTTACACGAGATAGATAGCTCTGGGCGCGGGAATTTCTTCTTCTTTTTCAAATTCAATAGTCGTAAATTAGTTGAGAGCCGCGACGTGCAGTTAATATACTACCACTGCATTCACTGTGTATGTGTGTGTGTGTTGCATTTACGTGTATGCATTTGTAATACCGTAATGGATGAGAACAAGCATTCGTCTATAGATATACATTTACGTTGTACCTGCTAGTATATCAAGTGAGCGGCCCAGTCTATTAAAAGTCGTGCCTCATTCCAACAGGTGACGGGCGTGAACGTCTTTCACACATTGCCCTAATCGTCCGTTTCTCTATTCTTTCCCTATTTTTTTTTTCGTTCCATTATTTTTACTTCTCATTTTCTTCGTCCTTTTATTTGACGTCAAGTGAAATCGCCCTCGTTTTGAAAATGCCGTTTATTTTGATGGCACTGCCACAATGGCGATGATTCATTCGTTTTCTTCAACGTCGCCATATTAGCCATTGGATGTGGGTACGTAGGACCAAGGCTTTTTGTGGCGGGGGGCACAATTGGAATTCGAATGGCATATGACGTTCGGCTAATGTCCCGACAGCTGCGTCTACAGCCACCGACCGTCAATCAATGACGTACTTGTCTCATCTGGGTACAGAAACGCGCGACACGGATCCGGAACAGCAGCGACCGGTGGAAGGGCGGAGATTCTTGTATGTTAACTGGGAAGGCAAGACACACATAAAAAAAAAAAAGCGGACAAGGAGTGGTAGCAGACAGTGTTATATGGATATGGTGTTGCAGCCAAACAATGGTCCCCTTCTCCGGTAGACGTTTTTATCGAGCTATTGAGACCCATTACACGTGTGTGTGTGTGCGTGTGCGCGCGCGCATCAGCCTGCCGAACGCGTTCATTTTATCCGGGACGATTTCATTTCTGTTTACTTTATCACATTTTTTTTTCTGGAAAAAAAACAAACAAACAAAATAAAAATATGGCACTTTTTTTCTTTTTTTTTTTTAAAGGAGCAAGGTAAAACATCTTTTGCTTGTCCTGCTCTGAATGATGGATGTCGAGGCCAAAGACGATTTGGACTCCAATCTATATCATGTCAGTTTTACATTCGTGGGCATCCTTGCAATTCTTCTCGTTATTTTTCCCACGTTTTCTTATTTTCAATTCCTTTTTTCTCTCTCTCTATTGTCCGTAGACACATTTACCATTTTTTTTCTTGTTTCGAAATAAAAGAAAGCCATTTCATTTATTTTTTTTTTTTTCGTTGTTGGATTGAGTGTAGTCTACACTGTTTGGTAGTTCACAAAGAGAGAGATGGAGAGTACGTAGTTTGTGGGGTGGTGGTTTGTGGGCCGTGTCTTGCGCGACGGCCATCAATCTGTCGCGGGAGCGCGTCTCGTCGTTTGGGGCCTACGACAGACAGGACCCCTTCATTCTCTTTTTCAATGCAAAAAAGCCCTTTTCCCCCTTTTTTTTTTTCCTATTTTCTCTTGTGTAAAGTAGACGAGAAATTTAGGAGAGGGGAGACGAAGAAAAGCGAAGAAATAAATCGAATAGAAGAGTTTGAAGAAGTGACACGGAAAAGGGAGAAAGAAAAAAAAAAAAAAAAAAAAAAAGGGAGAGATATGGGGCGCTGTGTGCAGGACGTATAGTGCTGCTCGTCGCAGTTACTACTGGAACGGTGGGAGGGTTTCCAGAAGACCCGGAGCGCTTGGAGGCCAGATGGTAGTAGTGAAAAGAGACAGTAAATCTTCGTCGCCCGTCAGTCGTTCCTCTGTCTCTGCTAGACGCGGCTAGCATTGCGCCGTGCTGGTCTCTCTCTACGGTTCTCTATCTATCTAAAATGTTTGGCTTGCTGGCTGGCTTTTTTTTTTTTTTTTTTTTTTTTTTCGCAGCAGCAGCTTTGATACGCAGACAGAGACGCACATTTCCAAACGGGTGACAACGTCAGTCCATAAAGCATTTGGGGAGCAGCAGCACTGCTGCTCGCCCCGGCTCGATGGGTTACATCCATAAATAGTCTGTCACCCTTCACAGTACAAACGGTGGGGAATAAGAGGACTCTGAAGGAAAGCGGAAAAAGAGGGGGGAAACGCACAGGGCATATATACCCGTTCGATTCGTTCGTCTTACAGCACTGGCACCACCCCCGCCTGCTATATCCCACCCCGCATATTGACAATAGAGAGGACATTTATCTCGTATGGCTATTGGATACACATAGAGAAAGAAAGAAAAAAAAAAAGACAGACAGAAAGGCTGAAAAAAAAGAGAGAGAGACTGTGTGATATATCGCTCAGGAAATAATGATTTCCAGCTCTGTTGGGCTTGGCTCTCTCTCTCTCGATTCATTGGAGCCGGCCCCCATTGAATTAGCCATAAATCTATCACGACTTTGTTCTTTTTTTGTTTTGTTTTGTTTTCTTTCCTTTTT
This sequence comes from Daphnia carinata, assembly GCF_022539665.2. Taxonomy (NCBI): domain Eukaryota; kingdom Metazoa; phylum Arthropoda; class Branchiopoda; order Diplostraca; family Daphniidae; genus Daphnia; species Daphnia carinata. Next base: position 10,350,777 of record NC_081333.1, read on the forward strand.
CGTTATATCCTTTTGGCCGTGCCACCATATCTTCTAGCTCTTATGTGTCTATGTATGTACACTATAAATATATGACGTGCTCGTCAGACTGATAAATGCCCTATGCTGCTGTTGGAGTGACGCACATGTTGGAAAGAAAAGAATGGATATGTCGCAGAACAAGAAAACGACAGAGTTTGTTCATGTCTATCTGTTATATGCTCGTCTACGGACGATTCCGCTACCCGTCCGTCAACGTCTTTTGCTTACTAAACATCACATTGGAAGGAGAACTGGACTCTCGTTCTATATCACTTGGAAGCTTTAAAAAAAAAAACTGAGATTTTGTGTGTGTGTGTGTGTGTGGATCGACGCGCACAAACTTCCAGAAGGGGCTGTCGACGCTGACAGATTTACTAACTGACAACGTCCAACAGCCAGAAACCAGGAGCATAGTTTTCTTGTGTGCCTGTAACGCGCTCTGTGTGAAAGAGACCAAAGAAAATGAGAGTAAGAGTTTGTGCGTGTGTGTGTGTATGTGTGTGAAAAAGAGGCGAGAGCAATCTGTGTTTAGAACTTTCTTCTGGTATGTTGCCTGTGTGTGTAATCAATCTGTCCAGATTTTTCTTTTTGGCCACTCTTTCTCTCTCTTTCTCTCTCTTGAGATGTCTAGCTTGTGCCTCTCTATATATACCGTCTCGGTTATACTCACCGCGTGTTATTATACTGTTGCGTCTCTTTCGGCTTTGACGTTACTGTATAAATACCAGGTGATTGGTTGGCTATCAATGAGTTGTTGCTGCCTGATTTGAGCGGCTGCCGACTGGATGAAATGTGTCTGTTTGGACATTTTTTTTTTCTCGCCTTCTTAAAATAAAAGGAAAGAAGAAGAAGAAGAAGAAGTTGTAGCAGGCGTTTTTACGTACAAGACAGCTTCTGGCGAACTGGACAAACAAATCTCCACCCACTCTCGCGGGCTCGCTTGATTTTGTTTGGTTTCTCTTTTTTTTTTCTTTTTTTTTTTGGCGTTCGTCCTTCGTGTGATGACCCATACTTGCACCAACGGTCCCGTACAGTACACAGGAAACACGCGCACTTCGGACTAACTACTGGTTTTCAGGTGCGCTCAATGACAGACACGCAACAGAAACACCAACAGCTACTCACGTCAGTCGATGATGTGGGCGCTCCGTACTGGGGCTCCTCGTCACGTTCCCTATGTCCTCCTCCTCTTACTCGGACTGTTTGTTCGACACATCTGTAAACACTGTTAGCGGCTTTGTGGGTCTTGTTTTTGCTAGCTTGTTCACCATGATTTTTAAAGACCCAAACGAAGAAGAACGGGCAAACAGTATACCCCACCGAAGACAAAAAAAAAATCACAAGAATATAAAAAACAAAACAAAACAAAAAAAAAGAAGAGTACAAACAAGTCGCAGAGATGAGACAGGTGCTTGTTGACTAGTCGAAAGACCATCCACAAAGTTCACCAATCTATTCTTTGATATCTTGTTTTCTTCTTCATCTTTTTTTATTTTCCGTAAAATGCCATTGTCAACTTTCGTGTTTCCTCTTCTTCTATTTGTCTTTTGATCATTTCTTTTATTCATGTCGACAGCACCGGTAACCGGTTTGGTCGGTCTATTTGGTCCAACACGCAAGTTGAAAAGGAGAATGCCTTTTTCTTTCTTTTTTCAACACGTCGCCATTATTGACTCTATATGCTCTTTCTCTTACCGTCTGCCTTTCTCGTTTCCCCCCTCACTGGCAGACTGATCTACCCTTATTCATGCGATAGATGGATAGATAGATGTTTTGGAAGACGGTCCATCTTAGGATGGACAACTTGGCCGATCGAGAACTGTCTGTCGATTGTATGACGGTTGACCACGTCCTACAACACTATCGAGATTGATGAAGTGAAACTTGTCTCGTGATTGATCCAGTCCTCGACCGGTTTCCCTTTTCTTTTCCGATCGAAAAGTCTGTTTCAGGTGTTTTGTCTGCCAATTGTACCAAATGATAGTTCGATTATAGCAGCTGATGGCTAGCTCTCTTCGTTCACCGTTTCGTCGTCTGTTTTTCAAGTATAAAGAACAAAATGTGTCGTTTGCTTTCCTTTCGATGAATTGGCCCTTTTTGGCACCTTTGGCTTAGCAGCGTAAGCACAAGAGGATGAATGCTCTTTTCTGTGTGTGTGTGTGTGTGTGTGTGTGTGTGTGTGTGTGTGTGGATGATGATGCACACGACCCCAAACGGATGCATCATTTGGTATTTCTTTTTTCTTTTTTGACTCTCTCTTTTTGAAAAAAAAAAAAAAAAAAAAAGAGGGAAGGATGAGAGCGAGAAGAGTTACGACCCGGTGTATGTAGCCTGTCTCATTAAAAAGAGAAAAGAAGAGGGACGCTTCAGAGGACGAGGACCCCATCACATAACACACCAAAAGAGATGTGTGCTGTTTCTTCGTCTTCTTCGTTCCTTCCAAAAATATTTATACACTTAAGAAAGAGGCTCAGGTACACCACATCGAGTCAGGAGGGGGGCCTTCTCCACACAGACAAGAAGAGAAAAAGAAAAAAGAAAAAAAAATAACAACGAAGGCTATTTTTGTGTAGTGTACTCATGTTCGCCATGAAACCTACCCTGCCGGGAGGGGGGCAATTTGCGTACCTGTCAGGTGACATAAATCGTCTTACGCTCTACATTTTTTTTTTTCTTTTCTGTTACGGCTGTGAAATGTGGAAGGTGATGGTGCAAGAAAGAAAGAAAAAAAAAAAAAAAAAGAAAGGTACACGTTAAAATCACAATGTGGATGAGAATGTGTTTTGAATGTTGACGCGTCCTCGTCATTGCCGGTGTGCCGCACCCATCCGATCAATTCAAGATGTGTTGATGCAAATGACAAGGCATCACACGCAAATCAAAAATGGCGTTTTGTACACGGTCATGATTGGACAAGTGAAGATGAAGAAGGATGAATCCTCCTCCCCCTCCCCCCAAAAAGAAGTTACCAAATAGAGGCATAAGTTGCGCAATGATAAAGAAAACGGAAACAAGACTGAGAGAAACAAAAATCAAAAGGAAAGGTAAAAAAAAAAAAAAAAGAGGAATCTTTTTCACATGTCGGCGATCCTCCCTTCTCATCTGTCTAGCAGACATAATGGCTCTCTGACATGGAATCATCGTCGAGTATATAATCGACTGTCTTTAAAAAAGACAAAAGCAAAAAAAAAAAAAAAAGAAAAGGAGAGAATCGAAATTTCGAGTTGATTAGTGTGACCCGTTGATCCTCTTCTATCCCCCCCCCCATTGAAACAACCCAAGAAATCTATTGATTGATATAGGTGGTAATTCGTTCGGCGGGTCAGCCCTCCAGAAAAATAAATAAATGCAGGGCAGGAAATGAGTTTTTCCTTCTTTTTTTTTTTCGAGTTCAAGTTGCATGACCAGTTGTCGTTAACATTTTTCTCCCTACCAACGACCAACCTCTAAAGAGCAAGACACGCATTATTGGGTTAGGAAAAAAAAAAACTCCAAATCCTCGAGTGTTAAAAGGTTCTGACCGCTTGCAATAAGCTCCATCATTTTCTCTTTCTCCCGCAGTGGGTTACCTCCTCTTTTTCTCCCTTTTTTGTGTACGTACAGTATGTGATTTGCTCAAGTTGTGCCGACTGTTTTTGAGAAAGAAAGAGCGGGGAGCGCCTCTTCTTTTTCTTTCAGGTGAGGCTTCATTTAGGTATACATGCGTGTCTCGGTGATGTCACACGCACACGGGGCTATATGCCGGTATCATACCGACATCGTTTGTGTCAAAATGAAAGGAGGAAGAGACAAGAACCCCTCTGTGAACGATGCTTAATGAGTACCCTCCTCCTACCTTTTTATAAGGAGGGCGGAGTCAGTAAATTCCTGGTGTGTCGATTGTTGGTCACACACAGATACGCTAACAGACGATGGCGGGGTTCGAGATGGAATTTCTTTTTCTTCGTTCAAAATTTGTGTGCAGTGAGCGTTTGTGTACGTTGCAGTCCGGCACTGAAAGTCGTTTACAGGTTGCGTGCCGTCCGGCTGTTATACATATCCATTTATTCGCCAGACGGCGGCGGCGGGCTCTTTTGACAGACAGACAAGAAAAGAAGGCGCTTGACGTTTAAATAACTCCTCCTTTTATACATACAGACACACACACACACACACACACACATGTATATAAGGGACTGGAGTCTTTTAACCATCTTTTGTATTTCTCCCACGCGATGAACGGCCAGAGTGAGAACGTTCTTATGGACTCTTCTCTTGTTTTTCTCTCTCTCTCTCTTTATTGGACTCTTTTTTTTTTGTTTTTTTTTGTTTTTTACAGCGAGATGGAGGATAAGAGGTTGTGATCTTGTCAAGTGACGTCAGCCCCACTGCTAGAGAGCTAAAGCAGCAGCACGAGTCACTTTTGTACTTGACGGCCTCTTGTACATTATCCGTTTGATTTTGTTCGCTTGTTCCCATTTGTGGTCCTTCCTTATTTGACTAAACACATATACGTACGTATATATATATATATATCGTAGAAGGACTTGCTATGTACGTTAACTACATATATTGTTGTAAAATAAGAGGGGCAAGCCGCCGCGCACCCAACACTTTGATGAAGAAGTTTTTACCCCCGGTGGTGGTCTGCTTCTTCCACTTTGCTAGCGTGTTTTTCTTTTTTTTTTTTTTTTTTTTTGTCTTTTCTTTTGCTTCGGGTTTTTGTATTCTGACATACCCATCTTGAAATAGAACCTCACTCAATGCGGCCACAGCTCTTCTTTTTTCTCTCACTTTCTGGCTTTTCTTTCACTATGGCGCTGTTCAGCTAATAATAGTTGAAAACGGTTCAAAATAGTTGAGAGGCACAAGAAGAGCTATATATTTTGATGGACTCGAGACGAGTGGCGTCAGACACGCAGAAGAAAAAAGAAAAAAGAAAAGAAAAAAAAAAACGCCACTTGAAAGCGAAAGGGCGGCTGAACGAGAGCGGAATGCGTCTTTTGCTCTTTTTCATCTTGTCCTTGGATTGATGACCGGCCCCTGGACACCACTCGCCTCCAATCTTTCATTAATAATGGTGATGGTTTTTCGTGTCGTCTCTGCAGCCAAGAATGCGGTTCGCAATGATGTCCAAGGGCGACGCTACGATTGTGTTGCTTCGTGACCGCCAATGCGCTGAAACGAGCCACCCGCACACACCGGCACGAAAATAATGAGCATTCAAAGTTCGGCCGTTTCTTTTTCGCACCTATGGGCGTGTCACGATACAACCGTTGACACCGTCATTTTCTATTACCTTACATTCATTTTATCTCTTTTTTTGTGTGTGTGTGTTATTTGGTTTACGCTTTTATTTAGGTGTTTTTTCCATTTTTTTTTTGTTGTTCTCGTTGGGCCGCATGTGTAGTGACGAAAAGGCGAAAGATAGTAGAGTTTACCTACACATGTGTGAAGCAAAAGCGGCAGTTTTTTTTTTTGTTTGTTTCCAGATAGCCGAAAGACCCTAGTAATCGTCAACTTGTAAGACACGCGTTCAGAGCTGACGTTTGAGGTGTTTCGACATTGCGCCGATAACGCGCGGACTGGTCGAATCCCTATTTGGTCAAAGCCGATGCCGTCTTTCTTTTTCTTTCCCGTCCCTCTACTGGTTTCCCGTCTGCCTATGAAACCATTGTTCCTCTTGACCCCTCATCTTGGTATTCGGATTCCCCCCCCCCCCCCCCCATTTTTTCATTCCTTTTCTAATTTTTCTTTCCCCATCTCGATTCTTGTCAAGTAAGCGAGCGTGCATTTCGTGGAAAGAAACCTCATGTCCGCATCCTGGCCCGCCCAGTTTTTTTTTTTCTCTTATTCGTTGCTGAGACCCGGCAATGCAAGAACAAAGCTGTTTTGGTTCCGTCCAATCATCATCTAACGTGTACATGTGTGTGTCTGATTCAGCATTGTCAGCTGCCCCTTTTTTTTATATTTTATTTTGTTGTCTTTCGTTTTTTTTTTTTTCATTTTCGTACTCACTGATTTCTCGGTTCACTCCACTCGTATTCCCCGACTGAATTCAAATGCTGCGGCCTCGATGTGTATGCGATGGCGGCTTTTCGCCGCCTTTTTTTTTTTTTTTTTTTTTTTCTGATGAAATGAACCCGTCACCAACAGCCAGCCCTTTCTTTTCCCCTCTTTTACCTTTTTGTCTGCCGTCATTTATTTCATTTTGGCCGTGCGTATCTTTCTTTTTTTTTTTTTTTTTTTGTGCGCATGGTTCACTGGATTTCGACTCCCGACTAGTCCCGTCGTCTGCTTGCCAAAGATAACTTACCCATTGCATTGAATTTCTTTCTCTTCTCGATTTAATGAAACTTTTCTTTAAACTACTTGACGTCACTAGTCACACAAAAGCGTCTGACCCTTCATATTTTTTTTTTCTTTCTTTGTGTAGAACGGGGTGATGGGGGATCACGTTCTTAGTGTAGCGATATCGATGACTCCCGCACCATCTCAATCGTAAATCAATCGAATGATGAAGAAAAAGAGAGAGAGAGAGAGAGACAGATAGACAGAATTTTATTTTTATCCTTTTCTTGTTTTTGAAGGTTAGAGGATTATTAGATTTTCAACTATTCTCTGCGTGTATTTTGTAACGTCGCGGCGCTGGGGCTGATGACCGAATGATTGACGTGATCTTATCGCACGCTCACGCCGACACACACAAAAGCTCTCGCTATAGTCTCATTTCTCTCAGGGTTTTTTTTTTTTTTTTTTTTTTCTCTTTCTTCCCCCTTCCCCGCCCTTCGTATTTGACGATGGTGGCAACGTGCAGGAATTTCGAGCTCGCCAGAGATGAGCTCGTCGTTCAACTTTTAGTCGATTCGGAAAACAAAAAGAAAAAAAAAAATGTAGAAAAAAAAGGGCAGTCTTAATAAATAAAGAGGAATAAAGAAAGAAGAAGACAAGGACGAAGAAAAATGGTTTCCTTTCGGTCCGTCCCCTTTCTACAACGCCACACGAAATGTGTGTGTGTGTGTGTGTGTCTATATACGACGGGATATGAGTGACAGAGCGATTTGTTCGATCCTTTCGACTGATTGGAGGGCCAAGGTGATCTGAGCTATCGTGATCCTCGAAAACCCGCTCCATTTCAACTAGAATTTAAACAAAAAGAATATTGAAAAAAAAAAAATAAATAAAAATGCGTCATATTTATTACAAATAATTCAAAGCGGCAAGTTTAAAAAGAAACGTTTTGTTATCATTTTGTTATTTGAGGAGGCCATTTTTTCTCTCCCATCTCTTTTGTTGTCTTTTGCGTTCTCTCTCTCTTTATGTGATACAGACTATTCCCCATTTGAATTTATTTTTTTTTTTTTTTTTTTTGGGGGGGGGGGGGGGAAGAACTGCAAACGAAGAAAGATGGACGTCTCGTTGTTTGATGGGGGACACAAAGTCAAGTGGTTCTTTTTCTTCTCTCGTTCAGTCCACCAGTTCCGAGACCCCCAAACTCAATTCAGCTATTTTGCCGCATCATGAAACGGTTGCTTTTTTAACTTCTCTTTGGCCTTCTTCAACAAAACAAAGAACAAAAAACGTCCTGTTTTTTTCTTGGAGAAATCCTCTTCTTCTTACTCCGTTGTTCTCTGTGCCGGCATCGACTCGATTCTTAGACGAGAAGCAGAAAGTGGAGAAGAGAATGAAAGGTGGGAAAAGACAAGACGACAGCAAGATCAATCATAGCTTCGATGGGTCTTTAGGTAGAATCTGGAACTTTAAAAAAAACAAAAAACATATTTATATTAACTCGCAATACCACCAACTGTAAAAGAGAGGCAAACTCGAGAACAGCCCTCATCTTGTAAGTCGGACTTGTGTGTGTACGTCGGGACCCGTAACAAAAGGCGAAGAGTCACCACTTTTCCTCTAAACATGTTAAGGAATGTCTTCTCCCTTTTTTTTTTTTTTGATTTGTGTTAGGAATAAGAAGGGGAAAAAGAAATCACGATAATAAAGAGCTGTAAGCTACAAATAAAGAAACAAAACTTCCCGAAAAATAGCTTGAACCGCGCGTTACATGACTTTGCATGTTGTAGTTTTTTTTTTTTCCTCCTCCTTTCCAGACCTGCTTCATGGAACGGAAGAAAATAGGCAACTCTTTTCGGCAGGCCTCTGTGCCTCTTGTGTTTGGCGAGCGTGTTGACTGCTGCGTACACGATAAGACATCAGAAACCTTGAAAGAATCATTCGAATTCTATTGCCCTCTCTGAATTCCTTATTCGTTCAATTAAACACTTACCATCTCTCTGTAGCAGTAAGCATAATTATAATCTACAAGTGCGCGTTGTCGATCTTTGGATTGGACCCACTTGCGAGTTCTATTTACCTGGCGATACTCTTTAGCAATTTAGCGACGACTCGCATGTGTTTCTCGAACCTGTTTTGTACGTATCTGTGCGTCGAGACAAGTCCAGTCTCTCGTGTTTGTCGAGCGATGCTTGACTGAAGGGCTAATGAGACTCGTCATTTCTTAATGACTTTGAAAAAAAAAAAAAAAAAAGTCGGCCGAATCTCAATAGACAGTTGGCCCCGGTGTACGTGCGTGGCGCTTTTGTGAAACTCTTTTCTTAACCGTGTGCTTTCAAGTCTCATTATCTGAGCCCCGGCCTTTTGAACTATTAACGCGACCTCTCTCCCCCTCCACCCTCCCTACTAGTTTGTTTTCACGTCTTGTGATGCGCTCTCCTTCTCCGAGCTGATCCTCATCTATTCACGCGCTTTGCTTAGCGCTTCCGTAGTGTTTTTTTTTTTTTTTTTTTTTTTTTTTTTGCTTAAGATTCGTGCATTATCCATGCGCAAACGGATTGTCTTTTTAATTGCTACGGCTTCTCCGTCTGCGCCTAACGCGAAGAACTGTTTCAATTTTTCATAAAAATTAGCACCAATTTCCATAGCTAGGAGGCATAATTCAAATGCAGGAAAAAAAAAAACAAACTCCGTTGTACGGACACAGTGTCATCGGGTCTCTATCACGTTTTTCTTTTGGCCTTTTCTCCTAGAAAACTGAGAAAGGCCATGTGTTTTAAGCGTCTCAATTCAGGTGGGCGCAAGAAGACGGGACGTTTGATATTGAGTTACACATCTTCGAATAGTTTCTCATTGTTCTCTTCATTTCACTGGTCTCCTCTTTTTTAATTCGATGTCAAGATTCCATTAGTTGGGAGAGCACCGGTAAAGGTGGCAGTCAACCAAATTTATTTATTTATTCAAAAAAAAAAAAAAAAAACGGAGAGAAAACGAGACTTTGAATAGACTCAAGAAGACGTAAAGAAGAAGAAGAAGAAAAAAAAAATATAAGAAAAGAGGTTCTTTCGGACGGGCAATTTACGATTCAATATCTTTTGATACGCATGATATATCTCTACGAGCATTCCACTGCCAAACACGAGGAGAAGGGGGGAAAGGAGGCAAAAGCGTGCGTCATTTTCTCTCTCTCTGCTGCGCGGAACCGTGTCCGCCGTGTACGAGCGCTTTGGCCCGTCGATCTATAGTTCCTTTCGATATATTTATATCATTTTTTTTTTTTTTTTTCCTTTTCCCCCCCTTTTTTTTTTCTGGGAGGGAATGAAGAGAAGGAGGGGGGGGGCGCCGATTTGGCATCGACTAAGGGTGGTATAGAAACGAAGAGGAGAAAAAGGGCGCGCTGTCGGTCATAAATCGTCCGAGTCTGGCAGCATATCATCGGACACGGGGCGACTTGGAACCACCAGCGCTCAACCCATCGCTAGACATTTGCGCACGCCGAGCTTGTACATATAGCCTAGCCCTCTTGTGTGTATACCCCCGTATTGTTCCAGCTGCTCCGACAGGGGTTTCCAAAAAAAAAAAAAAAAAAAGGAAAAAAGAAAAGGGAAAGAGGTGAGGGGTTGGGATTGTGGCGTTTTTCGTGCTTCTCTGTTGGCGACCGTCGTCGTAACTCAGGTTGACTTGACAGTTTCATGTTGGGTTTTTGAGCTATAGAGGCAGCGAGAGAAAGAGAGAGAGAGAGAGAGAGAGAGAAACCTCACTCTTTTGGTTCTTTTTTGCTGTCCATTCTTTCGTTATTTATTTCTCTTTTCTACTTCCCCTCTCTATCCCCCAAAATTTGTATAATCTGAGAAGCGAGATAGCCGAACTGGAGTCCATGATCGATTCACAATGTGAAAATGAAACATAAAGGTGATGCGTTTGTACATGGCCGTTGTTGTTTTTTCTTCTTTTTGTTTGGACTGGCCGTGCGCGCTGGACTCACGATACCCTCGCGCTCGTTGCTCACGTCATAATTAGCATAGACCTCCAATAAAAAAGAGAACAACAGGAATCACGCTGCGGTCTTCGCCTATTCGGTTGCTTTATTTCTTTTTCTACAACTCGGCCTCAAAACGTCGATACGTCGTTCCAAAACACTGACGGATAATACTCTCAACTCCTCTACACAGTACCAACGTAACGTAACATATATGCTGGGCCCCGCCACTACGCACAGAAACACACACGTATATATTATATATGTATCTGTCTGTCGTGTGCCCAATAGTTGTTGTTTAGTTGTTGCTATTCTCCTTGATGTTTCACCCGGTTGTGAATCATATATATATCTCTCTCTCTCTCTCTCTCTCTCTCTCTCTTTCCTCCTTGATATGCTGCGCTATAGTAAAAACATATATCCATTTTTTTTTTCTTTCTTTCTTTCTCTCGTTATTCCCGGAGACTTGTCCCGCTTATTCGTTCCGTCCCGCAGCTCTCAACGCCAATGGCTTCGACGGGGGTCGCGCATCGGTTATGTTGTATATGAATGCGCTGCAAAAGGAGAAAATCTATCGCTTTTCGATTCATACATATAGATAGATGTAGAGATAAAGTCGGATGATGTATATCGTTATGGACAGACAAGCAGGCAGGGCAAGGGCGAACTAAAGTCAGACAAATTCGAGACGGCAAAAATGTATAATAAACACAAATGATCTACATGCATCATTGGCATAACATGTCGAGTTTTCTTTCTTTTCTTTTTTTTTTTTTTCATTCCCAAATGTCGGTGCGGGTGTTGCGGCAGGCCAAAAAGAGAAGGATATAGCGACAAGCGGGGGGATGGCAACCAAGCGAAATAATAGCGGGGGAGAGGTGGTCAGGGTAGGGTGGGACGCCACGGGATCGGCCAAGTCGTGCTGCACGCGGGCAGCTTATGTGTTTCCACCTTTTATCTTTTTTTTTTGTGTGTGTGTTGTTGTCCCGACCGGACTCGCGACTCCCGTCCGTTTTCTACTCAAAAAAAAAAAAAAAAAAAAAAAAGTCTTTCCTTTTCGGCTCGACAGAGTCCCTATAGTCATTAGCATAGATCGATAAATATATCGAGACATAGAGAAAAAAGAGCCATGAAGCCGAACCCCCCTCCAACTGCCCTTTTTTTTTTTCCCTACCAGTATTTATTTTTATTTTCGCATACATATGCATAACTCTTGTTGCTACATAACGCCGTGGTGTTGAATATTTCATGCAACGGGAAAACTTAATCATTTTTTCTTTCTTTTTTTTTCTTTTATTTACAGGTAAGTCGAGATGCTTTATTGATCATCCGTAGATGGCTGTCTTTTGTTTCCCTTCTTCTGCAGCCGATGCCGTGTGCCAACGTCCTTCCTGTTCCATCCACCCGTGCAAAGCATCTTTTTTTTATTATTATTTGCTTTGCCTTCTTCCTTTTTTTTTTTTTTTTTTTTGTCCTAGCACCTTCCCCGACCTCACCTCTTTAAGTGTGTAAAGCCCACCACACGGACCATCACGCGCTTTTTTTAAACACGCGGGCACGTTGATGGCGCTGACTGCAGGTATAAATAAGCTGTTTGTAGACAGTTGGTTGATTTTGTTTCCTCCATCACAGCACGGCTGAAAACAATGAAGGACAACAAAAAAAAAAAGAGGAAAAGATTGAGAAGGTAAATACCGAAGCCAATTGGTGTGTCTAGTGTCTTGACGAGGTACAACGACGAGCAAGGCTATTTCTGTCGGGGTTTTCTTTTTTAAATATTCTTTTTTTTTTTTGTGGGGGGGGGGGGCTTTTTTCAAGTAGCCACTTGTACATATTCACGACATGATGAAGAAACTGGCCACAAGAAGCACCGCCGCCGACTGTTGTTTGTAGTACGAAAGTACGCACGTACTCAATTTTGTGTGTATGCGTTTTGTTTTGCCTCTTATTTTTTTCTTTTCTGTCTCTAAGTAGACAGGCACAAAAAGAAGCCGGCCTGCCATAAGACAAGGATTTTTTTTCTCTCTCTCTCTCTCTCTCTCTCTCTTTTTCAAGTGGTGTGGTATTGTGTGTCAGAGGTCGCTGCAAGAAACAAAACAAAGGGGGGGGGGGGAAAACAGGTGAAATTAGTCAGTGCAAGTGCGACTAGCTTGTCTGCGTGACTGACTCTTTTCTCTCTCTCTTTTTTTCTTTTTTTTTTTGCTGGTTTGTTTTTCCGAAAGGCAAACGAAAAACAAAAGCTATAAAAACTGGAAGCCGGGCAAGCGCTGAGGACGTGCTACCGCGGCGCAAACAACGCACGCATTTTTCTCTCTTTCGTTTTTTTTTTTCCCCCTTCGTTTCTCTTTATATAGTTCGGCGTTGGCCTTCTATTCATTTTTTGACAGGTAAACACAGCTGCCGCCACCTTGCTTGTTCTCTTCTTCTTTTCTCCTTTCGCTAACCGGCAACGTTCGTTTGCGCTAAAACGTTCACTTCCCAAACACAAGAACGGCCAGAAAGATATGAGAAAGCGAGTGTCGTTTATTTTGCGATTAGCTCGGCCCAAAAAGTCGTCGAGCTCGTAAACATGTCTCTTTCACTCCGCTTTCCTTTGCCAAGTCGCTCAGCGCAGAAAAAAAAAAAAAAAAAGGGCCAGCAATCAACTATTCGAACGCGGCCATCTTTTTTTTTCTTCTTCTTCTGATCGAGGCAATTCGATCAAGTTGGCTCGGGCCCCGTGGATTTTTCCCTTTTGTTGTCTTTTGGGATTTTTTTTTCTCATCGGAATCGTCCGTTGTCTCGGCTTTTGTCATCGGTCATTGACGGCCCTGATTTTCGGTGCCTCCTTGCGCACTGCGTGTGCTGCTGGATACATCGAGGTCGACGTCTGTTGTGTGTCTGCGCGCAGTACAAGCAGTTCACCCACACAAGGAATACGGAGCAAACACAATAGATGGTAGCAAAAAAAAAAAAAAAGAATAAAATAAAAAAAAAGGGGGGGAGTTGGATGGAAAAAAAAAAGGTCGGGCCGGGGGCCGGAGAGCCGAGGCCCCGAGATTTACGATGACTTGCCACCCGAGACAGCCATCAGTAACCAGACGAATGGTCGTATCGTCTGTTATTATTGCGCTGGCTCGCACACGCGGCGCGCACAGCACGGCACGGCACACACAACTCACATACCGAAAAGTCCCGCCCTTCTATATTTAACAGAATGGCTTGTTTTCCTCCGTTTTCCAGACCTCGTTCCAGCCGCGCAACACTCTACCATCAGGCACCAATTCTCTCTTTATTTGATTTTTTTTTTTTTTTTTTTTTTTTCTATTCGAGTTTTGGTTATTTTCAAACTTTAGCCGACACTTTGAGAACCGACCGTGTTTCTCTTCATTTTTAGGTGCCATCAATAATCGAACTGAAATCGAAGATCAAAATGGGTTGGGCTTTTTTGATATGCGCGAATAGGAAATGTCTTGACGAAATGCCATCTGATGGTATCCAACGGCCTTTACATTATTGGCATTCAGTTATCTGTGTGTGACGAGTGGATAGAAAAAGAAAAAAAGAAACATTCTTGAGTGGATCTCAAATCTCTTCTTTATTTCGCCTGTCCGGTCTGACTCGGCGAGACGAATCGCTATTGGAAATGATTGGGACCTGTCGGAGCTGGGCGCGGAGCAAAGTCATTTTTCACTGCCCGGTTTCCGTGATGTTCATTTAGGAAAAAGAAGAAAAAAAAAAAAACGGACAAGACACAGAGAAGAGAGCCCTGCAGCTTTTTTTTTTTTTTTTTTCTTTCTCTCTCTTTTCTTTCTTCTCATTCTACGGTCTCGATCCGTTTCGGGTGGGTTCGAGAAGGGAACAGTAATGATCACCTGTCGGGTCGTTACTCACCTTTTTCGGTTGGCTCGAGCTCGCGAGCTTGTTCGTGTCCATCTTCTTTCTCTTTTTCTCGGAGAGAATCAAAAGATGAAGATGAAAAAGAAACAAATGAACAGCGTGCATATAGAAAAAAAAAAAAGGGAAGGGACTTTGAAAAGGAGAAAACAAAAAAAAAAAAAGAAAAATGAAAGAAAGCAAATGCCTTCCATCTCTTTCTGTTTACTGCATATCCTGTGTATATAATATTGACTATAGGTTCATCATGTGAGCTACTATAGGGCCTGATTTCATCTGTTTTGACGTTTTATCGGTTCGGTCATTCATCACTCGGCACGATGTGGACCCGGCCAGAATGAGCCACAGCCACAGGAGTGTATACGAAACAAGAAGAGAAAAGAGATGGCCATTGGCCGTAGGGATAGCTGGGCCTTATGTTTTTTTTGTTTTTTTTTTTCAGTGGAAAATCCCTGTGTGTTGTGCGCGCACGGGATAACACACGCTTTATCGCATCTGTCTCTCTCTTTCTTTTTTTCTTTCCATCTTACCCATCCATCGGAATCCGCCGGACGAGTCACCACAGGGAGTCCCTTCTTTTTCTTTTTTTTTTTTTTTTTCAAAATGAGTTGAGATCATGCACGTCCTGTCCATGTTTATTTCTTTTGTTTTCTTTGTTGTTGTTTTTGTTTTTAAGCGAAGAATTTGCGTAACTATATGCGGAAATTCGTGTTCACGAACGAGCGGCAGCGATGACCAGGAGACACACCGTCGATGTAGTGAAATATGCCAGCGCGCTGCAGTTAGCTTATATAACTACGGCTATCGAAAAAGAAAGAACAACAAAGAACAAGGCGATAAAAACCTGGAACAAAAAAAAACAAAACATGAACGATGCGAAAAACGCAAAACAAAAAAAGGGACACAAATTTAAAAAAAAAAAAAAAACACTTTAACGGCTGCTGAGTTTTTTTGGTTTTTGATCGAATGCGGAATATGAACGGTAGACCTGACTGTACATAGGGGCGGGTTGAGGGGGGGGGGCGGGTCACAACAAACATTGTTAAGAAAACGTGATAAAAAAAAATAAAACAAAAAATAAAGAGAAGAAGAAGAAGAAGAATCAGCCTAGGCCGGCCCTTCGTGACGAATGACTGCTGTGAGCTGACAGCGAGCGCCCGGCTCTCGGATCTGATGGCCATACTTCACCCATCTCTCTCTGTCTCCTTTTCTTTTTACCTCAACTCTCTCTCCCTTCTTCTTCTTCTTCCTGACCCCTTGTTATATCAACTATAAACAACTCGGAGGCTGTGACGGTCGGCGGAACCGGCAACACAGGCGTAACGCACATTCTGGAACGTCATCGTATCTCTTCGTCGAAGAGATTTGATGCTGGAAATGAAAGAAGAAAAAAAAATCTCCATTGCGTTATGCTCATTTTCGACCGACGCAAACGGACAATCGACACTCGGTTTTTGGCAATTGGCCGTCCGTGTTTTGCAATTGCATCCGTTGTTCATTCGTGACGGTCTAGACGAGGCTGTGAAAAGGGACGCGTTGAAGATGAAGGGGGAACGTCACACGAAGCGCCGTGGTGGCCATTCTTCTTGTTGGTTGACGTCAGGTCTTCGGTCCGCACGGCGAACGAAGAGAATTTGAATGCCAGACGAGCGCAATAAGTGGAGGCAGACGACGTTGTCGACGAGACGCTGGAAAATTTATTATCTTAGCGTATAGATGTATATTTATACATGTACCACAAAGAGAGAGAGAGAGAGAGAGAGAGAGAGAAATGCAATGGAAGAAAAAGTACAGAAAAAAATAGGAACGTTTTGCCCTCTGGTTGACTCCCGCATTGCAGGATGGGTTGTGGTATGCCGCTCACGGACTAGATTCCCAGCCGCGATAGTCGTGGCCGTTCACGCGCGCGCACGCCCGTACGCGGGGCAACCAACTCTTTTTTTTTTTTTTTTTCTTTTCTTCCATTTATTTATATTTTTGAAATTTTCGTTCTCTCGGCATCACGGACGACCTTTCCACTCCTTTCATCCCTTTTTTTTTTTGTTGTTGCTTGTTCTTCATCATCATCGTCCTCATCACGCATCGTCTTCGTCTTCCTTTTCAACTGTCAATATTCGTGAAAAAGCGCATCGACAGCCAGCGTGAAGGTCGACCTGTAACTTCCCCATTCCAAACTTCCTGCCTTGTCTCCTTATTTTGCTATTTAGCGAGCCAACAATTTTGAATTTTCGTTTTTTTTTTTTTTTTGTTTGAATCTTTTATTTGTTTAGTTTTTACTTTTCTTTCATTCTCGTTTCGCGTTTTTCTTCAATATATTTAGGGCCTGCGTGCGTGCGTGAGTGGTGTGTGTAGTTGAGTTTCTTCATTACCTTTTCTTTAGGATTTTTTATATCTCTCCTCTTTTCTATCAACAGTTTTTTTTTTGTGTGTGTGTGTGTGTGTGTTTGGCGAGTTCTTCGACGACCATTTTGCCACGTTCCCATCTCTCTCTCTTTCTCTCTGCTGGTTATTTTTAAGGGGAAGTTTCGGGCCAGCTGTCTAGCGTAGTATTATACTCACGGCTCCCGCTGCCCGAGCTGCGTTTTTGACGAGCTGCTATAAATTTGTATTTTTTTTTTTTTCCTCCAAAGAGGTGGAAGAAGTTGTTGCATGTGTGTGTGTGTAAACAGACTACTGCTGTGGATGTGGAACGAACAGTTATAGTGGAGAAGGTATACCGGGCCAACAAAACAAAACAAAAAAAACGACTTGCTTTCGATGGCCAAATGCGAGCCATGTTTGATGGATGGTTACGGATCAGCTGCAGCATCGCTAACTCCGCCTATCCCATAGCTCTTTTTTTTTTTTTTTGTAAACTTCCTCTGCAGCCCTGCCATCCATGCCATTCTGGTGATGGATAGATGGTGGACAGGTGAAGGAGCTCTGGCACGCGAGAACTCGCGCCAATACTTTCAGCGGAGAAAGATCCCGAGTTTAGACGGACACGACATTCCATGAGGTTAAAAAACTAACTTGGAAACGCAGCAGATCTGTCTGTGTGAAATCACATTACTTAGAGAGATGATAACCAGAAGGGAGAGGAAAAGAAGGACGTGCGATAGATCAATGATGCAAAAGCATGCAATTCTCGGACCAAACGCTAAGCGAACATTCGAAATCCTTCTGTTTTCAACGGCTCGCTGTCCTTCCTCTCACGTTCAACTTTTTTTCCTTGTTCCAAAACTGTTCCCGTCAAATGGCAATGCCATGAAAGATGGACTAGTCACTGAAGTAGAAGACGTCCGCCACTAGAAAACACAGAGCAACGTGAGCTGTTTCAAGTTTTGTGGCCTTCAAAAAAAGATGTCCAATACGAGAGCAAGAGAATGAAAAAGATAGGAAAGATTGAAAAGCTGTTGAATGATTTCGATAGTGCGCTGTTACGCTGCAACGGCTTTTCAACAACGCCAAAAGAAAAAAAAAAAGGGGAACAAACAAGAAAGACACAGACAAGGCAAAAAACAAAAACGAAATGATGGCAGAGTACTAAGGAAGTTGTTCGTGAAAGAATGAGATGTTGTGTCTATTTGGGATGGCATGAAGCTACTGCAGGCCGACCATTGGGGACGTTGATAGATTGTCAATAATCTTGGTTTCGTAGGTTTGCTTGAACGCAGTAAAGTTACAAGTCGCTTAGAAAGAGAGGCGCTGGTCTGTCGAAGAGCCAAGTTTTGACGTGCCCGTGTGTGAGCGTTGGCGGCCAGCTCATGCGTATACGTCAACCGATTCAACTCGTCATTGAACGCCAACGTCTTCTTCAACTTTTTTTTCCCCCCTTCATTTCTCTCGTTTGTATCGCGGGAACACTTTAACGAAAAGTTACACAGCTCCCCTTTCTAATTCTCTTAGACAGCAGCCACCCCCTCTCTCTCCAAAAGAAAAGAAACAAAAAAAATTCCATCAAATTTTCAATAGGTGTCGGCGAGTTGTCCCTAATTTAGATCTCTCTTTTCTGTATCTACAGTTCACTGTTTTATTTCATTTTATTTCCTGTATACTCCTTCAATTGAAAGCGGTAAAAAACATTGACCCGTTCTTTTGGGTTTTTGGCTGCAAATAGTTGGACGGCGACTGTTCGTGACAGTGAATAGAAAAGTCAGGCAGATTGATCATCAATAAGTTAAAACTATCGACTGGGCTGGCATTTGCCTACACCACACCGTCAGCCAGTGGGAAGTGGTTTGAAAAGAGGAAAAGGACTAAGCCGTTTGCCATGTCACTTCCTCGGTTCTGCCGTGTGTATTGCCGAATGTCAAATCGATTTACTCGATCAAGTTTTAGGAGAAGACAAAGGGCGAGCTGGTTGTGATTTGTCATTTTTCTTTAAGACAAGACATTCAAAAATGTTTTCCTTTTCGTTCGCCCTTTCCAATTTGCTGTCGCTTGTTTTTATTGTTTGTCGCTGCTGTCGTGCACTGGACACAAGAGTGGAGGCGGTCAGGTGAAAAGGCGGCCAGGTGGGGCGTCGTAAGGCCACGGAAGTCAACTCGTGACGTTGTCTCTTTTTTTTTTTTTTTTCTCCTTTTCTCCATTGCGTATCTATAAGCATCCGGGCGGCGCAACACGTTCCATTTGAGGACACAGATTTGACCCTAAAGATAAAAAAGCCCTGGCCTCTCTTGATTGACTCCCAACAGTTTCGGCTGCAACGATGACTGTCGCTCTCCTTTTTTTCGCCTGTGCGTCTCTTGTTCTTTTCATTCCCACTTTTTATTCACTTATTCTTCTTCGTCTTCAACATTCCTATTGGCATATCAGTTCTTCGTCATCGTTCACGGTCCGACAGGAACAGCCCGCCCACCTGGCCTCAATTCCTTCTCTGCATTCCTTTTATTTGATTTCACATTTCTTTTTTTTTTTTTTTTCTAAGTATTTATTGCCTGCTTTCAAATAGAATTGTGGCTTGATTAATGATAGATGGTCACCAATCAAAGTCCGAAGAAACGATTGACCAGTTTGTTCATCAACGTGTCGACTTCAATCACGAACTCTCGCTCAAAGAAAGGCCAACATTTTGCAATTCGTTTTGTGTTTTCTGCGCGTTCTATTGTGACCATGTCTTGACAAACGTCGACACGCTTCATTGGCTCCAGTTTGGACGGGGGCAACGTTAAGCCAGTGAAAACTATTGCAGCGTAGAAAATGATGTAGAAATAAAGATGCCGAGACATCAATGTATTTATATATATATAAGGAAATACATATACTGTATATACTATATATAAATATAAAATAAGGAAGTCTGATGCATCAGACAGGGGATTGAGAGACTGAGGAATGGCGCACGCTCAGCCAACACAACGCAGAATTTAGTACATTGTCACGGAATGGGCTTTTCAGCGAGACTGGTGTAATTAGTATCGATCTCCCTTCTTTCTTTTTTTTGGCTGTAATGTGGATAAAGTCATAGCCAACCGAAATTGTCCAAAATCAATGGCACAAAAAAAGGAAACAACGCGGAAGAGAGAGAGGGGGAACGAATAGCAAAACTTTTGAGTTCTTTCTCTTTGACATTTCGAATTGACGTTATCCCGACTGATGCCTTTTGGCCTTTTGGCTCTGTGCTCCACACTTACTTCAAAGACGAGTATGTCACTGTCAATCATGTCCACCCCGACTCCCGTGCCGATCGATTTCTCCGCGTCGCAAGGGACTTTGATTTCGATTTTTCTTTTTCTTTTTTTTTCCAAGTGTCTTGTAAATGTAAAAGTCAACAGCTGACCCGCCAAGTCCAACGTAATTTGCGTATCTCCGTACCAAATCACTGCCGCTGTCACTTTGAATAAGATCGGGCTACGCTGCAGGGTGAACGTATGAATAAGTATCTCAAAAAAAGAACAAAAAAGGGGGGAAGTTATCTAAACATAAAAATAGTAGCGGTTGACCATCAACGACGCCTTCCTCAGTGGTCAAACTGGTCATTGATTAGCAGATGGTGTTTGGGGCCATTTGAAACGATCCTTTATTTTCGAAACTACGTTCGCAGCTGTTGTCCAGTTAATCTTCTACGTTCAAAGTGGATACACTCATACACCTCCGTTCGTACATATATTATCTATAATAATCCAGTGAAGAGCCACTAGCGCAACGGACTATGAATATGCACGCACCAAGTCCCCGGCCCATTTTTTCTTATCGCCAGTGTATAGTTAGACGGGGCTAGAAAAGAGACGCGAGCTCGTCTCTTTGCGTGCGTGCCTGTCAACAGCTTGCCTCCTCTCCATCAAGTCAGATACGAAGTTTTTAGAGTGTGTGACGAAGAAAAAAAAAAAAAAAAAAACGGGAAAAGTGTTTGGACGTTCCATCTATTTAGAGCAAGAGCTGCAGTAGAAAAGAATAACGACCGGATAGCGAAATAAAACGAGAAGGGGAAGAAAGAAAATAAAAAAAAAGAAAGAAGTTGCAAGAAGCTGGGCTCTTTCCAGTCCGTCTCGCCCTTTGGCCGTCGTCGTCTCCGTCGTCGATATCGCTGATGTACGAGTCCGTCATTTGACGACAATGGGCCATGAGCCCCTGTGACGCCGATGCTGTATGCTGCCAACGTCTCCTCCCCATCTCCTATTCTTATCCCTCCTCTTCGGCTCGTTTTCTTCTTCTTCTTCTTCTTCTTCTTCTTCTTCTCCATCGTCTTTCTTTGTTGGGTAATTTATTGCCAATCATAGACGGGGAGGGACTCCTTTCGCTCCAGGCTGACGGTCCCTCCGTTTCTTTCGTCCGCCCCACTTCTTGCCTACGATTCCTTAACTCTTGCCATCGCCGCACACACAAGAGCCAGCGTCGTTTGAGGCCATTACGGTCGACTATGGACCATGTTTTGCTAGATGGGAAGCTGCTGCTAGTCCTCGGCTCTTTTTGGCCGGGGAAAAGCTGGGGTATTATATCGTTGGGGAGAAGAAAAAGAAAAAAAAGAAAAGAGAAGCTTTACACCACACAAACCGGCATCATCGGCATCATAACTAACCTCTTCAATCTACCCTTACACTTTTCCCTTTGCGTTAAGTCAAAGAATCCAGCAAAGACTAAGCGCAAAAAATTTTTTTTTTTTTTTTTTTGTTACTCCCTCATCTCTTAGAGGTAGATTGACAAATGGTCTTGAAACCCATCAAACTATGACTTTGGCATATCCAAATATATAAATATACCGTAGTTCTTTTGCTAGACAAGAGTATAGGACGACTTGAACGAATAGAAGGAGGAAATAAAGATAAAAGGTTTTTTTTTTTTTTTCGTTTTCTTCAACTTTGAAATACATTCCGAAAAAAGAAACTTCTTTTGAATGCACACGGGGTGATTTCTATACGTGAGGTAAAGGGGGGAGGAGGAGGAGGAGGGTGATTCGGGGTCGGCAGTTAAAGCTGATGGATGGCGCTGGATCATCACATCCTTTAAGGCTGATGTATATTTCTCTTCTTCTTCTTCTTTTTTTTTTTTTTTTCTTTGGGATTCTATCCTAATGAAGGTCCTTGTTATAGTTGGGTGGACGACGAGTGGGTGGTAGGGTTGAAGAGTTTGTGGTAGAGGGGGGAGGAAGCTGTCAGTCTCTCTCCGACCGAGGAGATTTATCGCCAACAGCCCAACCAGGTGATTGGATTGGTAATTAAAACCGCGGGACTTGGGACGGACAGAGGGAAAAAGGAAAACGAGGAGATCTATAGATCTTTTTGGCTGCGTCCAGCATTTTCTCCCTGACTCCTCTCTCTCTCTCTCTCTTTCAGACACTACAAATAGCATCCGCTGATGATCTATTATATTTAGCCTTCGCCTAAACTCCTTAAAGCTTTTATTTCTTTATTCCGTTACGGCTTGCATAGCCCGTCTTTTGCATTTGCCTTCACTGTTCGACGTTTTGAAATTTCCCTTTTGTTTTATTGATAATCTAAAGCCGTGCGTTTGCTGTTTTGGCCTCCTCCTTTTAAAGAGATCCCCCCCCCCGCTTTTGAATCCTGTATTGTGTCCCTTTCCATCCAACGATGATCAAGTGGACTGAGGATAAATGGAGAGCAAAAGAGGGCCCAGTCTGCTTGCCGATATCCATCTGTCTTCTTCTTCGGCGTGCGTGTGTGTGTGTGTGTGTGTGTGTGTTCTCGAGGTTTTTGTTGTTTGATTGAGGTAACGATGCCGCTCATTTGTGCTGCCGAGGCGGAAGAAAAGATCCCAGTGAGCAGCAATGGCAGGCGGAATGAGTTGGCCCTGATTCGGCTTTATATATCCATCCATAGGGCTATATGGCAAACGAGAGAGATAGAGAGATAAAAAAAATAAAAGGGAGAGCGAGCCGAGCAAAAGAGAGGACGAGAGATGCTGCTAAGCCTAGCTGTCGGCCACGACGTCGATCTATAAGTCTTCTTAATTAAGACTTGAAGAGGCCCCGGCGTCCTCCCGACCTCGACCCACGCGGCCCATGCCATTTGCAGGACGGCCAGCGTGTCTTGCCTGCTCGGGACTCACGTTCTAACCAAAACTATTAAAAAAATCCCCTAACACACACACACACAAAAAAGGGCTAGCAATCGACATTGCACTTGATAACGTCATAAACAGAGCAAAACGAAAACTTGAGAAAACAAAAAAAAATTGCATGGCTAGACTTTGATTTTCGGACTGCGAGCGAAGAACTTTTACATTGTCCTCAATAATATCGGGACAATGGACACACCTGTCTGACTACTTTTAAAAGCTATACACTGATATTTGTTTGATCATAATTCATCTTATCAAAGTTGAAGAGGAAAGTGGCAAGTTGCCGACCATTTGCAGAGCTTTTCAAATTTTTTTTTCCTTGATAACAAAAATAAAAATTCTGCCATTATTATTTGACGTCTATTGTGCTGCGAGCAATCCTCTGTTGTCAGCCGGCGTCTCTTTCTTTCATCATTTTCCCTTTTTTTTTTTTTTTCGTCATACCGGGGCTCTGTCATGACTTGACTGTCCGTCTGTCTGTTTATCCGCGTTCTCTGCCGGTGCTCCTTTTTGGTTTGCCATGCGATAACATTGACCAACCTCTATCCTCCTATCTACCCACTCATCCTCTTCCTTTTGCTGTCCAATTACTGTCGAATTGAAGACGAGGTAAGAACGTCGACAAAAAAAAAAAGATGTCATCTATTTTCTCGCGTTGATGAAAATGATGTGCCTGAACGAGCCAAAAAATGAGGATTTTTGCCTTTAATAATGGGGGTCAATGGAAGGCGTTGTAAAATTTAATTTAAAAAAATGCGCAATATACAAAGTGAGTGCGCGCGCGCGCGAGAGAGAGAGAGAACAAGAGATGGCCGGTGCAACAGCAGCCAAACACGGAAGAGCTGCTGGTGCCGTTTTGTCGGAATTTTTTCTCTTGAAAAAAAAAAAAAAAACTGATTTCCCAGAAATCGCGGTGCCTTCGACAATCGGATGAATGGATCAGCGTTTCCTTTATCATCATAATACAGCCCACAGAGACGAAATGATAATAAATCTCTCTCTCTTATTTCTGTCCCTTTTCCTTTATCTCTCTCTCCGTATTTATATATATAGATATATATTTAATACAACAACGTAACGTAGCACTGTGTCGACCGACAACTGTGTGTGTACTGCGTTAAGGACGATGAGATAGAAGACGACGAGGGGGTAGGGAAATGACTACGTCTTTGTCAGAGATTGACGTCCGGGCGGTGACTCTTCTCTGGTCCATCAGAGTAAAGAAAAGAAAAAAAAGGAGAACTACACAGAAAAGAAAAAAAAAAAAAAGAAATGAAATAAAATCTAAA
Organism: Daphnia carinata; assembly: GCF_022539665.2. Classification (NCBI taxonomy): domain Eukaryota; kingdom Metazoa; phylum Arthropoda; class Branchiopoda; order Diplostraca; family Daphniidae; genus Daphnia; species Daphnia carinata. The sequence continues at coordinate 10,374,711 of NC_081333.1, forward strand.
AAAAAAAAAAAAAAAAAAAAATGGGGAGAAAGAGCTTGATTGCGCTGGGGCTGCGCCACAGACATAAAAATTTGCAAGTCAGCTTTCCGCTGTAGATCTCTTTCGATCAGCTGGAAATATATTATTGACACGCCACGAACTTCATTTCTTTTTTCTTTTTTTCTTTTTCTTTTTCTTTCTTATTATTTATTATTATTTCACACACACACACACACACACAAAAAGCGAGGCAACGAGATATAGAAAGTTCCTTGGCCGTCAGGAGCTTTTGTTGTGCTGGCCCCTCTGTGTGATGAGACTATAGCGTCCACCAAATAATATCTAGGACGGGGCGTGTAAAAAGATGGATGGAAAAGAGCAGCAGCAACCACAGCAGTCAACGTCCTTCGTAGCTATCTCTCTCCCTCTCTCTCTCTCTCTCTCTCTCTCTCTCTCTCTTGTGTCTCTCCGTGTCTGTTAGGAGATATCTACAGGTCGACGATTATAGATGATGGTCCGTCTCGAGGTCCATTCGTCATCGGGCCCCACTGCAGTCGGGGGTCTTCTTTTCTCACTCGTTCGTTAGCTCCGTGGCCTTTCTTTATCGTAGGAGGGTACGACGCGAGCAAACGGACACACATTTTTTTTTTTGTACGTACCTCAAGCCTGACCAAACACTGGTACACGTCCGTTTTAGCAGTGCGCAAGAGAGAGGTGCCAACGTCTCTATTGAGTACAGAGACGTTTATTAACTTGAGCAGAGCTCCGTTTTGCTTATTTCGTTTAGTAACGTAGCAGAAACAATGGGACAATGTTGGCCGTTTTAGGAAACCCCGTTGTAGGTGGTAGGAGCGAAGCGCAAGTCGCACGACTTCAACAAACATTTGCGCATCGATGCAATCCACTGTGGCTAGCAGGACTCAAGTCAGGGAAAAATGAAGAGAGATAAAAGGACGTACAAGAAAAGGCCGAGAAGAAAAGAAACAAAAAAAAATGCAAATAAAAATACGGAGAAAAAAGAAGAAGATGCTTCGTTCGATGTGACGGCCCTACGAGAGAAGGATGAATGGCCGTCATTGGAGGGCGCCATCCTGATTTATATCGTCTCTCTTTCGTAAATGATAATTAGAAACAAAGGCAAGGAAAAACATCAAATAATAAATAATAAAGGACGAAAAAAAAAAAAGGAGACGCTGACGTCGACGATTTTCTTTCTGTCTCCTCACGACTCGGACGTCCATCATCCCACTCCCCGTTAGCGCACACACCCGGAAAAAAGACCAAGAAAAAAAAAAAGGGAAATGTAAGAAAAGAAAAATAGATATACGCATATAAAGAGAGACGTATCCGTGGGGGGGGGGGGAGGGGGGTTACGTTTTCTTTAGCTAAGACCCCAAAAAGACACGTAGACAAAAGAGCTACAATCGAAATTCTCTGGAAAAAAATAAAAAGAGAAGAAGGAATGAAGTAATGTGGTTGAATACCTCCACACACAATTCGAAACTCTTCACAAATGTCTGGCCGCCACCCACGCACACAGACCATCTGGAATGATTGAAACACAGCGAAACCCACATCATTATTATTTATTTATTTATTTTTTTGTTTTCAATGACTCCATTGAACTGGCATCGTGCGACACATTTGAGCGTCATAAAATCAAAACAAATTCAAGTTTTGGTCGAAGAAAATGAGCAGCGAAAACCCGAGATTTATCTCTTTGGGATGAAAACTTGATTTTAATCCGCTCTATCATCGTATGCGGCAAATAAGGGAGAGAAGACCCCCACATCTTTGCTTGCTCCACGCACCGCAACTCAAAATGCAAAAAATAAAATAAAAATAACAGAAAAATGCCGACTTACTTGTCATGTCTTTGCGGATTACCGTGGCTCTGTAGGAAGGGAGGCCTGGGCTCAGGTTGCACGTTATGTTTGGCGGCATTGCGGTGCATAATTACCAGCCCGTTCGCGCATATACATATGTCCGAGCTCTTCCCTCTCTCTTCATTTTGCCTCTCGTCCTTCTTCTGGTAGAGAAAAGAGGGCCTTCGCAGGGCACGCAGGGAGGGAGAAAGCTGTCATTCTATCCGCCGCCGCCGACGTTGTTTCACAAGCCGATCAAAGAGGACCCTACCGATTGTGCGACAAGCCTCTTACGATCCAACAATTTTCATAAGGCTTTTTCATTCTTCCTTTTTGCATTGTTCCTTCCCACTTTTTAGACTCTCGCCCTTTTTCTTGCCTTACCGGTTCAAATGTATTTAGCCAGTAAAAAAAAAAAAAAAAAAAAAAATAGAGGGAACAGAACGGAGGCTGGCATCAAAAGCTTTCCATGTCAAGAGAGGCCGAAGATGCGGCGTCGTGACGGCTAGCTGATGACAAGCGAAGGCGTCTGCTGAAAAACGATGGAAACAAAAATATTAAGAGCAAAAAGAAAAGGAGAAGGATGGAACGGGTGAACACGCACTCACACAAGACGGCAAAGAAACAACAAAAACAAAACACGCGTTTTAAAAAAAAAGGGGGGGGGGGAGAAAAGGATGGACGGGAGTTGGATCCGTCAGCTTGAGCTCGGTCACGTTGTTGCCTCTTTTCGCCCGCACCCAAATGCGGACTGACGGCTGTCCGGTATTGCCGCCTCCGAGTCTTGCCCCACTCTCTCCTTTCTTTTGCCCTTTCAACCCAACACATCCGAGAAAACCACACGCTCCATTATTTCCAACGTGAAGCGACGCCAAACGTAAGGCAATTTCCACACCGGAGCGACGCCATAGCAACTCGTACATTTGATCCGTTTTGACTTTGTCCTTTTATTAGGTTTTTCTTTTTTCCTTCTATGCGTTGTCGGTCAAAGTGTTAGTCCCGCTCGCCCGTCGCATGTCATTTAAACCGGCCACTCCCTCTACTCCATTTTTTTTTTTTGTCCATATATTGGAAGGCGAATGGGATCGTTTTATTCGATTCAAAAGCCCTTTCTTTCTTTTTTTTTTTTTGCATTATATTGTCCTCAGAACATATCGATCACGTTTGCCTTGTTTGGCTGATGATCTCCCCTTGTTTTCCTTTTCTTTTTCAGTGCGTGAATGACAAAAGCCAATGGCGGCCATCTTGTTTTTGCAACTTCTTCTTTTTTTTTTTTTTTTCTGGCATTATAGTTGATGGCTTTTGTAATTTGTGCTGTGCGTGCTGGCGCTCTATCCCCCCTTTTTCTCGGGGTCCCTTAAATGGGTTTGAATCTTAATCTGGCGATGTTATTTGAGCAGTTTGAATGAGCCACTCAACCGTGTATTTTTCTTCCTTCTTTCCCCTCCTTATTATTCTGAATCACGGGTGGAGATCGAACCCTGAGGAAAGAAAAATAAGAAGATAAAAAAAAAGACAATACTTGAATTCCGTTCATGCCAACCCAGGGACAGAAGAAAATTACGGCAGTTGAGTACACACGAAAAAAAGAAATTCAGCGTCTCGTCGATGACGAGTAGAAAAAGGCGGACAGCAAAAAAAAAAAAAAAAAAAAAAAAAAAAAGAGTTAAATAACGAACTCTATTCTACTCAAAAGACAATCTAATAGACGAAAGCGCACACCATGGTACCGTCTTCTTTATCGAGTCTTTTCAATCATATCAGGTATCACACAGAGCTGCTTGGAATTACAAGCAATGACGGTCTACACACACACACACAAACGGAATTCCAGCAACCCTTCCACCTCTTCTCCCCCCCCCTCACCAAACTAAACAAACAAGACGAATGAAGACCTAATCCTATTTTTTTTTTTCTAAAGCTTTTAATCAAGCATCGTACTGTCCAATTTTTTTGTTTATTTTGTTGTTCGGTATTTTACGCACTTGCCTGTGTGTTCTTCTTTGTGTTTTTCGCTATTAAAGAAGAAGGGGGGAGTAAAAACTAAGAGGAAATCGAGTATCGTTGCATTCCCCGTTTGCAATCTGTGTAATGTCTGAGGTAGTTATATCACATGCGGGCACCCACCGGCTGCGCTTTCCGCCTTTACCTACCGCCATGTCATCAGCACCGTATCCTCTTTATTATTGTTTAACGCCGGAAAATGCGATGGCGTATCGTTGCACAGAGAAAAAGGGAATTTTTTTTTTCTTCTTCTTCCAACATCACAAGCAAAAAAATTCATATTTTGATCCTTTTTCTCGGATGTGTGTTGTATTTTCCCCCTTTTCTTCCGCTGCGAGGCACATGTGCATACACAAACAGACACGGCCTTTGATCACTTGATCTAGCCGTGGCTACGTCAGTTGAAAAAAAAAAAGACGACAGATCACAGGCAAAGACGATGGAAATGGATGGAACGGATGCGACGTGGCTTCTCTATCGGTAAACTCGGCCAAAGAGCGAAATATAAAAAAAACAAAAAAAAACATAAAAAAGGAAGGGGGTAACAAGAGCGACAGGTTGAATCGGGCATCCGAGATTGCGTCGGATGCAGGTCATTCCCATTTGCTTTTCTCAATCCTCTTGTGTCTGTTGCTTTTGTGCTGCTAGCTCGTGATTGGCCGCACAAGTTTTTGACTCGTTCTTATTTTGCCGTCTCTCTAGTTATTGCCAAAGTCGCTTGTGTTCAATATCTCCACAATCACAACACGAAAGGCAAAGAAAAAAAGAGAGAGCCACACTGCCAGTGATCTAGTGGGATGATCAAAGGAACACGGCAAGGGTTGTCAGCGACAGACTTGTCAAAGAGCCCATCTCAGCCGAAAAACTCTATTAGGACCATAGTGTCGGCACGTAGCTTATTTTTTCTTACCCTAGTCTCTCGTTTGATTCATCGTTCGTAAACGCATGGGTTCACGTCGCATCGAACGGTCCTGCACGAGCATACGTCCACCTCCAATGATTTTCAAACGATCCAAATATATCGGCTGTATAGCGCAATAGTTTCCTTTTTTTAAACAGCAAAATTATCTTTCATACGTTGTACTCGTGTAGCTGATTTCGTTGGTGGATTCAACCAGACGGGCGATTGATTGCTATTTTATTTCTATTCTCGGCTTTCCTTGTTCAATCTCACACGTCACATCCATTGCGAAGGCATGAAATTTCGTACGTTTAGGAGAATGGTGATGTCGGCATTTCTGCAATTTTTTTTTTTATTATTATTATTATTATTTATTCTGTTCCCCTCCCGTCTTTTAGCTCTTGTCTTGTTGTCGTCGTCGTCACTCGCGTCTCGTCATTCGGTCCGTTTCGGCGCGTTCGCTCGCTCTCTTTTGTCTACTGTCACTGGCGATGACAAGATGATGGAGTCCATGTCAAATGCAGTAGCGATTCTGCTTGTGACAGGAGGGGCTTTTCGGGAGCCAACGGGCTAGGGGCACTGCTCTGCTCTGCTCGACATTTCCACGTCACTCGTCAACTCCCGCGCGACTCTGCTCTTTTTTTTTTTTTTTTTTTTTTTCAATGCTCCCGTTCAACCCCTTATATAACACAGCCTTACCAAAAAAGTTCAATTCTTTTTTTTTTTTTCATTTTCCTTATTTATTTCCTTTTTTTTTTTTTTTCGACTGCCTGCCCGGTCACTCTCCGTTATACGGCCAGTGCGCTCGACACTTGTCAAACTCCTCGCTGCCCCGTGTCCACTTTCTGATGAGAACTCTTTACCTATTTACTGGGTGAACGAATGACAATCAAAAGCAGCTCGAAATTGTGTGTTTCACCATCACTTTTTATGATGCCATTTCCCTTTTTCGTCCAGCGTTTGCGTGTCGTTTGATTTCTTTCCTTTTTTTTTTCTTTCTTGCTTATCGCGTTGAAATAGAAGCTGTCCGACCAAGCCATTTGTAATATCTATGGATACATAGACATGCACTAGAAATGATAGGCTTCTCATTTTATGTATGCCAGCGTGTGGACTATTTTTTTTTTTATTTTTTACTTCTCGTTGTCCGCGTATAGCGAAGTTCCGACTGCAATAGCTGCAACTGACTTTTCCCTTTTTTGAAGCCGATGACAAATGACTGACAATTACCCCTATGCTTTCTGCTGCCGGCAGCGGCAGTTGACTAACAAACGAACGATGCCTATATTTTTTCTTTTTTTTTTTTTTCGTTTGCCCTACCAATCCAACTGAAATTCTCTTTCCATTTTTTCCTATTCGTTTTTCTCTACGCCCATCTTCCTCGATATTTGTGTCTTTTACCCTCCGACGTCATAAATTTCAACTGGTGGGCGCCCGTTCGAGAGGGCGGGTGGGGATTGTCAGTGTGTGTCCCCCTTTTCCTTCTTCAATACGGAGAAAACAGAGAAGGGTAGATCTATAATGACCGGAAGTCGGTCGGGACCGTGCTAGTCGGCGTTCGTCATTCCGACAGGCCAGAGTCAATAAATTACATCGCAAAGCAACATTTCTTTCGGGGGAGGGGGGGGGGGGTGGGGGTTGGTGGACCTTCCCACCCATTCCAACGTCTTTTTTCCTCTTTCGCCCCAAACGAAAAGAAGCTACCCACCCATAGACGACGCCCAAAGGGAATGGAGAGCGAAGCCGAACAAAAAATGAAATAAAAGAATGACACGCGCGGGATTTATTCGTCGCTTTCCCGAGCTATGTGGAGCAAAAAGCGACCATAGAAGTCAAATAGTGAAAGAGAAAACAAAGAGAAAAAAAAAAAAAAAACACAAAACAAAAAGGAACTGAGCTATAGGCTTTGAATGATGACATTGGATCTGATGGGGCGGCCAAAAGCACTCTCCCGTTCTACATCGGCCTACAGATCCAGCAAAATGCCACTGATGTTCACTGCCTCTCGCTGCTATGTGCAGAGAGAGCAACTCGAAGGGGATGTCCGAATGTGTTGCATCCTTTCTTGTCCGGTAGTGCCGCTACCTCTTGGCCGCTTTCAGCGCACATGTCGCATTTCTTCTTTTGTTGTTGTATAGATTGGATTTCTCCCTGCGTTCGACCTCGCCACTGTCGTGATCAAAAGAGAATCAGAAAGAGAGAGAGATGGAGGCTAAAATAAAAAGGATAAGGAAATAAAAGGAAAAGAACACACATAGATTTGTGCCTTTTTCATCATTTTGATTTCTTTTTTTTTTTTTTTCTTATTCTCTTGTAGCCATCAGTGCGCTTCCCATCGCACATCTAAGGCTACTTTTTGAAGTCTACAATCCACTGTGTTTAGAGAGTAGACACGCTCACGCAACACGAAGAGGAATTGGCCTCACGTTATGCTTCTTTTTTCGCCTCCGTTAAGGCCACACTGTACAACAATACCTCGCCCCCGGTCGTTCCCTAACGGCCAGTCCGTTCCAATTTTTGCAAAACTATGCGATAGTTTTCGACACAGTGAGAAGCTCACCACACACCTGCAATTTTGTTTTTGAATTTCTCTCACGTGTTAGGTGGGAAAAAAGAATTTGTATTATTTGTTAAGTCGGTTGTGATTTCCTTTCGGATTTGGGCTTTGAAAGCCTACGGATCGACAAGTCAGCGGCCGGTGTTGTTGCTGGGCCAAATCAAAGCCACCCCGACACGCTTGATCTCTCTCTGTCGTCTACGTCTGCATAAATCAGGTCTTCCATCCCACCCCTCCGTGCCCTTCGTCTTTGGTCTTCCCCGCTTGTTTCTGGCTGATTGATTAGTTTGACCAAAGCTGTGCGTATCATCGTCATGTAGAAAAGGCAACAGACAAAACAAAAAGTAGTCCACTACGTCCACAGGCAGAGAATAAACGGCCTCAAAGCCACAACGACCGCAGATGAGACTATGAACCATCCATCACATTGCGTCACTCGTACTAAAAAAAAAAAAGATAAAAGATAGTCAAATAGAAGTAGAACAAAACTCCAAAAAATTAAGTAAGAACAAACGAAAAGGGAGGCGGGAAGACTTTGGCAGATGTCACTTCATTTCTCCACGATCGACTAGGAAACACGGAAACGTTTGTTATACTACGTCGCAACTCTCTTTTTTAAGGTTCCGCTGATGGTTAACACGATCGCGGAAAGAAGTGAGACCATTTGGCTTCCATTACAAATGGAAGAAAAGGAAGGAAGTAAGTCGAGAAGTTGAAGGAAAAGAAGGTTAATGATTGACTTTTCGAAGGCGTTAAAGAAAAATTGTCCCTTTCAGAAAGAAAAAAATAGAACAAAAGATGTACGAAGCCGAGCGCTAAGAGAAGAAAGAACGGGCTTTTATGTCTTTTAAAATTTAGCAGCAAGCGAAAAGGAAAAAGGGGGAAGCAGAATTGAAGGGTGGAAGAAATATTTCCGCAGAGTCTGGTTCAATCCATCAGTGTCTTGACATCGTGACAGGGACCTCGGCGCTAGACACACACACAGTGGACATACAAGTGGTGTAAGAGAAGGAGGGTGTCTCAGCTTCTCCCGTCCGGATATTTCCTTAAACTTTTTTTTTTTCTTGTCTTGTTCCTCTTGCGCCAACATCACCTCCTGATGACTCATGCTTGACTGCCCTTAATGATGGACCTCATGACTGATAGATGACTTCAACTCTCTTGTAGACTTTTATCATTCATTCTTTTTTTTTTTTTTCGAGCTGTCCGAACCGACCCAACTGCGTTTGCCCGTGTCGTACCGTGCCCAATACAAAGGGACTGTGTTGTAGGCTTCTTTTAACTTTGACGAACAATAGGAAAAAAAAAGGGGAGTAACACGAAACCTCTTCTTGTATTCCGTTCTCATCAGAGAAGCCAAAGTATGTGAAGACGGTGGAAAAAAAAAAATGAAAGGGAAAAAATGATTTTAGAAAGAATTAAAGAGAAGAGGACACGAAAGAAACGGGCGAGCTGTGCGCCATTTTTCACGCATCACCTCCACCAAATGGCTGTCACCGTTTCTTTGCTGTTCCTCTACATCACTCCTATCAACTTTGATTTATATACGCATATTTGCATGTCCGTGGGCATTGGTCCGGCGCTGAAGCCCAAAAACAAGCGGTAAAGAAATCTAAACAAATAACGATAAATAAATGGGGAGGAAGGCGGGACGAAAGTCAAAGAGAAACAATAGTATGACAAGATCAAATCGACTGATGTCTAGAAGGAAAGAAGACAAACGTAACATGGATTCAGCTTGACTCTATGAATTCATGCATGTTTCACGTGTACCCGCCAATTGACGTTTTTTGCCAACCACAGGCCAGAGGCCAAGCCCGTCAGCAACTGTTGAATTAATAAAGAACTTGTCCCAGACAATCGACGTGGTTATCGGTTACTTGTTTCAATCGCAATAGGAGACGGGAAAAAAAAAATGGAAATGCATTCCATGCATTCCTTTGCTCTTGTTTTTCCCTCGGTTTCAGGGTTATCCCTTTTTTGTTTTACCTTTCAATTTCATATCCCATCGTTTTAATTGGATATGAAATCGTTGTCATTTGATTTTTTTTTTTTTTAAATCCTTTCTTTTTATTTGGTTTACCTTTTTGTTTTGAAACGACTGACAGTCAAAATTGAAAATGATTTCCCGCGACCTTCACGTCGTCGATTTTAATTCCCAATACTCCGATTTCCCCTTATTTTTCCTGTTCATCATCATCTCCGGTTTCCAGGCGATGATGCGGGACGAAAAGAGACATGAAACATTTTTTCTCTTTTCAGCTCGGTGGAACATATGGAATGCCAACTTATAGTTCCGACGTATATACCACAATCCGAGGCAAAGCTATAAGCGTGTTTGAACCAGTGACTGAGGTTCTCCTTTTGCCCTTTGTCCGTCTTGCATGTGTCGGTTTGATTGGGCAAGAAAAGAATTACACACACAAAAAAAAAAAAGAGAACTCGAACGCCGTGTGCAACCGGAGAATTGCCAGTCATTGCGCACCTGGACGAGAGAACTCGAAGGTAGAAGAAGAAGAAGAAATGGAGGGGTTCTTCTTGCAATTGCTGCTGTCCTGTTCAGCGCTGGGCCGTGGACGACTGTGTGATTAATGTTCCGTCACCCTGCCTGCAAATGGAGCCAGCACGATTTTTTATCTTCTCCTATTCGAATGGCGTTTCTCGTGTCCGTCGCCGCTGACGATGCCGCTGCGTGTGAGGGTCTTGTGTCCGTGCGTAGAGACATGCTGGTGGGACACCTAACCCGCCCCAACAGCCCATTGTCCTCGACCCTGACGATGATTGACGTCTCTTCTTTCTTCTCTCCTCGTTCGTCTTTTTTTTTTCCTTTTCTTTTTCACGTGCACACGAGCTCTAGACTTGTACACGCCAGAGCTGTGTGTGTAACGTTGGCGTTGAGCTGTTGCCCATTTCGGGACCCGACCTTTCCTGTCTTTCTGTCCTTCTTATTTATGATGATTCAAAAGCCAAGCGATCGATCGATTTGCTTCTGTCTCTTTCTTATTTGAAGAGAGAGAACACTGACAGAAAAACTTAAAACGAATGAGAGAATATCGGGCCAAGTTCTCGGTATCTCCTTTCGATGCGTGTTTCTTCGTTGTTTCTGAAACGATGCAACTATTAACTGATGGACGAGAACACACGATGGAATACCAAGAAAAAAGGGCGAATGAAATAGGACAAAGCGATCGAAAATGATGAAGATGCCAAATAAAATAGGAACACAAATAAAAAAGAAGAAATAAATAAAAGAAAAAAGAAAAAGAAATGAGACAAAACAAGAAAAAGAAAGCCAAAGAAATCTGTCGCCAGAATGATGGAGTATGTGGCATCATCGTCTCTCTTTTCTTTTTGAGACTCGGAGAATCCCAACTCTTATCACCTCTCTCACTCTTTGGCTGGCTGACTGACTGGGCTGCTCGGCGTTTGCCAAGTCACTCTCCAACTTTATTAACGACTGCCAATCATTTTTTTTTCGAAAAGAGACGTGTCTGTGCGCTATTCTCTCGATCCTCTTTTCCAACCATCCATCATCGCTCAACTTGAAATAACTGGGGTCAAGGTGTCTAGACACCTCACGAGTCCCATCTTTTCTTTATTCCTGTTTTCCTTTCTATCAATTTTATTTCTTGAAAGAAATGTTCAACGTCCCGTTTCGTTTTAAAAAGACCCCTTTTTCCTTAAACGGACAAGTGTACCAACTTGTGAAAAATTAAGGGCAAAATCGATCAGCCAGATGTTGGAACATGTTCGTGTTTGCATCGCAAAGCTGAGTGGATGCTGAACTGCGAATCATAATGTGCTTATGTAAATAGCAGAGACCTTCGGTGACAAAGTGAAGGCGATCCCGATGAAAATTCATTGGCACCTAACCACCCAGTAGCTGGCACACGTATCGACGAATGTGCTGTGTGGGGGATTGTGATCACGCTATTACGAAACGATAGCGGGGACGGACAAGAATGCAAGTGCGTGGGGTATAGGTGATGGAGGAAGAAGTGGCAAAGGAAGGTGGACAACGATGCATAAGAAAAAAAAAAAAACAAAAAAAAACAAAGGAAGACAAAAATGGCAAAAGATAAAGGGAATCATCTCGAAATAAAAGAATGGAAAAAAGAAGAGCTCCAGCAATGGATCACCCGTCAGAAAACTGTTATTGATAACTGACAGACATGGTCAGGATCACACGGGCAAAAAGTAAAGGTCTCGTTTCCTTTCCGTCAGGTTGCTCGCCTTGACCATTTGGCTCTCACTTTTTTTTTTGGTTTTATTTTCTTGTTTTCTGCTTCGTTTTATCATGTTTCAAGTCTTCATTTTTTGGTTGTGTTTCGCTTTTTCTTGCGGTGGTCTCGCTGCCTCTCAGCAGACACACGGTATTCAGCAAGAAAAAAGAAAAGAAAAGAGAGAAGTCGAAAGAGCGCAACATCCATCATGTGCGTGTCAGCTGTCAAAGCCTCTCGTGTGCTGCGCGCATAGAACTAACATCGCCCACCTTTACCCAAACCACACCAGCCGCACCGCCCTGTCCGCAGCCCCGGCTGCTTTTATTCTTATTCTTTTGTTGGGTTCACCTTTTTTTCTTCAGTGGTTTTTGTTTTGTTGTTCTTCTTGGGTATTCTGATTCTGAACGCACCTTTTGCCTTTTTGTGTGTGTGTGGAATTGGTCTTGGAATGGAGAGACAGAGAGACAACACACAATTATTGAGATATGCCGCTCTCCTTTTTTTTTTTTTTTTTTTTTTTTTTTTCGTTCGGTGTCTTTGGATTTTTAGATTTTAGCTTGTTTTTTTTTTTTTTTTTTTGTTTCTTTACTTTTCTACGATTTCATTTCAGTTTGTCTTGTTATTTTTTATTTTCTTCTCGTCTTTCCTGGCTACCTTGTCTATCTCTTCTTTTTCTCTTGCGCCTTTCGCGTCACGCTAGATGGTTGATAAATCATGTTGCGGCATCGATCGAAAGTCGCTCGCCGTTGTCAGTGATGCCGGTCGGTCCCATTGTTTCGGCTACCTTTCCTGCCTTTTGTCGCATGGCCGAGGTCGAGTCGTTTCCCGGGACTCAACAGGAACGAAAAGGGGAAAAAAAAAAAATAAATGACAAAACAAAACGAAAACAAGAAAATTCCCTTACCCAACCAAAAAAAAAAGCTGATTTGAAATGTATAAATATTCTTTTCGTTCAAAAGAAAGAGAGAAAAAACAGGGGGTAGAACAAAAACAGAAAAAAAAAAAAAAAATAGGCAATGAGAGAAAAAAAAAAAAAAAAAAAAATGAAACAAATGGCTGCGCTCCTGCTGGCTGCTGTCGCTGGAACAGGTCGTGATGTTGTTTCCTTCTCTATCCGTCAACACATCAGCCGGCATTTTACGATTGGACGAATTCTCTTCTTTTTCACGTATATATCTCAGTCCAAACCTTGGTTTTGTTTTTTCTCTCTTCGTTTCGTCTTCGTTGTTGTTTTCTTTGGCTTTCAATGGATTTTTGTTGTCCATGTTTTTATGTAGCGACTCCTCCCTTTTTATTTTGATAGTCGTTTCATTTTATTTTTTTTTTTTTTTTTGACTTTGTTTTCCAGCTTCTCTGTCTCCGGCTTCTCTTTGTTCTACTTTTATTCTATTTGTCTCATTCTCTTCCGTAGCCGCTTTCGCTATGGTTGCTGATTGAATCTATCAAGTCGGTGAACTGCCGGTCCGTATATATAAACAGTTTTTCTCTGGCGCGTCTTGTCTGTAGCTTTGATTTATAATTGATACACCGGTAAAGATGGGTTGGCTATGATTGGATCAATCGGCTTTGATCTCGATTGCTTATTGCTACGTACCGAGTACACAAACATAAAAACTGCTAGCGTACGCACTCAACGAACGAGAGCTAAACAAATAGATAAGGGAAAGCGCAATTTTCGTTTCCTGCGGCCTTGTTTTGTGTTTCTCCCCGTTCATTTTCCGCCCCACTTTGTTATCATCTACAGTCTATAAAAGCAATTAAAAACGAAGCGGGTAGAAAGCCATAGAGATAGGCAGGGCTATCGGAAACGAAAGGAGTCCGTGGGAGGGATTGATCTTGTTGGTTGCAACCGAGATGTAATCAGCCGGATAATTTCTGATTCATGTTCCCCGAATGTACATTGGGCCTCTCCAACATTACTCCGTTAAGCTAGATTTATCTATCAAAGGAAATAACAAGGAACAAAAAAGATGACGGAAGATCTTCTTTGCGACTGTACACAATACAAACATAAGACGACAAAGACAGAGACCAACGCGCCACTGATATATACTCTAAACCATCAAATCACAACTCATGTGTGTAGGTACGTGCGTGAGAGCCGATCTTGAGTTTGGCCGACATGAAGCCAAGCCGCACGGCCGTGCCAAGAGCTTGATTGGAGCAACAACAGCCTCTTCGTCCCTATTGCCAATGAGCAAATTGGTGAAGCGGAGGGGGGGGGGGGACGAAGAGGAAAAGCTTTGCCCGTGGTCCCTTTTCTTTCTTCCTTAACCGTCCCTTGCTCCTACACCGCTATACCGATACACGTCCATAAATATATATACATATAATATATATAAGAGGTCTCATGGTTGTAATCCTCTGTAATTACACATCGTTCCCAATCTCTGTGTGTCCTTTGGGCCGAGTGTAATACACAGCCGGCAATCGGCTGTGCTGTCATCGTTCCCCACAAAACTGGGCGAGCCAAATGAAGCCACTATCGTTCGTTCTTACCGTCTTACTCATCTTCATCATCATCATCATCATCAGGACTTTGAATCCCCGTGTCGGTTACTGATCTATCGACGCTAACTTTTTTTTTTCTCTCTTTTTTTCCGGGGCTATAACACTTCGTCAAACCTTTATCGCTGACGCCGCGCCCGTTTTTAGTTGATATGGTTCACTTATACATCTAGACACAAGAGAAACTTAGGGCCATCCGTTAGCTGGGCGTCCTATCAAGTCTCGTCCTGTTCTCCTTTTTATTTATAACGGCTGTGTGTGTCTCTCTATAAAAGGGAGGCAATGCGCGAGCACTAATTAAAAGTAATGAGACGGCCAGGCACTGAAAGGCGATCGGCCAAAAAGTATCCGCCTCCAGGAGCAAGCGAGGGCCATTGCCTCTGTACGTGGGTACACGCATCGCGCTAATTCCGACGTCAAAGACGCTTTCATTAGAGAGAAAACGCTTGGTTCACTTCTCTAAGCTTTTTTTTTTTGTAAACTTCTTATTGCTTTTAGTTCATTGTCTTTTGTTTTTTATTTATTATTTTTTTGGGGGGTGGGGGTTTCTTACGTAACTTACGATGATGCTTTGGTTTTAGTGGTTGAGAAACAACCGAGTATATCGATTTCCAGATAGGGAAAGAGACTCTGATTTTTTTTTTGGATCCTTTACATTTCTCTCTGCCCAGAGAAAAAAGATGAAAATGAGCGAAATGACATCGTCTTAATTGCTTCGTTATGGAACGACTCGCTTTGTCCCATTGGCTCTCGACAATCAAACTAAACGGAAATGATTCCGAATTGAAATTTTTTGTCTTTTGTTTTGTTTTTTTTGTTTTTTTGAAGAGCAATAGTCATAATAACCATACGCGACGGGAAAAGAAACAAAATGGAATGAAAAAGAAAATAGATTTAAAAATGAAAAAAGGCCAGGAGGAAATCAATCCGAAATCATTTCTGAGAAAGACAGTTGGCAAACAGTTTCTTTGATTGTGGAGTGCGAGCGGAATGAATGAGAGATGTGCGTAACGCAAACAGACACCAGAATATGAAAAGCGAGAAATGACAAGCGGAGTGACGTCCGGATGACTTGATTATCCATTGAAGGTAGAGGTGTGCGCGCGTGTCAGTCAACCAGTTTTTTTTTTATATCCCCCTCTCTTTTAGCTCCCGTTTTTATTTTTCCTCAATTGAAGAGGAGGGATCAAAAAATGAAAATGAAAGAGAAGAGAAGGTTAACAAAAAAAAAAGACAGCCTTTTGCTGTGACAGATCAGACAGACAGAATAAACTCGTATGGCGTGTTCCCTTTTTTTTTTTTTCTTCTAATGTTGATATTCTCGTTCTGCAAGTGTCCCTTCATTTTTATTTTTCCTTTTTCTTTGGATAAAACCATTCAAAAATGCCACCCTTCGGGTCGACAGTTGACTGACGTTTCAGGAGTGAGGTGTACCTTGTGCTACCAGCTATCCACCTCACTGTAGGTCTCTCTCCTTCTCTCTATGACTCGTGCGCAGTCTTGACACCGTCCTCCCTCCCCTACACCCAGAGATGCACACAACACACGTCTCTCTCTTTCACCCGAATCACCCTGTCTTGCTTTATTCACGTGAAGCCGTAGGTGTATGCGATGAGTGACACTGACGCGCTCGGATGCCCACTCGACGCAGGGGGAAGCTATAGAAACAAGCTACTGTCTTTCCACTCTAATCCGGGCCGTTTAATCCGATATTGTGCTCTTCGCGGTACCTCCCTAAACTGCTCCTGTTGGCACGCGCTCATATTAAAATCTTTTTCTTTCACCTGTTTGCTTTTCAAAACGTGTGATTGTGATGAATTGATAATTGCTGGAATCCATTGTGAAATTTTAATGTTTGTGTTTTTTTTTTGTCTAACAGGGGAGGAGGAATTGGCGGCGGCAGCGGCAGCGCGTGAAGCGGCAATTGCAGCCGGATTACTTGATCCAAATCAAATAGGTAAGCCATTCTTCGCATTTTTTTTTTTTCTATGCACTTAGCGAATAGACAAGATAAATGATCTTCGGTTATACAACATATTATTCATCCTTTCCATAAATATTATTTGTTAATCAAAGTAGATGAATTCGAACCCGATCCGGATCAGAGCCAAGATTCCGGTTCGTCTTCTTCGTCACCAGCACGCGATGACGTAGACGAGGATGAAGCATTGAAAGAAGAGAAACCTAAGAAAGGAAGAGCTTCGCCACTTTCGCGGGGATCCATGAGCCCCGGCCGAAACAGTCCCGCTCCAATCATGAGCGATCCTACTTCGGCCGCAGCTGCGGCAGCCGCTGCGGCGGCCGCTACCAACCTGCAAAACCTGCAGGCCTTTTTAGCAGCTAGCGCAGCTTTCCCGGGACTATTATCTCACGGCGGAGCGGCTGCTGGACTCTTGGCCGGCCTTCCTGGTGGCTTGCATTCAGCCCTGGCCATGCAGGGATTTCAGGGACTACAAGGCCTACAGGGCCTTCAAGGTTTGTTTGGCTCTCTTCCGGCCGCCGCGGCGGCTACCAAACATTCGACCAATGTTATGTCTCCGCCAGCCGGTGCCATCCCATCCCCGGGAGCCGGACGCAATGCTGATATTTCCAGCATCATGGATTTCAGCAACAAACGCCCCGCTGGTGTCGGCATTAAACTGGAGAAAGGAACAGAATCTGAAATGGCGGACGACGCCCCTCCAGCACCTCGTCGCAGAGCTGGCGGTGAGTCATCTCCTTTAGATTTGAGCTCTTCCGGTGTCCGGAAGCGAGATCGTTCGTCAGGCGGTTCTACAGCCAACATCGGCCCGGCCGAGAAGCGCCGTTCCGATTCGACGGCTGGATGGAAATCGGCCGGCGTCCCCCACACGCCCGACGCCTGGAACGGTCACCACAAATCCGCAATCGACGCGAAGAGTTCGTTCGTCACTCCACCGGACGCCTCTAAAGCTCTGGAAAGGATGACGGAATTGAGTCGCTTGTCGGGTGAGTCGAGAGCGGGCGGTGCTGGAGGAGGCCGTCAGTCGGCCTGGCAGAGCCATTGGCTCAGCAAAGGAGCCGACACGGCCAAGGACGTCCTCAAGTGCGTCTGGTGTAAACTGAGCTTCGAGACGTTGGCCGCCTTGACGACGCACATGAAAGAATCGAAACACTGCGGCGTCAATGCCAGTCTCATGTCATCGGCGTCCAGCGCTTCGGGTGCGGCCGGATCGGTGAATTCCTCACCGGTGGCGTCATCACCTTCGTCTTCGTCACAACCGCATCATCACCAACCGCAAGCGTCGCCGTCTTCTCATCAGTCGGAAAGGGATCGGCTTCCGGCCGCATCTCATACGCCCTCCTCGTCGGCCTCGACGACTCCATCCGGCAGAGGCCATCATCACTCGAGCAGCAGCAGCAGCAACAATCACGATTTACTGCTCAAAGAGTCGGGTCAGGTCCAGTTGCCTCGCAAATTGGTTCGCGGCCAGGACGTCTGGCTGGGCAAAGGAGCCGAGCAGACGCGCCAAATCCTCAAGTGTATGTGGTGCGGTCAGAGTTTCCGCTCGCTGGCCGAGATGACGACGCACATGCAACAAACTCAGCACTACACCAACATCATCTCGCAAGAGCAAATCATCTCGTGGAAAGCGGCCGACGGCGAAGGAGGCGCCGCTGGCAGCGGCGGCAAAGGATCGAGCGGATCGGGAGCCAATCACGGCCAACAGCAACAACACCATCACGGCCAGCAGCAACAGCCGCATCAACAGCAGCAGCAAGCGCAACAACAAGCGCAACAACAATCGCACGTCAACGCCGTGCTGACATGCAAAGTGTGCGACCAGGCGTTCGCTAGTTTGAAGGAACTCAGTTCGCACATGGTGAAGAACTCGCATTACAAAGAGCACATCATGCGATCCATCAGCGAAAGCGGTGGCCGTCGCAGACAGGCCAGGGACAAACGCAAGAAAGCGCTGCCCGTTCGGAAGTTACTGGAACTGGAACGAGCCCAGCAGGAAGCTCGATCGCTGACTCAGTTGCAGCAGCAGCAGCAGCAAATGATTCCGGCCCAGCATCACCACCAAGCTCTGGTTGAACAACAGAAAGGAACCGGCAACACGGGTCGGATCAGTTGTGAAAAGTGCGGCGACAAGATCGAGACGAGCGGCTTCGTCGACCACATCCGGCAGTGCGTCGGCGGAAGTGGACAGTCGATGCGCGCAGGAAGCAAGAGCAGCACTCCGTCGCCTTCCGTCGTCGCTCCTAAATTGGAGACGATCAACGGGTCCGGCCGCAAGACACCGAAATCCACCAAACACCAAACGAGCAATCCGTCGCCGAGGGCCAGTCCGATGAGCGTCGGATCGGCCAACGGAAGCGACGCTCCAGCAGCTCCGCCCGCTTCTTCTTCCACTCCGAACAAAGATGGCTCACCATCGGTCCTCAATGCTATCGAGAAATTGATTGAAAAGAGCTTCGACGCCGGACAGGGCGGCAGCGGAGGCAAAGCCAAAACGGCGGCCAACAACGCGACCGGCTCCAACATTCTGCGCCGTTTGGGCATCGATGAGAGTTTGGACTATTCCAAACCGTTGATGGATCCGATGATGACCGTCAACATGCTCCGCCTTTACGGCTACGGCCAGCCGGCTGGCCATCAAAGAGAGCGGACCACTAGCGAGGCCAGCAGCAGCAACGCTTCGGCCGCGGCCAGCAATGGTGATCACTCGTCGCATCCAGCGGCTCATCAGAGAGACTCTGGAAAATCAACTCCGCGATCAGCCAACGGAGGCGCATCTCCGCTTCGCAGCCGCAGTCCGAGTCAGAGTCCTAGCGGAGTAGCTCATCGTCGGAGACGGAAGGACCCGTCTCCTTCGCCCGTTTCTCCGACTATGGATGCCGACATTAATCCGTCCAGCCCAGCGGCCAGTTCCGTTGTTAGCGAACGCTCGTTGCGTTCCACCACGCCGGCCACCCAACTGAGTTCTCCCGACGTGGCCGGACGCCGCAGCCAGAGCCAAACGCCGACCGACGTCCAGCAACCTGGACGATCCAGCCTCAACGCCCTATCGTCCATGTTCGAAGGACTCTCTTCGGCCGCAGCAGCTTCATCCTCCGCGGGCGGAACCTCTTCCGGCGGTGGATTCAATCCGCTGGCCGCTCTGCAAAAATTGTGCGACAAGACGGAAACTCACAGTCCGTCGTCCAGCGGCCGGCCGAATTCTTTGGGCGGCGCCGGGAGCAGCGCAGGCGGATCGAGCGCCAGTGGCGGCGGATCTGGCAGCTCTGCAGGCAGCACGGGAACGAATCCCGGGGCGATTTTGGCCTTCAGCTGGGCCTGCAACGACGCCGTCATGACGGACTCGATCATGAAGTGTGCCTTCTGTGATACCCAGTTCATTTCCAAGGGCGCCTACCGACACCACCTGTCCAAGATGCACTTTGTCAAGGACGCCGCCGGCGGGAGCGCATCCGCTCCGACCCCGAAGGCCGCCTCGTCGAGCGGCTCTTCGTCAGTCGCCAACTCAGCCGCTGCTAAACACTCGTCGGCAAGCGGGAGCGCCAATGCCGCCTCCACTGCCGCCAGTCCCCAACCGCCTCCAGGAGCCAATAGTTTCGAAAACGAGAGCCCCCATTCCAAATTCCTCAAGTACACCGAGCTGGCCAAGCAGCTCTCCAGTAAATACGTTTGATGGCCGCCTGTTTTTTTTTTCTTTCACCCGCCCACCCGTTTACCTATAAAAGAACAGACTACCATATTTTTTTTTTTGGTCTTCGCTAAATGCACCACCTGATGATTACACACACATACAAAAATGATGGGCAAAATGTTGGGTGACGTACCGTGACCGTGGGGGTACCTGCTGCCGCAACTGTGCAAATGCGCAAAAAAGGAAGAAAACACGTGCGCAAGAGAAAGTTTTCTTTTTTTTTTTTTTTTGCCCAGGAATTTTAAAGAGAAAATGATACATAAACAAAAACGACGTAAGAAACAAAAAAAAAAACAAAGGCCCCAAAACCAGTAAAGCAAAATAAAAAAACGTAGAGCATCTTGTCATAGGTTTAGATCTCCCTTTTTATTTTTTTGGCCTTCCTATCCTACGTCATTACGTGTTACATTTTATACACGTAGTGAGGCCCTTTTGGCGCTTTTCGTGACTCACGTCTCATCACGTGCCTCTCTCGATTCCTCATCCATTAGAAATCTAAAGATTTGAAAACAAGCAAAAAAAAAAAAAAAAAGAAAACGGAAGATCAAACAAATTAAATAAACTGAGTAATTAAACACGAAATGACGTACAAAAAAAATGTATCACGCTCATTGACCGGCTGTCGGTTGATTTGGGCGAAAGATCATCATGTCACACACACTCACACACACACACACCATAGCGCAAAGTATGGCGTTCTCATTCTTCTTGTTTTTCGTTTCATCTTCGTTTTTCTTTGCCTCCTTTGCTTATTTCGTTTATTGTAAAAAAAAAAAAAAGAAGAAGAAGAAGAAGAAGAAACGAAAAAGAACGTAACAAAAGGGTTGACGTCCATGTGAAGAGAAATATGATAGAGGAGAAGAGGAGGGCCCGACGAAGAAGGAGGAGGACTGGCGCGCTGGGTCTAATCGCATGCTGTCGGCCGGGTGATTTACACGCCGAGCGTCACTATAAATCCGGCCGACAAGTTATGAATGCCGCCGCGAGGTACTCTTCTTCGTCGTCGTCCGTCCTTACAGGCATCCTTCAATCTTCAAAGGGCCAAAGCAGCAAAACATTCTCTCTCTTTCGTGCCCTTCTCTTCTATATACCATTCTTCTTTCTTTTTTCTTTTTTTCTTTCGACTTACACTCTCTCTCTCTCTCTCTCTCTCTCTCTCTCTCTGCTTCACTCTATCTATCCCTTTATTTTTTTTTCTTTCTCTCTCCCGCACCGAAAGGCGAACGAGAAGCGCGAGGAGTACAGGGGAAGGTGAAATTAATCATAAATTTTCCGAGGCAAATAAATAAGAAAAAAAGGGAAAAAATGTTCCTCTTTTTTTTCTCTTTTTTGCCTTGAAGATGATGATGATGAAAAAGAAAAAATGAAAGGTAATAAAGTTCAAAAAAAAGGAAGGAAAAAAAAGGGGCCTCGGCATGAAGTCCACGCCAACAAATCAAAGCGCGCTGGACGGGGCATCTCTTCTTTGATTTTTTGTTGTTTTTTTTTTTTGAAGGGGGGAGGGGGTTTGCTCCGGCTCGTTCGCCCAACCTAAAAAGCGCGCATACATATAAATATATACATATTACTACTACTACTATTACTACCACTGCTATATATATAAATATATATATAAAGATATACATAATACCCCCTTTGGCTTGATTTGAGCCGGTCGGATTTTTTTGATGCCCAAGTCACGGCCGTTCGACGTACAGTAATTCGTTTTCGTGTTGTTGTTCTGTTTTCGGAGGGTTCTCTCTCGCTCGCTGACAGAAGGGCAATATTACTATTACCTACTATTATTGCTGTATATTTTCATTGGTCTATACCCCTCGCGTTCTTGTTTCACCGTTTAAAACAAAAAGGTAAAAAAAAAAAAGAAAAGGAAAATGGTCCTGTCATTATGTCGAAAAATGATTCCACACAACAAACGGCTGCGAGCTGTTTGTGGTTGTATCATACACCCACTGTTCCATTTGTCATCTTTCGTTTGCCTCCCTCCTTCAACTGAAAATGTCGTTCCCTCTCTATCGCCTGCCAGATAGGAACAAGAGTAACGAAAGAGAAGAGGGAAAGAAATGAAAAATCATTTATATACATATATATATATACATAACATAATACATGACGTGCACACAATCAATCGGTTTTGGAGAAATGTCTTTGTCTCCTATTGGACACCCCCACCCAATCTCGCTGGCTGTGTCTGGGCGTTTTTTTTTTTTTAATATTTTCTTTAGTGTGTGTGTGTGTGTGTGTGTGTGTGTGTGTCAGCCCAATCGTTCGTTTGTCTATAAAAAAAAAATAATCTATTCCAATTGATTCTTCCTCTTTTGATTCTTTTGTCTCTTCTTCGTTCTCTCCATTTTGGTGTGCGCAATCATGATGATGAACTATGACGTAATTCACCTGTGCGTGCGTGAACCCACCTGGCAACCACACACACACGAAAAAAAAGGAGGAAATTAATGATCCCGGTTCCTATATATATTATTATCTCTTTAATTTATCCGTGCGTGAGTGTCTACGTGTGTGTTACCGGACTGGCCACCTTCCTTTCGTTCTTGTCTCTAATGATTCTGATGATTCTTTTGCTCTTTCGTTTTTTTATTATTTGTAATTTTTTTTCGTGTGCCACTGGCTGCAAATCGTTTTTGGATTTTAATTTGTTTTTATCCTCCCCTCTTTTTGTTTCCCTTCGTTCGTTATATCGACTCTTTCTGGTGAAAAATTCCAATCTCTTTCAAATCAAATACGTACCGTACATTGAATCAATAATACGTGCAAAGATGTCTTTTGTCTCATTTTTCTCCCTCCCCCATCCTATGCCCCCCTACATATTACATTATCTCCCTATTGATCTATTATTATCTGAATTATCTGTTCCCTCCCGCTATATTATCTCCCTTTTCTGTATTTTTTTTTTCTCTCTCTCTCGCTCTCTCTCTCTCTCAAAAAATGATCAGTATTCGTTGCTTGATTGGACATGTTGGATTTTTTTTTCAATGTTTTCTCTTATTTTTTCGGTTTATTTGCGCGCGCCATCTTGTTATTACACATGACTGAAAAAAAAAGAAAAGACTTGTTGCTTTATTCTACTCACACGCAAACACGACAAATGTTTTTCCATATGAACGGATCCTAAATATTAACAACCGGCAATATGAAAACGAACCTGATCTCGTGACATTCTGATCAAACTTGAATTGATCAAAACCAGAACAGCGAAGAAAACAAACTAAAGAGAAATCAGGTCCCTCAGCGAAAGAGCGACATTCACGAAAACAAAATTTTTAAAAATTTTTTTTACATAGCTTGAAATTAAAATATTTTTCTTTATCTATTGATATTTGATTTCCCAACTTAATCCATCGAACAGGAACTTTTAAAAAATGCGTGCATGAAAAGTCCAACACGACAGCTGTCATTTCCTGATGGATACTTTGCGTATCGACTATTTCTATTGAATAAAAACATATAATTAACATAACAGGCATATAGAAATCGATATAATTTGTTGGTAGAACTGGGGGAAAAAAAAATGTTCGTTCCTTTTCGTAGAGATTCTGATGTACCACCACCGCTGCGGGGTGATCTCATTCGATTCGCCGCGGCCGAACGATATCACACAAGCGCCACGACTGGCCCATAAATCACGTCATTCACAGTCGTGTACAGCCGCCCTGCCGTCGAAGGTTGGGTCCACGACGACGGGCCGTTGCGCGGCCGGTGACTTTTTTATTTTTATAATATGCGTATCTATACAATGGCTATGTGAAATTGTCGGAATGGGAATTGAAGGCGAGGACTCGAGGACGGATCATTGAGGCAAACTGTCGAGCTTTATATAAAAATGACGCAATCACCGTGTCCGTCTCCCATGCCCTCCCCGTCTCTCGCCTCACACGTCAGATAAATAAATAAAAAAAAAAAGAAAAAGAGAAGACGGCCCTTCTATGATGACAAGAGTCCGTTCGTTCGTCACCTCGCCTCGGGTTGTAATTAAATGCAAGCGCGACTTTATCGTGTCAGCAAAAAGGAGAGAGAAAGGTGGTGGCCGTCGGTATGCGCCACATCTCATTTACTTTCCTCTTCTTCTCTTTCATTTAATTCCCTTTTTTTTTCATTTCTTTCTGCTCTTAAAAAAAAAATCCGTTCGTCTGGCGTAACGCAAGAACAAAAGGTTCCGCATGTTTCTGCCCTGGTCTCTATCATTTTGATTATAAAAACGGCGTACATCTGGGCCATCAAAACGACAGCCATAAATACATCAGATAATATACAGCTTGTATAATATCCACTCTATACATGTGTTTCAGAAACAGCTATCTACAGTTACGCACTAGAGCGGCGGGTATATACGTCTACATCGCTAACTAGACTATGAGCGCAGTTAGTGTATACATACACTGTACTTAACTGCAACTCCACAACGTAGGATTTGAAAAAATAAAAACCGCTTCATACCGTTTTTTTTTTTTTTCTTTCCCTATTTTGTTCTGCTAGTCCTCTTGCAAATGTCTATGAAGATTGAGACGGAAAGAAAAAGCAGGAGAAAGAGAGGCGTGGGGTCGGTTGGTTCAACCGGGCCACGAAAACACACTGCGTGACCCGAAAACAAGCGGAGAGAATGAACGAGAAAAAGAATGAAAAAAACAAAATAAGGAACAAGAGAAGGGAAAGAAATATTGCCTATGTGTATGGACATACAGACAATATTACAATATATACAACAGTATGTATATATGAACCGGTATATACCTGCACTGCTGCTGAGGCGGCGGCAGTGAGCTGACGTGACGCCTTAGCTAATCATCTCGAGAGCAGCG
Organism: Daphnia carinata; assembly: GCF_022539665.2. Classification (NCBI taxonomy): domain Eukaryota; kingdom Metazoa; phylum Arthropoda; class Branchiopoda; order Diplostraca; family Daphniidae; genus Daphnia; species Daphnia carinata. The sequence continues at coordinate 10,399,231 of NC_081333.1, forward strand.
GCAGCCATCAAATTCCACCTTCTACATTTTTCTTTCTTCCGTTTTATACGACCGTGGTGCGTATCTAACAATTAAGCGGAGCTGAAGCTTGATTAACAAACGAAGGCCATCCATGTAACTTTGCTGGCTCCAGATGAAGCCAGACTGTCAGATTAACGAGAAACGCACTCAAAAAAAAGTACAGTATAAACTCGACTGGGTTAGTTAAGAGTTTTTTTTTTTTTTTTTTTTGCTTTTCTTTCTACAATACGTTAGCTATAATAGTAAGCCACCAACCATCAAGGCTGTTTCATATGCATACTGTGTAGATTTAAATAAATAAAAAAAGAATTAAAACAAAAAAACTGAGGGGGGAATTTGGGACGTAGTTCGTTAGATGTTTTATTTTGGTTCATCATCTGTCGTGATCGTCTAGTGAAGAATCTGTCTCTTTCTTTTTCTCTCATCATTCATTATCGGATGGCCATCGGACAAAAGACTTGATTGACAGCTCATTAACAAGAAACGTGGGAGCAAGCAACGCTGTGGCGACTAGCGTCTCGTGTCACCTGCCAACTTGTCTTGTTTTCGGATCAATCCAGTTGCTTGGCTCTCTTCGATGCAATCAACGTTCTCTCTTTTGATTTGATTTGATTTCCTTTCTTTTTTTCTCTCATTCCGTGTCAACCGATGAACCGTGGTGAATAACTCGTGACCCCGTGATGGTGAACTGGTTTCGGCAATCTCGATTCTTGATTTATTTTCTCCTTGTTTCGAAGTTGCGTTCGTCTTTCTGAAGCCAACGCCTTCTCTTCATTCTTCTCCCCTTTCATTTTCAATCGAAAGCCATCAAACAGTTTGCCACACATCCGATCATCAGCACGAGATTTCACGTTCTCTAAATAACAAATAGAACTTTTGAGGGGGGGGGGGGGGGGGCACCTTTTTTTTCCCCCATAACACTTGAGATGCGATTGCATTTTTTGTTGTTAGTTGGAACGGACTAGTGTTGAAACGCAACAGTCACATCATTTCTCTCTTACGAAGTCGGTTGGAAATCGAATCCACAAACAGGAAATCGAATGTTTCTTCTATCATTAAAAAAAAAATAAAACATTTTCACGTTAGGTATTTACCCTCTCCGTTAAGTCTTTCTTATCTCACATTCTTTTTCCTGTCCTTCTTTTAGGCCGTTTGATCACATTTTGTTGGAACAGTGCGCGATAGTCTGAGCGCCGTCCATAATAAATGGCCTAGTTGTCCATCACAGAGAACGCGGCCGCGGTCACAGACTATGGCAGATTTAGATAACGAAGAAAATAAAAGTGAGAGGGTCGTTCTAAGATTCGAACACAAAAAAGGGGCCGCGCTATCGGGCGACATTTCCCCTCGCACAAGGAAAAAATAAAAAGCCGTCACTGGATGTCAGCAACGAATCAGTGGCAAACGAGGCCTCCTCCCCCCCCCCCCCCCCCCCCCCCCCCCCCCTCGTTTATTTATTTTTATTCTGTCTAGAAGCGGTGAAAAAACATCAACGTTTACAACCTTGTTACTCACGCGGATCAAACGTCGCTGATAACGATTACGAATATAAATATGTCAAGTCTAGCGCGCTGTATTTCTTCTCTTGCCTTTTCTCTCTCGTCTCAAAGTCTTTTATTGGACCGCTCATTACGTCCGGCACTTGTCCTGCGTCATCTGCATTTTCATTTTCTTTTTTTTTTTCTACATGCCACTCTATGACTTAGACCTCCGTGTTGAATCATGTTTATTATCGGTACGGGCTTTTTTTTTTTCAACACATCCGCCATACTTGTCGGAATCTTTTGAAAATAGGATGTCGAAACTTCGGAATGGGTTTTTTTTTCTCGTGTATGTCATGGTATAAAAAAGATTATTAATGGATTTTCGGTTCATGACAACATTGATTTTCCTTCTCTCCCACCCTTCCACCCCCAACGTCTTGATGGATTTGTTGTTGAATTTTTGCTGTCATCTCTCTTTTTCCTCGATGACCCGACTGAACGACGAAGCGCCGAGATGTAACAAGCGGGGCCATCTAGCGGATTCACGCAGTGGTCCCGTCGCTCCAGTAGAAATGGAAACATACGAAGACAGAAAAAGAAAAAAGGGGCAAATCGAAGAGAAAAATTAAACATTTCAGTCTGCATACCATTCTACTGGTTTTCTTTGTTTTGTTTTTTTTTTGTCAAATCCTCAAAAATGTAGATGTTGGTTTAATAGAGAAGGTGGTAGTGGGTACCGGCACCGGTCGGTGAAATGATTGAACAAAAAAAAAAATGAAAAAATCTCATCCATCATCACGACCGAATAGCTCCTCTCTTTGTGGATCAGATCGCATTCTACTCTAAAGTAGAAGACGGTACCTGGAGTCATTCGATCGTAGTATTAAGCAAAGGCACTTCATCCTTGAAGGGTTTCGCCTATCCGACGATCATATTTCCCCCCTTTCTCTATACCAGTCCTTTAGTTTTTTTCTGCTTAATCTTTCGTTTTTTTCATTTCTTTTTTTAAAGAAAAAGGAAAAGACATATTCGAAAATGAAATATCGGTACAATGGGTTTGAGTTCGTGTTAAACCCATCAACAAAAAAATATATAAAATAAAGGCGTCCGTCGAATTGAATCCAGGCGTCGCACACCTTCCTCCTCCACCCAATTCCACCTTCTTCTACTTCTCCAGACAATGGCGCATGCTTTTTTTTTTTCACACGCTTTGCCACTGCTGGGTATCTATGTTTCATTTCCTCCCACTTTTTGCCCTCCCCACCCTCCCTCTTCTTCTTATTTAGTCAGCGTTTGGCGTCGTGTTATTTTTAACACATTTGATAGACCGACCGGAACAAATGACGTTTTCACTTTCCATGGATGTGTAGGCAGACAGACGGGGAAAAGGTGTTTCATATTCTTTAGCGTCGAGTACTTAGTCCCCTTTTTTTATTTCATCTTTTTTTAGTGCCGTGCAAGTACATAAGAGCAAATCGCGACCATAAACGTAATTTTCGCCCCTTTTTCTTTTTCTCGCCTACAAAAAAAAACAAAAAAAACAAAAACCTGAAACTTTCAATTTGTCAAGTAATGGACCGTTCTGGATTGTTACCAAAAAGAAAAATGGTAATAATAACAAAGCAATAACTCGGTGTGGTTGGACATTGTTTCCTTCCAACTTCTTTATGTGGGTTAATGTCTTTTCCCCCCAAGGCGAACGGTAGGCTTAAAGTCCTATCTTTTCTTTCCGTTTTCTTCATCGAGCCAGCAACTCACAGTGGCCGCAATTCAACGTGCATATTCTCTCGTCTACCATATTTCAAAAGTGATTATTATTATTAATTTTCTTTCCACCCAAGACATTCATCGAATTTTCGTACACAATAACAAGAATTGGTATTCTCCATTTAGGGACGTTCAAAGTTTTGTTCACGCCAATTCAATCGGATAAAAATGACCTATGTGTCTATCTGCCCTTTTTTTTTTTTGAAAAATTGAAAAAGAATGTTAAAATAAAAATAAATTAAAAAAAAGAGCTTTTAATGCTCGTGTGGGCCGCAATGGGAAACGGCACAAAGTTGTTGTGTGCCCTGGTACGCAGCCATTATTAAAGTTATTGTCGGGGCACCGACAGGACGCGCTCATTACGGCGCTTAATTAATTTGGTGCCAATCTAACGACGACACGCTCGTCGTAAAAAAAAAAAAAATAATAGAAATAAAATAGACGTACGGGAGAATGAATGCACAGGCATGGGAATAAGAAAGAGATTCAGAAAGAGCAACACATGCAACGGATCCGTTGCTTCGTTCATTTTTCCTTAATACTTTTTCTTTTTCTTCTTCTTGCCTCTCTCTGTTATTGTTGGGTTTCTAACAAAAATATATATATATATATATTTCTCTCTCGTTCTTTGGCTCCACTCATCCGCATTAGGCCATTACACGACAGATCGCTAATAATCGTTAAAGGATTTGTATTATCATCCGATGAGAACAACCTCACCCGTCACACAAGACCGCAAATTCAATTAAGCGACGACTCTTTTCCTGTCTCTGTGTGCTCGTTCCCCTTCATCGCATTGAATCGTTTTTATCGATACAAAAGAATTGAAAATGAGAACACAATTGAAAATAAGAAACAACGGAGAAAGAACTGCGCTACATCGTAGGTATATATATATAGCACGTAGATATAGCACGTTTCTTTTATTGAGCTCTGATTAAATTTTGTGTATATATACATAAATAAACATACAGTACGTCTATCTATTTCTATATAATAATACCATAGAATTGTGATGGACGGAGGAAAAGAAAAAAAATGATGCGGAGACAGCCGGTATACGAGAAAAGAGCCGCAAAAGCTAACGGCGGCTGCTCACATCATTCGAATAACATATAGGATCCGGATATCTAATCGTGAAAAAGAAAAAAAAAGGAATAATATGCATCAGGACGCAACTATATATATAATAAAAGAAAAGAATGGATGCATAGATGGGTGGGTGTTTTTGGCTGAAAGGGAGACGACTACATCAGGATTTATGGGTTTGATAGTTTTTCGTGTGAAAACGAAAAAAAAAAAGAAAGGCCGAATGAGAACAAACGCAAAAGAAGAAGAGGTGAAAGGACATTTTTAGCAGGCAGGGCAAGGGGGTGGCCGAAAGAAAAAAAAAAAAAAAGGCGAGTCCATCCAATGCAGCGGTGAATGCCCCCCTCTCCTTTTCGTATATAAGAGCGGCTGAACAGCTCGGGCATAAACGCGCACCTCTCGACGCGGCAACTGACGAAATATGAGCGTCGTCGCGTCGATAACTTATGGCAAACGTCGGGGGGAGGGGGGCGACCGTAATAGAAGGATCGACACGAAACGAGAAAATGGAGAAGGGGATGAAAGTGAGAGAAAAGCATTGGAACACATATAATACACACACACACGCACAGGAAAATATATATCGAGTATAGAAAAAAAAAAAAAAAAAAGGGAACGAGCGAGCAAAAAAGAGAATGAGAGAGGGTTCTCTCCGGCTAGTTTATGGAATGGCGGCTCGGCGTCATGGGCGTCACCGTCATCGCTTTTGCCTGTGCACACACACACGTATCAGCAGCCTTAAGCGTAAATTTCTGTATATATATATATATATATATATAATATCCGTGTCGTCTTGCCGTCTTTCTTCTTTGAGGGGGAGAGTGGAGAGCAGCTGCTGCTGCTGCCTCCCTCATCACCCAAATGCCCTCTTTAACTCATCCAAAAACAGAATAGGCAATATCTCGGCGGATGCCATTGATCCGATAAAGCATTCTTCACAGTGTACATAGGCTTCTCAGCTTTGATTAGGAGACTTCAGACGGACCATTACTTCTGGCAGCTTTTTTTTTTTTGAAATTTCAAAATCAAATCACGAGCTAAAAAAAAAAAAATGAAAGCCTGATAATCATTAAATCAAACTGAAAAAAGAATAAAGATAAATAACAATGAGAAAATCAGCAAAGATTTTTTTTTTTACGTGTATCCCGTAGGCTTTGGGCTTCGGTGTGTGTTATAATACACACCCCGTCGGCCATTTCCCCGAGAGATTTCTGAACAGAGTTCGGACGGTGCCCCTAGAAACTGGAACATCAGACATCCATCACGGGGTGTAGTCCCTTTCTCTTTTTTTTTTTTTTTTTCAGCAGTGCGACATGGATATCACATCTTGCGGGTCTTTTCGTTAGGAGTTCCTAAGAAAAGAACAAAAAATATAAGCACATCACAGTCCACGCATCTTACACCTCTGGGTCTCTCCGAGGCTTCTTCTTCTTCTCCGCTGTTGTCATTGCTCGGACAGCTCTTTTCTCTCTTCTTCTTCTCTGATATCAGTCGCTGCCATACGGGGGGAAGAAAAAAAAAAACGAAGTGAACGAGAGATGCGCGCAAAGAGTCACGACGCCAGTCCATTAAGTGAGACACATCAGTAGCAGACTGACCCGACATCTACTCTTTGTCTATATCTCTATTCCTTGCTTTCTTTTTTGGTATTTTTTTATTTATTTATTTACGAACACAACACGTCCCACTCTTGTTGTCCGTCGTTTCTTTTTCTCTCCTACCCGTCAACCAGCTATCCAACCGCAAAGCAAACAAAACAAAAATCTCCAGTCGAATAGAAAACAGCCGAATCGTGTTTTTCGATTGATTCGATTACATTTTGTCTTAACAGATGCTCTGTCTGTCCGTCCACGTGGTTTGTTGTTTTTTTCTTTTAGCCTTTTAAATGATTCAATCTCCGTCGACGAGAAATCCCTTCGCCCTGCCACTACGCAAATCGATCGCACCACGTCCATCCATCAATTTGAATAAACCCGTGAGGTCGTGATTGACCGTGTTGCAAGAGGGGCGTTGGCTTTTTATCCGCGCTCCATTACGCTTGACTTGACGAGAAAGACTATACACGTATGAGGTAGAATAATGGCATACATCAAGTTCGTTTGTTATAACTTTGTGTGTATTATTTGAAATTTAACAATAAATAAAAAAAGAAAAAAGAGAAGACGAGAGTTGGTATTTGCAGCTGGTGCCATTTTAGGCCTCGGATCGATTGTGTCCTTTTTTTTTTAGGGAGGGTTTGTGCCGATCACGTTTTAAAATTGTAACTTAATCAGGAAATATAGAGACACGTACCAAGGCGGGTGCTGAGGAGTTTTTAATCAAGGCAGATGGAGTCTCTGTGGGAGTTTGCAAATGCAGAGGACGAAGGGTAGGATAGCACAGGGCGATACTCTACTACATAACTAAAACACACATACACACAGTCTATGGAAAAAGGGGCAAACGGAGAGGGGGGGATTGAGCCACGTCAGAAAGCAAAAGATGGACGTGGGGGCCATATTTACGACATTTGACGAGAGTGAGGGCGCCCGCACAGTCAAAACCCCACGCACATCGATAGAAGTGCCGTAGACTATGCCATTCGACTATAAGCTCCCGTACGTATATCGATGTGTGTGTGTGTGTGTGTGTGTGTGTGTGTGCATGGTAGCTCCGTATCATCAAACGACTCCGTCGAGGCATCATACATCACCTTTATGACGCCCATCTTCATTTTCATATTTCATATTTGCATTTCCCTCTCTCTGTCTTTTTTCTTTCTGATATTTATATACAATAGATGTCTATGTTCCATGTGCATGTATGTAAGAGGGGGAAAAAAAGGAGAGAGATACGTTTACATAATAGAAACCCACGCATGTAGGCAGTACTATACCAACTCGGCTAGCAACAGCAGGAAGCAAAAGACGTCTAGTTTATCCCTTGACGAAGGAACTACGACTTGTACAAGAGACACACACTCATCCAAATGAAACGAAACAAAAAAATGGTAAAAGAATTTTAGTTTAAAAAAAAATGAAACTCCACCCGTACGGCGTCGTAAATCAGAGAGTTTTAATGGCTAATTAGGTCTTTGTTGTGAAGCCCCTCCGCCCTGATGGGGGATACGTATTGTATCGCACCGTAATAGCAACTGGCTCCACTGGTTCTCACTGGGACGGATGAAATCCGGATCTCACCGAACCTCTTCGTTCTTATGCGCACGTCTTGGCGAATCATTTTCAATGATCTGTTCCATCATCTCTCCAGGAAGAAAAAAAATCAAGTCAGACAGACGTGCATCATTAGTTTAAGAAAGGCCTTTTCCAGTTGTGTTATGAACGGAAAAGATTTTGACTTTTGGTTCCGCTCATCATTCAACCACCACTTCCCTGGGCCGTCCACATTTTCTGTACCATAATGATGTTGTTGTTGTTTTCCAACTAATGACCGAAAAAGGATCAACTGATGATGATTATCAACCCCCTCCCCTATAAGACAGGTGTGCTGCGTCTATTGCATTCTGATGAAGGCGAAAGGACGAGAAGAAGAGATCCATCGCAACACGGACAAAATGGAGGGGCGGAGGATGATGGGGGGGCCTAACCGACACGTGTTATTGCCGCTTGTGGAATATCGAGAGAGGAAAAGGGACTGGCGGCTACCCTCTTCTCTTTTCTGCTGTGATGTTGACGGGTATTGATAGCGTTGCTAGTTCCAACAAACAACAATAACAAAAGAATGAGACCCTCCTCTCTCTTTGACCGTTTACTTCTTCTTTGCTCTATCTGTCCTTTTTTTTGTGTGTATTCTCTGATGAACTTGCACGCGTGTCCAAGACATCAGATTGTTCCAAATCAGCACGAGGCACCGGGAGACTTGGAGCCGGAGATGATGTGTTTACATTCGTTTTTGTTCCGCAACAGCTTCGAATTCTTTGGTGGCCATTTTGCGGTGTGGACGTTTGATCAAAATTTGGGGGCCAGCCGTTGTTGGTTTGACGGACAAGAGATGAACAGCTGCCAAAAATGGGGATGTCCAGTGTGGGGAGAAGAGGTTTGTGTGTGTGTGTGTGTGTGTGTGTGTGTGTGTGTGTGTGTGTGTGTGTAGACAAGTCGATCGATACCGGTTGATTGATCCGTCTGCGACGCCCTTCCGGCGCCGATCCAAGCCCAGGCGATAAAACCTATTGTGTTATATATATATATATATACATAACTGTACGTCTGTACGAATCTATTTTTATTTGAAAAAGAAAAAAATTAAAACAAAAGCGGATAAGAAGATAATGATGACGAAGAAGAAATCCGCCGACGTCAACATGTACACAAATCTCTGTGGAGCTAAAGAGGCGCGCACGCACGAGACAACAGCAGCTATGGGAGGATCGATCGCGATTCCCCACTCGTAAATCAATGACAATCAAAAAAAACGTCTAGATATGTGTGTGTGTGTGTGTGTGTGTGTCTGTGTGTGACGTAACGTGTCACTAGAAGCCGAAAAATGATGGGAGAATAAGGAATGCGGCTTTTTGAAGAGGACGGCATCGAAAACAAAAGAGGCAGCGATTATACATCGGCATCTCTTTCTCATCGTGACAGCCATCACAATGTCCTCATTTTCTCATTGGTTCTCTTTCAGTCTATGGTCAAAGCCCCTTTTTTTTAAACATCCAGCAACCACTAGCAGTCCAACGAACGTAACGAGTTTTTTTCCCTTGAATTTATTAATCCATTTATGTCGCATTTTACTTCGTAAAGTCTTTTTCTTTATGCTCTTATTTTTCGTTCATTTCTTACTCATTCTTCCTGATGATTTTCTCACTGACTAACGTTCAATTTATATCTTCTTTTTTTTTTTTTTTCCTCAAATGAACAAAAAAAGAGTAGGAAAATGTAAGGATGTCGATGATTACAGTGAACGGATAAAGCACACGCTCAATCCAAACTCAATCAAGCTGAAGAGGGAGGGGGGGGGGGCCAAGATGATGATGGCGATCGGAAGTTTGGTCGGAATCTCTTCAGCAACGACTCATCTTTCACAAGAGTTGAAAGAAAAAAAAAACTTTTAGTTTGCCCTGTTTTGTCTCTTCTTTCTTTACTATTATTTCCCAGTCTTTTTGAGCGCCGGCCAACAGGAGTAATAGCAGTAGTCTTCTTTTTTTTATATTTATTTTCACTATTTTCTTTCTTTTTTTTTTTTTTGTTCATGTGTGTGTGTGTTGTATACGATGATAGATAACTTATCCGTAGCTCCGGAATGAAAACGGACACAGCAAACGACGGCCCGCGCGAACGACGCGGCCCTTGAATCATCGAACAGCGCCCCGCCAGGCCATATATCGCGGAGCAAATCGTGTGACACCAAATCTATATCGACATCCTATACCATTTCACAATTGAATGGAAAAAGAAATCATTGAAAGAAATGAACATAAAAATTGAGGGTATATATACTGTATATATATATATATATACATTTATTTCCCAACTGACACGCCCTGCTTTTCCGCTCTGGTTCGACAAACCTTTTACGATTTTCGAACTTTTTTTTTGTGTGTGTTTTGTTTTGTTACTAAGAAAGAAAAAAAAAACAGATTGTGCGCGAGCTCACACACAGCGTCTTTTCTCGACAATGAGAGAGAAAAAAAGAACAACACTGCATCGATGAGAGAGTTACTCTCCAATCGGAGCTAATTATTTTAACGACTCGAACCATTTTTTTTTTAAGTACTTAAAAAAAAAAATAGATATAAACGGGGGGAGGAAGAGAGAGAATAAGGCAACATCGAAGTTTGATGAGCCGATGTTTTATGACCGTCGATTCCCACCCACTAGTTTCCCCTTCTAACCAAAGTATCTTTTTTCTCCATAATTTGTAATTAAGCGCAAGACATGTATTCCTTTTTTTTCTTTCTTCATATAAAAAAAGAACAAAAACGAGAGAGAAACGTTCTCGTTTGAAAAGATTTTTGTTGAAAAATTTCGTAATTTTTTTTTATTTTGTGAAGATTTTTATGGATTTTTGTTGGGTGCTTTCTTTTTATTTTGTCACGACAATGTTTGGAAATCAGGAAAAAAGATTACACGGTCCAAGCGTCTCTCTCTGTGTGTAGGTGCATGTGTTGTAACAGAACGTTTTGGCTGGGTCGATGTGTCGTCATCAACGGTTACCTGTTGCTGCCTGTCGGTGTGAACATTCGTGCGCTCCCTTTTTTTTTTTTTTCCTGAGAAATAGAGTCACGACGAACTCAACGGCTGGCAACTCTCGGGGATCCTGTTGGCTCTGCATTTTTTATCCCTTCAAGTTATTTTTTTTTTTTCGCGATTCATTGGCGTTGGTGGCGCTGGGTTCTCATTGTTCCGTGAAGGGCAACACGTCGCAATCGGTCAAAAATATAGTTTTCAAAATACATGTTTTTTGAAACTCGCCTCGAGCAGACAAAAAAATATATGAAAGACAAGAAAGTATAAAGAGAAAAGTTTTATGATAAAAGAGAGCGATGGACGACCCCCCTCTCATCTGCGCTTCTCTCTCTCTCTCTCTTTTGGTTCGCTCGCAAGACATCCAATATTTTCAATTGATTTACTTTTTCCGCCGACAAGTCGACCGTGAACCTTGAATGGACCAGCCATTTATTATGAATGTCGCTCGGGAAAAATGAAATAAAGGCAAACGAAAGAAGCCGAAGAAATGAAAGAACAAAAAAAAAAAAATAAACCAAAATAGGCGACAGCTGATAGATAAATAATGATGCCAACTGTCGTGATGGATGATCGGTTGGCGGGACTATTTTTTTTTTTGTTGTTTTCTTTCATTTTCTTTTTGGCCACGATGGCCATCAAGATGTCATTGTCTGAAGCGCTGGCTTGGAAATGGTCAAAGATGGCCACCCCTCTGTGTCTCCTTGACGATGAGGAATCAGAACACCTTTAGCATCACGTACGTCCACAGTTACACACAGAGAGCTCACAAGTGAACGAGAGATGATGATGCGTACAGGGCGGACAAGAGGCGAGCCAAGAGGAGGAACATTAGTCTCCGCCAACCGTTGCAAAGAGGAAAAAAACAAAACACAGCGGGTTGTCTTCTGCTCTAGTCTGTCGTGCGGTTTTTCTTATTTTTGTTTTTCTTTTTCTTAGAAAAAAAAATGCTGAGGCTGTTAAAAAAAAAAAAAAAGAAGAACCCCATTTTGCTTAGCTCAACACCTGAGAATCCTCGAGCGGCAAACTCTCGGAGACAGACAGAAAGGGAACAAGTCATAGTTTTTCGTATATAGTTAGGAGGAACCTATAAGAGTAATGCGGACGGGGTACACATAAAAATGGTGGAAAAAAGGTCTCCAACTAAGACAGTGGGGGGACCTGGAAAAAAAAAATTATTAAATTTTGAAGAAAAAAAAGAGGGGGGGAAAAACACAGCGTGGAGAAGGTGGTGGGATTAATAGTGGAAATAAAAAAAGGCTGCCATTTATTCACTCAAGAGGCTATTGTTGTGTACGACTACTAGTTTGCCTTTTTGTACGTTTTTTTATGACCGCCGAGTTCCCGCCACGGAGCGCTGATGACGTTCCATCATGTGTAGTTATACACGTTGGGCTCTGTTGTTTTTTTACGATTCGGATCGCATTATTTTATAGATATATATGTTGCTCGGTATTTTCTCACTCGTTATCCAAGTAAAAACTCGTAAAAACCGAGGGGGGAAAAATTACCGGCTCGATAAATAATGCATCAAATGACTTGAACGGATCAAAGAAACAAAACAAGAATGAGACGAGAGAAAAGAAAAGCCAAAGTCAGAGACACCAACCGCAGCAATGGTGGCATTATGGGAGGAAGTGGCGCACTTTGCTCATTTTTTGTTTTTTTGTTCCCTTCGTTTTTTAAACTGTGTAAGTTCTGTCGTATTAATGTCGACGTCTGCGTTCATATCTGTAAATGTCTGCGTATTTTTTCGAGAATTTTTTTTCATTTCTTCCGGGTGTGAACTGAGAAAAAAAAAACGACGTTATAAAAACTATAAAACAAGAACCAAATGATCGCATGACTTAAAAATAACGCGAGAAAACATTAAATGAGGTCTCGGCCAATCGACGATCGAGTTTGACGTTGCAAGACGCTCGTCTATAGGTTTCCGTATGGGCGCGATGGCCGATCCCCCCTCTTGGTTTTTCACCAAAGAAAATGTGTTGGCGAGGATGGCGCCGAGTTCAGGCGTCGGCATCTTCGTCGACAATGAATCAATCCTTGCTCGTTTCTCTTTCCATGTTATTATTTCTCATTCGAAATTGAATTCATCTCTGCCCCGACGATCGCGTTCGTTCATTAAGAGCCCAATGATGTTCCACCTTTTTAACTATCGCCGCCTAATGATGTTTCGGTCTGAAATCTATTAGTTAGAACACGCACAGCCGACGTAAGATCAAAAATAAGCGAAACAAAAAAAAAAAATGTGGAAATTAAATAAGACACACAAAAGGGTCGTCGAGGTCCAGGATCAAGACCTATGTTTTTCTTTTTTTGTTTCCTCGACCAAACATGGTTGTCGTTCAACTTTATTTGTTCCAATCATTCTTTTTCATTTATTGTTATTTATTTTTGTTGCTTTAAAATCTGAAATAAAAATACTGCCTCCCATCTATCTGCCAACTCTTTCTAAACGGGCCACATTTCTTTAAAGAAGACAAACGCGAAAAGAAAGTCTAAAATGGCCGACAGGTCGGAAGAAAAAAGTTCGTTATTGATGAACATCATTAAACTACCTGTACCGACTACTGCAACTACTCATCGCTTACGTGCATTGCCGGATTGCTGAGAACGGAAACGAGGATTGCTCGTGTAAAAGACACAAAGAATCTACAGAATAAATTCGACAACTATAGCATGTAGAAAGCCAAGTGTGGCAGCTGCGACTCTACAGCATAATAAAGAGACGATAAAAGAAGTGGAGGAGCCCCAAAGTTAAACGTGGTGGGAGATCAACGAGACGTGAAAATTACCCGACAATTACACCTTGATTATCTCCCTTCTGCTCGCCTTCATTTTCTCGACCAAATTGATATTTAAAAGAAGAGGGGCAAGATGAGCAACGATAGGTTCAAAAACCCTTTTTTTTTCTTACTTGTTATCATTTCATTCCCTCCTTGTTCTATCAAAAACTCCCCCACAGAACCCCCTGCCATCGCCAGCCATCAGTCGCCTGTTCTCCTTCTGTTCTTTCTTTTTTTTTTTTTTTTTATTCTTCTTCATTACAAATTAATTATTTTCGTGAGAAGAGTATGGAAAAAAGAAAACGAAGCAGGGGGGCCTTTGCAACACATCGGGAGTCGTCTTTATTTTCGGGCTTACTTCATTCTTCATCTCTCCTGGTCTTTTTTTTTCTACGTCGTTTTAACACATTTCTCGGTCTTCAATCGTTATCCCTTTGGTTTCGTTTTATTGCTTTTTTACATCTTTGAAAAGGACTTTGTGAATTATTGTTTCCTGCCTTTACGAAATGAGGCAGCCACCAGGAAAAAAATAAAAACTAGAACCCCCCCTCCGCACCTATGCGAAAGAGAAGGGCATCATCAAGATAAAAAAAAAAACAGAGGCATTGGGCAGCAGTTTCCGATCTACCTCGTTATTTTTAAACCCTTGTTGAAGTGCAGTCTTTCATCAAGTAGCTTCTCCTAAACTCAGCCTCCTAACTGAAAAAAAAACTGAACGGTTAATTCACAATGATATCTACAACGTAATTGCATTTGGAAAGGCCATTTTTATCTGGTTGTTCTTTTTCTTTCTCTTCCATATCGGTGAATAGCGGGCCATGGGAAAACTATTGAATATTAACCAGTTAAGATTTCCATCTGGATTCTTTTTTTTTTTTTAATTCCGATTTGTTTCGATGATTTTTTGTCTTTTCCCCAATAAATGAGATGCTCAAGATGTCTGTGTATATTTTTTTTTTTTTTGCGAAAAACGTTTTCCATCTGGCGCTATCGTTGTCTGCATGATTGGAAGCCATTAGTGAACCACTTGTTTCCTTACTTGTTCTACAACCTTGATTGAGGTTCGCTTTTTCTTGCTGCGTTTTCCCAGTGAAAAAAAAAAAATACAAAATCCATTTTTCATTGTTGTCTTCTTTCATTTTTGCTGTTGGCTTTTCTTCTGTTTTATTTGTTCTCGTTTTTTATTTTCTCTTAATTTCAATGCGCTCTCGTCCGGCGCGATGAATTATTGCGTTTTTTTTCTTTTGTTTTCGACTCGTTTGTGGATGTCCTTCCCCTCTTGTCTTGCAAGGGCAGAAGATATGAGAAGGCAACTGTCGAATATTTCATCCGATCATAATTCATGTCAAGAGAAAAACTACAACACAACAAAGAAAAAAAAAAAGTTTGAGTCAGCGAGAGTCCCGTCCTGCCAGGCTCGAAGGTGTCCGACCGCAAAAAAGAAACAAAAAAATTAATAAATAAAAAAGAAAAGAAGAAGAAGAATACGAAGAGGTACTCTGGTGGGCTCCGGCTTCTCATTAGGCGACAGCTTTTGTTCTGCCATGTCACAATCACATAATTCTTCTTCTTTAGCTTCACCAGAGTCGTCTATCCTTCTTCTCCATGTTTCCTTTTTTTTTTCTCTCTTTCATTGATGAACGCAATTTTACGGCCAGACAAAAAAGGAAAAGAAACAAACAAACACGTAGTGCGGCCCGCCTTATATCTCACGACCAACACCGTTTATTTTACACGTAAAACAATTAAAAACAAAAATACTAATGAGGTCCCGTTTGACTTTATCGATTTTTGTTGGCTAGTCTAATCATTAATAAAAACCCCTGCAATGGCAGTACGAGCGTAAAACATAAAACTTGAAATTTCATAAAATGGGGAATTTCTAACTGTCGGACGAGTTCGATAAATTACGTGTTTCTTAAACATCTTGTGCATTGCAACGAATTTGAATTTGGACGTGGGAACCAAAATTGATTTGCTGTGATGAGAAAAAAAAAATATATACAGTATATATGGATTTGTTACTGCCCAACTCTTTTCCATTCGCAATATCATTTTCATAAACCATATATGTATTTTTGATAAACAGGGGAACCACCCCTGTCTGCAGGTGACACTAACACCTGAAATCATTAATGTACCATCGTATTTGTACGTTGTCCCTCCTTTTTCTGTTTTCAAAACGTATCATCTCGGATATATACACCCAAACGACCGGATGTGCTAGTGTTCTTATTATAATTCACACACACATACACACACACACACATAAACAGGTAACAACCTTTCCTGCCTGCCCACTTTAAATGAAAAACCAAAATCAATTTTGGTTGTACGTGGAGGTGGCAGTGGATGGGACTTTTATACGCAACAGCATTTATAAATAAAGAAGCTCCAGCTCGGTTCGATGTTTTATTATTTTTAATAGTTTAAACACGAGAGAGAAGAACACGGAGGCATGTGCAACCCTTTTGGCATTTGTTGTTGTTCAGTCTTGTTGCCTTGTTTTTAATATCTCACCTTTATCTCTCATAAAACACATGACAAACTGCTGTTGTTCTTTTTGAACTGAGCGAGAAGGAGGAGGAAGACCGAGCCCATCGCACAGATGATTGCCGTGGCGTTATGTTTTTTCTTTAAATAAAAAAATATTCTTTTTGTCATTAACATTTTTTGAGGGGCATTCCGCCGAACGGTAAGACAACAATGAAAAAAGACACCCATGACGTGTAATGTATCAAAATTATATAAATAGAAAATAAATCACATACTCTATTTCATTTTGCACCACAAATAAGTGTTACTATACACACATATAGGATACGTATTATTAGAATGTTGTTGTTTTCCCATCATCCACGCCATACAAAATACAACACGGGATTCAATGCGTTGCAATGCAACAGGCCGGTGTCATCGTACGTCATCGTTTGTTATACTCTTGCGGTTTCTGTCGTGCAACAGACTCGTTTTGTTTTGAAATTCTCTCTCGCAATCCCAATGTTTTCCCTCTCGTGAAGTTTGATTTCAATACTTTGAGACGATTTAAATTTATCCATTTTCTCTTATACACAAAGTGAGGAGCTAGAAATGCACACTCAGGTGAGAGGTAAACACCATATTCTAGTACTTATTATTATTTTTTAAAAATAATTTATTGCTTAAGTTAACATTTTTTTTTTTGTTTTTAAGAAATAATTATCTCCCTTTTTTTTATGATGGAGAGGAAGGGGAGGGGGGGGTCGTGTAGTAGCTCTGTGTACATGTGAGGTGCGATGGAGATTATAGAGCTATAATAAAAATAGACCCTGAAAAAAAAAGAAGAACGTAACGACCGAAATGTTTGATCCACGGGTGGTTGTGTTTTTGTAATCCTTTTCCTCTCCTCGTTGTCGTCTCGTTCTTCATTCGCCCGTCTCTCTCCCTTCTCCGTCCGGTTGCATCGTAACCAATTAGACAGTAGCCCCCAAACAATATTTTTTTTAATGACTTTTCTATCGTCTTTTCTTCTTTCAATTTTTTCTTCTCCACCGTATTTCTTCTTTTATTTTCATTTGATAATATGCTACTCTTTTACACCACTCCCACTAGCCTTGCTCTTAAACGACAGTTCATCGTCAACCTGCGCGACCACTAATGGATAGTTTAGAGTAATAAGGTAAAAGAGCGAATTGGGACAGCGTTTGGGCTAACAGCCTTTCTTATGGGGAATGCGTGTAAAGCCGATCTGCTAATTTCGGACAAAAACCCTAATTCATTGGACATTTCTACTAATTCTGGACAGTCTTATTTTTAAAAACTAATTTATTCATTCGATTCAGTTTTTAATTCTGAATCGAATAGCTTAAGACACCGAAGGGGGTGCAATAGAAAAATATTGCGAAATTTATGTTTCAACAACCAAAACAATGAGCTGTCAAAACGAGACTTCATTTTTCAGGCCTGGTAACTTGCAATTGAAATTCACCCCAAAAACATAAAATATGGATTTTTAAAATTGTATTAAACACTTCGCTCTTTAAGTAGCCAATAGGTTATAGGTTCCACGGTAAAAACGAAAAAATAAATGTGATTCAAATTTTCGAGAAAAAAGCATAAGCACTTCCCGTAAACACGCCGTAATGTCCGAAATTTTAAACCGAAAAAAATTGTTTTTAACTTGCCCTATCCTACCAAATATCGCCGTAAGAATGTTCGTCGACTGTTTCGTAACAATGCGTTAAAATTTGTTACTAACGTAGACATATACTATTCATTTAATTGCTGACTGATTTTAGTCTATTTTCCCATAAGTTCCCATGACGCTAAATCTGGACAGCAGACTATATTGATTTGTATAAGTTGTATACCAAAAATTACAAAACGTTCATAGCACAGTCATAAGGCTTTGGCGTGCAAGTTTGAAAGTCGGTGGTTCAACCCTACATAGTGACTGATTGTATTTCTTTGCTTATATATTTCAGCTCACTCTTTTTAACCATACGAAATTTTTTTTTTCAAGAGAGATTGTTAATTCATTTTAATCATCCAAAGCTAACATTTTTCCAATTATTATTACTTCCTGGGTTCGCCTAAATTCCGGTTATAAATCAGAAACTTCATCACCTTAGCCAGCTTACAATATTCATCTAACCTGTGATTGCAATTTTCATATTTTTTACATAAGCTCCCATGGCACTAATTTGGGACATCAGACAATAAACTAAATAACGTTGGTAGGTTGTGTTTCTATTATCAATCAACAGTGGCTTAGTCGTACGGTGTTGGAACACCAACTCGAAGGTTGGTGGTTCAATACCAGTTGGGGCTCTTGTGCAAATGTTTTTTTATTACTTGTAATTTTTAATCTTATTTTGTGAGATTTTATACAATCGCCAAAGACACTTTAAACAAACGCAATATCAACAAATCTTGGTATTAATAGATTCGTTTAAATGTTCTCCACAGGGCTGTTAAATATTTTATGAAAATCATATGACAATATTCATCTAACCAATGATTTAAATTCTTATATTTTTTACATAAGCCCCCGTGACGCTAATTTGGGACAGTAGACTACATACAAGTAGACATGTTATGCTTTTCAATAGTTTTATACTAACCATGGCATAATCGTAAGATGTTGAATTGCCAACCAAAAGGCTAATGGTTCTATACCGTATGGAAACTATACAACAACTTGTATTTTCTTATTTTTGAATTTTTTCGTATTTGATGAGATATTTTAAAATCAATAAGAACATCTTAAACTAAAGCAATATCATCAATACTGGTATAAATAGATTCGTTTAAGTTTCCTCTACATGGCTGTTAAATATTTTATGAAAATCATATGAAAATATTTATATAATGGGTGATTTTAATTCTTATATTTTTTACGTAAGCTCCCGTGACGCTAATTTGGGACAGCAGACTACATAAAAAAAGACATGTTAAGCATTTTAGTTATTTTTTGTGAACCATGGCAGAGTCGTAAGATGTTCGATTGCCACCGTTAAGGTTAGTGGTTCTATACTGTCAAGGCACTATTTGTAAGTTTCGTTTTCCCCATTTCCTCATTTTTCCCTTTTTTGTGAGATATTTTGAAATCACTAAAAATACCTCACACTACTACAATATCAATAATATTAGGATCAATAGATACGTTTAAGCTTTCTCTACATGGCTGTTAAATATTTTATGAAAATCATGTGAAAATATGCATCTAATCGGTATTTGCAATTTTTATGTGCTAATTTGGGACAGCAGACTACAAACAAAACGACACGTTATGCTTTTTGATTATATTTTGTTAACCGTGGCATAGTCGTAAGACGTTCGATTGCCACTCTGAAGGATAATGGTTCTATGCTGTCCACAAACTATTTTTAAGTTTCATTTTCCTCATTTTTCCTTTTTTTTGAGATATTTTAAAAGTCACTAACGATACATCGCACTACAAAAATATCAATAATATTATAATCATTAGATACGTTTAAGTTTTCTCTACATGGCTGTTGAATATTTTATGAAAATCATGTGAAAATATGCATCTAATTGGTAATTGCAATTTTTATATTTTTCCCATAAGGCCCCATGACGCTAATTTGGGACAGCAGACTACATACAAAAACACATGTTATACTTTTTAATAATACTTTATTAACCGTGGCATAGTCGTAAGACGTTCGATTGCGATTCCAAAGGTTAGTGGTTCGATACTGTCACGCACTATTTTTAAGTTTCGTTTTCCTAATTGCTCATTTTCCTTTTTTTGCGAGATTTTTTTAAAATCACTAAAGATACCTCACACCTCTACAATATCAATAATATTAGGATCAATAGATTCGTTTAAGTTTTCTCTACATGGCTATTGAATATTTTATAGAAATCATATGGAAATATCCATCTAATCGGTGATTGCAATTTTTATGTTGTTCACATAAGGCCCCATGACGCTAATTTGGGACAGCAGACTACATACAAAAAGATATTTTATGCTTTTTAACTACATTTTGTTAACCATACCGTAGTCGTAAGACGTTCGGTTGCCACCCTGAAGCACAATGGTTCTATACTGGCAACACACTATTTTCAATTTTCGTCTTCCTCATTACCTTATTTTTCCTTTTTTTGTGAGATATTTTGAAATCACTAAAGATATCTCACACTACTTCAATATCAATAAAATTAGGATCAATAGATTCGTTTAAGTTTTCTCTACAAGGCTGTTGAATATTTTATGAAAATCATGTGAAAATATGCATCTAGTCGGTAATTGCAATTTTTATGTTTTCACATAAGCCCCCATGACGCTAATTTGGGACAGCAGACTACATACTAAATGACATGCTAGGCTTTTCTGTCAAGTTGTGTTAACCATGGCTTAGCTGTACGACGGTGGGTTACTGACATAAAGGTTGATGGATCTATACCGCATTGGCACCACATTTAATTTTTTTATTCTCGTTTTTGAAATTTTCCTATTTGGTGAGATATTTTTGAAATCACTAAGAACACCTTAAACTAAAGATATATCAATAATATTGGTGCCAATTGATTTGTTTTAGTTTTCTCTGCATGGCTGTTGAATATTTTGTGAAAATCATGTCACAATATTTATCTAATCAGTGATCGCAATTCTTATGTTTTTTACATAAGCTCCCATGACACTAATTTGGGACAGCAGACTACGTTTTAAGACACATGTTATGCTTTTCAAGATATTTTTATTCAGTATGGCATAATCGTACGATGTTGGATTGCCAACATAAAGGCTGAAGGATCTATACTCTATGGGAACTATATATAAGTTTTTTTTTCTTTATTTTTGAATTTTTTGCCATTTGGTGAGATATTTTGAAATCACTTAGTACACCTTATACTAAAGCAATATCATCAATACTGGTATCAATAGATTCGTTTAAGTTTCCTTTACATGGCTGTTAAATATTTTATGAAAATCATGTGAGAATACTTATCTAATGGCTGATTGTAATTCTTATCTATTTTCCATAAGCTCCCGTGACGCTAATTTGGGACAGCAGCCTACATACAGAAAGACATGTTATGCTTTTGAACTTCTTTGTGTGAACCATGGCATAGTCGTAAGACGTTCGATTGCCAGACCAAAAGGTTAATGGTTCTATACTGTCAAGTCATTGTTTTAAATTTTTTAATCCTCCTTTCCTCATTTTCCCCGTTCTTGTTAGATTTTTTAAAATCACTTAAGATACCTTACACCACTGCAATATCAACAATATTAGGATCGATTGATTCGTTTAAGTTTTCTCTACATGGCTATTGAATGTCATATGAAAATCATGTAAAAATATGCATCTAATCGATGATTGCAATTCTTATGTGTTTTACATAAGCTCCCGTGACGCTAATTTCGGACAGCAGACTACATACTAGATGACATATTATGCTTTTGAAAAATGTTTAATTCAAGATGGCATAGTCGTAAGACGTTGGATTGCTAACCAATAGGATCGTGGTTCTATACTGACCAGTCACTACTATTTCATTTTTTGAATTTTCCCATTTTTTGTGAGATATTTTTAAATCACTTAAGATACCTTACACTAACACAATATAAAAATATTAGGATCAATGGATTCGTTGAAGTTTTCTCTCCATGGTTGTCGAATATTTTGTGAAAATCATGTTATAATATTCATCTAATCGGTGATTGCAAGTCTTGTGTTTTTTGCATAAGCTCCCATGACGCTAATTTGGGACAGCACACTACATACTAAATGACTTATTATAGTTTTCTGTTACAATATGTCAAGGGTGGCATAGTCGTAAGACGTTGGATTGCCAACCTGAAGAATCATGGTTCAACTCCAGTTGTAGAAAATCAAAATTTACTTTTGCCTAAATTTTTCACTTTTTATCACATTTTGTGAGATTCTTTTAAATCTTCAATGACGCCTTGAGCTAACGCAATATCAACAAACACTGGTATCGATAGAATCGATAAGCTTTCCTCTACATGGCAGTTGAATTTATCATGAAAATCATGTGATAATATTAATCTAATTAGTCATTGCAATTCTTATGTTTTTTACATAAGCCCCCGTGACGCTAATTTGGGACAGCAGACTACATACTAAGTGACATATTATGCTTTTCAAAAAATTTATTAGCCATGGCGTAGTGGTAAGACGTTGGATTGCTAACACCAAATGGTATGGTTCTATACCGACAGTGCACAACATGCGAAGTTCAATTAAATCGATTTGCAATTTTTCCCTATGTGTGAGATATTTTGAAATCACTAAAGACATATTCAACTAACGCAATATCAACAAACATTGCGATTAATAGATTCATATAAATTTTCCCTACATGGCTGTTGTTGTTTTTCGTTGTTGTTTTACATCATTCTTGATTTTTTCACATTTCGTGCGATATTGTTGAATCGCAGTTTGTAAGAAAAATTGCAGAAAAAGAAAACTCATTAAGAATTTTTTACTTCGTCACTATATGTTTACTGCTGTATGATAGTTTCCTAGCGTTCTGCAAAATAGCTATTCAGTTTTAACTTCTATCTGGCATTGAACTGCAGTCCTTATTATCATGAGTCTAATGCTTTACCTCTGAGCTACCAAACTTCTGATGATAAAACTTCTATTTATAAATACTATTTAAATGTTACCCCAAAATGCAGACAAAAATATTACTTTTTGGGGATTTTATTTGACATGATAGGCAGATATCGTCTATCGTCCCTATAAATACATCGAATGTATTAATTAAACACAAGATTATATTTGAGCTGCTGAGAATTGAACCTCAGACCTCCGTCTCACCATCCAGGCATTCATCCACTGTGCCATGTCGTAAGATAAAATATGAAAATTACCGCCACCCCACGCCCTTCGAAAACAGTGTCCAGAATTAGCGCTTTCGCTTAAAGCACAATCAAATGGGACTATGACGAGAACAACAAAACAGTTTTTTTTTTATTTTTACTTAAAACCAATGACTTATTAACAAATTTCTTCTACGACAAGTAAAAGGAACATGAAAAGCGTGAAAAACCACTGAAATTTCTGAAAAAAACTACAAATAAACTTGTGTCCCAATAAGGGACAACAGTTTCCGAAAAATTTCTCGTTTAGTCACTGGTAAAATGAAATAAAAAATACGGAATTACCTTTAAAAATATAAAAAGTTTATTGGCTTTGAAGTTACGAAAAAAAAGTGAAAGAATGTAAATTAATTTTTTAAAAAAGCTGCGTGGATGAACCCAGACTAGATTCTAAGTCCCTAAAGTATTTTTGCGTTATTTCTATGAAAATGATTCAAAAAACGGATAAATATCCTACATCAATCGATTTATTTTTGAATTCTGCGTCGATTGATGTAAAAATATTGAAAAAAAGTTTTTTTTTTTTTTTTCGAAAATATCTGTGTCCTAAATTAGCGTCGGCTGTCCCAAATTAGCAGGAATGGGGGTTTTTTCTGGTTTGTAATATTAGAATAATACTAGCATTTAATGGGACAGACTTGTACTTAATCTGTAGAACTTAACTTGCTCTACTGTTTGATATAATTATTTAATGGGTTTCTTCAATTTTACCTTAGAAATTTCCTGTGCCGTCCAGGTGTCAGCTAACAAATCGTACGCTGTTTAGGTTTTTCGCCCGCAAGCAAAACGCACAGATTTCAATTACCGTTTTCTCGAATATTGTTGTTTTAAATTTTGCCCTTTTGATAAATTGCGTAACCCCCCTTTTAGTTTATAATTCGCCTATAAGATGTCCCAATAGAACCCCTATCAGTATACCATTCGTGATGCGACGAAATGTATGTTTTTTGTCCCAAATTAGCAGGAACCGGGCCTGTGTCCCAATTCGCTCTTTTACCTTATAACATCACTCGACCAACAACGGGCGCACTTTGGAAATATAAAAGTAGCACGAGGAACTTCTTTCCTCCCCCTTTTGCGCCGTGTTTTGTTTTTTGTTGCTTTCCCGTGTGATTTCCCCCCGCCTAAATAACGAAAGGTTCCGTTGATCGGTTTGACCAAATCTTAAAGACCGGGTGGCAAAATCCCGCACGTTTTCACAGCTCAACTAGCGATCGGGAAACCATATAAATGCACACACACACACACACACACACGTATGAAAGAAAACAAAAAAAACAACAGGCCTATTATTTACTGTATATACACGCACAGAGAGAGCAGTATAAAGCGATCAAAGTCCCTTTTTCTGCGAGATAATAACACGAATTTCCGTCCGGCTTATTACTCGTTATGAAGACGATTAAGAGACAATTGTTGGTTGGTTTGAGAAGGGGGGGGGACCCTTTTGGTTTTTCTTTTTCCTTGCCAAAAAAAAAAAAAAAAAAGAACGAACGAGCCTCTCTTCATTAACATTCCCAGTGAACCGGCAAAGAAAAAAAAAAGGCTTTTTTTTTTTTTTAGATTTTCAATTTTTTTTTCTCTTTCTTTTCTTCTTGTTGTTCCATGTCCTTATATCTTACGCGTGGCTGATACTTGCCTGATTGGAAGCGACGACCACCAACGGACTGAAAAATAAATTTCAAGAGGCAATGGCTGCTGACGCTTGACGTCCATGAATTCAATGCATTGTGGATTTTCCACGGGACCGCAACAACAGTCAAAGAAAGAAGCTCCCCCTTCCACGAAGAAAAAAAGCAGAAGCTGAACAAGGCAAAAAAAAAAAGAGGAGATGTTGAAAGCCTTCAAAAACGGTTTGCTGGCTCTTCCTTTTTTTTTTTCTCTCATTATCGATTGACTGATTTATACCGGTCTAGATCAATACACATATAGCTGCTGCAATCCAACCAATGCAGGCAACATTGACTTTTTGAAAAGGGCGAGGATTTCCGTCCAATTGCTGTGCTGCCCTTTTGCCTGGTATAAGTTGTGAGTTGTGTGTTATGTAATGCCCAAAGCGGAGCGGAGAAGCTCCTCTACGCTAATTTATGTGTTGGCTTGATTTTCGCTCCATTCTGTTTTTTTTTCTTCTTCTTCTTCTTTTCCTTTTTTTTTTTTTTTTGTGCTATTGCCATTCTATATCGTCACCTTCCATTTTTTTTTTCTTTTCGTAATTCACCGCAGTTTGTTTGGCGTGTGGGAAATCTCGTTCCCTTTTATTTTTCGTTCCACGGTTTGGCGACCCCCAGAGGTACGTTGTTGCTCGTCAGATGTGGCCGTTGCTTCTTCGGCTTTCGTTCTGCTGCCAGGGTAATATACCGATGGATCGTAAATAAAAAAGAGACTCGTTGTATTTTTTTGCAGTCGACATTCCAAGCAAATGAAGGTAACAGACACAAGTGAATAGCAGAAGCTTCTTGCTGAAAACGCATTTCTGAGCCTACAGTTTACCTAACAAGGAGAGATAGAAAGAGGACGAAAAATGACTTGTTCCCGATTTTTTCCTTTTTTTTTTTTTTCTTGTTGCGGTAAGAAATAAAAATGACTGGCCGTGCGATGCAACAATTGATGACCAACCCGTTCGTGTATTTGATTATTCAAATAACCATAAAGAACGTTTTTTTTTTTCTGGACAGCTAAGACGGGCCCAACTTCTTCTTTTTCTTCGTCCGCTGATTGCGCTCAATTGCCTGCGCTCCCTCATTTCCGACAGTCTTTCCTTGTTTGGGTATAAACGGACCAACGTCATCTTTCCTACCATGAGAATAAAGTCCCAGCAGATGAAGTATCTTGTCCGCCCTCCCGCATGTCTTCCATATTTTGCATGAAAGAGAGGCGAATGTCCTTCGCTCCTACCGGATGGTTTGAAAGTACAAACGAATCTTTTTGTTAACCCCATTTTTTTTTTTTTCTTCAAGAAATAGCTTTCCATCCTAATAGTTGCATTTATATCGCCAAAACAATTAAGCGTGCACTTTGTGTGTGTGTGTGTGTTCCGTCTTTATTTCTGGTGAGAATTATCTACTGATTCTATTTTTAACGCGTTTTACGATCCATTGAACGTGGGCTACTTACGAAAGAGACAACAACAAAAGGCAAACGAAAGACAAACCAGAAAAGGAAGAAATCACACGTAGAAAAAAGCCTCCGTACATTTTTAGCCGGGAATACATTTACAATTAATTTTTTTTTTTGTTAAGGTTCTGTCGTTTTTCTTAATTATTTTCCCTTCGATACGTTGCTTTCATGATTTTTATAGCGCTTGTATTTCTTTTTTTTGGTTTTAAGACTACGTACTTCTCTTTCCATCGTGAGCTCGAACATTTTTTTTTCTCTTTTGATTCGGTTTTATTTGCTTGTTCGCGTCTAATCACTTTGGTGCCCGTTCTTTTTTGTCCACCGTTTTTCTCAAGGAAATCCGTCCGTCCGATTAGAAGCCACATCGTAAAACGACACACACATGCATACAAACGTTGAAGGTGAAACAGAAAATAACAGGCCGTATAGTACAAGGGCTTGTTTCGGTTCTTTTAATAGCCCACCGTTTTTCTTTTTTAAATACAGGTGGATCGAAGAGCGAAGCCACCTCTTTAATAGGCGAAGGTTACAACACAGAGGATGGCGGAGGTGGTGGTGGATGACAAGTTTTTTTATTCCTCTTCTCCGCGTTGTTTGTTGTTTTATCTCTTTTCTGCGGCTCTTGATACCCCCCCCTCCCCACCCACCAGACTTTTTGTTTTACGCCCGTTAATTGGTATTAATAATGCGTTCTGGCGTGGATGAACAACGAAATGGATTGTCCTTCCTGCTAGCCCTCACACAACGAGAATCGGGTCGTAAAAACAAAAAATACAACAGCGTCAACAAACCAACTCTAAAAAAAGGACTAAGAGGGACACACCAAACAACAAGCAACAAAACACCCCCACAACGAGACAAGTGCGATGGTTACCTTTATCCCAATCACCCCCCGTCCCGCCTCAGTCAACTGTAAAATTAAAAAAAAAAAAAAAAACAGACGAAAATCCAAGCCGTTTAATTGCTATTCAACGTGATAGATCGTAAAAAATTACGCCCACCATCATCAGGCAACAGCAACGAGGTGCACTTATCTTTTTGTCGTTTTTTGGGGGGGAGGGGGAGACGCTTGATTCTATTTGCTCTGGAAACATAAAAAAAAAAGGCAAAGTATTAATCGCATAAAAAAAAGGGGAGATAAAATGAAGGTGAATAAATATTAAAAAAAAAAAACGTGGCAGTCACGGCTACCTTGAAGTCTTTTGTTTCAATTTATGTTTCCCTTTTGCTTCTTTTTTTCTTCTCCTTTATTTCCTGTTTTGTTTTTTTATTGAAGAAAATTGCGAGGCGCTAGTCGATTTCCAAACGAGACGAGCTGGACAAACGTACGATCTCCTTGCACAATGTGGGCGCGATACGACTGTCTTTATATAGACACGATCTAAAGGGGACATCAACGAAATAAGTAAATCCAAGAGAAATTGCATCAAAGCCAATGATCGAAACAGTGAGAATGCGCGGGGGGGATTTAGAATAATCAGTAGACATTTGTGGCAGATCTATACGTTCGTCCAATGGATAAAAAGCAACGAAGATCGAAGTATAGGACCCCAAAACAGATTGGCAATAGACGCACGAGCAAAGAAAATGAGATTGTTGAGACCTAAAGAGAAAGAGTCACTGTTGATGCAATGATCTTTTTTTTTTGGCCGAATGGTTGAAACGTGGCCGGCAAAGGTCGAGCTCTATACCGTTTTTTCTTTCCCCCTTCAGCTAACCGACTAAAAAGCCCTGAATAGCCCTGGTCAGAGAAGAGCGTGAAAATAAGAAATGGGCAAGGCCAAGTGTCCCCGAAAGCTTTGGCCCAACTGACGTGCCTAATGGCCAACACGGTCCGAGTCTAGTTTTTGCTCCGATAACAAAAACAACTGAGCAGCGCTAGTGCAACCGAGGGGCCTCTCTGACCGACAAGCCAGCGGAGACTCTCTTTACTCCAACCGGACACGAGGAGGAAATAAAACAAAAAAAAAAAAAAGAAACGTACGAAACAGCCCCCTGCGTAAGACAAGAGAGAACGTCGGAAAACAAGAGCAAAGTCTTAATATACGAGAAAGAAAAATGGAGAGGAAAAAAAAAAGGGAAAACAAATCGTCGTTTCCATCAGCCTCTTATAGACGTTCACGTTCGCCCCTAACCGTCCAACTCGGCCGTCAACGACGTCCACGGTAGTTTGGCTCTGGTCGTCGATGACCCCAGTAGGACTTGGAAGAACAACATCTAGCCCTCCTGCTGAAAGAAAAGAAAAAATAGCCATCAGCTAAGAAGAAGAAGAAAACAATAGTAGATCTCCCTTGATAGTCGGCCATCTTCTTTTCTCTTTGCCTTTCTCTGTGTATACATCTATATCGTGAGCCCTGCTCACGTATATGTTATTACACTACCTTCTATATATATAACTGTATACGTATATATTCCACTGTTGTATATATATATATATAGGACTTGCATCTAAAAAGTGCGTACGTCTATTCGATATAATTCCATAGAGTCTCATGGCATCTGGCCACCCATCTTTGTTTTTCCAGCTTCTAGTCTGTAAATGACCCCAACGGCCGCTGGCCTCACGCAACATCTCAACGCGTTGTCCACTTCTTCTAATTAAGCTTACAGCCAAGCAAACCATCGTCCCATTTAGGTGAAGTCTAGAGAAGGGCGACCGAACGTTTCCCATCGGAGTTGCGGCCTACAAACAACAGGTCGATGAGGTGAAGTTGATTTGATTCTTGACAAACGGTTGTGCCGACATGCTTTTCGCTTTTACACTGCGACGCGCACCAGTTGACTATAGCAGCTTCCTCTAGCTAAAATCATTTTGTCATTGATATAATAGAACTGTGGCCTCTTTTTTTTTTTTTTTATTC
This sequence comes from Daphnia carinata, assembly GCF_022539665.2. Lineage (NCBI taxonomy): Eukaryota > Metazoa > Arthropoda > Branchiopoda > Diplostraca > Daphniidae > Daphnia > Daphnia carinata. The sequence continues at coordinate 10,427,902 of NC_081333.1, forward strand.
TAACCTATTCATCGATTGTTCGTTTCCCTTGTCGGAGCGTAGGCATGAAAATGTTACGCTGCCGCTAAATGTTTTCAGCGTTACCTTCATTGACCCAGCGTTTGCTTATTGTTCTGCGCACGTTATTGGACGTAGGATGTACTATAAAGAACGTATATTTATAGGAAAAAGCCGGTCTGTCGACATCTCAGCTACATAAGTCAGTCCAAGAATAATCCAGGTGTGTCGGAATGTCGTTGAGCTTTTCATCACCTTTCTTTTTTTTTTTTTTTTTTTGCTGGTGTCGTTTTTCTGCTTTACTTCGTTTTGGAATTCCAGTTGTAAGGCACCCAAAAATGAGGGGGGCCTTTTTTTTTTCTTCTTTATACGTCTGTGCTGAATAATGAAAGCTCAACTGTGTCCAACAAGAGGGTTGCAACTATCCCCCTTCCCTTTTTTTTTTGCCACCCGAATCCCCCATGAATAATCTGACATAAATCAGGTCATAACCTTCTAATTTTTTCCTTTTCATTCTTACATTTTTTTTTTCTTTCCTGAGGTTTCGATGATACTTTTGCGCTAGATTCCTTGTGAAACTATATGCATTTTCCCCCCTCTCATTTTCCGATAAAAGGGAGACCTTATCCTGTGGGCCTCCTTCTCCGTTGGTCGTCGGCCGTAAATCTCGAGTGCAGTCGACTTGTATGTGCACCAAGAGCAGCAGGATTCCCCGCAAGAGCGCAAAGAAGCGAACAACTGCAACACAGCAGCAGCCATCCAGACCCGCAACAGCAGGGCGTATATACTTTACATGCAATATCAGAAGGTTTGGAAGGGGGGATACGATGATGGCCAATAGAAAGGCAGAAAAAAAAGGGGGACCCATTTTTCGGGTTCAAAAAAAAGAAGACTATTGATTAGCAATACTAATAAATCAATCAACCAATGCGCGGGATCAAGCGTCGTTTCTTTATGATCGAAAAATGCTGCGACATGGACCTATATCATCGTCACAAGTCATACTTATAAGAGAAAAAAGAATTTCATGCGGTAGGAGGGGGGGGGGGGGGGAGAGATGGAAGAGAGAATGAGGATATTGGACTTTTCTTTTTTTTTTTTTTGTATGAGCAAAAAAAAAAAGGCGGCCGGGCATATCAAGATGGGAAACCTCGACGTCGCGCTCGACGTGACGCTTAAGTACAGCGAACATTGGCCTGCGTTGATCTGTTGACGAAAAAGGGGGGAGGGGGGCGCCGCAGTTTGTGGATACTGTGCGTATACTATATAGCACAGATAAATAAAAAAAAAAAGGCTACAAGGGTATATATATATATATAGTTGAAGGCTTTTCAACCATCTCCAAACTTGCGCTCCGATGATTGCAACGTCTCCAAAACTTCTTTTCTTTGCACGCAAGTTGACGAATTTGTTTTCTTTTTTTTTCTTTTTTTTCTACCGAGTTCTTCTCCAATCTCATTCGTATCTTTCCCTAAAAAAAAAATAAATAAATAAAATAAACAAAGTTAAACGTTAAAAAAAAAAAAGGCAAAAAGCTATCCAATCGGCTAAGGCCAGATCGTCACGTACCGTCAATATTGATCGTCAATAATTCCCCATTGACCACGCGGCGGTCGCCCAATCAAGATCGCCCCCCCGTTATCCTATCTATACTACAATAAAGGATCATCATCAAATTATTTCCTTTTTTTTTTTCTTGTCTCTCCCTTTTGTGTGTGTGTGTGTGTTTTCTCTGCTTTTATACCATCTCGGTTTATACTTTTAGTTTGCTCGTATTATTTTTTTTTTTTTCTCTAACGCAAAATGCATTGCACGGACGACCCCGTGACCTCAATCGGTTTGCCGGGAATTCGTTCCACAGTCAGCAAAATAGCAAGAAATCTCGGTCTTACGACAAAACGACATAAGCCACGAAAATTCATGAAACAAAACTGACCTAGATGCTCATCTTGGACTTACTTGCGGCTCTACGCACAGACCAAACGCGTTCACGCCGAATGAGCTCCAAAATTTTGGCGAGAGCCTAAACTTCATGAACGATGTTGATTGAGGACCGTTTGTATAGACACACAGCCGGAGAGCTATCTGCCATTTGTTTTCAATCCATCCGTTACACCGTTCGTCCGCTTGTCATTGGCTATAAACGCGTAGGTTTAAAAACAAACAAATTGAATCTCCCCTCCGTCATTCATATTCTCGTTGGGTGACGTTACGCGAGACAAAAACAAACGTATCAGTTAAGAGAATTTATTATTTTTACTTTGGCTTCCCATTTTCGTTCAAATAAACAAAAAAAAATATACTCTCAGCAGGTGTAGGAGTCCCTTCTACGGAATCACGGGGACTACTGGACCCTCTTGCTGTATAATCGCATTATGGCATTAAGTTTGTTTTACTGTTTTATTTTTGGAAAAATCTGTCTTTTTTTTTTTATACTAGTATTAATCGTTGATGTCCCCGCACGAAAGGCACTGAATTCATCTTCTCGAACGAACGTATCGGCTGTTTCATTACATTATACGGCGTTTCAAAACTCACGAGGAGACACTGACGGATGACGGAACGTCAGCAGTTCCTTTCACCTTGCATTCCATCTCATTCGTACATCCATTCGCATCCTATTTCTCCGTGTTGTTTCACGACCATCTCGCACCAGTGTAGCAACAGGGCTCGCTCTTAACTCTTTTCCCTGGAAGAAAGACAAGAAAACGTTCGTATTTCGAAGAAGAACTTGAAACTCTTCTAACGATGAATGGATAAAAATAAATAAGACATTTTTTTATTGAGAACGCGTTCTCTCAATCACACGATACCAGGTACTGATAAAAAAAGCAAAAGGGAATAAACAAAATAGAAAAATAAACTCACAAAGTCATTGGAAATGTGGTCATGGAGAAATCAACAGTTTCTTCATACGTCCTCCTTTTTTTACGTTACCTTTCCGAATTTATTTTTCATTCTTTTCGTTTCTCGTCTACGAAAGAATAATAGGAAACTAAGAGGAGGGTGAAGAATTAGAGAAGGAAAGAAGCTACAGATGAGAAGAGGGTGGTATCGGTTGATGTGTGCGTGTGGGCCCATCGAGACGATTGTCCGGCCGCAGACAATGCGATGACAAAATGCCCGTTGAATGCTTCCATCTATTCCGAGAAAGACGATAAAAAGTAAAGAACTAGTTGTATAATAAAAATGAGAGAGAGAGAGAGAGAAGAAGAGAATGAAAGGGGGCTTGGGCTGCCCGATGATATACCTGCCAGGCGCTATGCGGCCGGGTCTTAATTAGAATTTATTAGGAAGAACAGCGAGGCCGTCGCGTTTGATGCGCCATTACACACGCATAGTTTTTGGCCCATCCTGAGAAGTCACAGAGAGAGAGGCAGATAGAATGTAAGACAAAGACAATTCCATTTGGCCGCGTGGCGTTCCTTTTGTCCGTGTCCGATCTAGAATTACACAGTCTGAAGTGTTGAAAATACCCCCCCCCCCTTACCCACCTTTATCCCCCCTCTCCCATTTTCTTTTTAAATGAAGGAAAAAGGTATAGAACTCGAGAAATCCACATTTTAGTCCGTTAGAACACCGAAAAAAAGGAAGAGAGAGAAAGAAATGAAAAACATGTGTTAAAAATGACACCGTTCTCTAACAAATGCCCACCCTACTCACCGCAGGACACGGGTGTCTCTTTCTTTTACACCTGGCCCTCTTTTTTTCTACCTTGTCTCCCCCCCCCCCCGACTCGCTTCTTTTTTTTTTCCGTTTTTTAAACCTACAAAATGCTGTGCATGTTACCTAAACTGTACATGACCCTGTGCCCTCTCTCTCGGCCATTTGACTGGAACGCTCCATCCGTAACCCCCCCCCCCCCTCTCTGGCTGGCCCAAAAGGCGAGCAGGTTTCTTTTTATCGTTTTCATTTTGTGAACCCGTGGTTGTTGTGTTCAGCTCGCCTTTTAAAGCGCGTATAAACTCTCCTTCAAGTTCCACTGAAAGAGCAAAACAAAACTGTTTTTCATTTTTATTTCATTTTTGTGTTGATAATGTCCCGACCCATCGTGTTTTTTTTTTCATCCGCTTTCTTCTCTCCTTTTCTTGACTTTTCAATGGATGGGTGGACTTTCACGCATTTCTTTATGTGATGATGATTTTATTTTTAGGGGGCGCGACGGTGGCTACGGGATTTAAACGGTCCACTGACAACAGCAATAACAAAACACTCGACGCCCACACACACAAAATGGAGAGGGTCATCGGTGAATGCTTCTTTTGCTATCCTCGTTAGATGCTCGACCCGTGTCTCTCCATCATGTCTACACGGAGTAAATAGAAGGAGGAAAATAAGAGAGTGAGAAATCCAGCTGGAATATAGTAAAAAAAAAAAAAAAAAAAAAAGGAGGAGGGATATAACACGGAGCTCATCCATCACGAGACGATGGAGCGTATGGATGCGATACATCTCCATTGACTGTTCAATTGAGAGAGTGAAGAGAGATTTCCCCTCTATTCAACCTCACCGTTATGCGCGCACACGTTTGTGTAGTTTGTGTGTTTATAGTTGTCAGATGAAAGCGATGAAGCAAAGCAACGAGCTGGGAGGTTCTCTATTTATTGTTGTCACATCGATGAAGATCTTCTTAAGAGAACATTTTCACGCGCCATCTTCCTCTTCGTTTCAAATATATCTCTTGCACGAATAATAAAAAAAAAGGGTCAAATGACTATGTATTTTGGAAGCTGCCGTTTGTTTTGTCTTTCGGTGGTTAAAAAGAAAAACGGTTAGTGCGAAAAGAAATAAGAAAAAGTTTGAATTTCTGATTTCGCTCCCGCTACGCAATGGAAAAACACCCTGCTGCTCATTACCCGCCATCAAATATCAATTGAATTTTTCTACTGACATTCTCCCAATTGACTTACGTAGCACAGCATCGCTTAAACAAGAAAATTTATATGAGACAGAAGAGCAACATTTTTTTTTTTTTTTCTATTCTCTCCCTGATGTGGACGTGTATTTCCACATCGTTTTATTTTCTATTCGAGGAAAGGGAATAAAAAAAAGAAGGAGAAAATCATGGAAAATGTCGACTTTGATCGTAAATAATTGTTTCAAGCTCGACTTCTGCGGGGGTCCTCACTCTCTTTTCTCGCTCTCCTGTCGGTCGTCTTCCTCTTAGCCCTTTTTTTCCCCTAACGTTCCTCCTCTGCTTCTTCTTCGTCTTCTTATTCCCCCTTTTTTTTTTTGGAAATTTTTGGATATATAAAAACGCGCGGGCGGCGACGGGCGGCGACGGGCTGTTGTTGTTATAGACCTCCGACGAGAATGAATGAGCCAACGCCAGGTGCTCTTCATCTTTTTCATCCGTGTGCCATCACCTTTCATTGTCCTGTCTTCCGAGAAATATCACTGGCCATCGCTCTCTGTTTCTCTTACTTCTCTTTCATTCTTCTTTCTTCTCCTCTCTCTCTTTCTCCCATTTTCAACCGACTTCATCATCAACTATGGCCGTCATTGTTGTCCTCATAGTCATCGTACTTTTTTTTTTTAATGGCAATAATCACGCCAGTCTATTGTTGTGGCACTGACTGGGCCACGCCGTGCCATACTCGACCTGACCGGCAAAAGAAACATAGGTGACCTCTACATAAAAAAAAGAAAAGAAAAAAGATGCAAAGCAAAAAACATAGGCCAAATGTAGCGTTCGTTCATCACGGCGATTGTTATTGCAACACTTTCTCCCTCCGCATAAAAACATATTGGAGCACAAAGAGAAATAATGCGCAATAAAAGGAAATATGGAACGAAACTTGAAAAGAATAGACTCCCCTCCCCCCCCGAAAAAAAAAATAGTTTGGCTAAAAGCTTATAAAAAAAAAAAAAGAAAAAGTGAATCGAAAGACTGAGTATACAACGTTAACGATCCGTGTACACTTAAATAATTAGTCGGTATAGTGTGCGTAGAACAAGCGAAACTGTCGACAAGGAGATAAATAGTAGAACCGGATGACAAAAGAAAAGAAAAGAAAAAAGATTAGGCAGACACACACACACACAAACGTATATTAGATTATATATACTGGTTGCGTCTATAAACAGTGGAATGACGGTGAAAACGAAGTAGGAAAAAAAAAAAAACAACAAAAAGGTAGCGATCCCATGATTCGCACTGGGCGGTCGCCGCCGCGCATCGATCCTTAAATCATTCACGGCGGGCAGGAAGCTTAATGGTGTTGATTGCCAGCAGATATATTGAGTCGAGCAGACAAATAGACACAGGGGCGGCCGGAGTTAACGAGACTCGCTGAATTAGACGGAGCGCCCTGTATGTCGCAGACAGACCCAAACTGGCGCTTCCTTTTGGCTTATAACTCTTCTACGTTACCTTCTTCTTCTTCTTTTTTTTTTTTTTTGAAAAAAAAAAAACTCTTTTCTTTCTTGTAAGGTTGAGGACTCTCACGCTGACTAAAAACAAAATACTTCGCGTCTGTCTGTCTGGAGCTGTGGGTGTAATCAACTGTTGTGTGGGGGGCGCTTAATGAACGGCGCAACGACAGTTGCAATGAAATCGCGCTTCCGGCTCGACACCCCCCTTCTTTCCATCCTTCTCGAACGCACAAGTCTAATTATTATTACAATTTACAAGAAAAGAGACGCAACACATTACTACCACCTCCCCAAACAAAAAAAGAAAATTCAAATAAAACAATGTCAATCCCCTTTTGTTTTGTTTTCGTTTTTTTTTTAAAAAAAAAAAAAAAAAAAAGCTAATGGATTGCGATTGCAGAGCGTCCTCCTTCACGAATATCATCCCAGGAGCAAAATAAAAAGTACTAAGAAGGCAATAAAGAAAAAAAAAAAAGGGGAAAAATAAGCGTCGCGGTGCTGACGTTTTCCTTTTAAAAACCCGGCTGCCTAACTTGCCGTTTTATACATGTAATTTGTCGCTGTATATCAAAATAAAAAGCTTGTTTTCCACCGGTTGGCAGTGCGACACGAAAGACGACAGCGTTCAACAAGAAGGTGGAGCGGACAAAGAATTTTTAAAAATGAAAAAAACAAAAAAATGGAGAATGAACAACCACAATAACGCGTGAAGGAATAAAAAGAAAAAGAGAATGATGGAATCAAACCACGCCACACGCTGCTGTAATATAAAAAAAAAAAATAATAATAAATAAATATAAAATAAAACAAAACAGATATACACTACTCGGTTGGTAGGAAGGAACGCCTTATGGATCCTTGTAACGAACACGCCTCCCATTCAAAATTAAGAATCGGAGCCGGCTGATTTATCATGTGACAGGGAAATGAAAAAAAAAAAAAAAAAAGAAGGGGAACCGACCGAGGAAACGAACACGCAGGTTAGTGCTGTACCAAACCACTGCCATAAGATAACGAATTCGAATCAATCCAACCGAAGGCGAGCCAGCGCGGTTTTGATTAGCGTCAGCCGGGGGAAATAAAATTACGATTATTATTCTTTTTTTTTCTTTTTCTCTCTCTTTTTTTTTAAAGGATGTTCTGCGTTGTTTTGTGAATGTGATGTACGCTCACCAGACCGCAAAGTCATCTCTCTCGCTCTTCTTCTGTTTATTTATTTCTTTTCAGCTGCTTTTCTTTTTTGTTTCACTTTGTTCTCATTTTCCTTCGAATTTTTTTTTTTTCACGCTCCGCACACGCATTATCGCAATGCTATTCATAAAGCACACACGAAAGCCACAAATCTCTGATGGTGGCCTCGCTCAACCGACTCGACATAATCGTTTCCAGCTTTTCCTTTTGCTAACGGGCTTCGTGAGCATCAATCGAATTCGATTTTTATTTTTGCCAATAAATTGTCATAGTCCAAAAACTTTCTCTCGAACAAGAACACACACAAAGAAATCTGAAATAAAAATCTATAACTTTCCCTATTTATTGACACTTGCATGCATTTAAAAGTTTTGTCTGCCTGTTGAGAGCGAAAATACAAAAATTTTCGAAATTAGAATTTTAGAAAATAGAATAGTTGATTAACATTTGATCCTCACACACAAGTCTTGTTACGTTTTATGGCAGCAATTTTCTTCCATTTAATAACGCTTGATGGAAGGCGTTTATTTACGGGCTCTCCGGCCTTGGCTTGTTGGAGATCAGGCAACATGAAAGACGGAGCCACTAGTGGCACGCCAACACCAGCCAGACGAAATAGGGAAAGAGAGAAATTTTTTTTTTTCGTTGTCGTATTGAATTCAATCTCCGTGGCGATAATAATTCACCTGCCGTACTGCAGCCAGCCAGCACACATCCTTCGGTGTCTACAAAGTTTTGGCCTTAATTTAACCAACCGCGCCGTTTCGTTCGGATAGGACGACGATATATGCTACTCCTCCTCCCCCTTCCCGTCTCTCTCTCTCTCTCTCTCTCTCTTTCACACACACAACACACATACATAGACAGTAAAATGCAAAGACAGGCGCATTATCCCCCCTTTTGCTTCTATAATTAACCGGCATTCATCATTTGGAGTTGTTCGGGAAAAAGAAAAACAAAATTTCTATCATACACAAGGATAGCAAACCCCCCCCCCCCCCCCGTCTGCCTGTCCTGATGGTTTGCCCCCTTACCTTCATCACGAGACTCGTACACCTACATATATCTATCCCCCGTCTGTTTTTTTGTTTTTTTTTGTTTTCTAAAGTTTAAAAAAAGAAACACATTTCAAATGGGCGCCTATTTTTTTTTTTCTTTCTTTTATTACACCGAAACATCAACCTTTTTTCTTGACTTCATTTTTTTTTTCTTTCTTTCTGGTCGACGAAAGTCCCGACCGACATATCTTTAGCCGCCCCCCTTTTAATTCTTTTTCTTCTTTTCACCATTTTTCTTTTGCTAGCTGCTGGTTCTGCCTCGTATTATATATTGCATTCCGTGACTGCTGCTGCCAGAGGCTTTTCTGTAATCATCATCATCACCTGGTCTGCTGTACCTTCGTTTATTTCTTTTCCTCAATCATCTTGAACAGTTTTTTTTTTGTGTTTTGTTTTGTTCCACCGCACGGCCGAGATCGCTAATCAGGCAACGAGACAGAGAGACAGCAGTCGTCACATTGTGAATTATTGTTTGTATCCACCTCCCCTTCGTCTCGTACCCTCTTTATATTGCGCGTCGACTTTGTCTAACCTACAATTTCCAACCACTAATCAAGTTCGTTTTTTTTTTTTTTTCTTTCATCTTGTTCTGGCTATACCCTAAAAAGGGAAAGAAGAATCAAAACAGTTCCATTCGCGTCATCACGCGACTAGACGCAGTCGACCAAACACGTCGAGCTGTGAACGAACAAGGAAGCAAAGACAAAGTAGTTCGATAGAGCGGTACCCATTTAATAAAACATAGCGCTTATATGTACTCGTTTTGGCCCTTTTGTATTGTCGATTGTGTGTGGATGAGATAATCCAATGATAACGAAATATGCTCAATGATTCATCGGTGTAGGTGGCGGTTGTTTGAATCGCAGTGGTGACAGTTTCTTGCACCTTCGTTCAACCACAATTAAGCGAGCGGTCAGTTGCCTCCTAGCGTCTGTTTTGCTTCTGTTGGAGCTTCTGCTCCCGCTGTTGTAAAGACAAAAAGAAAAAAAAAAAAGAAAAAGATTTCTAAATAAAAAGCCACCAAAACCAACTGGAATGAGTAGTCGTAAATAAATCAAAAAACATTCAAAGTACGACTGCCTCTTTCATTTATAACAGTTTTTTTTTTTTTTTGTTCTTCTCGTCTTCTCCTTATTTTTATATTTTCCTCCTTTTTTTTTTATTGTTATTTCCCAATGTATTTATATGTTATTTATTGTTTTCCCCATTTTTGTGTTTCAGAGAAAGAAGGGACGTGAAGATTTGTTATTTCTTTCCTATACTATATACGTCTGCTATTTGCTATTTGAAAAGAAATAATCATCCCGTCTCGAGAAATTGCGGTCGAACGAATAAACGCCGGGACTTTTAGCCTCTGGGATGATTACCGAGACCGCCAAAAAAAAAAAAAAAAAAAAAAAAAAAAGTCTCTTCTTTAACCTCCTACTCCTTTTTGATTTTCCTTTTCGTCTTATTCTCGCCCAAAATTTGCATTTCGACGTATTTCATCTATAAATATATACACACATTACATGCACGTCTTTTTACGACTGCCGGACGGAGGCTCGTCTTTAGCTGCTCCCGCTATAAAAAAAAAACAAAAAAAACAAAATGTATATTCCAACTCTGTCTTTTCTCTTTTCTCATTTCCTTCTCTATCGACTGAAAATGTCTGGCTGTGATGACGCCCGATGAAAATTTCACTTGATATATTTTGATGAAAAGATGAAGACAAGAGAAGGGAAAAAAAAAAAAAAAATGGAAAGAATGACTGCCATCGTATACAGTTATAGTACGTGGCGGCCGAGAAAGAAATTGAGTATAATAATAAAAGATAAAGAGAGAGAGAGAGAGAGAGAGAGAGAGAAAAGAAAGGGGGCCTAGACATTCAGAAATAGAGGAGCATACACAGACAGAAAAGAGAAGCGGGGTGGTGGTGCGCTTGCTGGCTGTTGAGGCGCTATCAGAACGATAAACGCCCGATAAATCGACCGAATAGCAGCTGATGCTTTCTCGGGCTCATTGGGCATCGCACAGGCACATGACATCTACCGGCTTCTATCCATAAGTCATTCGATTTTTAATCAACTCGGCCTGGTCGAAGAGAGGGGAGAGAACGAGAGAGAGAGAGAGAAAAAAAAATATCATCATAATAAAGAATTTTCGGGAAACTGAGGGGGGAGACGAGAAATGAAAATGTGGAGATGAAAAAAAAACAAGAGAAATTCAACAGTGAGAAAAACAAAACAAAAAAAAGTTCCGTGTTTCTCAATCTCATTCTTTCCATTTTAACTCAACGTTTTGTGCTCTCGTCTCGGCTTGGTTCGTTAGCCAAACGACGACCAAATGAGCAGGGCCAAACTCAATTAACACCTTCCGTGTCAGACCGCCATGACTGTTTGTCTGCGTGTGCCGCCTTCTCCTAGTCGTCCAATGTGTGTGTCTAAGTTGTGTAATGGACGTTCATCTCGCAGTGCACGTGTTTTAGTGTCGGCGGCGGAGAGCTTTCCATCTCTGACTTTATAGAGTTGATTCCACCGTTCTTTTTTTTTCCAAACAATTCGATGCATATTCCCTTCGTCTCACCGTCTCGTCCAATTAAGAAGAAAAGAATGAGCGGGTTGAAACACGCGTATTCAACAACAACTCGAATGCCACGACGATAGGAAAAATAAAATCTCTGAATCTTGTTCATCACCATCTTGAATTTTTTATTCGTCGAATTCTTTTCTCTTCTCTTTGGTCTTATTTTGTTTGCCTTTTTTTTTTTTATAACCCAACGATGGATCAAGGATGCAGGGCAGGGTTTATTTCCATCATTTTATTTTATTTCTAAATATTTAATCGAGATGGTTCGACTATAGACAGAGAAAGAAAGAAAGTTCGGAGCAATATTGGGCGCAGGTGTTTTACCTATTTTTTGTTGCACGGAAAGTTTGTTCTCGGGCGCGGTCAATTCATCAACGTGCCTAAGGTGCGGGAAAACATCCTCCCTATCAATATTACGAAAACGAACGGCTATATAAAAATGGAGGCAGCCAAGATGTGACCTGCAACGTTGGCTGCTGCTGCCGCCGCGCTCCAGTGTCGGCTTATCATTATACAGCGAAAGAAAGATAGAGAGAAACAGTCGTAAAACAGTCTTTCCAACTCTCGTCCGACCGGGCCCATCACGCTCATAATAACGTGGCATACATAACACACACACACACATATATATATAAATATTGAGAAAAGAGGAAATGAAGGGAGAGAAAGAAAAAAGAAATAACGATAAGAGTGCTAGCCAGGAGGAGAACTGGCATGCGTGTGCCTCTGTGAGGAGAGAATGGGGGGGGGGGGGGGGATGGTTCTAGTTTTGGTGGCTGGGGTTGAGGGGGGGGGACTCAAAAGACGTGATGTTCCCATTATACGTTTTGAATTATTGCTGTTCGATAACAACACGCAACGACAGCAAGTCTGCGGTCGAAGAATAGCACTCTCCACCCGACTGCTGGCTGGCCTCGGGCTCGTCGCCTTCGATCGTTTCATAGCCATCAATCCATACATTTTTTCTTATGTTCTCCCTTCGCCTCGCATTTTAACACGATAATAGTGCATGCTGCAATGATTTTGTCTCTCACCAGCTTTTTCCTTTGTCGTGTTTTCTTCATGGTTATACTTGTGGTTATGAAATCGTTCGTTAACGATCGCGAGAAACCTAAATTCCAGATCTGTTAAATAAGGTTTTCAAAATGACTTGAGTCGCCCGCACTTTTCAAAAAATAGCCCATCCACGCCATCTAGAGGTTACAAAAATAATTTTTAAAACCGCTCTCTATTGGAATTGGCAAGTGGTTTCTTGAAGCTCTGTTTTGAACGTCAACGACAGTCCCAAAGTTAGAAATTTTGTTCCCTTTTGAATCGCTAATGTTTTCTTGCAAAATCGTACCATACGATTCAGATAACGTATCTATCGCGGCTGAGAACCATAAGCCTCTAATCCTCGGAAGAGGGCCATTAACCAAGATAAAAGATCCAAGGCTTTCTCGAAGTCACAGTAATATTATCTTAAGTATTTCAAGTTTCGTTCAATTATATTTACTCTTTCGAAAATTCCCAGTTGAAGTTGTAGCAGATTGCGAAAAAGGACTCCTGAAAGTTACTTTTATTGGAGCTAATGCATGTAAAGCAGGAAATTCTATTTTGAAAGCAAAAAATGAAACTGTTAAGCTTAAGCATGGAGATGTGATAGAACTGCTAGAAAACCAATACCCTTTCCGAGTGGAATTTAGTCCTGCTATAAACCAGCAAGTCAAATCAGACACTAGTTCATCAAGCCCTGAAGAAATGGTGGGGAAGCAAACTAATCTCAACAATTTTCTAACAAAGAGAAAATCTGCATCAGGGGATGATGCAGTGGATCCCAGCATTGCAAAAAAACAGAAAGTAGAAGATACTTGGGAAGAAGTTGATGGAGGAAAGTTGATCATTTTTACCACTGAGGGTGTGCAGCATAAATCAAAAGTATTTCAGTAATTTTATAGTATTATCTAATTCAATTTTTCAGTTATTTGTCATTGCCGATTACCCTAAATATTGCCCAAGATTGCAGCTTTTGACTTGGATGGAACAATCATTACAACCCAGTCTGGCAAAGTCTTCCCAACAAACTGCCAAGACTGGAAGTTGCTCTTCAGCCAGATTCCTGGCAAACTGAAACAGTTAGTAGAGGAAGGCTACAAGATTGTATTCATCACCAACCAAGCAGGCTTGAGCAATGGCAAGCTCAAACCTCTAGACTTTCGGCAGAAGTTGTCCGATATTCGTTTGAAGTTGGGAGTTCCAATCCAAGCTTTCATTTCGTCCGGATCTGGAAGTTACAGGAAACCAGCAATCGGAATGTGGAACCATCTCACGGAACATGTAAAAATTTCTTAATACCACATGTGTCGTCTGACGTATCTAGCTATTTGTAGGCAAATGGTTCTGTTCCAGTTGACGTAGGATCATCATTTTATTGTGGTGATGCAGCTGGGCGCGAGGCCAAATGGGCGCCAGGGAAAAAGAAGGATCATTCGTCTGTCGATCGTCTTTTAGCAACGAACGTTGGTTTGAAGTTTTACACGCCTGAAGAATTTTTCTTGGGACATCGTTCAGTTCCACATAAGCAGCCTGATTTCGAGCCTAGTAATTTGGACGCGGCAGTTCCTCTTCTGGAACCATCTGACTCATCTCTATTCCAGGACAAACAAGAGGTAAGTTGCTTTTGCGTTATTATAAAACTAATAATGCAATCGAAAAGGGCATCCTAAGAAACTACATTTTACTTTAAGAGAAAACAAATGTTGATGGTGAACCACGACACGGTAAACCTAATCAATAAGGGGTTTTAATAATTTTATTGACAACTCTAGCAGTAATTGTTTTTTTCCGCTGCGTATGAGAGATAACAATTATCACAATAATTAACGTATGTTTTAAGGTATGAATTTCTTTATAGCGCTGCTAGTCTTATCCAAGCGTATACTTTTGGATTTTTTGGGGTGTTGAATTTTTGAGGTCTCCGATTTCTTCCCGAGCCCAATGTATAAGTCTTTCTGCGCGGGCCCTTGAAATTGTTTTCTTCTAGGAATCCGCACTTCTATAAATACGTGTTTTCATTAAATAACACTAAATAGTTAAAGCACCAACGTTTGTTTGGATTTTAGGTCACCAAGTGCTTTGTAGTACTATTGATATGTAATTAAGCATAGTTGAAATGTAATTTATGATACTTGAATTCAAGCCACCTAAACAAAGATTAACCTTGCATAGCTAGGCATTGTAATGTTGTATAATTGTACGATAAAAACCAAGAGCGACGTCACTTTTCACTGTACAGATAAAATGAAAAATTTGTCAGCTTACACATTTCATTTAATTATATGTTTAACTTTAAATTGCTATTGTTTGACGCATTTTAGGCGCTTTGCAAATCAGTTTGGCGTTTTTAAACCACTAGGTAGACTAGCTAAAAACAGACTACTCCTATTTCAGGTTATTGTACTTGTTGGATTTCCTGGATCTGGCAAAAGTCATTTTGCCAAGCATCACGCGCTTCAGTCAGGTTATGAAGTAATCAACCGTGACACGTTGGGCACCTGGCAGAAGTGTGTAACCGCCTTGGAAAGATCTCTTGACAGCGGAAAAAGTGTGCTCATCGATAATACTAATCCGGATCCTGAATCACGCTCCCGTTTTGTTCGACTGGCTTCAGCTAGAGGGCTGCCTTGTCGTTGTTTTGTGATGAATACCAGCGTGACACACGCCTTGCATAACAACAAGGTAATTTAAGAAATCATTTGCCCATCACTCTGTTCTTCGATTGATAGCTGAAATATGTCAATAACGATATAATCCTTATCGGCAGCTTCACTGTTTGTTCTGGTTCACACGCTTAGAAATTGCGTATTAGTAATTCCATAACTAAATGTCCTAAACAAAATTTTACTCGAGACCTTGGGTTAATAACGGCGTCAATCTTGAGCTACGTGACAGTCTACACGTCAAACATAATTGTTTTTTTTTTTCTGCATCCGCAGTTCCGAGAGCTTACCGATTCAAGTCACGCTCCTGTTTCTAGAATGATTTTCAACGTGTACAAGTAATTTGTTCGAACGAAATGTTTTCAGTGATATGATACATTATCACAGTATTTAATCTTGTCATTTCCTCTTCTATCCAGATCAAAGTTTCAAGAACCAAGTTTAGAAGAAGGCTTCAGTCAGATTGTTCGTGTCAACTTTCGACCCGAGTTCCGTTCGGCCGAGGACGAGCGCCTTTACAAAATGTATCTCCTCGAGGATTGAGGGACCCTTTTCTTCGGTAAATTAATTTGCATAAAAAAAAATAATCGAATGGTGACTATTCTATTTGTGTGTGTTAGAACTTGTAATGTTACATCAAACGCTGATATAAAAAAGGAAATAAGGAATACTCCGCTCAGAAATCTGAATGCTATCGAATCTATCAAAGAAAACTGCTTTGCACGTGATTAGCGCATGTAATGATTATTTTCATGGTCGTTTAAAAGGGTCATCTGAAAATTGACCAATATTCACTGTAATAGCAGTAATTTCCAACGTATTTTAAATGTTTGTTTACAAAGCGTTGAGTCATTGACTGAGCAGCAGAAAAACTGCAACCATTTAGAAAGTAGTGTTATTGTTACAATGTGCTGATCCTGCATGACTCTGCATTTTGTTTCCCTTCTACGTCACGAAACGTGTCGTGAGGGCATGTCGACGAGCCCTAACGATCGAGCAAGCACATGAACGGCTGGGGGCTGGCGCCACTACAATCAGCCAATCAGGTAGCACCTTGCTCTCGCACGTTGCACCATGTTCGCCTGGGTTTATTTTGAAAACACTTGGCTAATACCCAGTTTATTGTAAATCTAAGTTTGTCTCTCTTGAACTTTGTTGCACTAAAATACCCCGAAATCTTTCATATTTATTTGACGACGTAGCTTGCGTACTCCCTTGCCACGAAATTGCATCGCTTGAGACGGCGCCAGATGATCGGCCATGAGTGGATGAGCCATTCGTTTGAGTTTAAAATGTACTCGGCAGATGTCTCTTGATCAAGATAGTTAGACGTGTGCCACTCACAGCGCATGGCAAGTTTCCTTCTGACGTGGACTAGACCTTTTCAGAAACTTTAAAGAGATCCCTTTTAGGGAGTGTGCTCGTCGGTTCTTAGAGGGAATGTTGGCATCAGTCGCCAAGGGCAATTCAGTACACAAGCACTACAGTGCTCGTGTTAGTTGCTACGTTACCACATTCAGTCGTGAACGTATACTTTATTCAAGATCACTATCTTAGCAGAGGAGGAGTCGAGCTGTCCCGCCTTCATGATCCCCCTGTCTCCACACCCCTCAGTCTCCACATGTTCTTTCCTCTCGTAGAACCATTCACCGGCTTCAACACAGACACACACGGTGTGGCACTGTTCCTTGCTTAAAACTGTAAAAATTTTCGAAAGTATTCATTAGTTACCCATCAACTCGGGAAAACAGTACATCGTCACTAAACTATACCACAGGATATACTTCTAACAAAGGTAAATGATGGTCCAGCTTATTTCTTCTATTTTTTTTTCTCACTCTAAAACCTGAAAAAGACTAGGACTGTCCATAGCTGAACCGTGAAACACTTATGTAAGGCATTTTCACACTATCGATCCTGAATGACATATACGTCACATCCCGTCAGTTGCCCGAAACAAGCCAATGAATTTGAACTGAAATAAAGCACTTAGACAGTTATTCAAGCGAAAAAAGTTATGTTATCATCTCCGTGTTCTAGAAAATTCATGTCATATGAGCTTGTTTGTACACAACTGACGGTGATTATTTCCATTCGTCTGCAAAATGATTTGTAAATAACTCAATTATACTACTGGAATACCTTTTCGTATGTGTACTTGTCCTTGGAAAATGGGCTGTGAAAGAAAGTAAACAAATAACATATTTGTTCTTGGCTGATTTACGATACCCCAGAATGTTAATTTCGTTTTGCAAGATGTTGTTTTAACTTCCAATTTTTACTAAACCTCTACTACTGCTAAATCAGGTACACTTCCTAATTGTTTGGCTCATTATTACAATAATCTTCTTTGTCACTAAGGCCTTTTGCGGGTAATAACCCCCACAAATGTCGCCTCATGCGAAGGTCCTTTTGTGTTTTTGAAAGGGATATGCCAAGCGTAGGCTACACAATTGCGACGCACAGAAGCTCGTGGCTAAATAACGCTACCTTTAATGCTGCACTAATTAGCCTAGCTTTCATTTTGCAAACCACAAATGCATTTTTAATGATTTTTGTCCCACCTAGCAACAGGACCATGCGCACGAAAACCATTCGATGTCCATCAACGGGTACAAGGCGTACGCGTCAGGCAGTTGTTGACAGTCGATCGCTTGCCATCGAGACATCAGCCAAAACCATAACAAAAGACGTTGTCGTTATCGGTAATCTATTTGCTATCCTTGTTTAAACGTTTACCGATATTTCTCAGAACAGAACGATACAAATAATAACTGAGAAAACTCATTTCTAGGTAATGGACCTTCTGCTATCACCCTCTCTTATCTCTTGTCCGGCCATTGGCCTTATTATAAGGGTATGGATGAGTTGGGACATCCGCCAGACTTTCTTAACGCTAGACTGGAATCTAAACCTAATTGTTCCTTGGTTCTTCAGGATCTGAAGGAATTGTCTGAGGTTAGAGAAGTTTGTGCATCTTGGTTTCAAAATAAAATATTGTGTAACGTTGTGTTTGAAACCTTAGGGGCTAGAAGGGAGGTCGAGCAATCCCGTTGCTCTTCTGTACGACACGTTGAATCATCCTGATGCTGACACGGGTCAAGATCTGCCATCCCTTCTTGCGTGGAAAAATCATCCCGAACACGCCATTGATCACGTGGTTCTTGGCAGAGGTCCCCCCGGGGGATCGTGGCAGGTGCGGTTATCGGTTGATCTCACTTCTTTTCTAGAACTTTACAATAGCTTAGCAACACTATTTCATTTTGAACCCTTACACGCCTGTTCCAACTAGAAAGTTCAATTCAGTTTGGGTTTGGACGATGTATTCAATTGCCCTTCGAAAGGTAAATTTTGTTTTAAAATCTGTATACGTAGCAACTGCCATTTAAAGGCGAATGTAAGTATTACTCGTTTTATCCGTACGAAGTTATGCATTGGCTTAAGGATAAGAATGTTGGAATGAGATTAGTTATGCAAGAAGAAATTATCAGTAGTGCAGGAAATATAAAAGAACTCTTTAATTTCCACCTTGGTTTGAGTTCACAAGGATATCCCTATATATCCGTAGAATCAACCTTCTACCTGTTTCTTCTACACTATAGAAACGAAACCATAGTTTGCCACAGGCATTTGCGTCAAGGCCGCGCTCTGAAAAACCTTATTTGCTTTTGTTTAAACGTTTCTCTTTTTCTTGCAGGCAATGGAGGGAGACGTTTTGACCATAAGCCGGGGTACTTGGATGGAACTGGCAAATTTGAGTTTCCGGGAATGGGAGGAAACTGCTTGTGAACGGCAACTTGGAATTCGACAGAAACGAGCTTCAGTTAAGCACGTCGCTCAGTATTACCATGATTACGTCAACATCAAAGGGTTGCGACCGTATTTCCGCGATTCAGCGGAAGTGACATCAGTTCGGCGACTAGATCAAGTAAAAAATAATCCAGACGAAAGTTACGGTCCCAGACTTTGGCAAGTAACGGGCCACGTTCGAACGGCCGAAGGATTAGAAAATTTTCAGTACGTGACACCCAATGTGGTACGTTCCTAATATAAACCTTTCAAATTAAAGCATTACAAGACATAATTACTAGTTCATTCATGTGAAAATTTAAAACAATCTTCTTATTGGTCATTAATATGCCAGGTTCTAGCTATCGGTGGTACTGACCGACCCAACACTATGAACGTGGCCGGAGAAAATCTACCTTTTGTTATTAAATCTTTACAAGCGATGGAACAACTTATTTCCAGCCAACAATTGAACAAACAAAGCGAACCTGTTCTAATCGTGGGTGCTGGCTTATCTGCTGCAGATGCTATTATTGCCGCCCATTTTCATGGAATTCCCATTATACACGTCTTCCGACGCAAGGCTACAGATCCTAGCCTAATTTTTGGGCAGCTACCTTCGAATATGTACCCAGAATACCACAAGGTACTTCACTATCAGTACGATTTAAAAAAAAGGAGTTTCAAAGAATTCACCGTTGCTACTTGTTATGACCAGGTTTATCAAATGATGAAAGACAACGGTATGACATACACCGGATACACCCCGATGGAACAGTGCCAAATTGTGCGTATTCAAAGTGATGGCAAAGTCTGCCTGCAAGGACCCGACTATTCTACTAAAATCAAAGTATCCTTCGTCGTGGTATTAATAGGCTCACGACCCAGTTTAAACTTTCTGGAAAATAAAGGACGTGATTTAACCGTGGACGTGACGAAACCCATCTCGTGTCGCAACAATCCGCTTGATGTAGATCTATTCACTCTCGAGTCGACTAAGCAACCTGGTATCTACGCTATGGGTCCTCTGGTCTCAGACAATTTTGTTCGCTTCGCTCAAGGAGGCGCCTTGGCTATCACTAGAGATATTCATACAAAATTATCCCGTTTGAAGGCCAAGGAAGAAATTCGAAAGTCGACCATCCCAAATGTCACCCCAGATTCCGTGTGCTACCTTGATTGTCCAACGTGACAATAGCCGTCCATAGCTCTTTTACCTGGGAAGTGAAAACCGTACCTGGTGCTTAGGCACCGGAAAAGATAACGCAATAATTTCCCTGGTTGTATCAACAGTCGTCGTTACGATCTGTGATTATCAGATAGTTTATTTTTTATTTTTTAAAGTTAAGCTTAAAATGTCATCCAATTGTATCTTCATTTCAACGAGTGCTCTACTAGTCTTCGTTGCGCCTTCTCTCGACCTAAAACTCGTTTTCTACTACTCCCATTTTTTAAAACAATTGTTGAATAATGCAACTTCTATTGTTAATTTCTTTGAAGAAATTTTCGAAATTGGAGCTTGCGTCTTTATGGCATCGTTCTGGTGCTCTCCTGCGTGTGCTAACTGAAAACATTTTTCAAAGAACTTTGATTGTTTCCAGAACAACACTTTAGGAATACCTAACAAGAGCGGTTTTAACGTTCAGTACTTTCTTATTTTGTGGCATATCAAACCATAGAATGAATAATAAAATGTTAAGCCCCTAGTTGATGAGCGGGGTAGCTGTACGAACTGTATGAATTATATGATTCATAACTGTCCACGTATACGTTATGCAAAGAAGTTATAGTACTTCAATGGAAACAAGGAATTCAAGCATTTTACCAATATCAACTTATAAACATATATGCATTTAACACAAGTACATTTCCAGCAGTTCAATACATATTTGGAAAACAAACGATGAACTCAACTTAAATATACTATTTACTCAAGATTTAACGGCGATTAAAATAATGATTAGAACGATAATGGCTGAAACTAGAGCGACGATGCATACCATCTTCCGGTTTTTCTTTTGGTAATTATCGGCCTTTTGTAAATGAACCAATCCATCGTGAACTTTTGCCTGTGTGTGTTCAATATTATAGTCTATCCTATCCAGGACAGTGCCTTGATCGGCCACCATGTGAGAGATTTCCTTTAGGGTTCAAATAATGAGAAATTTTGTAAAGAATTAAAATGCATGGAAAAAAACATATGATCAAGACAAAATTACTTTGAATATAGAGTTCAGTTCATATATCGATCGAACAACATTCTGGATTTCCTTTTCGCGCTGTTCAACGAAAGACGAGTTTTCTTCGTTTAAGAGCAATTGTTGCTGGCTCATAACCCTTGGAGTCTCAGTCTGACTGGTGGTGGTCCAATCGTCGTAATTCCAATCCTTAGATGCTCCTCCAAAGAACTGTTGAGAGCGTTCCTCACGTGACTTTATCTCTATTGAAATCACAAAAAGCAACAGCTGTTAATCAGCAAGGTTCAATCTACATCGATTTCTTCAGACAACAACAAGAAAGAACGAATTCGAAATTACGCTTTAAGAGTATCTACTACAAGAGTTAAGATGACACGGGTGTGGAGAGGGTATAATTATTACTGTTCAGGTATGTATTCTGGTCACTTCTGAACGTGTTTGAAAGGTTTTGTAGTGTAGTCACTAGAGATGTTACCACATTTTTTGCAAGATTGGTTTCAGCCTGCCCAAGACTGGGGCTAGTATTGTTGTACTGAATCCGTTTTATACAATTATGGCAAGTGGTGAACATCTATAAAAATGATGCAAGTAAATAAATAACATGAATGAAGTACAAAAGATATGTAATATTTAGAAAAATTTTAGGCTTTACTTTGGTTATATCCTGGGTAAGGGCATCAATTTGTTTTTCTTCATTCATGGAGTCATCAAAAGTTGGTTTCAAGAGATGTTTGTTTTGAAGAGAACTCAGTTCTTTCAAGCGTGTTTGAATTTTTGTCAAGGTATATTGAGCTTCTTCTAGGCTGTCTGTCCAATCAGGGGGCATTCGCACATGAGTGGTATGACTCTTCCCCCGTGCATCTAGTTCCTGCTGCACTAAAGCATCTGTATCTGAAATCTGCAAATGATCTGTATTTAAAGGTAATGCACGGGAAAATGTGTGATCTGTCACCGACTTGTTCAGAATAAAAGTTGCGACTTTGGATAGCGTTGTTACGCATTAGGATGAAAATTTCTGTAAGAGTTCTTGTTGCCATTTTTTTTTAGTGGAATTCTATGTCACGATTGAAGTAGAATTTAGCACAGAAGCGAGATACCTTTTAGACTCGTAAGAGAAAAGCCGCTTTAAGAATGAAGTTGCACGCACCATTCAAGGCATTGAGTTTGGTAGCAAATCAGGCAGTGAACACTGTAATTAAAATGCTTGATTTCGATCTGAACAGGAGAATCGACGGATCAGTTTCAGACAGCTGATTTTGACACATTTCAATAGGCGGCTCGGCTGTGTTGGCACGAGAAAAGGTAAAAAGAATACTGATCCCCTGCATGGCCGCTAGATCGCGCGAGATTTTAAATTTTTAAACTTCGTCAACATTTCACTAAAAGTACGGACACTCAACGGCTCCCGGTGT
Organism: Daphnia carinata; assembly: GCF_022539665.2. Taxonomy (NCBI): domain Eukaryota; kingdom Metazoa; phylum Arthropoda; class Branchiopoda; order Diplostraca; family Daphniidae; genus Daphnia; species Daphnia carinata. The sequence goes on from NC_081333.1 coordinate 10,450,188, forward strand.
TAGCGAAGTTCCCGATTATGGCAATCCGTTTTACCCCCCCCCCCCCCAAAAAAAAAAAAAAATCGGCACCCAATATTTGACGCAAGGCCGGTACACTACAGCGCTAGCGCGATGCAGCAGAAATATTCAGTGTAATTCCAAAATGGTTGACTTAATGAAAAAAATAACAATTTTATCGGAATCAGCATTCAATTTTAAGCATATCCTGTGATACCCAACCAATTCCGGTGAGTGCCGGTTTTTGCAGAAAAAAATTTTAAGCCCGACTAAATAAGCCCGGCTTTTCTTATTCTTTCGTTTTTTACATTTAATTAAAAAATCATAAGACCCATGGGAAAATAAATTTGATTTTCGTGATAAGCATTCAATTCTGAATTAAAATCATGTATTTTTAGCGAAATTCAAAATTTAGCCAAAAATGAAATAGTGCAAAGGCTATAGCCTTACCACTTTTATCAAAATTCGGCAGAAATGAAATCTCTTGGAATTTGATAAAAATCACACAGTATAATCAAAATTTTAACGCTGATTCATAAAACGCCACTCATTTTCTTGTCAAGTTAGTCGTTTTTGAATTACAGCGAATATTCGTGCAAAAATAAGACAAGTCGGGCTTATTTTGTCGGGCTTAAAATTTTTTTTTACAAAAACCGGCACTCATCGGAATTAGTTGAATATCACAGGATATACTCAAAATTGAATGCTGATTCCGATAAAATTGCTATTTTTATCGTTAAGTTAAGCGTTTTTGAAATACACCGAATATTTGACGCAATGTTAGCGCGCCAGTACGCTACAGCGCTAGCGCGATGCAGTAGAAGCAAGTAGTAGTATACTAGGAGTTTTCCTACAGAACACCAATGGCGATATCATCGAATTGTTGACCTGCAATTTGATAGTAATTACTTGCATATTCTCTGAAACAACAAATGAACAACGCAAGCGCCGCATCCCTGCTGTCATTTCTTCTTGCGCAGCCGTCGTACCGGATTCGATTCGATATTTCAATTTGTGATTCCGTTTCATTTCTTGATTTACCGTGCAGTTGCTACCGAAGAAAGACACGCCATGACTACTCCAGAAAATGTAACAATAATAACGCCTCCAAGAAAGGGTAAGGTTTTAAACTGACACCACATATTTCACACCCATGAAGCACACCTCTTAAGTTTTATAAAAAGCCCGAAACGCATGCCTAGTAAAGCAGTCGAGGTCAGTCTATATCTTCTACACAATCACATTGCGCATTGCCGGTGTTCGAATTACATGCGATTGCACATCACGCAATATCTACTAAATACACTGTCATAGTATTTATCGGTCTTAGGATTGATAGTCAGAAATGTTGGTCCTGAGCTCAGTTTCACGTGGCAGGAAAAACGAAGAATGTGCGCACTATTTCGTATGGGTTCAAATTAAAAAAATCCGCCCAAAAACATCGAAAACTATACCTGACATTGTCCAATGGCGTAAGTCAGAACAGTAAGTCTAACCCGCATGAATTAAACCGAATCAAACTATACATTTTAATCATAACGGTAGTAGTCTATGTGTGCAATTTTGAACTGACCCCAAAAATGTATTATATTAGCTATTGTTTGTTTTCAAATAATCAGAAGTATCTTCTCATCGGGGTGATTTGAACGTAATCGCCATAGAAAACGCCTATGCTACTTGCCACAACGTTCAAGATTTATTGCATTTACGAGGATTTACTTCAAAGCCAGCATACGTGAAGAACAAACGAGGGAAAACTAAAAAGAGAAAACTGCAAAAGGACAAAAGCTGAACCCTCTGTTGGTAAACGAAAAACCAGTATGACGACAGAAGCTTCTTTTGTTCTATGAATTTGGCTAAGATTTAAATGGAAGGCTGAAATCGTTGTATTAGGCCTACCACTGTTTTACAAAAATTCACGCTGTGATGCATGATGTATAAGAGAAACTATCTTTTTTTATGTAACTTTTTTTGACATTTCCTTCGCATCCGGGAGAAGGAAAAGAAAAAAACTTATCTATAGATTTATTTTCGACCATTGATTTTAATGTGCAAGAAATTAAAACTATCAATCTTTCTTGAAGAATTTATCTGACGCGTCTTCTTTTTGAGTGTCATTTCCTTTACCATTTGTTTATTATTGCTGTTTATTAGGCTGTGGTTAAGCTCCGCTGAATAAAATTTCTTTTCTGTGGGAAGGCTTTTTGTCCATTTTCCACACTGAATGGATTAAGACGTTGATGCATGGAAATAGTTCAATTGACTTCGCTTCAGTAGTTTTTATAATAACATTTCAAACAGCAGAATATGTATGGAAGTAATTTACCATTATCCATCGGCTACTAGCGAAAATTGCAAAGAGTCGGTGGAAGAACTTCCTTTAGAAACTGCAATTTAAAAAAAATGATGATCAATCTTTTTCCTGTTTAACCGGAAGAACCTGATGAAATCATCTTGGAGGGGGGGGGGGATTGGTTTTTAAACTTGTGATACATTACGGTGGTTAGTTGCTTATTTTTTTAAACATAATTTTAAGTGATTTTCTTCGATAGAGCCTTAATATGTTTCAAATATAATTTGCTTGTTGTTTGCCCCTGAAAAAAATAAATATATTGGAATTTTTTTTACCACTTATTGCGAAAGTGTCTCATAAGGCTGTTTTGCTTCAGCAATCGAGCTTTTAAAACCAACTTTTGTAACGCAAGAATTGGCTTCATCATTCAAAAACCTGTTTCCGGTAACGCAGCAAATTTTTAGAAAGCTGCGTCTAATCTTTCATGTTGTAAGTCCACAAATTCTTCATATAGATATTGACCGTCGGCTCGCCTTGGAAGGTGTGTGTCATTCGAACTTGCTTGCCAATCCTAGTACAAAGTTTACGTGCAAGTATCGACTGTCACTGTCAATACAATCGTGTACTGGAAAGGTTTTTGGGGTGAGTAGAAACTTGAACTGCATAACCTTATTGTACCCTAGACACCGAGCTAGCATGTCAAACGTACTCTACTCCATCAATAGGACACATACGTGCACCACTGCAATCCCGAACAAGGCCATCGTTTTTTTTATGTTCTAACATTACATATCGTGCGTATTTTTGTGATGTTACGTTATATTGAAACGTCACAACTACAAATACTGTGAGACAATCGAATCAAGCTATTATTTCGTAAGATAGAAGTTTATATATTTAACTGAGCACTTCGAATTTAAGGAAATTACACCTTACAACGAGTAGTCTAACTATCTAGTCTACTTGGTTACAGTGAAGTGATTGAACTTTGCTTTTGCGTGCAGGACTTCGATGTCATTTGCAAAGTTTAGTGAACATATGTACACGAAACATGCAAGCTGAATAAAAGTTTCCTTGTTTCTTGTTATTATTATTGACCGAAACCTGCAAAGACTAGATCGAATGACAAAGCATTTTAAATGAGTCATTCACGCGACAGATAACGCCGAGAACGCTATTCATTGTCACACTGATAAACAGGCCTTATCATATTGTAACTGTCGGCTCACTGTGAGTTGGTTTTCATCGGCTGTCATTGATTCCCCAATCGAGCTGCAATTGAACATTTTCATAAAATCCTTACTGCATAATGATGAGCTACATCTTCCCCTTTTTTATGTTACCTGTTCTACAGAGTATACCAATGAGGAAATCGCACCTGTCTTGCTTTATCATCGTCAGTACGGTATCTAGTTTCGTGTAGTTGTATATATAGTAGCACCTGCAGTGCGTATCGCCATAAAAATCTACAAAAAACAACAAAAGTTAGGCTACTGTCAATTGTGTCCGTGTACCACATTCAAGGCACATTTATATGCTTGACCGTGTCGCCAGGGATTATTTCATTTTATTTGTTCGCGAAGAGCGTTCAAGCCACACCTTACTAAATTTAATCAGCTGTTGGTAATAACTCAATATATATTTTTTTTAATTACGCATTTGTTTTCTGCATTTGCAACCGTGCCAGATAGCTTTCAGCCCAATTTTGATCTAGACATTCATATGGCCTCACTTGTGGTGTGCAATTTCTTTTATTTTATTCGCTTTGTTAATGTTTTATGTTTCCAAAAAAGTACGAGGGATCTCGTGAGCGGAACTCACCTGCTTTCAATGTAGATTAGCCCCATTTAGCATGCAAGGCTCACATGAGTGCGTATTGTGTGTTTTCTCACTAAACGAGAATCGCGAATTATGTTCTTTGAAAATCCAGGCGTGTTACAACGTTCGTGATTCCTGCGAAATTCGCATTCTACATGCCCATCACACGATGCGTTGGCTTTCAAACTAGTTTTCCTAAGAGTTCCTTAATAAATCTATACTTTGTGATTTATCGTCGCTTGAAAAGTTTTCAATAATTGAGTGTTAAAATAGACGACGTAGATGAAGAAGTGTTGTTAGTGGTATATCCATGAATCAAAAGGCTTCTTCGTTAACAGTTTAATTGCGCTAATAGTATTTACCTCACGAAGATATTTAGGCGATACCGTCACGAGAGATTCAGTTTACTATACAAAGAGCAAAACGATGGGAGTTTGCCTTGATAACTATGATGGTTCTGAGTTAGTTAAAATGGGGAGTTAAAATCAAAGTCTCCCATGGAAGAAGCCTGGTCAGGATCCAATCCGCGATGGCTTCCAACACCACAGCGTTACCATTAAGACTATATAATTTATTCGCGAATTTTTGCAGACTGGTTATTTTTGAGCCTCCAACCCTTTGCACTGAGATGTGGCTAGAAGATCGGCATGGCATTGAACTTCGCAATCACACTACAGGCAAAGTTTTTGTCGACAAACTATTTCTCAAAAACACTTGCGTAAGTAAGCTTACGACCTCTTCAAAGTTTCACGTTTATAAAGTGATCGTAAAGAAGTAGAATCTTTGATGTTGATCTATAGGAAGGGCCATGCTCCGAACAAGAGGTTTGCGCCAGTAGCAAAATGGTCTCCCGTCAAGTCCCTAACAATTATAAACGACCAAAAGAAAAAGTCTTGCAACAGGCAAAGGAGTTCCTTGATGGATTCTTTCACTCTTCAAAAAAGTAAACGTAAAATTTTCTTTAATTTACAATTCATCTTTAATTCTTGAGGTTCGTATCATTCATCTTCCAAGATTTGGCTCTGAGGAACATATCAGTCGAGTGCTCGAAGTTCATAAAAGCATCGAGGATACAAGTAGCTATGATTTGACATACGACGAGCTGGTGTACGGATGTGGTATGGCTTGGCGCAATGCTCCGCGCTGTGTCGCAAGAGTACAGTGGTCATCTTTGAAGGTGTGAAATGATTTCTTTAAAAAATTCTTATAATATCCTTATAGCTACATCATACAATCTGCCCTATGAATTTTAAGGTTTTTGATGCTCGGCATGTACAAACAGCTCAAGAAATGTTCCATAGCATTATCGAACACATCAAGTACGCAACAAATCAAGGACGTTTACGCTCAACTATAACCGTCTTTCCTCCTCGCACTGTCGGTCAGTCCGATTTTCGTGTCTGGAACAGCCAATTGATCAGCTATGCCGGTTATCGAAATCCGGATGGAACAATTAAAGGAGATCCTTCCAACATCCAATTCACCGAGGTGCGTACATATCACATCCGCCTTACACAGTTCTACGACAATCACGAAAACGTAACCCAAATTAAGCGATTTCTGTTCAATTCTCCTCTCTTCTATAGCTTTGCCTTTCATTGGGATGGGAGATAGAGCAGACAACTCGTTTCGATATTCTTCCCCTTGTTCTACAAGCTAAAGGACTACCACCCGAAATATTTGTCATTCCGGACGACGTGGTACTTCAGATTTCTCTTTCACATCCCTCGTATGATAAACTTGTTTATTAACAGTCGTTGACAACTGTGGAACTTCTACTAAACAACCAATAACCTCAGGTTCCCATGGTTTGAAGAGCTAGGGTTACGTTGGTACGCCCTACCAGCGGTTGCCAATATGCTGTTTGATTGCGGAGGCATTCAATTTCCCGCTGCTCCATTTAACGGTTGGTATATGGGAACAGAGATAGGTTCCAGAGATCTATGCGATCCGCAGCGCTACGACATATCCGAGGTAAATTTCACATCCATCATTTCGGCCACAAAAAAGAATCAATCATATTTAACTGAAGATGAGTGATTCGTAAAACAGACAGTAGCAAGCAAAATGGAACTGGACACGAGTAGTCACACAACACTTTGGAAAGACACGGTTTTGCTGGAGGTGAATAAAGCGGTGCTCTACAGCTACCAAAAGTGTGGGGTAACAACGTGGGATCATCACACGGCTTCCGAATCGTTCATGCAATTTTACGAGAATGAAATGAAAACACGGGGTGGCTGCCCTGCTGATTGGATTTGGCTCGTTCCGCCAATGTCGTCTTCGACTTCACCGCTCTTTCATCAGGAAATGGCGTTGTACTTCCTGAAACCATCTTTCGAATACCAAGTATGTTTTATATTACAGGACAATGGCTTTAGTGAATAAGTGATTATAGCTGCTAGTGAAAAGGTTTACTTACTTGCGCATATTTTCATCCAGACGCCGGCATGGTCAAATAACCCCAAAAAGTTGGCAATAAAACGCAGTGTAAAACGTACACCAAAGTTTAGAGCAGTAATGATAGCTGCCCGGCTCTGCTGTTACCTCTATCGTTCTTGTTGGTTAAAACGGCCTAAAGTGGTTCTGCTATTTGCTTCACAATCTGGAAAAGCAGAAAATTTTGCGACGAAAACGTTCTTCAAGTTCAAGTCTCTTTTCCAAGCTAAAGTACAAACACCTTCATAGTACAGTCTCGTGACATAGGTATCTGTTTCCACACTTAAAAGACTTTTGTACTTCCAGCTGTACTGCATGGCTGACTACGATATTAATCAGTTGCAAGATCAGCAAGCTACAATTGTAATAGCTTCTACCTTCGGAGACGGAGAGAGTCCTAGCAACGGGGAGGAATTCAAAAAGAGCTTGATTAAAATTAAACAAGAGAATTCAAAAATCCGATTCGTTAACAAACCCTCTTGGTATGTATTTCAGCAAATAACATGAAATTCCTGCTTAGTGAAACAAAAAATTAACTTTTTTGTTTCCCAGTTTTGCTGTTCTAGGATTGGGTTCAACAGCTTATCCAAATTTTTGTGCTTACGGAAAATTTGTTGATAATATGTTTCAAGAACTGGGTGGCACCCGCTTGTTGACACTTCACTGCGCTGACGAACTAAGCAACCAAGAGAAAGCTTTCCAAACTTGGCTATCAGATATCACGAATGCGATATGCAAACAATATCTTATACGGAATGAAAACAATGATTTGTTAAACAAGGAATCTCCTTTTGATCCGTCGGATACCGTGTCTGCGCGCTTTTCCATCATCAAAGGCGGAAAAGAAGATGTTTTACGAAGTTAGAATTAATTGTTTTCAATAATATTTTTTGTGTTCTTAACCGTTCTGTTCTGTTTTATCATATATGTAGCGCTCTCTGACGTCCATCTCAAAGAGGTATCACTTGCTCGAGTTTCTGGAAAGAGCATCATCGGAGATTCCAGCTCAAGGTAAATTGAGTTTGTTAGAAGAAAACATTAAAACTCCCATGAAATATAAAATCCATTGATACAGCAAGGGATACGCTACCATTTTTCTTCAGCTGAACACCTTTAACTCCGAAAATCTTAAGTATAAACCTGGAGACCATTTGGCCGTCTTTCCTCGGAACAGCCAAGAAATCATCCAGCGATTTACGCTATGTCTTAAAAATTGTCCTGCCACTCGATCTCTGGTTCAACTTCAAGTTCAAAATCCAAATCAGAAATGGGAAACTTGGAAGAAAGTTTCACAGTGTACGTTCGACACCCTGCTCTCTCGATTCGTGGACTTGACCAGTTCGCCTTCCCAAGACATACTCAGGTTTTTGGCTTCTTCAGCAATTGATCAAACTGAAAAAGCGCAACTTAACATTTTGGCTGAGGTATTCTATAGCTATGAACGAGTTAATAAGAAAGACGTGATTTAAGCACTTTGTTATTCGTCAAGGATTCCGCGTCTTACAAACAATGGACGTCTTCGAGTTACGCCAATATAGTGGATGTCTTGGAGGAATTTCCTTCCGTTCATGTTGACGCAGCCGCTTTGATCAGCGTTCTTCCCGTTCTACAACCCCGGTTTTACAGCATTTCTTCCTCGACAGCCATTGTACCAACAGAAATTGAGTTCGTTTTATACCACTACGTTCGGATTTGTTTCAAAAATTCTAATCCAAGTTTTCCAACTTTAGTCTTATAGCAAGCCTTGTTCGTTGTCGAACGCAGGATGCTGAAGGACGTGTTTTCAAAGGACTGTGCACTTCATACTTGGAAGAAATCCGTCGCGGAGATTTCGTGGCGTGCTATTTCATATCCAACCCTTCATTCCATCTACCTCTCTATACTTCCAAGCCAATGATTTGGATCGCTGCTGGTAGTGGGATTGCTCCTTTTAGGTTTGAATACTTCTATTGACAGAAAGTCATCTGGAATTAACGGAAAACTATTCATGCAAATTTTTCGAAATGCAGAGGATTCTGGCAACAGCGATGCTTCGAAAAGGGCGTTCCGTTTCACAGCACATTCATCACAAAAGTATGGGGAAAATTTTGGAAGCCCACCGTCCAACAACAAGGTAGGAGAATAACCACTATTTCCCATAACGATTCGCATAATGTAATGGGAGTCATTATTTGACATTGTCCGCCACGAAAAATTGTAGCTAGCAATCGGTATGGTTCCATTTATTTGTATTACGGATGCAAAGAAAAAGCTCTACAACCATTTGCCAGTGAGATGGATGCAATGATACATCACAAAATAATCAGCAGAACTTTTTTTGCGTTTTCCAAGGAAAAAGGAAAGAACAAGGTACGTTTAACTAATATACGTCTATAAATTACGTATAATTTCGGAAAAATTTAATTCTGTAACGCAGTGCTACGTGCAAGATCTGCTCTGGAAGGACGGCCCGCGTGTCTCCACACAGATTTTGAACGAGGGAGCTTACGTATACGTTTGTGGAAGGTTAGCAATGGCCGCTCAAGTGAAGAAAACCATCATTAAAATTATTTGTCAATACGGCAATATAAACCAGGATGAAGCCGAAATGGTGTTTAAGAATCTTAAGGTACGCAGTTTAATTCAAACGTTGAATTCCAACATATATATAAAGCACCAACCTTTTATTAGGCTGAGGGTCGCTACAAAACTGATGTATTCGGAGCGAATTAAGCTGAATGGCGAATGTTAGCTTCACCACATGCCACTGACCACCAAGGCCAGTATAGGCATACACTGTAATAAACCCTTATTTTACTCTCTTAGATTATGTTCGTTTCCAGTTACTTCATTTTGTTCCTCTGTTACGATTATATTCCATGAATAATACACACATGGATCTCCGTAAACCTTAATATTGAAAGTGCCATTTTACATCAAATGCGAAACTTGGGTTGAAATTTGAATCGTGCACTGCAATGGGTGATCACAGTCGGTCTCCATATTTTTCCAGGAAGTCGAGAACAACACCATTGGTCCATCCAAAACCTAATTGAACGTCGTATTCTCCTCCACCTAAATTCGGGATATTTCAAAATTCAAAGCAACGTATTTTTAATTTTTTTTAAATGTACCTCCTGGCAGGCCTAAAGACGTGACATCGTACTGAAGAAAATGAGGAAGAGTTAGACCGCATCAAACAATATAGCTAAACTTTGTTACCTTTTCGAACATAGCGTTAGGAATACTTTGCTGAAAGGCCAAAAAATTATTATCGAGCCATTTGTGAGCGATATCAAACGCCAGTGTTTCAGCCCTAGGATCGGCAGTATTTTCAAGTCCGTAAACCAATAAATGCTAAACCAAAGTAATATTAATTATCTGAAAGTGCGAAGGTAAAAAAATAGATTTTATAAGCGTGCGCGATGTGGAACGAGTCATCGCCAGCTATCTCGGTACCTGCAATGGTGCCCAGCCGTTAGGATAGTCCCATTGTTGACCGGAGTTTTGCATGGATGTCGGAAGACCGCCAACAAATCTGCATGTAAAATGTGGAATATCGTTGTATATGTAGTACGTATTCAAGACGTTTCACTCATGGACTTACTGTAAAGCTTGGCTTTGATCAAGATAATTGAGAACACGATCGACAACTAAACTATTTTGAGGAGATACTTCATCCCAACATCCAGCCCACAATGGTGCGATGTTAGATGCGTAAAAATAATGCCTTGGCAAATTATTAAGCATATCGTAGTCCAACCAAACTCCATCTTCCTCATTCCACAACACCTACAATAGGCAACGGATGCAAATGTAGAACGATAATTTTGAAAGGTAAACGTACACGTACCATTTGTATTGCCTCCTTCCATGCAAGAAACTTATCCTGATAGATTTGAGATTTTGCCTCGTCACCTACCAGACTGAACATTTTGGACAGCAGTTGCGCATTCATGCAAATAAAGGCATTTAAATCTACCGGGACAATGTTTCTTATCTTGACGTTCGCTATGTCACCGACGTTCGTGCCTTCGTCATTGATAAACCATCGCGTGCTAAAATCCCAGCCGGATTCCGCACCGGATTTCATATTTATGTAGAATTCTTCTAGTTCGGTCCCGCTTAAATTACCAGCGGTTTTCAGATCCTCTCTTTTGTATAAATAGGAATCTTCATTAAATCATTAAAATTTCTTGTATGGGCAGTGTTTTGGGTAAAAAGATAAGTAAACCTGTAAGACTCTGGCCTAGGTCCATCATATTCCACGTTGTATCGAGCAAGAGTGTATCCGTTAACGGAAACTGTGCGGTTGGTTAGCCAGAACTCCATTTCTTTTTCCATCGTGCTGAGCCTTTGTCGAAGAAATTCAATGTCGCCAGTTGCACTGACGTAGAGGTCAACCATTGGTATTAACATGGGTGGTTGAGATCGTTGTTGATAATAAATTCGACCACCATTTGGGATAAGTCCATAGGTATCAACGATTTGACAAAAGTTATCTAACATGCCCCTGACCTAGAATGTTTTTTTTTGGGATAAACCAGTTGTTCATCATACGATTAGCTATCAAAGGTGTAATAATTTTTTTTATGAGCGATGTATCTACCGTTTGATTCATGTGGGAAATTAAAAGTCCTTTTACGATCCAGTAAGAATCCCAGTAATAAAATTCACGAAATCTCCCACCAGGAACAATGAAAGGATTAGGCACATATACGATTGAATATAGGTCAGGATTATCTCGAACGTCGCCTAAAATTTCAGTTGGATACGTTAAACTTATATGTTTACTCACGAGAACAACCGTTCGTACCTGCTATCTGGCGTCCGAGAGCTTTCCAACCTTCATGCAATTTTTGTCCCCAATCACGGAGCTCTAAATTATTGACGTTAGAAAGAAACGGAGGATCACTGATCCAGTCTGAGGGGTCCCACGGCTGAAATTCCAATCCTTCAGCATCGAAGTTGGTATCCACAAATGTCTGCAATTGTTCCTTTGTCGGCTGGTTTTGGGTTTCAATCATCAACTGGGAAAAACTAGCCAAAACTATATCTGGGAGAAAGCGCAGTTTTTTATCCACAAAAGTTTTGGAATCTCTGTACAGTTCAGCGGTTTGAACGGCATGCAACAATGGGCCATGACAATATATTTCACTGTGTGCGCAAAAATATTTAGGATTTAATATAATAAATTGGATCAGAAATCAAAAGGATTCTCTTGCCTAGGACAGGGTGGCGGTAGTTGTGCGGTAAGGGTAAGGAAGAAACCAGCACAAATAGCTAAAATTGGAAATAACTTCCAAGAAGCCATTTGATGAACGAACTCAGTTTATTAGAAAAAATATATATTGCGGAAGAAGAACTAAAGGAAAGACAGCAAAACGGTGGCAACTGTTCAAGCGATACGTGATGCGAATGCACGTTCGAAGGCAGTTGCTTATCATCGTGAGTTTTGTAATATCTCATGATAGGATTGTTGACTGAAGCCGTATATGCATCAAAATGCATTTAAAGGATGATAACAAGCGTGGCAGATTTTATATTAAACCCTGTATTTATATTAAACTATGATTAGCAATGGTTTCTGAAAATGCATTAGGCATCCTTTCGTCGTAAACACAGATTGAACATAGGTACACGGTAAGGTTAAAATTTTAGCGTTTTTTATTTAAATATTTAAACCCAGATGCAAACAAGATAAAAAAATTATACCTAAACTGCAGACCCGATTTTGGATCTAACCTATACTCGACACATTACATATTGAACTAAACACTCACACATGCTACGTAAAATAATTGTAATTCAGTACAGTACGTCGTAGTAGAACAAATTTCAGGTTGAAATTCTGTAAAATTTGAAAGCAAATCCAGCTTTAGTATCCGAACTGAAACACAAATTTTCGCGCACATACTGGCGCCTTCAGTGTTGCCAAATTAAAATTTGACTTTAAACAGTATCTTTTTGCTCCTATAAGGAAAATGAAATCTCAAAGCATAAAATTCGTTTAAATATACACAAAGTTTTGCGTCTATTGTGAAATAGAACTGTTTTAACAAAATGAGCCTTATTTGTTTAGCGGCATCATTACAAACAGCCGAAACACAGGCTGTCATGGCGGCGTAAGCACCAGGTTGTTTGGCTATTTTGTGGTTTGGCTTTTTGTTGGCTTAAGTTAGATTGATGGTTACTTCTGTTGTTTAACGTATATCAGTAAAAAATGAGTCAAAGCGGTTTAAGTGCTCCAGCAAGCCCTGATCCAGACTTGTCTGGAACAAGTTCAAGCATAATTGAAGGCCAGTTGTATACGAATTCGCGTCCGGAAAGCCGAAGCAGCATTAGCAGCAACTCTATGGTCGACCAGGATCAAGCCGCCGAATCCAGCCGTTTGAGTTCAAACATGGATGACATTGACAGAAAGTCTGACAGTGGAGAAGTGATAGGGCTTGATGAAAATGCCCAATCAGGTGGTTTGTTGGATGAACACAAACAAGATTTGATGGCCAACGACTCTAGCAAAGAAGGTGAGGATAGCCTCGAAATGGTGTCAGATGATGAAATGGAAGCCAACGAAAGCTGCAAGGATCCTTCAAGCAAAAAATCTCCACAAATTTTGGACACATTGATCAAAGACACAGAACTAGATTTCGAAGAAGATAACCTTGAAGAAGAGCCAAAGAAGTTGGTTGAAGATAAAAAAGCTGATGAAGATGATGAAGATGGAGAATGTGATGGAGAGAAGGTACCTAAAGAAAAAGAGCAGAGTGATGAAGAACTAGAAGAAGGTGAGGAACTAGAAGAAGGAGAAGTCAGCAGTGAAGAAGATGTGGGCAAACACGCACGTATGGAACCCCGGCCTGTTTGTCGGTTTTATAGTAAAGGCAATTGTACTTGGGGTAATAACTGCAGGTAAGTGATAGTTAATAGGACAGTTTTCTCCACTTTACGGTTACCATTGCTTACATAGGTTTGTCCATCCTGGAGTCCTAGACAAGGGAAATTACAATATGTTTGCTCCTGCACGTCCATCTCCCCATAATGGGCCTGCTGGATCCTATGAAAGACCGTTTGAGCGACCGCCAGTCGTTCCACTCATCCCGCCGGCTGAATGGGCGAACGCGCAACCAAGAGCCGTGATTGTCAGGCCTCCACGTCATCCACAGGCATCGATTACAATTTCCCGTCCTATAAATGCCTCCATTGAATAATATTTGCTTATTACAGCCAGCTGAGCCACCGCGAACTGACGCTTCAGGTGCAGAATCTGCTTGGGAAAGAGGATTGAGGCAAGCAAAAGAGGTAGTATGGAAGTTAAATATCTGTACTATTTTTGGGTGTATTGACGAGATTTGTCTTCGCAGATGCTCAAAAAATCCAATCATCGCAAAGAAACTGACATCGACTTTGAAGAAAAGAAGCTAAATCTGGGGTTGGGCGAGGAAGAATTAGATAAAGAAAATGACTACTACACTCGACCTGCTAGTCCTGTTTTGCATGGAGACGTTCCTCCACCGTACGTTATATCATCATCCTTAAGAAATCCCTTGGAAGGAGAAATTTTATGTTTTTTTTTTTTTGTTTGTTTGTTTGTTTTTTTTAAATCTCTCTTCTTCAAGATTCGAAGAACCTGATACCGAACCATATCACAAATATCCACCTCCATCTGGCGAAGGGCGATGGCCTCCGTCACGTTATCCTCCTCCTCACCGTCATCCTCCACCTGGCTACCCGTATCCTTATGAAGGCCGCCGTCCTTACCCACCAGAATCAGAGTACAGGGAAAGGGAATACTATCACCCAGAAGGATACGAACGTCCACACTACTATGGCCCAAAGCCGATGGAACGAGATATGCATCCGTCTTCCAGCAAATCCCAACCCCAACTTCCTCCGGGTCATGAGAAACGGTGGCCCGACGAAAGGTACTACGATCTAGTTTTGCGTTTGCGGTAATTGTCCTTAACTCTTTGATGTAAACGTTTAATATAGGTATGTGGAAGTTGTCCCTCCAACTCAGCGTGGCCGAAGTGACGAATGGTGGGATCCGTGGATGAGGTCAAGATCTCCTAGTGGTGCTGGTGGAGGTGGTGTCGGTTCCGGTGGCCCATCCTCAGGTGCAGTTGGGGTTGCCGGAGGAAACTCGTCTGGAGCTAAAGGCACGAGGCGTCGTAGCTATTCGTCTGGGTCATCCTTCTCAACATCATCATCGACATCGAGCTCAAGTTCAAGTTCATACTCGAGCTCAAGCAGTCGTTCTAGCCGTTCCAGCGGTAGCTCTCGTTCCACTTCACAATCTAAATCAATGCATGTCAAACAACGACAGGGCCGTAAACCCAAAATCGCAGAACAGCGTATCAAAGGGAACCATAAGACTGCCTCTTCACTTCCAATCGCCAAACACAAACCATCATCAGCACCGATGCCATCATCACCTCCACACCCACAGTCCTCAAGGAAACCCATAGACAAACAGCGTAGCATACATGAGAGGTCACCTCAAATTCGAAATCGGTAAATTAAATTTCTATTGCATACGTTTGGACATCTTGCAAATTGGCATGACTCTCATAGGGACTGGTCAAGTTCTTCGTCCCGTTCACGTTCCAGATCTCTTTCCAAAGTGCGACCTGTAACCAAAAATAACACCTCCGCCCTCCCAGCGAAAGCTCATGCACGAGGTCGTGCCGTCTCAGCCTCCTCGAGTTCTAGTGAATGGGAATCATCTCCCCATTCAAACGATGCCGGACGACCACGGCGAACGTCAAACCGAGGGCGAAGAGACTTTGCCGAACGAAAGGAACTACGAGGTGTGAACCCGCCATCATTGTCATCTCATGCATCAACTAAGGGGAAAGCAGCCCCTGAGCCGCCCAAAGTAAGTCAATGAATACTTTTTTTTTCCCTAGAAAATCTTGTGACATTTGCCACCACAACAGGCGGAAACTAAACAGATTAAGCTGACTTTAAAGTCAGCTGCACCGCCACTAAAGAAGATAACCAATAGGTTCAATGACGACTCAGATGATGAAGGTATTTCGTTTAAGTGGCTACCTTAGGTACCCGTACTTCAATAATCGTTCTCTTTAAAGGTTGGGAAAAGGAAAAACCCGTTCCGGTAACTGTACCTCAACCTTCCCCAGTAACTAGTTCAAGTCAGCCTACTAGGAAACGAATCGCCGAATCACCACCTCCAACTGCGCCTGTATCAAAGGTGTGCATTCTAATTGAAATAGGATGAGCAAATCTTTGCATTTTATTTTATTTTATTTTTTATTGTTGTTATTTCAGGTTGCTAATGTATCACCACAAAAGACCGATAAAGGAGGGAAGAAATCCGCTGCTACGCGCCGCGAAGAATTGTTGAAGCAGTTAAAAGCAGTTGAAGAGGCCATTGCCAAGAAGCGTTCAAAGTTGCCAGCCTAGTTGATAAGACTACCACGGACTTGGTCGACAGGCTCTTCGTATAATCCTGAAGAGTGTCATGTTTTTCTTATGTTGATCATTCGATAAAGTACCACAACCCCCAGGTAGTTTTATGAACGATCATAGTTCACACGTCATTGAAGTGAAATAATTTTGTTTTGACTTATCACACTGTCACAACTTCATGGAACACTTGGAAATAAATGCGAAATGTTTCATATCATTTTTTTATGATATACCAATGTAGACAAATAACCTGATGCATAACTTTGATATTGTTTGAATTTGTCGAAAGCCATATTCGACGTAAGAAGTACTCATTCGAAACCATGTTTGCTGGACCCGTGAACTTTTATTTCTGCCGTATGATAAAGTCCAGGTCGAATACCGAAATGGCCGTTTTAATTATTGCACATCTTAAATACTTCATAAATCTACGACTTCTCTTTCTCGGTCCCTTAGCCACCTACTGGGAGGAACGGGTATTGATCAAAATAAACAATAACCAGTCGTCATACACCTCGTGCAGTTTAGTTTGACACGACTTAAAAGAGTAAAAACCCGTGATCGTTATTACTTCTAACCATTTCTGCCAGGCATCCTCACGAACACATAGCTACATTGTTGCAGAATCTTACAAACGATCTCTTTCTGCAGCCTTTGTGTCTTTTGTGTTGAACGTTAAAAACCGCCATGGGAGCTCAAGACGAAACCAATTTTAGTACATTCCTAAAAAAATTTGAAAAAGCGTTGTCTTTGCTGAAATCCTACTGCGACAAGCCTAAATCGTCCTTTTCTGAGAATATTTCTTTTCTGCTTGATAAATCTTTGGATCATCTAAAGAAATTAGACAGTGATGATGTTTGTGACTTACAACCTGTTGATCCCACACACGCAGCTCTTATCCAGAGTCAAAGTGTAAAGGTATTTTTCAACGACGTTTGGAAGATTTCTACAATACATAGCATCCATCCTTCCATTATTACCTTTGCCGTAAACCTGCTGCTACAGCTAACCAACAATGAAGTTAAGTTTAACCTCATGTATTCAGAGTCACAAAACATCTTTACCAAAATTCAACAACTGATGGCAACTACAATTGTAGAAAACAATGAGTTTAAAAAATCCATCATGAATTTCTTTTTAAGCCTTGCTAAGTTTCCGGCAGGCCTAAATTGGCTGGTGACTTCCGGTGCACTCCTATTCATTGTTGACAGCCTGAGTGACCGTACAATATTTACAAGAAAAAAAGCAGAAGAAATCATCAATCATGTTTTACAATTAGTCGATGACATCCAAAGGGAAACCATATTCACGAAATTAATAGAACCAATTTTCAAGGCCGGAAATCAACTCCAAAATCATCAGATAGAAAGTGATAAACTGCAACCATATTTCGAAGTTTTAGCAAATTACATTACTCAAACACTTGTCACCAACAAAAGGGATAAGTCGGCAGGCACTCTCTTGACCTTAAATACCGAAAAGGTTCTCTTTAATATTGTATCGACTGCCGAAAACGAAAAACTACTGACCCAATCGGCCTCTCTTCTTGCGGCTATCTACGCGAAGTGTGCCTTGGAAAATGAAAAAGAACATTCTAGTTGGGAAATTAAAGCGGTATCTTTGATACAATTGCTGTTACGACGTGGTTTCTTACGAGTTAGCCTGAGGATGATTTCCCACAGCTTGTTTGCTTGGAGTCAGTTGGAAATATCTAGCCTGTTCGTAAAACAACTTGTTCGTCTTATGGTAAATATAAGTAGATAAATTTTTTGTCTTTCACCCTCAGAATAACTTTGTTATTTATAAATTTGACCCATCTTCAATTTGTATTCAGATTATTCCGATTCTGGTCGATACAGATGAAGTAGCTGATCATTTTCCATGCTACACAACGGTTTATCAATTTTGGGAAGATTTAGATGATCATTCGACGAAGCCCATTAGCAGTATGCTAACTACAATGTTACGATCAAACAGTGAGCTCAATGAGCTCACAAGTGTGTCCTTGGTTGCCCTAAACAAATCTATAACTAAACTTGGCAAGGTTAGTTACAGATGTAGTTGTTGCAATTCCCGAATGTTAATTTTATGATTGGATTCAGGATTTAGCATTGAAAATTACCCGATCTGGACTGTTTCTTCTTGGCTGCCTAAAGGTTCCAGAAGCCAAAAGAATGACACTTATGTCCTTCACTCCACAGCTTGCAATTAACTTAATCAAGAGCTTATGCTTGTTCATAGATGTATATAACATTCGGTGGTGGGAAACCTACGAAACAATATGTCTACCAATTATCTTCACGAAGTTAGTAGCTTATAATGCTAGCCGGAATATTCAGGTACCATTTCCTTGTAAAGTGACCAACTATTCGCCGATTAACACGCCTTCTATGTATATATTTAGGTAACGTGCGCTGGTCTAAAAGGGATAAAATTTTGCATCCAGCAATCTATCCATCCAGACCAAGTTTTGCTGCTAAACAATTCACCGGATTCCTCTCTGAATGAAATGGCGTCTCTACTCCATCAGTGCACCGTTTCGGTTCATTGGGAAGTCCGCGATTCCGCAATGGAAGTCGTGCTGGAAATGGCCCAGTTGTCAGCTATTAGTAAGTTCAATTTTCGGTGAATAAACAAATGTTTTGCCTTTTCGTTGCAGTTTGAACATGCGTATCATAAACAGGGTATCCGCCATTTCAGCATTTGCTGATAAATTCACATTTACTTGAGGCGGCCTTGTCGGCGTTCAATGACACAGAATCTTATGTACGAGCAACGGCAATAGGAGTAGTAGCTGCCGCTACTCCTGTCCCTTTATTATGGGAACATTTGATCACTCACTCCAACGCATCGGTTATTAATAGTTGCTACGCCGTACTACAACAAGATAGTGAGGCCTTAGCTAGGCGTGCAGCCGCCAAAGCATTGACGCTTATTACACAATCAGGACACTTCCCGTAAGCAAATCTTTTTAGTTAGTCATAATAAATATTACGTAATTCTTTTCTCATCTAGGTCTGACCTTGACAGAAATGTACTCTACCGTTATATGAGCTCCGCTGCGCTTTCTGATCTGGACTGGGAGGTTAAACTTCAGGCTTTAGATTTTTGGCAAGTTTTAAAAATTACACATGAATTGGTTAGGAAATAATGCTAGTAATCTATGGTTAGGCGATGTATAATCGATGAGACGCTGACACAGCAGGGAATGTTAGATGGAGCTTTCCCCGAAGTGACGTTTTCTAAAGAGAAACAGAAAATAGTGCGGTACGGATTTCATCGATATTGATGTTCATAAGAAAATTCGTTCTCTATTGACTGCACCTCTTATTTTCTTTAGATTGGATACCAAAGAAATTCGTTCGAGGTTGCAAACTGCCTTATCCGAATTAGGTTCCTGTGGATGCCTATTCGTTTTACTCCAACTTGTAGATGACTGCGATGCACCCGTAAGGGAGAAATCAATTCGACTTTTACATCATTTGCGTGATGTTTTGACCAAGTACCAAGCATTGGACTTGCACGTGTGGCAATCTTCTCATTCACCTCAAGTTAAAACTACCGATTTCACATCACAAGAAAATCTTGCAATGGAGCATGAATTTGTATCTAAGAATTCGGACTTAGTAATTGACGAGATCCTGTCAGTTACCGACGCTTGTCTCGTAGGTGGTATTTTGGCCGACAAAGATCCAAAATTGCGACCAGATCCAGCACCGGTATCATCCGTGGATGCTAAAGATTTTGTTAACAAAATCAATATGATGGACATAGAGATGATGCTCACGTCCACTAATATGTCTTCCGATTTGCACGTTATTGACTTTGATTCGTTACTTGATGATTTGGAAGACTGTGTCCATACCGACACATCTCGCCCACGACCCGATTGCTATTGAATAATGTTCAAACGTACAATAGTATTGGTTTAAAAAAACGAGAAATTCTGTATCACGCATGTGCATCAGCAAATCAACTGTATCTCCGCACGACAATATCAAGAAGTCTGTTGTATGGAAGAGTACGGAGGGCTTGCATAAGCTCATCTGCGAACAAACACAAAAAGAAAAATTTGGTAAACATCAAATCGTTTGTACATGTCATATTTGGCAACACTTACGCGTATTTCCATAAAGACATCCAGAGGATTGGGCTACTTGCACGGACTGGGCTAGCCGGTCGAGAGATAGTTGGATTTTCTCGTTGTTTGTATTGTTCTTAACACAGGAATCTAGCAAACCCCTAACCAGAGTCACCAAATGACGAGGTGAAATCACCTCTGCTTGTAGCAGTTGTTGCTGACTCTGCAAAACCGATCGCTCTTGCATTGATTCTAAAAGGCTGGAGTGAAGCTGACTATAATTTGAATTTTCATCCCATTCCGGCTTACTTTCTTTTGTTTTCTCAAATTTAACAGGGAATGCCTTTTCTTGACTTGGATTTAAAGGAGCTTCAACGCACCATCTATTTAAAAAAAAAATTATAACTTAATGCAGCTTGGATGGGAAATAAGCAAAAATATTACTTTAGTAAACCAGCCAAAGGAGTAACAGATGTCATTACTATGCTTCCTTTAGGAAGCAGAGGTTGCAGATTCAGAGTGAGCGGTGTCAAACATAATCTCGGGTTAGAAGAAACCCAATTGACTATGGTGTTGAGCAAATAAGCTGGCGGTGAGATGTATGCACTCCGGTTGCCATCTGCAATTTTGATTTTGCATATTATTCAACAAAGGATAAAATATGTATATTTTTGACATTTACCTATTCCACCGTAAAGTTCTGCGGCGGCCGTGAGAAAACACGCGGTAAAATGAGGAGCTAACTGTGGGAGTTCTTCCAAGCAGCTAGTAGAAGTGATCTAAGGTAAATCAAATTGTAATTTCCATAAGAATTTTTCTGTTTTTTTAGGCTTTCCGTTGTTTTTCATTACATTAGACTGTGGGGTATTCAGAACAAAGTAATCTTCAATGAAGACTCTTGAAAGATTAAGCGAGTGCTGACTCAGGCATCCCTAGGAAAGTTTGCGGTTACGAATACGTCACAGAACTCAATTTGTTGAAATAAATACCAATTGTTGCATCCAAACGCCTGTGCAGTTTAAGACAGCTAAATTACGCGACGCCACGGCGGCCGATACCAATCGAGCTAGAATTCGCATTCGGTCACTGAGGGTGGCAGTAGCTGTTCCCGGGGTGAACACATCTGTTCGGGCGAATCCTGATGGGGATGGGCTAGGACTGGGACTTGGTGTATGAGGAGGAGTAAACAGCATCATGAATACCGTATTCAGGATGACTCTATCTTCTCCTGCAGCAAAATAACCCAGTAACACCTCAAGCAGTTGCAACTCTTGAATTGGATTTAACCTCTAGAAAAATTAAAACATTACACAAATGATCATCACATATAAATGATCTTTACCTTTCTTTTAGCTCCCTTGTGGTCTATTTCACAAAAAACAAATTCATCAATTATTTCCCCAATATAATCCAACTGTTTTGATGTGGGGGGACGTGTATGTGCAAGTGGGAGGCAAAGTTGTTCTTCATATAAAAAAAACGAAAGAAAAACAAGTTAGCAAAAACAATTTCTATTCTATGTACTGATTTATGTGCTAACCAAGACAAGCAAGAGCTTCCTTTGCTGATTGTGGAAAGTCAAGACGTCGAAGCATACGATGTAGTTCTGGTTGTGGACTGCCAGCTATAGCCATTGTTGTAGAAATGTTCTTTTATGTTCCCTCCTACATGAAAATGAAAACATTAAGGTAATTACAATTTTCGTTTAGCAATTTTTCATATTAAAACAAACCTTACATACATAATGATTTGACTTACACTGTTTTTTTTTTACTGAAGAGTTTAACATGCAGTCATGAAAAACTATTTTCTAAATTGGTAATTATATTGCACAGAACTATCGCTTTAAAAAAACATAAATAACACCAATTTTTGTAGTTAATCATCAGCCAAACAACAATTACAACTCAGACGAGCAGAAGCTTTTGTTGCCGGTCACATATCACACCTCAAAACATTGTACTCTATAGTCATACCCTGTAGTCTGCAATTTTCGACAACCCGACCAGAACCCGACGGTAAAAAAAAAAACAGCCCATAACTCCTCTGACCCGCCCCGAAAACCAAAATGATCCGACCGATCAACGCGAGGCCGAGAGTTTATCTAGATCAGCCTGGAGCCACTCGAGAGGCTTTTTTCCATCCGGGGGAAGCATTTCGCAGAACGAAGTAGGGCTTTTGGGGACCAGTGTGAAAATTTTTTCGCCCTGAACTCAATCGGATTTCGATCGCTGTTGCATTCGGGAATGCATCCCCAATAGTATCGATCGAGTTTTTGCCCCGCTTGCCCCGAATTCCCCGATTAGCACCAATAGGGGCAGATCCCTAGCTTTATCTACTAAATCTGGCAATGGCCATTTTTATTGTCTGCATGATAGTCTGCATCTGTGACATTGTTCTGTTTTCTGTAATTCTGTTTCATTTTTTTTGCTGCCTATTTCAACATTCTACATCTTTTTACCATCGGGAACTGGAAACGATTATCATAATGTATGTCTACGCTGTGTGACCTTAAATTATATTGAGTATTTTGCAAATAATAACCACAGTGAATCCTTGTGAAATAGCGACAGTGTGTGAAACTGAACGCTATGCTTAGATGAACGAGATTCTATTGATTATAAACCCCATTGAAATTGTAAAATGGAAATTCCGCCACCTTTTCACCAACTTCCAGCTGATCCAAAATTTGTTGACCAAATTGTAAATCAAATCAAGTCTCAAGGAACATTTGACCAGTGGCGACGAGAATGTTTAGCTGACGTAGACACAAAGCCAGCCTATCAAAATCTAACTTTTCGTGTTGACAGTGCTGTTGCTGCCTTTTTGAGTAAACAGCGATGGAGACCAGATATGGCAAAGAACCAAATGCGAGAAAATTTGAGAAAGCATATCCTAGAGCTGGGATTGATTGACAAAGGAGTAGACAGAATTGTTCAGCAGGTAGTCCAGCCCAAGGTGCTCCCAGTATTTCATCCAGCAGTAGAGAGTGCCATTTACAACTTTCTTGGCATAAAAAATCCTCGAGCTGGAATCAGCAACAAGGTGGTAGACACCAACTCCACCACTAGTTCGCCTAGAAAAGCCTTCCGTCCAATGCCTGTCTCCATCCCCTCTCGAGATAAAGAGGACTGCACACCACCCCCTGGAGAAGAATTTGATTTGGAAGCTATAACACCATCGCCGGAGCCTAGATGTGGCTCCAGCTTAAAGAAAGATCATGTTGAGGGTATGAGTGACGTCAGCATGGAAGACAGTCGACCAGCAGCAGAGGTTGGCCTGGAACGTATCTGCAGCCCAATATCTCCACAAAGTAGCAGGGAGAGTGTCAAAACAGAGAACGTCGAAGCAGCCGCACCGAATCGCGTGGGTTCAGCGCTCTCAGCAATCAGCTCTGGTGATGATCTGCCATCCGAATCGCCCGCTGTAGGCTCACCAGTGACTTCCGATGAGTTCCATGATAATAATAACCCCACAGAACACCAGCCACGAGATTCTCCGGAGAGTAGCATTGAAAATGATGACGACATGGAAGAAGATGATGAAGATGATTTTTCTAGCCCCGAATTTGAGAAGTTAGAAATTGCCGCACCAACCAGCCGTACTGTAACACCTGTACCAGGGGAAGAAGAGCCAGAAGATAAATGTGAAGACGACGCTCCAGTGGACGACCACTTTGCATGGCGGCCAAAAGCAAGTAGCCGTGATCCTGATCGGAAGCGTGATGAAGATCCCGATAATTTAGGATCTAAAAAAGCAGGAGACGCAGCAACAAACGGTAGTGCTTCAAGAGATCAAACATCTGAAAGCGGGAGTCAGCTAACAGGAGAAATGGTCAAATCCGACTCTGGGAAACCTACAGCAAAAAAAGCGTCAACAGTGACTGCAGAATCTCTTGATGCGGAAGAAATTCTAGGAGATAAAACGATTGATGCGTCTGTTTCATCTTCTACTAAAGAACGAAGTCGCTCAAGATTGGAATCACACAAATCGGACCGTCGCGACAAATCTCACAAAGATAAAGATAGGAACAAGGATCGCGATCGGGACCGGCAAAGAGATCGAGAAAAAAGACGTGAACGCGAAAAAAAGGAGGAAGCTGACCGACGGAGCAAATCACACCACTCCAAATCCGAACACAGAGATCGTGATTCGAGGAGAAAATCTTCCTCCCACCGTGATAAAGATCGCGATAGGCATAAGGAAAAAGAACGTGATCGCAATCGTTCAAAATCAAGTCACGAGGTCGATCGATACCGATCGAGCTCGCAAAAAGATAAGGGGAAAAAACCAAGTAGTCAAGCGGTAGAGAAGAGCCAGAAAGAGCCGCCCATTTCCCCACTGCCTACATTTCATCCGAAGGCCTACCTGTGGAAACGACCAACTGAGAAACCTAAAGCCCTGTGGGATTATTTAGCTCGATTTCCTGAAGAATTTTTTGACGAATCCAACGACTCCCGTGCTGGATTGTCTGACGTTTCCGTCTCTTCTGTATCATCATATGAAGATTCGGATTGTGAATCCACTATCCTCTATTTATCAGAAATCGAAATTGATTCAGATGTGGAAGAGGCTGTGGTTCAGTCAGGTGGACGGGTTATCTATCAATATGCACCAGGTATGGAGGAAGCCAAAGGTAATGTGGAATTGAATGGTTTGTCAGCCACAGATGAGTTCCCTCGATCTGAACCGTATTTGAGAGACCAGCAGTTGAACATCAATAATAACAAACGAGTGCGAAAGCTTAATACTCGATATAACGACAGCTACGTTGGTTCTGAATTGCGTAAGATCATCACAACGCAAAATTCAATAGACCATTCCCAAAGTAGCCCACAATTCAATAATAATAGTAAATCCCAACCAAGAGAAAACCAGGAAAATTGTATTCGAGTTTCATCACCGGAAGAAATTCAGGAAACAGAAGATGTGATTCAATACCAACCTTCTGACGCCAAGCGGCTCAAAACTGATCAGCCTCCTCCATCAAGTCCGGAGAGCGTCCAGTCAGATTTGACTCACCTTCCACACGCCCAACCTTCCACTCCACCTGTCGCTGATCTCCAATTGGCTGCGGAAGAGGATACCTGCAAAGATAATACGTCGCCTAATGGCCGCAGGAGATCCGCGACGTAAGTCTTTTCTCTTTCTCCATGATAATTATTTATTAATAATTATTAATTTTTCTTTGTCCATTTTATTGGGGTAAAGCATAACTTATTTAATCTAATTTTATAGGTTAAAGCAACCGCAACAGCGTTACGATGATACCGATTTGTACAAACCACGCCCAGTCATCACACCAAGCAGCCGCCGTTCCCGTCGCATAGATGATTCCTGATGGCCTGAAAATCAACGTAGGATTATCAGTTACCATCGTGCTATCGTCTTTACGGATCATTTTTCCATTCGTATGTCTACTCAAAGGAACCTCTGTTGAAGTCTTATTTCATGAAAGTTAAAAAGTATTTCATCAATAAATTTTCTTTTTATTACTCATAGTAGGCTGGTTAATAATTGCTGAGGGAACGTCGTAACAAGTTTTCAAGTAAACAAAAGGGTTGCAGAACCATTTTTGAAGAAACTTTCAAGAAACCCACATAGCTAATTTTAGTTATCATTTAGTCCCTTTCAAAGGCATTTTCCTTCATCCTTAAATTCCATCTTTTCTAGCTGTTAATGGTAGGGGGGTTTTGTATGTGATTTAGTGGCTTGGATCGTGACTGAAACTGCCTTCACCCGCGCATCCCACTAGGGGTTACGGCAGTTCTCGGGCTCAAATTTGAAAATGAAGGGGATATTTAAGGAAGAAAAAGCTAGTCTCTCAAACGACTAAATCATAACATCATGTGTGATTTTCTAGTTGCTTCCTTCCGGATCGCAGCCAGTATGCATTTTCGCTCGCACCCTTTAGGCGGTGCGGTACGCATACACACAGGCAGCAATGCTGACGCACGAGGACAGAGGGAAATGAAAGTTTATCTCTTCTTCTCCTTCCCATCCCCTCTTTTGCAATTTGTTTACATGTCACGTGTCTGTTGAAACCCGTAAAGGGAAGAGCGTCGAAGGCCGACGATGCCGCTCCTGTTGCTGCCGCCGTGAACAATCCACAGGCTTTGTTGACTCGTTTCTGAACTGTTTTCAACTTGGCAACACTATCGTAAAAAAGTAATAATAATAATAAAACTATTCCCTGAACCCGGTAGCTAAAAGGACGTTTAAATTTCACGAATGCACGGCCGCATTTATTGCGTATTTAAAGTTGAGTCTAATTCCACTTAGTTAAATCTAATTACTCCTACGCCTTTGCTAAGATAAACATAATAAAGGTATTTTTTCCCTATAAATTCATGAAACACAAGGTTTCGTGTGTTATTGATGCAACGCAAAATTAAAGAAAGAAGAAATAATTACTTGATTTAGTGGAAACTGGTGGCACAAAAAAAAAATGAAAGTTGAGTGCGCCACTTTGCTCCTTCTAGTTCTTCCCTTCCGGCCCGATCCGGTGTCACGAGGGAACATCCACTGTTGGCTGGTTGGCTGGGCAGGGCTAATTTACGTTGTCATATCTCTTTCTCACGGATTCCCTTATTCAAGAAAGAGGAGCTCAATATGTCGTCGTAGTCGCCCTTCTGCCGGCAAAAGGTCATTCTTCATGCCATTTCTCATTTGGCAAAATTCTCGCCTGCAGTGGCAAATAGCTTGTGTATGGTTTTATTTGTGAATCTCTGTCACAGGCGTTTAGCGTGTTGACATTGTATCATTGTCGCCCGTCCCCATGTCACTCTCGGTTCCACTCCGTCGTCGTAGGTTGCCGGTAAACAAACCACCATTAGGGTTCACACGCTCCAGTTTGTAGGGGAAAAGAATAGAACGATTCTTCCTCGTCGGCTTTGTCTATACCATTTCACTGCATCTGATCACAATCAAGTGAATCTTTTGTGATTGCATTGAGCAAATGAATTGGAACATGAGGCAAATGAAAGTGTTAGGGGTGGTCAGAAGGAGAATACTGGGAGAGGTGAATGAAAACACCCATGTCAAGTTGAAGTGAGCACGTGGCTTGATTCGCTTTGAGAGAAAGCAGGAGATACAAGAGGCTGGAAAGAACAAGATCAGTGGGCTTGACGATAGGATCGGCCGGCGCACGATTTTTCACTTTATAGGCCGCCTGCATGATTGTATCTCTCTAAATAGAAATGTTTCTGGAGTAAAAGTTTTATCTGTTTCCCATAACATCCTCGTGTTCCTCTTTTAAAAACAGACACCATCGTAAAAAACTACACAACCAACAAACTTGCACTGGAAAATCCGAATGTTACCCAACCGCTACGTAATACACTTATATTGCAACACAGGTCGAAATGACGTTGTATTTTATATTTTATGTGAACAGTTTGTAGCGAATTAAGATTTTAAATATATGACTATTAGATCCACGCTAAATTCGGCAAAAGTATTCATTTTTACGTAGCACCAACCGTTGCTGTAGTAAACGGTAAAAATGCTGTGCTGGCGCGCCAGCCTTTTTCATCCGTTTTTTATTTCTAGATCGAAAACTTTAAGTCCCATGTCAAAACGAGCCCAATTTCCGTGATCAGCGATCAATTTCGAATCGGAATAGTGTATTTTTAACTTAATCTAGAATTTGACGAAAATTGAAAAAGTGAGAAGGCTATAGCCTTCTCATTTTGACGAAAATCATCAAAAAGCGACATCTCTCAGAATTCAATAAAAACCCCACATTATGTTCAAAATCGTACGCTGATTTTAACTGGCATGGTAGTTTTCCCCTTACCTATGAAGTTTTGGAGTACAGCGCTATCATAGCAGTCATTGCGCACATATTTTTAGATTTTAGATTACTCCGAAACTGTAAATTCTGCGTAAAAACTAAGATCATTCTCGTGATCCTTGTTAAATTTTGGATCTAAATCGTGTACATTATTGTTTGTTGTTTATAAAAATTTAAAAAAATAAAAAGTCGGGCTTATTTTTTCGGGTTTGTTCTTTCGGGCTTATTGTTTTTGCCCAAAATTTTTAGAAAATTCTTTGCTGGGATAACAATAACACTTTTATACTCAAAATGTAACGCTGAATTCGGGAAAAATATTCGTTTTTACGTAACACCAGACGTTGCTGTATTAAATGGTAAAAACGCTTTGCTGGCGCGCCAGCCTTTTTCATCCGTTTATTAATGTTAGATCGAAAACTATAGGCACCATGATAAAACGAGCCCGATTTCCGTGATCAGCGATCAATTTAGAATCGGAATAATGTATTTTTAACAAAATTTAGAATTTGACGAAAATTGAAAAAGTGAGAAGGCTATAGCCTTCTCATTTTGTCGAAAATCATCAAAAAGCCATATCTCTCAGAATTCAATAAAGACCACACATTAAGTTCAAAATCTTACGCTGATTCTAACAGGCACGTTAGTTTTCTCGTTACATATGAAGTTTTATAATTATCAGTAATCAAAGTAGTTATAGCGCAACAACTTATATATTTCAGATTACTCAAAATCCATAAATTTCACACCAAAACAAAGTTCATTTTCGTGCTTCTCGTTAATTTTTAAATCTAAATCATGTATAGTTTTCCCTATTTATTGATATTATTTTTAAAAGAAAAGTCGGGCTTATTTTGTCGGGCTCCGAAATACAGTTATATTGCAACACAGGCCGAAATGACGCTGTATTAGATATTTAACGTGAATACTTTGTAGCGAAATTAAGATTTTAAATATATGGCTATTAGAAATAAGAGTCAAATATTTTTTTTTTTGGCCAGACTGTAAGTATTTCAAGTATTTAAATAATTTGACGATTTATTGTGTCTCCAATACCGTATCGTTAGAACTAAGCGTAAGGTTTGAATTATGTCGACGGCACGCCAAAAGGTGCTGAATAACTCCTTCCGTCTTCTCTACGTCTCCCTCCCTTTCCTTTGAAGATGATGTGCCTACGTTCCAGTTGTTTCATATTTCAAAAATGATTTGTTCCCTGGCTCTACCTTACCCTATTCCTCCGCTCCCCCCATACGTTTTGAGCCCTTTTCCTTTCGTTATCATTAGCAATATTCACATGACGAGTTGAGACGTGGGGTTGATTTAGATACCAGGAATGTGCAACTACAGCGTCTTGGCTGATGCAAAACAGACAATCTTCTTTTTTGTTGTTATTTTGAAGACGGTCATCAAAACAAACTCTACGGGCGAGCTATTCCGCAACCGATGTCCCTGGTCACATGGATTCATGAAGTGTCATCCGAGTTACAATAACTAAACTGCGCTAATTATTCATTTTGTGCGAAAACGGTTTTGGCAGCGCGGAAACCCGACGCCACCGTGCTACCGAAATGTCGATGACCTGCTAGGCCGATGTTGTTACACCAGCTCTCCGTTTTCTTCAACTTGTATCCTTCGGTGGATGTATATATAACGCGATGCGCCGACTGTGTTTATCTTAATTATCTAAACATTTACCCAGGCTACCAACATCTTTTTTTCCCCCCTTTTTGTTTTTTTCCAAAATGAAAAAGCAAAGAAGAAAAAAAATAAAAGGGAAGGAACTGGACGGAATGGGAGACGTGTCTGATCGTTTATGACGCCTTTGGTGTTCTGGCGTTTTACGAATTGTATATGTTAAACACCCACACGGATACAAACTGGACAAACAGCATGGACAAAATTCGTGTGGCTACTTTGGTATTCTTACTGCGGATGGAAAAATGTTTAATTCCGTCATGGTTTCCTAGAATTGTTAAAATTAGTAACAATCGTTAGTCATAAAAACATAAACTCATAGTCTACTTGATTTGATTACGTCGACTGTTCATTCATTAATGCATGATGGTAAGTAGTCAACCTCCACAACAGGAAGGGTTCCCAAATTCGCCTTTACTAGAAGTAAAAATAAAAACGCTAGGTCCTATTATTATTGTTATTCGTAACTTGACTCGCTGAGCGCGCGCATAAAGAAGAGGGAAGGATCCTTCTCATGATGACCGTGGCTGGCTATACTAAAATGCCCCCCCCCCCCTTACGGGTGGGGATGACGGACCTGCTGGTAAGTCGGCGGCAGCGGGTCGTGACAAATGACTGGCGCCCGTCACGGCGCCATAAAGCAGAAATATGTGTAGACCATGTACGATGTATACATTAAATTCGCGCACTTCTTCGCTTCTTCCGGCCTTGGCACCAACATGCGATATCTTCCTATATCACGAAAGAACGAAACCATGACATCGGGAGGAATTTTAGTGTTTTTGTCCATTTGCACAGAATAATGTTTGGCAGAGGCAGGATATGATATGCCACCAACTGATTTAGGCGGATCACTTTCACGTCATCATCGTCTCCACAGTCTTTTCATATCGTTCCTCTAATTGCCCAATCTCCTTTTTTCTGTGTGTTGCAGCGTATAAGAGTGTCACCAGGCATCAAGCGAGGCGATGACGGAGAAGAAGCAAAGTTTTTTTTCTCACGCCGCCGTCGTCGTGAGAGACTGACGGCGCGCCGCGCATCATTTTGCATCCAACACACAGTTGCACTACCGCCACTTGTTCTTACTTTTCTCGTGGTATACGTAAATATACAAGATATATCCTTTTAAACCTGTAACATGTAAGGCCACTTAGCAGTCAATTAGAGCTGCTCTGTATACGCTGAATAGCAAAGAGGGAGATGCTGCGAGTCCTGCCAAAAACGTATTCCTCCATCCTTGTCCTTCTTTCTTCCGAGGCTTTTTCGTGTATAGGAAAAGACGGTGGCTGGGGGGAAGCGTCTCAAATGTCTGTGCCATCTACTCGTCCTCTTGTCTCCGTCTCGCTGCTGCCGTCTCCTCGTAATGGCATCAGCAAACTTGCGTGTTTATATACATAAAGTCTTGACTTGTTGCAATGGGATGGAAGCCGCAAAAGATGTGCCAAGTCTTTTCGAAATGCCACCACCCTCACAACTATAACGGATGACCATAAGATCTATCATATTATTTATGAATTGCTGCATCTGGCTTTTTCACCATGTAGCTACAATAACGTCTGTCCTAGAAGAAATATACAATTCTCTAACTTTAACTGGGTATTGCTAAATGATAATAAACATCCCTTTTCCGCTATTTGACCAGTTATTTTGGTTTTCATTGACTAATTTTAAATTCAGCTGTGCTTGAACCCAAGTTCATGTCAAAGTTTACGAGTTTAGGTCGGCCTGAAACAATAAATCAGTTCGAGAGCAATTAAAAGATATCGACTTATCGTGTGCGAGAGAGAGAGAAAGAAAAAAGGAGAAGAAGAGAGAGGACGAATGACCGAGACGGAGAAAAAGAAGATTCTCGGATCCCGTACCCACCCAAGACACTTGAAAAAAATATTTTTTTGTCCATAATTTTTCTTTTTGAAAACCGAGACTTTTCCCTCTGGTCTCTCTGCATTACTGTATATATGTAACGAAAAAGTAAAGTCTATATAGGGTTTCAAGGTGAAGCGAGCGGGAGTGTTTCAAGAGGCCTGGAGCCATGTGTTTTACGTCACCGTTAAATGAAGCTCTCTTTGTACTCCACTCTCTTTGCCTCTGATCTGATTGCACCAATCTTCTTGCTGATGCACCTGTCGCTGTTTCTCGTCCCAGTCGATGTACGACTAGCCGCATTCATACTAAAGACCGATCGGACTTCAGTTGATTGATAATTAAATGCTCCGCGTACGCAAGCGCTTGTATGAAAAAAAAAACGCTGGCAAGATATTAGATTGCCATTTTATTTTCAGAGCAAAGCGTAAAACAAACGAGAAATATAAAAACTAAGAAAGGCCCAATACATAGAGAACATCGGACTGGGGTGCAGTCGAACCAACGAAAAGGCGACTCTTTTAAAAATGTTTACATAGATCACTTGCGTCTTTGCTGACGCTCTCAAGTGCCTTTCTTCTTTTCGAATTTCGGTCGCCTCCAAAGAGAATAAACCCACATTTCCTACATAAGCAGCAGAGTTCCACTTGAGTTGACTCGAATTGCACATGTACGTAAATCAGAACACTTGCCGACGGAATTTTAGTTAGTCAGTCTAGTTCCATTCCCTGATTGGTCTAGCCAAAATTTGAAGATATACTTTTCATCGTAGTTTTGCTTCAACAATTATTGCGAACCTAGAAAGCAGACATGTACGGTAACTATGATTGGAAAGTAACATTTTGTTTATGTTGAATAATCTCAGGTTTTTCCTTGTAAAAGAAATTATCATACGCAAATGTTACTGTGCTGTTAACAAATGAAAAGAAATGCTGTTGATCGACTTTTCTATTTCACGTAATTCTCGAACGTATTCAAAAGATGAA
Source organism: Daphnia carinata (assembly GCF_022539665.2). Classification (NCBI taxonomy): domain Eukaryota; kingdom Metazoa; phylum Arthropoda; class Branchiopoda; order Diplostraca; family Daphniidae; genus Daphnia; species Daphnia carinata. The sequence goes on from NC_081333.1 coordinate 10,482,563, forward strand.
GTCATTCCAATCAGCTGGAAGCGTTGAGAAAACTGTTTTCATCTAATTCATTTAGTATTTATATATCCAGTAATTCTCTGCTACAGTTTGTGACGCTTAATAATGAAGCCGACTCACGAGGCTTGTTGTCGTGAATTATGTAATTGACGGCCATCGTATCCGATTGGCTGACGAGGTGACCGAGCTTAATGGTGGAGGCCAGCTTCCCATTGGAGGTGAGCCTCAGAGGGACGGACCCGGGAATCTCAAAGCACAGTTTGTCGACTCCTCCCTCCTCTTCCTTCCCTTCGTCCTCCTAAGAGAGTTCATCAGAACGTTCTACGAGACAAGTTCGGGAAGTAAAACTAAGGTGCAGAGCTCACCGCCTGGTCACTTCAACTTAGAATTTATCCAGACAACAACTGTTCAGTGTATTTGAAGAATATCACTCAGAGGTGAAATATTCATACTGCCCGACGTAATTCAAAAAATACCTTTAGCCGTATCTATCATGAGTTTAGTGAGCGCCTATCCGTCGGCCTATGTCAGCAGCGCTGTAGACATCAACAGCTCCGTTACATCCGTCGGGGCGTCAAACAGCAGCTTTTACAGCCATCCTCATCATCATCAAACGCCGTCGGCAGGTGACTACACTGCTGGACAGCAACAGAGTTTGTTCACCACCACAAGTTGGACTTGGAACGGTTGTAACGCACCATCCGTCGAATTCCAGCAGCCAGTTTCGATTACTCAGCAACAACACTCGCCCCCGTTAAGCTGTTACTCCTCATCAGCCCCAAGTCCCGACTACTACGGCTACCAACAATCACAACAACAGCATCTACATCATTCGTATGAAACGGTGGTGTCTTCGGCTGACTATCACGCGCTCCACCATCCATCGAATATCCCGGCACCACGCGTCATCCGTGTGGTTAAGCGTCGTAATACGGCCAATAAAAAGGAACGCCGACGGACTATGTCTATCAACAACGCATTTAGCGAATTGCGTGATTGCATACCGAACGTGCCGGCCGACACGAAACTTTCAAAGATCAAAACCCTTCGTTTAGCCACCTCGTATATTTCATATTTGATGGCAGTCTTAGAAGCCGGCCCAGAAACCGACATTCCATTCCGAGCTGAGCTAGGAAGGCAAAGTAAAAGTGAAAAAGCAGCAGCCCAACAGCAACAACAGCTTCAACAACAACATCAACAACAGCAATTTCATAATGTCAACAGCCACCAAAGAGAACAGGTAAAACATGTTTCTTTATCTAACTCCTCGCAAGGATTAAGCGCAGAGAAAAAGGGATTTGTTTTAATGTTGGCTTTACCGAATTATCAGAGGCCAGAGAAGAGTTTTATTCAAGCTACGAAATTTTTGTGTAAACGCCAAGATGTGCTGGGTCGGGCAGTATAGGGTAGATCTATACAATTCAAAAGTACATTAGCCTAACGGCGGGAAGAGGCATCAAATCACGATGCCTAAATAGGGACGCCTAAATATATAGATACGCCTAAATTGACACAAATTGCTACTAGATAAAGCCAGTAGTTACCCCATGTTGAAAATATTCGTAACCATAGAGGAGGTAAAGGATCTTAATGAGTTTGTTTAAATCGAATGACAAGTGACGACAGTTAATATAACATTATGGTATTGAGGAAATACGAGCTCTGACTTCCTTTTGACCCTTTGGGACCGCCTAGCACGAACTGTCAACCTTTGAACTCGTGACTCGTCGCACACACAACAAAATCTCGTTCTAAATCCCCTTAGAACTGGTGAACCCAGTAGAGCCTCTCGTCGCAAACTTTCATCGAAAATTCATGGTTGCACATCTTGTTGAAAGACGATTTCCTCTATGAAGTGTGAATAATAAACAGTATCCTGTTTATCAATAACGAATCGGTATTTTTCTCATTCTTTTTCTTTTATATGTCAACTAGCCAAAGGAGGAGGAGCCCAACATGAACGTCACAATGGCCTGCCCATCTTCCGGAGATAAACGAAGCAAAGGACGGACCGGATGGCCTCATCATGTCTGGGCCCTTGAGTTAAAACAATAAAGAATAGACTGAATAGCCGATCGTATTTTGCGTCGACGTGGAATTAAGTTCACCTCCCAGTATTGATGATTCGGTGTATTATATTCTTATGCTGCGAATCATGATTTTTTATAGCCTTTCGTATATTTTAGTGTTTAAGAAAAGTTTAAGATAAAACAGAAATAAGTGATTATTATATGTCTTTTAGATTGGCCGTCTTAGTGTATTTGAGATGCATTGTTTATATGCATTTTGTGTAAATGTGTGATGTAAGAACGAATAAATCAAGATTTAAATCTAAACTGGTAGAACCCTTATCGCTTTTTTCGCCTAAAATTCTATATTAACACCACTCTTCAATATACCTTATGGAATTATAAATAAAAACTTGAAGTGGATGCGGAAAAGAGAATGAATGAGAAGTTGGCCGGAAACAGAATTTGTTACTTTTACTATTCTTGTATGAGATTTTTTTTTTAGAACTCGTTTAGTTTTAGAACAAGATCGATTACAAAGAGACGATGTTGATGGGAACATCATCGCGTTTTTCCTTCTGTACAATTAACACATTATGGGGTCACGGGATCTTTTTTAGTATCTTTTTTTCGTAGAGTTTGTTTAATTTTGTCGAATGACAAGTGACGACAGTTAATATAACATTATGTACGTTGTTATGTATTATGTATATATGTATACATAATAATGTATATATTCATTATAATTATATATTCATAACAATATACATTGTTATAAAATATAGAAATCAAAAAGGTATCGGAGAGGGTCACATAGCTCGATGATTAGCTGCCTGCATCCATGAACCGTCTTTCAGGCCATGGGGAGAACTTACGAACAACCTACAAGCTACGATCACCTCTTCTCTACCTGTGGAGATCGATCTTCAACATGTAGTGAACAGTACTACAGATCGATTTGAAACGTCTGTATACGTGTAGTGTGTGGTGTGTGTATGTTTTTTTAAGTGTGCCATTTTAGCCCCGTTGTAGTAGGCATGGCTCTTCATCTTCCTCTTTTTCTTTTTTCTTTCTTCTTTTTCATCTGTTTTTGCTTTTCATCTTCTTCTTTCTTCTTTTTTCTTTGATGTCCGTAGATGATGTCCGAAGCGATGAGGATGTATGAATCTTGCGAATCCGATGAAGAATCTTGAGTGATGAATTGGAGGGAGTGGAAGTTGGAGGTGGCGGGAATCGAACCCGGGTCTTCCGATTATAAGGGAGTGGCGATAACCACTGTGCCAGGACCGCACATCCAAATCAAAACAATATTTGTTGGTCAGCTGTTCAGGTACCTATAGCTGCTATAATGCATGTTACTCACTTAAAGTATAGCGCTGTGGTATAGCTTGGGGATCCCATTCGTTTTACTTAGGTTCGATTCTTTTGGATTTTATTTTTTTTTTACGTGGTAATTAATGTAAATCATGAACCCAGCTAATGTGATCTCGAATTATTGTTTTTTGCTTTATCCCATCGATATTTATTTATTTTTTAAATATGTTTTTATATCACAATTTCGAGAGGTTGCCAATTTTCTAGATAACGAATACAACAGCGCATCCGAACATGGGGGAAGGGGGAAAAAAAATCCATGATGGCCGCTGCTTAGTGGTTATCCCGCCTTTTTTTTTTATCCCTTTTTTTCTTTTTTTTACCGTTGCAATTTTTGTTCGCGGTAAATGCCATTGCAACGGCGTAAGTTTTGGTAAGCGTGAAGGAAGGGGGTTCGGTATGACGTCATTGAATTGTGTTGCGGCAAAAAATAGGGAAAAAGAAGTTCTCAACAAAGCAACACAGGAAGCTTAAGCATTTAGAAAATAATTTAAGCCGCGCAGCCATCTTAAAGTGCACTGTTTGAAAAAGCTGTGCATTCTTTACGAGCAAACAAGTTAAATGTAGAACCATACACATTCCCCTATTATTAATGGATAATTGGGCAGTGAATTTCCTCGATATTGGTCAATAGATGGCGTTGATAGATAGACTTAATGAAAAGCATTCAATAGCACCCTCCACCACAACCTGACAATACTTAAAAGAGCATATTTATAATACGCAAACACATTTTTGCACTGGAAAAAACCAAAATTAGGTATTTAGTCACTGCTACAGGACATGCAAAATACCGTAGTGTACTGGCGCGACGGCTACGCCCGAAATCATTATCCCACGGCTGCCAATGCTCGGTGTTCGCGAAGTTCCTGATATCCTTGAAGAAAAGTAAATCCCATGAGATTATCAAAATTGAACACTGATTTTGATTAAGTTATGGTTTTTTCGTTAAACCAGTTGTTTTAAAAACAAACGAAAACAAATCGCACCAATTTAGTTTTTTACGTTTAGTTAAAAAACTATAAGGCCAATTGGAAAACACACTTGATTTCCAGACACCGGTTCATGCGTTTCCATACCCAAGGATAAGGCCCAGTATATAAAGCAAACCTGATACCCAATTCACGTTAAACGCGTAGTTGTACCCACAGATGGCACACATGCGAGTGAAAATGGCCTCCCTAAAAATATGTTCTCTAAGCTCTAAACAATGTAAGATTAAAAAAAAAAAAATTTTATAACATGTTTCAAGTAATGCGTCTAATTTTTTCGTGTTTTCCAAAGGGGCGAGCTTGTCATCGGTTATATTTTTACAGCCCTCGGCAGCATACAGTACTGAGATAAATGTCAACACTCGTATGTCGGCCTTTCGACGAGGAACTGGGGGAAGATCTAGCTTTAATGGAGTTGTAGCCACGGTATTTGGGGCAAGTGGTCATCTAGGATCTTCTATCTGCAATAAGTTTGGAAATACAGGCACCCAGTTGGTGATTCCATATAGAGGTGACTTTTATGATGTCCAGCCCCTGAAACTCTGCGGGGACCTGGGCCAGATCTACTTTACTCCTTACAACCTCAAGGATGAGGATAGCATCAGGAAGGCTATGAAGCACTCCAATCTTGTTATCAATGTGATCGGCAGAGAATGGGAGACAAAGAACTTTACATTTGATGACATCTATGTAAAAGGCAAACTATTTAATTGCCAATTCAAGTTTGCACTTCAGAATCACAAAAAATTTATTCTTCTCAGGCCCAAAAACTATTGCACGAATTGCAAAGGAGTGTGGTGTAGAGAGAATGATCCATGTTTCTACTTTAAATGCCACTGAACATCCTGTACCTCTAATGTTGAAAGAAGGTTCCAAGTATTTGTCTGCCAAATGGAGAGGTTAGCATTCAACGATTGTACAGCTTATTTTAGTTCTCATATCTTTGCATCGCCTAATAGGTGAATTGGCTGTTCGGGAAGAATTTCCAGAAGCCGTTATTTTCCGCCCATCAGATATTTACGGCTCGGAGGATCGATTCATAACATACTACGCTGCCTTTTGGCGGCGTCAAGGATCAGGGATGCCCCTGTGGAAGAAGGGAGAAAAAACTGTTAAGCAGCCTGTTTTCGTTTCAGACCTAGCACAAGGTATTCTCAATGCTGCCAGAAACTTTGATACCAATGGACAGGTTTACCAAGCCATCGGGTAAGAGTTTTGGCTGACAAAGCATTTTCAGCCTCATTAACATCGTTGGGATTATATGCAGACCCAAGCGGTACCAACTTGGAGAACTAGTCGATTATTTCTATCGTGTCATGCGTAAAGACAAAGATTGGGGCTACTTCCGTTATGACATGCGTTTTGATCCTCTGTTCCCGTTGAAAGTAAGTCTTAAAGATTAAAGCCTTGTGTAATTCAACCTATCGTTATTATGCATTTGTTTGTTTTTATAGGTTTTTCTAACAGCGAAACTTCCTGGATGGCCAATCGCATCTCTCGGATGGGATAAAATTGAACGAGTATAACTTAACCAATATGTTTACTTAATAATATAACACAATAACGCATCTTTCATGTATACTAGGACCATGTCACCGACTGTGTTGATAATTCTCTGCCCACGTTGGAGGATTTGGGAGTTAGTTTAACACGGATCGAAGATCAAGCACCTTGGCTATTGAAGCCCTATCGAGCCCATAATTATTATGATGAGGATTTGGGAGAATTTGAAAAGCCTGCTCCCCCTCCTGTTGTCGCCTAATTTCAAGGAGCTCCTATAGTCATCCTATTGGCTATTATGTACATGTTTTCATTCGAGTTGGATTAAACAAGTAGTCTATAAAGTGAAAAGAACCGAGATCAAAATTCAAACATTTATTTTTTTTTCCATTACGTTGGCATGTACATAATTTATTCAAGCATAATTTCGCAGGGCGCATCTTCCACTTGCCAAAAAAAAGTACCACACAAACCGGAAAAGAAAATTACCCTCTGAACTGAATCTATTTTAGCTGGCAGAGGATGGGTAGAAATGGAAAATGAGAACACACTGACTCTCACACTTCACGATGAACAATAAGGATGCAATCATCTCTGAAAATGTAATTTAGCACACAACATGCTCGCGAATTTGGGGCTCGTCACCCTCTTAATTGTGAGGGTGCCAACAATGGTTTAAAATGTAACAACTAATAGAAATCAGAGAACCAAGACATGTACATGATCAACAGAGTAAGCAGCGTTATTTACGGCTCTGGAGTGCATTAGATAGCCAATCCATTGCTTGGTCCAATCCTTCTCCTTTGATAGCAGATGTTTTGAATATCTGAAATGTCCTGTTCCTGAGCAAGTCCAAACCTAAGGCTTGATGTACTTCTGCAACACTCATAGCACCTTCCATATCTTGTTTATTAGCCAGAACTGCTAGAATGGCTCCTTTCAGCTCCTCTTCCTAAAAAATGATTGACAAGAGCATTATCACAGCATGATGCCAATTACATAGCACGTGTCTTCAATATATTACCTCCAACATTGAAACAAGTTCTTGTTTAGATATTCCTATTCTGTCCTTATCAACGGAGTCAACAACATAAATAATGGCGTCAGTATTGGAGTAATAACACCTCCAGTAGGGTCTAATCAAGACATTGATTAGGCATTCGTAATAGTATTAAAGAAAGACAAAAAGCATTATACCTGATACTTGTTTGACCACCAAGATCCCAGACTTGAAATTTTAGATTTTTGTATGTGACTTGCTCAACATTGAAACCAATTGTAGGGATTGTAGTCACAACTTCCCCGACTTGTAATCTGTTTAAAAAGAACAATACATAAAAAAAAAAGAACAATTTCATGAATATATATTTATTTACCTGTACAGAATGGTTGTTTTTCCAGCACCATCAAGTCCAAGGATTAAGATTCTCATTTCCCGGCTACCGATTAAGCTGCGGAAGTAGCTGAGTAGACCACCTACAGAAAAAAAGGATGTATCGACAAATACACATACGATAGATTGCCAGCAAGTTGATATAATCCGTACCCATCGCTAAGGGTTATTTATGTGGTAGATTCGGTATAAAAAGCTACAAAGAAACTCGTAAGAAGAGCAATATATGACAGCTCTTAGGAATGAAAACTGCTCAATGAGCGATACGGTGACGTTGGCAACTTGGCATTGGGGCAGACCCGTTCAAACTCTGTGTTGGTTAAAGATCCATTACATTCGTAACGCTAGAGGCCTAGAGCATAGAATGGTAGAACTGGACAAAAAACGCCAACACTATCAAAATTTAAGTTAGTGTTGTTCCGTAAAGAAAATAGAATCAACAACGGAGACATATGATTTTCCTAGAGTTTTCTAGTTCAATTTCTTCGTGACTAGTTCTGTGGTTTTGTAAATATCTATAAGGCTGTTGTTTAGCCAAGTCCCGGATTCACGAAACTAGCAGACGGAAGATTCACGAAACTTGTTATAGGGAATGCTTCCTAACGACGTTTGATACGTATCCTGACGATAGTGAAAGATTTATTTCATCATCTACTAAACTTTTGGTATATGTTATGTTAGGTTTATTTGCCACATACCGTATGGATTATTACGAAAGAATATGAAATAAAATACAGAACTTCTACGTTATATAATCGTTAAAAATACATTTCCAAAAAACGTTCATATCCCTGCTTCTGCTTTCAATTTCTTTTCCTGCATAATAGCGTACTTAAATACCTAAACGCCGTGGTGTTTTAACGAAGAAAGTGACGGGTCGCCTTCTGCTACCGTAAAAAGAAAGGTAAGATTTAACCTGGTTCCCGGCATTTTAAAGTAAAAGTTTTATTTTTTTCTAGCAAAAGAAGATAGAAGCTTTTGACCTCCTTTCTTCCAGCTTTCATTTGCTATGACATCGGAACAAAAAGCGGGCAACGCAAAAAGTTTTATTGGCAATCTGTTCTGTAAACAATTTTAGAAAAAGTATGTCCCCGATATCTGAACCGAAGAAAGAAAATTACCGTCGAATAACTGATAGGAACGAAATTTGACATAATCTTGCCGTAGGTACGTTGTCATTTTACATGTATATTTGAGCAACAGTCATTCTTTATCATCAGTCGTCTTCCAGAAAGCCAGTAGTGAAAGTGTATCGTGCTCGTAGGAAAAATTTCATCTTCACGCTATGGAACAAAAGTAATTTTATTTTCCGAGATTTTGATCAATTCTACTCAGTTCTTCTTAGTCTTTAAAACGATGGTGTTGGCATTGGATTGAAGTGTTTCAACTATATCCTATGCTTATACAGTAAAAATGAAATTTATGGCGATGTAGGCCAAAGGTTCCACTGTTCATGCATGTATTTTTCAATTTTACCGATTTTGTTGCAACAAGAACTGACATCGGCGTTATTGGCTTAGCGGTCATGGGTCGAAATTTGGCACTGAACCTGACAGATAAAGGATTTTTTGTCAGCGTACATAATAGGACAACTCCAGAGGAACGTTTACTACAAGGTAGTTTATTCTTTCAATCTTACTGGAGGCCTACAAGAATGTATTGTGTGATGTTATGTCTTGAGTATCTTTTTTTAATTTTTATTTTTAAACCGCATAATTATGGCGAACACTAATTTACCGATAGTGATTCTTTCCAAATGACGATATAATACACCATCGACCACATTTTTCGATATTTGGTAGGGATTTGACACAAGTTTCCCAAGCGTTCATAAATATGTTATACGTTTTGTCGGTCTGTCAGTTTGTCATGCAGCCTCTCTTGAACAGTTTTTTTTGTGTTGCTGACACAGCGACAGAGTGCCTCGCACACGTTTTCCTATTTTTAAATCTTTAGTTAGTGAGGACGCAGCAAAGAAGCCAACTTTGCTGGTGGCCGCTGCTAGAAGGTGTAACTTGAAAGCATTGTCCCACGTAACGTAACCGTGGTAAACATATAACAGCTAAAAGAGGAAGTCATACAGGATTTCAATAGGAAATCAGATTTATTTTTTAATTGACCCTAAAGTTTTGTATTAAAGTAAAAGAAACAAAAATTAAGGTTGATGCGCGAATAGCACTTTATTTTCTTTAATTTGAATAACGGTTAGTTTAACGAGAAACGACTGGGCTGTACTGTACTAGCGTGCCAGCATGTGGTTTTTCCGCTTACTTCATAAACTAGCGCGCCAGCACGCAACAGCGGTTGCGCGATGCAAAACTTTTAATAGGAAAAAATTTGAATCCCGACAAAATAAGCCCGACTTTCTGTTTTTTTACGGTTAATTCAAAAAGTAGTAGCCTAATATAAAAATATACCCCCATTTTCGTGATCAGCGATCAATTTCGAATCGGAATAATGTATTTTTAACTAAATCTAGAATTTGACGAAAATTGAAAAAGTGGGAAGGCTATAGCCTTCTCATTTTTACGAAAATCATCAAAAAGCGACATATCTCAGAATTCAATAAAAACCACACATTATTTTCAAAATCGTACGCTGATTCTAACTGGCATGTTTATAGCTTAAATTTTTTACCCAAATTTTTTTTTCCTGTTACTTTTATACGCAAAATGTGGATTCGGGAAAAATTTTTAACACCAGCCGTTGCTGTAATAAAGCAATCAAACTATAAGCCCCATGTAGTTATAGCGCGAATCGGAATAATGTATTTTTTATATTGACAGATTACATTTTTCAAAATCCAAATAAATTTCACATCAACACATTATTTTCAAAATCGTTCCTTTTCGTGATTTTTGTTAATTTTTGAATCTAAATCATGTATAATTACCTCTATTTATTGATTAAAAAAAAAAGAAAACATCAGGCTTATTTTTCCGGGCTTAAAATTTCTATCGCACCTACTTTTAAATTTTAGATTACTCAAAAACCATAAACTCGATGTAAAAACAAAATTCATTTTCGGGATTCTTGTTAAATTTGCAATTAAATCGTATATAGTTATCTATATTTATTGATATTATTTCAGAAAAGGAAAAGTCGGGCTTATTTTGCCGGGCTTACTTTGTCGGGCTTATTTTGTTGGGCTTATTTTGTCGGGCTTATTTTCAAACACAACAATTTGATAAAAGAAGCATACCACTTGGAAGTCTATGATAAATTACGAGTTATACTCAAAATTAAATGACTATTTGAAGGAAATATTTGTTTTCTCATCAAAGCCGTTATTTTTAAAATATATTGAATGTGCGCTGTACCGTATTAGCGCGCCAGCAAACAATAAAAAATATTTTTGTCTGTCACGATAGTAGCTTCTGGCGGAGTATCAGGTAATCGAGACAGAGCCCTAATGACAGAACACTCTATTTTAAAAATACGACAGCTTCCTTTGCATGCTAAGCCATTTTGGGGCATAAAAACTTTGCCTAACACCTGTTCAATAAGAAATAATGATTTTTTAAAATGTGATTAATGAGCTATTGTTTATTCTATTTTATGATCAAAATACTTAATAGCGAAAAGACGCAGATGTAAGGAATATTATCTGTCCATCAGAGAGGGTTTTGTACATATCAACATATCAACATATGAATTTTAAACGCAAACATCTTGTTACAGACTTCCTTGAAAATGAAGCAAAACCCTTGGTCAGCGCAGGAAAGCTCATTGGTTTCTTTGACTTACCGTCTTTTGTGGAAGGAATTAAGCCACCGAGGCGTATTCTCCTCATGATTAGCGGTAATTGGCATATTCTAACAGTGTTGTCCTCGATGACAGTAGTCTAACTGAAACTTATTCACGTTTTTACAATCAATATGAAAAGCCGGACCGCCTGTTGATTCCGTCATTGCAGAATTGGTGCCCCTTCTCGAACAAGGCGATATAATCATGGATGGGGGTAATTCCGAACATGCGGACACTACACGCAGATGCCGGGCCCTCCGCAATATGGGTTTGCATTTTCTAGGGGTTGGTGTTTCGGGTGGAGAGGAGGGTGCTCGACATGGTCCATCTATCATGTAATTAGTTTTAGTTGGGATTTTCTTTTTCCTTGTTAATAGCAAAAAATAATACCCTAATAATTAATAAGCAATCCCTTGACAGGCCCGGAGGAAGTCTTGAAGGATGGCTACATACTAAAAATATTCTGCAAGTATGATTAAGGAAACCGAAGGAATAACTAATATATCCTTGATATTGTGTTTTTCAAAGACAAAATATTCTTACGACATGACATTATTTTAGGCCATCTCGGCAAAAGTGGATGGAAAACCATGGTTCGTAGAAACATTAATTTAAATAAGCATTTTCAATCCATCAACTGTGACTTGCATCCCTACTAAGTTGTTCTTGGATCGGGACGGACACAGCTGGTAATCCTACGTCCTCAGAAGGCGCTGGGCATTTTGTTAAAACCGTCCACAATGGCATCGGGTATGCCGATATGCAATTACTTGCGGAAGCGTATCACCTGATGAAAGATCTTCTAAACATGGGACCTCCAGATATAGCTCAGGTATGCCATGCTAAAATAGTTAGTAAGCCAACAATACCCTCTGCGATCCTTTCATTGGTATTGAATAACTAACTAAGAATCAATTTTTTGTTGTTCGCCGTAGGTATTTGATAGCTGGAACGCTGAAAACCTAGAGTGGCGATTGCTGGAAAACACGGCTGAAATTCTCAGATTTAAGGACGAGTATGGTTAGTGTACTTGCTGTACATTACCAATAGCTCTTTCTAAATAAACCTTACTTACTTTCAGGTGAGTATCTTATCGACAAAATACGCGATGCAGCTGCCCAGAAAGGTACGGGTAAGTGGGCCGTGATTGAAGCTGCTAATGCTGGTATACCAGCTAATGTGATTGCGGAGTCAGTTTTCGCAAGATTCATCTCTGCTTCCAAAAACGAACGTGTTGCAGCGTCAACACAGCTAGTTGGACCCACTTTGCAGAAGTTCGAAGGTGATCATAGCACAATGATTGATGACATAAGAAAGGTAACGTAAGCAAACTCCGGTACGTTGGATGGGATTTCCAGGAAGTTAACCGCAACCTTTTTCCTAGAAAGGCTGTCCAAGCGTCGAAAATAATTCTTTACGCTCAAGGATTTATGCTTCTTCAGGAAGGTCTACCGAAACTGTTTGGGTGTCATTTAAATTGCGCTGATTTAGCACAAATGTGGAGAGGCGGTTGTGTTATTCGAAGGTATAATGACTCTTTCCTTTCGTACCTGAAGCATGGAATCATAAATCATATTCCTCTTTCACAGCAAGTTTCTCGATCACGTCAAAAATGCTTTTGTTCTCAATCCTCAACTAAAGAACTTGATGATGGATGAATATTTCAGCCGGGAGTTGGCTGAGTGCCAACTAGCTTGGCGCCGAGCTACAGTAACAGCCATAAACCATGGGATTCCAACGCCAGCGTTCTGTTCAGCGCTCTCTTACTATGACAGCTTTCGATGTCCGCGCCTTCCTGCCAATTTATTACAGGTTCAATTAAGGATTATAACATTTTAATGAATTTAATACCACAATTCTTTTTTAAAAGGCTCAGCGCGATTTTTATGGTGCTCATACATTCGAATTACTGGAACATCCTGGCGTGTTTCTACACAACGATTGGACTGGAGTGAAACCAAAATGAATTCACCTTCTTGTAATTCTAGGAATTTTTATTAGTACCAAAAAATAGTAATAAAATAAGCTGAACAGAATTGAAGCAAAGGAATGGTTCATCTTGTAGCAACTAGTAGAAACAGGATTAATACACTGCTCTACTTACAAACCTGTTACCAATAAATCAGTCACGGGTAGTACTACAGGCGTGAGAATGCTGGTAACATTGGCCGAGATTATCTGCGGTTGCGTCGATTACGAGTACTAAGTCCGTTAGGAGATGACGGTGCCATGTTAATCAGTGGAGCAAGTCGCTCTGTAAATCGCCGATAGTTTCTCTCCAATTCCTTCTGATAATCCAGTTGATCTGGGCCAATGAGACTCTTATTTCTTTTTAAGGCATCACTGCATCTAATATCATGCAAGAAAAAAAAATCCATATTTGCATGAATAAGTAAAGAGTTAACAAAAAATGAAAAAACCAATCAAGAAACCTTTTTGAGAAATCTTTGAAACAAAGACGCAATTTCAGTTGAAATTTATCTATAACTTTTTCTGGGTCTGCAAGGTCAGACAGGAAAACACTTGCCACTTCCAATGGCCCTTGGTTCACGGTAGTGCCTAAAAAGCCATCAAGTTTGAGTGTTTTGACAGGGCATCGAAGACCATAGCGAACTTACCAATGCAGCCTTGTAAAACCATCTGCAAGATCTTCGGGTCAGGTGGCTCTTGAATGGTCGCCAATGCCAGTTCAGTGGTTTTTTTCTGTATATCCTCGATAGCCACTTCGATAGGCGTTAACACAACCTGAAATCCTCTTGAGGTTAGGAAGCCCAAAGAAAGTTTAGCAAAGACGTTTACCTGATGACGTCCAACGACCTGTATCCGTGTTTTAACATAAGGAAAATGATTGGCGGTAGTTAGCACTGTTTTGCGCTTGTATTGCTCATGAAGTTCGCCGTGGGCTCGTCCATCCGGAGTGAACGGTGTGGCGTACATAAATCGCTCTGGGTAAATGTAGAACCATTAAACTCCGCAAATCAGGTTAACAAATATATCTTACTAATATTGAAGTTTCTTTCAAAAACCGTTACACGATGTCTGAGTTCAGAGACATCAAAGTATGGCTCCACGTAAGTTATCTGAATGTAAGCGCGCTCTGTGTTCAGTTTCGATACATCCACCGGGTTCGAATCCTTAATCATAACAACTGCCGCTGCACCAAATCGTTCGCAATAGAAGTTCTAATAAATTAAATGGGTTTCCTGTAGTAAGAATAGCAGCCAGAAATTTCGACAAATACTTTTGTACCTCGAGACGATGGGAAATCTCCGGCAATTTGGTTAAAGTGGGTTCTTTATAGATGAATTCTTCTCCGTCCAAGTCACCAAACTTAGGTCCATAAAAGCCAACCCTAAAATAAGTTCCAAACATTCGCTTGCCGTGTTGTTGTTCAATACGGGTGAAGGCATCATAGAGTTTACTAATGACAGAAACATTAGATCGCTAAGCATATAACGCATCTCATCAAGTAGCCATACCTGTGTATGTTTGCCAACTTCTTGAAATCGCGATGGGCTTCAGCGATTGGAGTAAGAATTTTATAAACTTCATTCATAGCTTCAAACATTCCACCCTATGCATAAATGAAATGAATATTTACTGTAAAAAAAACTTATAGTACTGACTTACAAGTTGGAATGAACTAGCCGCCTGCTCTAGAAGGCCTATAAGGCCGTTTTCAGTAAAGTACTTGCCAGTGCAAAATCCCTCTTCATCTGGACAAAGTACATCGTCCGAAACAGCACTCTCTTCTACAGCATTGGCTGAAAGACGTTCAAACGGTACCGCTCCAACAGGCAAGTATTTTCGGTCCTCAAGCATACAAAGGTACTCGGATACCAAGGCGGCACTATGGACGAGACACATGGCCGCTTCAGCGTGGTTACCTCGCTAAAACAAAAAGCAAATGCAGATTAAAAATAAAACAGATAACCATACAAGAAAGAAAAATTATTTGAAGCAAAATGCATTTAAATCCACAAATTCCCAGTTTAGAAGGTTTTACCTCGGTATGCTTTTGGGCCATGTTGGCTAACCAGGTAAGTCTGAGATCAGGCGAATTCTGATAGCCTTTTGCGATACGGTACATAAGATCAAGAAGCATTTCAGGATCTTCTTGAAACTCTTTCATTTTCACCGTGTCCGATAAAATCATATGTAAATTAAAGACCAAATCTTGGACCTACCAAGAAAAAGCGTGATTAACAACCTTGATTCTGGACGTTAAAAACGGTAGCATACCTGTTCGGGGAAAGTGGTATCTTGTAATTCTACGTCCTGCTCGGCATACACCAGAATGGTTTTTAGAGAACGTCTAAGAGCTTCCTCGTTAAACTGCGCGCTGGTTCCTACTAATGAACTCAAGGACATCGTAACCTGCATCTTTACTCGGGCGAAATTCTGTAAGAAAACCAAGCGATTAGAGGGAAATGAGAAAAAACCAAACAGTTAAATGGATAAATAATTTTAAAACACTTGATTCCCACGAACGTTTCCAATTTCGAAATTTTGACGCATAAGAAGATATAAAGATGCCGAGGCTTGAGAACGAATGCTGCTGATGCTATTGCTACAATGTCGCAAGAGACGTAGACACAAGTCGGCACACAATTCAGTTTCTTCGTCAAAAAGCAGCCCTGGGAACTATGGTTTTTAATAAAATATGTTAAAGAATCATTATAAATCAATGAAATATGATTTGTTAAAACTAAATAAGACGCGGTTTAATAGACACTGCTAACAACCAAACATTCAGCAGGTAAAAATCGAAAAAAAAAAATCAACTGCGAATAAAACTGTGCATCATTCCCTCGCCGCTAGATGGCTTCGATAAGAAATATGCTAAAACCCCAGTGATGTGATAAAACAATTAAAATAAAAATGTTAAATTTTCTGTTGAAAAATTTGATAAATGAACTGTAGATTACTTGTGTTCTTCCAGTAGAATCATGCAGCATAAGCAGCTTTTAGAAAGATCAGGATAAAAACAGAGCAATAATGTTTCAGACGATTTGTAGACCAAGTTTTATCGCGATTCTAAACCTATAAGTAGCTTGTCTCGTCTGCTATACTATGTCTTGTCAGCCTTCTCTACTCGAACACTAACGGATTACTTGTTAATCGAACAAATTCGGGAGGAAAGTCCCCGGACCTAGGCCAGAAAGTGGCACTCATGAGTGTAGCACCCTGCCTCCAGCAGATATCAAAGGCCAAGATGAACACATGTTCTAGCTATCTGCGAGCCAGGCAATCGTCAAAGCACAGTAATAGAAGGGGCTGTCTGTCAGCTAACACAACGGGGCTCATTCGACAAGAATTCTCTTTTTCTACGAACTACTTTTACTGTAAACTTTTACTGCCTTTGTTTCGGGTACTTTTAACGACAAGATATCACTCTCTTTCGCTTACTTCTCCTAGAAATATTTACCTTGTATACAAGTGCTCTTTGGGTGGCAAAAGCATTTTGCAGTAAAGCGGTGCTCTGGCAGCATCCCAGTAAGTGAAGGAGAACACGGAGAGCTACCGGAAGCAGCGACTGCAAGTTATCGTGTTGCGAAACTACCTATATAAATATAGCAAATACACCGATTTAGTTACATAAAATTTCATTTGGGTTTTTTTAACCAACCTGCACTATAAGCTCCAACGTATCGAGAATGGTAAGACTGGTTTGCGTTGAAAGGTTGCCTTCCATGTAGGTATCCAATTCAACATCCACCCGAGGTTTTTCCAATGCTTCATTAGCCAATTTCCAGGCTGCTGTATCTTTGCGCCATCGCAACGTCTGTTTGTCAGCGACAGTTACAGATGGATTGGGCGACGGATTTCGTTCTTAAAGGAAAAACAAGCGATTTTATAAAGCACTGGTTATACAAGAATAGAAAAATTAGTGTTTATCAGCATTAGCAATAAAATATTAACAACTACTGTACATCCATGCGTTACAGTAAATAAAGCATGCCAACAATCTTCGTTATTTTCGTGGTTAGTTTCAACCTTATTTGAGGCAAGCAAAATATGCAATGAGTGTGCAGTGTGCAATAAGCAGTCAACTGCCAACCTGGTGGGGGTTGTGCGTGGGCAATTCCCGTGTAGAACTGTGAATTTCCCACTACGCTGCTGCTACCATTTACCGCTGCTCCTCCAACTTTGGTCACAAAAAAAATATTGATAAAAATGAATATAGCCATCTAACAATACCTTCTAAAATGAGAACTTTACTTTTGGTAAATCGATCTATAAATTGTGATTCTAAGACGAATGGAGAAAATTTTTTGTTAGCTATTATTACCACGACGACGTAGGATGAGATCAGAGCGGGCAGATCCTTGGCCAAGAATGAGGTCCTCTAAGCGCGATTTGACGATTTCTGTAGTTCGACCACCCCGTTGCTGCATGGAACGGAGTATACCGCGTTTACCGCGATATTCAAATCCAGAGACGCAGATAAAAAGCAACTCCAAAAGGCGATGAAGTTTGGCCGGATTTAATTCAGACCACCAGTTCCGCAATGGCACTTCTTCAACGTGGCGCAGAACCCACAATAGACAAATCAGCAGGTGACGCGTTGTTTCTGCAGATATTTTTCCTTTCACCTAAAGTAACGCACTCAAAATACAATAGGAAAGAAAAAATAATAAGGCGTACGAAATACCTGGTCTACCGGAATTCCAGCAATAGCCTGTGCAACCGCGAAGTTCACCGTTGAAGAGTCTTGTTCTTCATTGCTTCCTTCGACTAGAGGCCTTCCTGTGTTTCACAATGTTTTTTTCCCTTGTTCTTTTAATATGTAATCAATAGTGCATTTTAAAATGGTTTTTGAAAGATTAGTTTGTCAGGTGCGAAACCAAATGAAAACTGTGTACTCCTTAAGCAACAGCTCATCCCCGAACGACCTTAATATTAATGTAGCGCACTGATCTTGGTCTCAAGAAAGCTTTTACTATGAGACAAATTAAAGGATCTGGCGCAAGAATGTCTGCAATAGCAAAGTATTTATACAAGTATATAATTACCTTTGGTTTCCGAGTTCCAATCAAATAGATGTGGGAGGGCATCAATCAGGACACCAATTAACGGCAAGTACAAAGTAGCCACCCTGGCTTTGCAAGTTGCATCAGAATATCTCGGATCCCAATCATGGCTTGTTAATAAATTTCGTACTAAATTTGCTGCCCGTGCATGCAAAGCAGGGCTTCTATAGAACAAACAGCAAAATAAAAATATAAACATAATTTAATCAACGGAAACTTCTAGTTTTACTAACTGCAATTCAAAGACGGCGGCAAGTTCAGAAAGGATCAAACCGATGAGGAAGTGTTGTTGGCGAAATTCACCTGTTAGCTCGGCAAAGCGTGCCGAGCTAGACACACCAACTAAAGTGGAAACAAAAGATGATTGGCTGTTTGAAGAAGATACGGATGGTGAAGGTGACGGTGATGAAGCAGTCGAACTGCATAGCGGTGTTGAATAGGGCAAGTTAAGCGCGACGAAGTGCTCGTGACTGCATATTACGCGCAAGAAGTCCAGCTGCGCAGAAATATTTATTATAATAAAATGTTTGTTTATCTGATAACAAAAAAACACGGTTACCTTTAGACTTGTGATGTGCGGTATTTCGTTCTAGAAATTGAAGAAAATTGTTTCGTTACGGTAAAACAGATTCTTAACAATAAAACACATGAATTACTGGATAAAGTGCCTTGTCTTCTGCCAGCGTACGGATATAGGAACGAATCAGAGAGAAAACAAAACCTCGGTCCATAACAGAAAGCAGATCATGAAGAAAAAACGAGAGATGAATGTTCAATAAAAGCGCACTCTGAAAAACAAATGTAATTAAATAAACCAATTACATCTGTTCGAGATTATAACGAATACCTTCGATTCACCACCATCACGTCTTTGCCTTGATAAAATTTCGGCGGTAACCAATGATACTAACCGCCCTATGTCTTCTAAGAAACGCTCCGGAAATCTTTGCTTCCGTGGAGAATCTAACTTCTGTGTTGAACCCAAGTACTCCACCATACTTTTCACCATCAGCTCAAAAAAGAACCTGTTGTTTCAGCGATAGAATATATATGATCGATTTCGATTTTACGTTGAATAACGTACCATGCGTTTGAGAAAACCACATCTCGAGATGCGTTTGTAGACATAGCCCAAAGAAGAGCAATTTCTTCGTGAAGAAGTTTACGCTGACCGGACCAAGCTGTAGATGTAAAATCATTTCCGACTTTCGCATAATTGGCTCTATCGACTCCTTTCAGACAGCTGTTAATTTCAGCATCTAATCCAACGTTTTCAACGTTCAGATGAACTTCTGGCTGGCTGATCCTCCTGTTATGCTTCCGTTGTGGAGGTAATGAGAGAGGGCGATGCTGAGGGGGACAATAAACGCGGTTTTCTTGCGGAACACATGCTTGAAAATGAACATATGTGGCTAACAAACTGTTTCTCCCATGTGGATCATTTAAATGATCTAGAATTTCCTGAAGTTAATAATAAATTAGCATCGTGTAAATGTTTTTTCATTATGTCACTTACTGTGAATGTGCCAACGATTGCAACAAGGCAATCAAAAGCTACCCCGGCACATTTGAGCAGCTGGCCATTCAAAAGAGGAGGAGAGACAATGAGTCCAATCAACTTTTCGAGTATCAAAGGGAGAAATTTGACCATTTGTTCGGTTTTTGAATTGTTCAAATCGCCAATGCTGAAGATTATAAATCGCGTAGAATAAAGCATTTTTATTAATATTAATTTGTTTTCTAACCTTTGTTTCAAACTGGCTTCCATATTGGCTTCCCCGATATGAGGTACAACACGATTCTCTTCCAAGGCAGAACAAATATTTAAAAAACGATCTAGATGGCGATCCTAATGCAAAGCGATTCATGAATGACGCGGAGTACCAATACGTAGTATAAAGTATATACCAAGGTGTGAATTGACGTAACAGCTTCGATGACAATGTTAAAAATTCCTTTATGGTTGTCTACCCAACGCGTCCCCGGTAACATTACTTCAGGGTGAATGTAAAGGTAGTTTGATGGAGGAGGATCCAACATTACTGGAAGAGAGAATTCTCCCGTTTGTAGGCTACCATCTTTAAGCATTGGTAGCCACTATGATACATTTGTAAAAACAAATATTACTATTATACGACGTGATCCAGATTGATCAATATGATTCTTTGATAAAAAGCTGTGAAATTTTGAATGTCTTTATCTTACCGAATATCCAACAATGGTTTCTACAGCCGTTTGCTCAACTTTTCGTTGGCACGAAACATGGTAAAAGGTGAACAGCAGATGATGACAATCCTTCAGGTTCGCGGGTAATTTTATTTTTATTTCGTCATAAAAATCAGGGCACCTATAAATGAAGTATTGACATGAATAATTGACATTTTATTAGTTTTAGACTTTTAATACTTGTTGTGATAAGTGACGGCGGTGAAGTAATCAGAAGAAAATTCGGCACAAGATGATTTACCAAAAATGACAGGCATTGCGTGGGTTTCTTGTTCTCCACACATAAACTGTATCCTCACAGAAATATTTCGGGCCGATCCTGTTGTTGATCAATGTAATTAATGCAAGTTTTTCAGCCAGAAAGAACAATAGTCACCTCTATTCGCGAAGTTCAAATTTTTCGGATAAACATAAAGCAAATTGCGGTATGTGTAAAACGGCGTATAGACCTCTCTTGGTGGAAACTCTATCAGCTCTTTTGTAGGCCTTATTTTGTCGTCTTCCAATAAGTCGTGTAGTTAATAAAATGAAAAAAAAAAAAAAAATACATGCATAAAATACGTTAGAAGAAGTCCATCAACAATTGGTAAATTACCAGGATAAGGATGTAGCTTAGCTAACTCTGGAGTCAATGAACATTTGTTTTCTTCAGGACAAGGTGAAACTTCAAGTTTTAATGTGCCTGGTATGCATTTCAACCTTTTCAATGCATTGTTAGACCTCCGTAGTTCATGAAGATATTTGTACAAATCGTCATCTCTAAGCCGATCTCCCTCCTATTGAGGCGAGGGAAAAATGCAGAAAGGAAAAGAAACACAAAGCAAATAGGAAGAAGCGGACGAACGGCGGAGGAAAAGCAGTATTAATGACTTCACGATAATTCAAGTATTGAATTAACATGGAACTAGAAATTAAAAAACTCCGAACCTGTTTGAAGAAACTGGAGACGGTGAGAGTGACGGGTCGAAAGTTATCGAGGCTCAGTCCAGCTTCATCTCCTGTGGATGACCAGCTACTTCGTTTATCGTGGGATCCACCGGTGCCGCGTCTTTCCAAAGATCCTCGTCGAGACCAGGACCCTGATCCTGTGTCAACACCAGTTTTTCTCCGGAATTGATCGAAACTACTTGTGCTATTTTTGCGATCTTTTTTTTTTTGGGTAGAACAGACAAATTAACAAACACAATTTCTTTAGTATGACAAAAAAAAGCCTTACCCAAACTGTTCGCTCCCGATGGTGGAACTGCTTCATTCGAATCACGTTCATTTGTTTTATCCTTTTCACGATCACTATTCCCAGCTCCATGGAGTATGCTATGTAAATGAATTCCTGTCCAAGCAAAGGGCATCCTGTACCTTCCAAGTCTTTCGCAGCAAGCTACGGCATTTGCTTTCACCTTTTCTCGGTTCTACGAATCCAAATAGTGTTACAGCTTTACTCCTAGGGCACACAAATTCGTTTTTTCCCCATTTAATCATACCTTATCATCTTTAATGTATGGTTCGGTACATTCATTTATATCGCCCTGAAGAACTTTTTCAAGCTTGACAACAAGAAATAGATCCGTTGATGGATATGTTGTACTGAACGTGCAGGAACGACTCAGGGTGCTAACATCCTAGGAAATAACAAAAGTTAATAGCTCGGCTTAAACTCATAATAAATGTGGAGAGGTTACTTGGAAAGGGATATGGGTAGCCAACATATGCTTGATAGAATCCGAATTTAAATCAAAATAAAAGTTCTCTGATATTTTTTTCTTCTCTTTGGCATCGTACAACGCCATAGATGCATAAATTGGTTCAATTTCTAGTTCAAGCCTTTAATAAGAAAATTTTGTTTAAATTTCAGACAATAATAAATAATCTTGTTCTTATTTTGTTTTTTTTATACTGGAGTTGAGTGCATTTCACTAAAATTCGATGTCCCAAATGCTCAATCGGCATATCAGGCTGGCATCGCCGTTCAATTATATCTTCGTCATCTTGAGGTGGATATAAAGCAAATAATGTATCCTGAGGTTCCAAGACGATAAGCACGCTATTAGTCCACAGAATCAATTCTTATATACGAGTCAGAAAAGCGTACCAACTGTAGTTCGGATCTTCGAAGTTTGTTTACATTATCTATTACATCAGGAGCTAAACGGTCTAGTAACCCTGGAAGTGGAGGATCACTAGCTGTTTGCCGCAGATCAAAAGTTGCCCAGCTACCACGTGGGGTATCCGACACAGAGTTTGAGCTACGAATGGAACTGGCCTGCAGATAAACTTAGAAAGTAGAATCTACGAACAGAATCAACTGTAATTTGGATTTCCTATACCTTTGTCGACAAAGAATCTATCAAATTATTCTCATTTTCACAATTTAAATTGCCATCATTTTCTCCATCTATTTCAAACTCCTGACGCGGGGTAGACGCCAAAGCATTAAGACGACTAGCTGCTTGACGTGCAAGGCTTCCACTGCTGTACTCTTGGTATCTATGTTGAACAATCAGCCATGGTGAAGTATAACAGCGTACACAATCTCTTACATGAGAGTTTAATGTTTCCCTGAAATGAATATTTAGCTTAGTTCATATTTTATCACTTTATCTAGAGTTGAACTACAGACAATGGCTCAGGTGGTGTTATTGGTTGTAGTGTCCTCCACGGTCGTGGGAGCAGATAGATTTGTAGATCATCCAGAGGAAAGCTGAGAACAAGTTTCAACGGATCTGGGTCACTTGCATGTTCATTCATGACATCTTCATAATCCAATGGTTCAAGTACTTCATTCCATGTGACAGAATGGGCACTCTGTATACTGCCAGCATATGAGACAGTTCGGCTTGTTTGGTAGCCATCACTCATCTGACTAGCTGATGACATTGCTCTCCGTACTTCCGATGCATGTTGTCTGAAATAGCGTAATGCTTTAAACCTTCTTTGTTGCAAATTGCTTATTTTTATCGATGAATTACCTAGGAAGTCTCTGGACAAATGGTCGCTGTCCAATAAGGCTAGACGCTTGTGAAGGTATTGACATTTTTGGCAGTCAAATCTGTTGCTAACGTTTTAGAATTTGATATCCAATTGAAACTACATAGTCAAAAAGAACTTGAAGTATCAGAAGAGCAGGATTTTCAAGCAAATTTTTAAACATGGACTGCAACCAACACAAGTATTGTTTATCTGTCAGTCGCCAATCTAAATCGGATACTGATTAATAATCGAACGAAATACTTTAAGCATCGATACATGATGGCACCCGATTTCTCCCGGCTCCCAAGTTTACCTTCCCAATTGCGACGATAATGGGTAAAATTTAGTATGACTATAACACTAACTTAAAGAGGTGTGCATAAGTTTCGCATTTTGAACATCACTTGTACTCGCTCTGCTTGATGAAGAGTCTGCCCTTGGGATTTCGAATTCGAGGCGCCCTTTTTTTTTCTTCTTCTTTCCAATTGGTGTGTTCAAGCATTTCGCCGTTACTCGTCCCCCGGATTAGGTTTCCATAAGTACCTAGTTATATATGCAATTCGTTTAAATTTTAAATTTCTTTTGGGTTAAAACAAAGAAATTGACAATTCTTCAAAACCCAGCTATCACATCCAGTAATAATTGACCCAAACTAAAGTCTTCAAGGGAACAATGAGAGTTTAAAAGTAAATATTTTTTCTCCTATAAAAAGTGTAGAAGACAAAGCAATTGAATTATAGTAATTGTCAACATAAGAGCATTTTATTTAATTTACAAACCGGGAAAGAGCCGTTCGTATTTCTCCAAATGAGACTTCGAACATTTGGAGAAGGCGCTTTTTTGAATGACGAGGGGAAAGTCTTTACCACTAAGACATACACGATTCCGAACATCAACAATTCGATCCACAAGATTCTTCCAGCAAACGGTGTGGACTTTTTCTGCCGAAGTTGATGATCGCTGGGCTATAAAGGAAGCAAAACAGAAACCTGTCATAAATGCGTCGTGACCAGCTCGATGTCCTCTGAAGCGTTCTTGGCGCGGAGAATGGATTGCCGACATAACAGTATTCGCTTCAAAGCTGACAATTTGGCTTTCATCCTTTCGTTTACGTTTCTTGGTTTTCTTTTGTTCTTCGAGCAGAGCGGCACGATAGACGTCGTGAGATTTCTTGCAATTCGACGCAGTGTTGCAAAAGCCATGATTCTGTAGATAACATTTAACAATCAACGTAATTAATAGGGTCATTCGTATACGCCATCCATTACAATGTAATTTAGACAAATTTCCAAATCTTCATCACTTTGCAAACGCGGAGAACAATCCCAAACGTCAATAAAATCAGATTCTATTAAGGTATGTTTGCAGACCACATGTGCGCGACTAGAATTCTTCAAATTGGTGTTTTTCACCTGGCTATTAAAAGCAGAAAACATATTTGGGTGGCGAACTGTGATAAAAAAATTTTCATATATTATACTCACTGGCTACGGAATATATATTCTAAGAACGATGCGCTTGTTCTAAGTGAAAATTCAGCAACGAATTTTGTATCATAGATCCCACTGGGAAACATCATCTCTAAATCCGCAATGAAAGAAGAAAGTTTCGTCGGCAGATCAGCATAAAGATTTTGGTACAAGAAAACCAAATCTACAAGTCCATTGTGAAGAACTAGAGGAACTTTAGCTGATACCATTACAGTAAATAGATCCCTCATGTCCCATGTGTTTTTCTTTGATTTTCCCTAAAGATAATCAAAATTTGTTAGCACAATGAACCATGGATTAATAAAATGAAATGTAAATTTTTCACCTTGAAGCTGGTATCATTTCCTCTATTATACGGCACACCTTGAGAGTATTGTTTGTGGAAATCAAATCCATGTGTGACAAGAAATTGAAGAGCAGATGGTTCAACCAAAAAATCTTCAGCACATAATGCCATAAAATTGAAAGTTTGCACATTAAAATTTAAGGTTTTTTCACACTCTGACAGTTTAAAGCAACTCAGTCCTAAAGAAATTATTGATCGTGTTTTGGCAACTTCGCTTATGTTTGTATATCGATCATCAACAGCTTGGGAATTTATCAATTTTCTGCTTCCCAGGCCACTCAATTCCTAAAAAAAGATATATAAGCTGAGAAAATCATTTAACCATAACTAATTTATCCACATACACAGTCAACAGCTATGAAAGACGCGTTTTGTATTGAACATACAATACTTGGCCAGACAAACTGTAAATTATCCTTATGAACATCAAATACTGACACCATAAAACTTTCCTCCATATCAACGAAAGATTATAATGAAAATTTTTAGGCTAAAAACGTGTGACTGTGAAAAGTTCTTAGAGCAGATCAGGCATACAAAGTTTGAAACAACAATAACGACAGACGACGGAAGCCCTCGTTGCCGGACTTTCTCCATATCGAACTTGAAATTTAAAAAAATTTAAATTGTGAAATCTGAAAAAAATTTATTTTGTTTTGCTATTAAATATCTCTGAACCCGGTGATATTAAATAAGAACGGACGTCAGGCTGAAAGTACGAACAATTTAAAATTTGTGTACATGCCCAGACGATTGAACACAAATTTCTCGATGCTATAATTGCGTTTACACTAATTGAGGAACATTAGAAATAATAAAAAAAAAGATAAATTTGGTGTGCGTAAGGCCTGGATATGCAAAGCAATCACGAGTACATGTTCCCAAAGCAACGAGGAAGGCAACACGGTGGTTTGTGGGTGTAATCAACTGCACGCCGAGCTTAGTTAGTTGTGGCTAACCGGTAACTATTGGGCTACAGTAGATTGCGTGGCTAGCGACAGAAGGAACGATATATCGGCAAATGGTAGCCTATTGACTTCGCATGATTCGGTTCCATCACACATGTTTCACGGGCTGTCTTAGTCGCTGCCCTGCGGAATATCTTGTGTACTCAGTTTTCCGTCGTCCGTCGATAGTGAAACACAATGTCAATTTTTAGCTGTCCTATGCTGTCTGGTGGGCTGTATGTTTTACCTTTTTCGACATGTTAAATAATCTCACTGACTATTTGCTGTGTTTGTCCGTGCTCATTAACGTTACACGAATTATGTGCTACAAACTGCTGGCTAGCGGACTCCATTTTAACGGTCTTTTTGGTGCGACAGAAGTTCGAAACTAAATATTCTTCGTCATTTAACGATGATAAAGTCTACTGCAATGTTTCAAATTGTTTCACTCTAGAGATGTGCGGGACGTGGCGCGAGTAATGTCTTTTATACTCACGAGTGGGCCGTACTTGAACACCACCTTATTTTACGATAGTTTGAATTTCATTTCCCCGATTTTCCACGCGAAATGTTATAGTTTTAAAAAATCCATTACAAAAACAATCGTTTTTATGCCAAGTAAATAGAATTATTGTATAAGTCCCCCAAAAAATACATTAGTTCAACGAAAAAGTTGCTCAGCTGTGGAGTGTCGCATCGTAACCTTGACGACGGTTTGGCATCGATATACCCTGGTCGGTCGGCGATCGAAGAATCCTTCCGGCGCACGCAATTTTGTTATACATTCAAGAAGACTCCAGCAAATCTGACTAGAACTAGCCAAAAAACTGCCATTGATGTTGAAGTTGAACCTGTACTCGAAAAACACTGCCCGACAAGGTGATACCCGATCGGGAGTGACGGGTCATGATCGATTTGGTCATGTGGGAGCCCTCCGCTCTGCCAAAAGCTCCTCCACAAGACCTAGCTTCGCTCCGGTGCCCAAGTGGCGGATCCAGAAAGAAGCCTTGTTGCGCCAGCAACCGCAAACTGAACGATGGCGACGATTTTCCGGAATAAGAGCCGATGATTACAAGCTTATCACCGATCAGCAAGCGTCATCGTCGAGTAAAAAGCAAAATGGAAACAATTCAGACAACTCGCAAGGCCAAGGGAACCTAGGATGGTTTTTTGTTGGAATCATTTGGCTACGCAAACTTCTAAAGCATATGCTTACTTGTGATAAAGATGTCTGTTCAGACCAATCGGACGAATCGCCGGAATATTTGATCCCTCAGTAAGTTCAATTTTTGGTTATTATAAGCGTCATTAGTTGAGCCGTGTTATACCACTTTGAAAAGAGGGAGAAGTTCAAACATTAGTTTTTAGAATTAACTATGCTGCGAGGCTCCTTTCCAGTATGTGAAGAGAAAATTCATTCACTTAATAAACTACATTGCGGACATAAAATCTGATTAAAAATTCCAAACACTTTTCTTTTTTAACCTAAAAAACTAGAGGATATTTTAAAAGGAGGACATGACATATTTCATTTTAAGCTGGTCCTAGATATCGTAAGCCATACATAAGCGGTAGCAGCAAATTCAATCCACGATGTCGAATGCTAAAACAAAATTTAGCATCTTGAACACTTTGGGCTGGACTGCCCAAAACTTAAAAAAAAATCGATACGTTTAAGCCATGCATACAAAGGATTAGAAATAAGGTTATACCCTAGAGTACTCTTTGTATTCTGACAAGACAACTCTTTGACACTGTACGAATAGTTTATCCGTGTCCCCAAAAGAACAAAAGGACCATTGCGTAAAATTTTTTATTACTTTTTGCCTATATGCAACAAAACGGTGTAAACTTAAGTGCTATTGAAAGGGTGAAGAAAAGACAACTAAACAATAGCTTTAAAACGTTCTGTTCGTGATTTTTAGGGTTATATTAACGCTGTGCGGGATAATCTTTTTTTCTATAGCGGTAATGTTCAACAAATGACGACAAAAATATTATTATTTAATTAGTTGAGATGATTTTCACTGTACATTTTTGGCTTCTTATTTTGACGGTGGTTCGTTAATCCAGTTAACGAGGCAACCCAATCGATGGCTGTTAGCCCTATCGGCAAAGTAGTGGACGATTGATTTGTACAAACAGAGACTTTGGGGCCACAATGCTCTATTTTACACTGTTGAAATTGAACATGGCAAAGCAAGAACTGGTATGTACGTTGAAAAAAAAAAAATTTCTACCGGAACACTTTATGCGATTCCGAGCAATTAATTTAGGCTAGCTAAAGATTATCAAGCCATTCAAACTAAGCCATAATATATTTTACATTACACATTCCTGCATGATACCATGCGATACAGCGGGATTATCATACATTTTAACAACGTACATCGTTCATCAACTGTCCCGTTTAAGTTAGAGATTGCTATGGATGAATTCTAACGAGTGCCGAGAAAGCAAACAATATAACCAAATACGCTTGGCTCTTCTTACTATTCGATGAGGCGCTGGTCGCGGCAAGATCTCGTTAATGGTCTATTAAGTTACAGTAAACAACCTTTTGGCTCCATGACGTGCTAGCCGGTCAATATATTATATACGTGCCGTATATCAGAACAAGACACGTCTTATTGACAATGGATTATCTTTCCGGTGATGTTATACAATACTTCAAATGACGTCAAAGGTAAAACGTCCCTCAGTCATCAATAGTCATGACACTTATTTTCATTTATAAATTTTGTGTTCGCACCGGTGATTTTTGCGTGGCAAAAACTCTCGATCCGACTCTCGATTGAGTGCTACAGCTAGCGTCACACAAATGACAATCGATCAGACACCAAGTTTCACGCGCCACTTCCCAACGAAAACTTCATCGGTTGCTACAGATTTGTTACAAAGAAATTGCATTTGGAACTCAATTCAATCAAGCGACAGTCGTTCCTTTATAACTGCAATAACCTCGGAAATTATTTCATGTAAAGAATCTGCGAACAAAAATCCGTTTACTTAATAAGCTTTACACGCACATATGGTAGCCCCAAGGACACAAAGAAGTCCATTTTTTAAATTTTAAAACGTTACGAATAGTCGATCAATTAAGCAGAACGTCACCTGCATTCAATGATCGCACTGATTTTTTATTTCAAGTTTAATGTGGCATAGTGACATCCAAACAGCAAACGTCGTACTCTTTTCAACATGATGGTTACCATATTGAGGCCGAAGAAGACATAGACGTTACTTGTCCGCCAGACAGTAGTCATTGCACTTCTATGGTGTTACGTCAAACGAAGCCTAATTGAAAACTGTTGTCCCGAAGGAACAATACGATAATACAAGGTGACAGACAACGGCTGTACAGCTTAAAATTTGTATGCAAATCAATATTTTGCCGACAGCGCAACTGACTTGTACATCGACTCTACGTCACATTGCAATTTTTGCACACAATCCTTAAACGAAGTGCTAATGCTAAGTTTGCATACCTGCAGTGCACTACATTGTAGTAGGTACACATTGGAACACAGGGGGAAGAAACATTTCAAGTTTACATTTCTCCCACTTATACGGCCGGACCTGCGCAAGTCATCTGGCTGCAAGTGCACCGTTAGGGTACTACACCAGCGCAAGGCTGCCCCCGGTTTCAGGCTTTCAGTAATGAACTGGTGTGTCACCTGGCCGGTTCTTCGTGTTGTGTTATTGTACATATATATGAAATTAAACTGTTACGTTTCTTAAGACTATTGGCATGTGGTTTAGTGCATCGCAAATTGATTTCCTCATTGACTAGAAGTCGAAAAGTTTAACAAATATTACCTATTTATTTTCGTCGTTCAAGTGGTCGCCTTTGGCCGACCCGCACAATCCGCCCGCAACATGTTTAACATGTATCGAAGGCGTTTTTATAACGCCAAGGCGGGGGCGATGAATGGAGGTAGTTCCGAAGAGCTCGGCCACGATCGCTTCAATTACATGAATCCCAATGTAAATTACGACAAGTGGCCACGACGGCTGCGTCCTAAGAAAAATTCCCTCAAAGTGGAACTCGAGGCACCTGAAAGTCCGCACTTGCTCGAACCGGAAGGAGGCAGTCGAGAATTTGCTACGTTAGCAGAGGGCCACCAACGTCACTGTAACGGATCCCTTCGCGAACATCAACGGTTGCTGAGTTTGCGCTCCAGTCGCCATAAGTGTAGCCCCCGATGCAGAGTTAAAGTATATCCACGTAGCCTTTTTTATCTCACATTATTGCGTTGATTTTGCATCATTTTAGTTGCCACTGTTGATTATATAACGGGATTCCCTTTCTTATTGAAATTTTAAATATCGTAAGTCAAATTAGCGAAATAGTTTTTGCATTTCTCTTGACTTTTCATTAATAAATTCGGGCAGTGGTAGCTTAAGAAGATCGTCGTCCAAAGAAGTCTTACGTTATGTTTGCTCTCCGGAGATGAAAGGATAGTGGTGGAACGTGAAGCAAAATGCGTTGAAGTCAAATTATAATACTCATAAATGCTGTATATGAGGAATAATTACGGATTAGTGTTTTGCATATCAAATTCCTCCGTAAACAGGTGCCGCCCATGCGTGCATAGAGCTTGGACGAAAGCTTTCAGTAGTCAAATGTAAAAGCCTATCATCCGTTTGTTATTGTGAAATATATTATTGTGTGAGCAAGTCTTCGCTGCATACGTTCACCGTCTAGCGAGATCCTCGTGCGGATTTGCTGGTTTTTAAGATCGGCTTTGTCCCTACTTGTCATAATGAAGGGGAAAAAAAGAGCAGATATTATTATATCGGGAGTCCGCGTTTGCTTACATCATTGCCCCTTTAAGAGGGTTTTTCATATCCGAAATAACCTTACTTAACTCAATTGGACAACGTTATTCTTGATGCTTTCAAAGGGGAACGTTCAGTATCTCATTGCATTTTTTTTTTCACAGTAGCCATTTCCGATCTTCCCTTGTTGCGATGCGATTGGATAAAAATAATTATTTAAAAACCAGACAAACAAATGCGTGTTAACAAGCGCCGTATGTGGGTGTTTTCCCTTGGCATACCGCCATTCTCAATGTCTTTCCAACACCATTTTCGTAACGAGCATTAATAGTGTGTTAATATTCATGTTACGTTGACGGTCCCACACACTAGAGCCCGAAGTCGTCGTCACAGAATTTGAGTACGGAGGCCTTGGTCAAGGTTTTCGCTTGCCTAGGAGTTCAAGAGAATGGACCAGCCAGCTGCAACGGCACGTCCCCGGTACTCTCTTCTTCCAGTGGCTGTGTCCTCGAGCGTGAGAAGCTCAGAGGAAACCAGCTCAAACGACCAAAGAGGCTCAGCGTCTTCTCCGCATCTCTTTCCTCCATCAGGTAGGCTTATATGCCGAGCATTAGGCAGGCACCAAAAAACCGACACAAATTTAAATATTAAGAAACCATAACAAATAAACAAGCAAGATAACCATACATTTCTTTTTTAAACCGCTAAACGAGTTTGATAACCGTGAGTCCATTAAAGGGGGATTGGTTGATTGCCAACCTTATTGCCCTTTAGTAATGCGTGGTATAATTTATCCCTCATTGCGTTCCACTTCTCCCGGCTCTATTTGCCACGTTTACAAACGGGGAGAAAAAGGTTAAAGAGCGAACGTGAAAGGGAAACAAAATCAATACTATACACTGTACATCAACTTTCAGTATCGTGGAAGTTGGCTTGTCCATCAACGATGCCACCAAAGGGCATTACCTATTGAACATTTTCAATAGCTTGGTTATCATACTGCCAATACCGGAACCCGATCGAAATCGTTACTCAATTATTTAGCTTCGAATATCTAAAAAAAATTGTTTTGTATATTTGATGCGCCTTTTGAACTTTTCCTGCGTCCCGTCCCTCTTCATTTCCCGACTCTATTCCTATTTCACTTTCCGCTACTGAGCAAACTATCATCGATTTACTCACTGGACAAATTTGGGATGAACTTACATGTTGCCTAGTACTCTGAAGCCTTGCTTGTTTTAATTTTGATTCAATAATTGGAAAGGATTGGAAATAATCCTATCGTGAGAGATTGTGACGCAGAACTTGAAAATACGTCATCAGTAGAATTTTTTATCCAGCCGCACGTGTATACATGTATTGGGGGGGGGGGGATGTCGGTTGTACGCTGTTAATCATCACGCACAGCAAACGTCCGTAGTGGATTTCGTGTCGAAGATGCCTTGGCATCGTACCACTTCATAATTGAACTCCTCTTTGCTCTATAAACTGCCTTTACGGCCAGCAGCCAATGCTGCGTTCCCATGTTACACGTCTTTGATGACGTTAGAGTAGTCATTACCAATAACGTGATTACAAGTAGGCCGGATCCATATGGGCGTATTGTGTTTTGGATACGAGGCCAATCGATCGCCTATAGCTTCTTCAGCTTTCTATGTTATTGGCATCGCTCTTTTTTATTTATTTTTTTTTTATCTGATATCTACGGAGTTTACATCGTCATTTTTGCTAAGAGAAAGAGAACAGTTTAATAAATTGAGGTTATCTTCAAGTTAGCGGTAGCATTAGGCAACTGAAATTTATGTATGCAGTAGCCTATTTTTTTTAATTTACCACATGGATTCCCTGAGTGAGGCATTGAGAAACCCTTTCACGATTCATGTATATGTATCACCTGTACCATAATTCTTGAAGCAATGCGGGATGGTTTCGGCTGGATATTGATGTTGACGCAACCTCTACGCTAACTGTAACGAGATTACACAAAAAACTCCTTCAAAAATCGATTCTTGAATATGGCACTCGTTGTCCTTGTTCATGGTTTCTTTTACCTTCTGTCCTCGGCTTTTAAGACAGCAGTCATTGATCTCGAGTTCCAAATAATCTTTCGTACTACAGCAAGTGAATTGGTCGTCGCAAAGGCATAGTATAAGTCACCGATGGCTATGTGTTCGCCATCGAAGCCCTAAGAACGAGAAGTGAGTTATCGTTTTGACAGCCTGCGCACTACACCAAAGAGGCAACGATAATGAATTAGTTACAGGCCATCAACGTCGACAGACGCTAGGTTCGGTTCATGTTTAGCCGGCAAACTTGAGAACATCTATCTGCCGTTATTCTATCGAAGTGGGAGGGGGACGAGGCTGTTAATAATCTTAGAAGACTAGCTCGTTTTCAATAATACAAAACAAAATATAGAGTTGCTATTATAGATGTTCGGTTAATGAAGGCCGAGGTGTTCGGCGAAACCCATAATGGTCGGTAATGGATGTGTAGAAAACAAAAGAGAAAACAAAAAGCATTCATTGAGCTTCTGTTAGGTTCTATAGTACGAACCCTTGTATAAAGCCTATTACATATGAAGAATTGTTGAAGAAACAAGCAGCCAAAGGAAAAAAAATGTTTTATTTTTTCTTTGTCTGGTAATCTATTTGGACTTGAACTCGTATCGATTCTTTTATTTAAAGAAGATTCTTTTACTGGCTTGTACTTTTCGTGAAATGGGAACTAGTTGGAAAAAGTTTTGAAGGAGATAGCCTACTGTATAGTCTAACAAACCGACTACAGTATCTCTCTTTAGTTTGTCATAAAAGGTTTGGAACGAAAAAAATCTACAAAGCATTCCAGTAATCTAATTTTGGTCTACTCTATTAAGAGCTGTGACATGAGACAGTCGTCTACATTTGCATTTTTCTTGTTCCAGATGCTATACCGTAGGCAAGCTGAGGTGTATTAGAAATAGATGTCCCCTGCTTCTATCATTTCACAAAAAGTGAACGATAACTGAACGTCAATTGACTCTCTTTTTGTTTGTTTTTTTATTGCCTGTATTGCGTTGTATTGACATTTGACACTTTAAGTTTAAATCACGCTTCCAAGAGGCGAAGAATTTGGGCTAATGCGCATGACATACAAATATGGGCATACAGTAGAACTAAAGCAGAGAAAACAAGAAAAAAATAATTACGTTAAAGACGGATCACCTACTTGCGATCTGACAGCTCATTAGAAATCCGTTTTTTAAAGATAGAAATAGCAAATGCAAAAGGGGTTTTTTCACTTTCGAACTTTATATGCGTGTGAACAACAATACTTCGCTCCATTGGCCTGGCAAAGCCCATGTTTCTAAGCAACAGAAAGAGATAAAATAAGAATTGAAAAAAAAGTAGCAAACCGGGTGGATCTCAGATCAGTACTACGAGAAAAGAAAAGATTTGTAGTTGTGTATATGTTTTATAAGGGATCGTGCGGATTTGCTGCCCTTAGAGAGAAAGCCTCGCCAGTTTACAATTTGGATACAGTACGAATCCCACAAGCGACCTGAGCAAATTTAGAAAAAGCAGATAGCCTACTGGCCAAATTCAGAGACAGCAAAGAAATTGGTTATCAAGATGTTAAAGTATATAGGCTATTAGAACCTTACATTAGGTTTACATTGTTTGCAGTTAACAGCAGCGAGTATCGTCCTTACTTGCGCCGTCCGTTACTCACACAGGAAAAGTTCTTGTCCACATTTGACACTCGACTGATCGAAACTATTCAGAAATGCATAACAATCCGAGGATTTGTAACGCAAGGGTCCGTTCCACGCTAAACACACTTTGTACTAAGAATTGGTGTGAGATGGGTTTCTTATTATTAAGAAGTAATGAGTTATGGTGCAGGAAACTTTTATAGCTTGAGTTACCGCAAGATTCGCCTTTAACTATTTACGTCTTGCAATTGTTAATCAATTGCATACGCTCTCCTCCATCACAACACGCAACGTCTTCTTCAAGAGGGCTTGTACAAAAACGTCAATATCGTAGATAGCGAACGATATTTCAAATCTTCTATCATTCTGATGATGCTTTTGTGATCGCTCTCGTACAGGTATTCGTACCGCACGAAAGAGAGTGCAAGTAATGGTTCGACGGCGGTCGGCAGCATGGTGGATGGTGAGGAAATGGCCGGCTGTCTTGGTGGATCTAGCGGAAATGGCGCACATGATGGCAGTAGCGGAGCAGAATGCATCGAACTCTGTCATATGGAAAGAAGGATGTCGAGAGCGAGAGGATCGGATATAAGAGAATTGGCTACCAACATCTGCCGTCAATACATTCGCTCTTCATCACGCTATCACTTGCTCGACCACTTAAAGGACATAGGTAAGATTGTTTGTAGACAAGTTGCTATGGTGACGATCGACGCCGTTCAAAGCCATTTCACGTTTTATTCTGCCGCACATGCCAATCAATCAATGTAATGAAATACAGTGTGTAGCTCACGTCAACTTATGAGTGGACTAAAAATAATGGTGGCAAAGTTATTGGACAGAAAGTGCCCTTTACTCCAACGCACAATTTTAAAGGAAGTGGGTAGTGAATTCTGTTGTTGATTCTTCGCTACTTACGATTTCAATTTATGATGAAAAAAGACCTGATATCTACGTCATAATGCCGTACTTGATTTTTAAAACTAACTGCGTGATAATGAAGTGACGTTGAACGATTGCCTGTCGTTCTGTGGTTCCACACCGTGTTAGAATATACGCACGAATACAGACCAACGCCCTTCTTTTTACAGCATTTAATTCTTATTTTTTTTTTACCCTTTTTGGTGGAGCTTATAAGGGTGGGGTTATTTATTTATAGATAGCCATTGACGGGCTAACTAGAACTATAACCTTTTCCTATTTACGCAGTTTTATAATGAAATTATTTCCGGACGTGTTCCCTGACAAAACAACATCTAGGTTACAGTCAATTCCACCAATAACAAAATCATTTCCGCGTTGACGAGATAGCCTAACAGTCGCAATAGATGAAAAATATGGATTTTAACATAAAGCAGCCCATGTTTTCGTCTGGGAAATCAAAAGTTCTCTGAAAACTAACAAAAAAAAAATGCTCGGCCCTTCGGTGGGTGATATAATAACGATATACAGTCTCCGTTTTGGTTAGGGCGAATGAAAAACTGGAGGAAAATGCGGGGCTTATCCTAGAAATTGGGTTGCAACCTTTCAAAAACCCATAGTGGTTCACGGAAAGAAATAGTAAATACATCTAGGCTATAATTATATTTAAAGTGAACCTTTGATGCTAAATCCAAGCTTATTGGTGGCTTTAGGTTCTCCGACAAGCATCTCAAACTCCGTCATAGTTTTTTTTTGTCGTTTTGAATCGTTAATAATGGCTCAGACTTATTTCCTAAAGATATCCTAGATGCATTAGCCCGTGACAAAGTATCAAAAACGCCGCAATTTTATTTGTTGTATGTACATAGGATCAAGAATCGACAAGCAGTGGTTCATGATACGCGATGACTCGCTGAAAACTGAACGACTTTTGACAATAGTGCCACTGACTGGATCACCCGGTTACGGTTGTGAGGTCACTACAACTGATGCGGATGCAACCCGCAACGCCCTTATCGATCTCTTCACTGCTCTCCAACACCCGTAAGGGATCGTTTAATTATAGCGAATATTTCCTAAATAAATACTGCTAACTGCAATGTTTCATTTGCATCATTTTCGTTTATGTGATTCTTTTGCGTCATTTTTAAAAAATAATTTTAAAATTTGTTTTCTTTTTGTTTTTTTCTTCTAAATTTCTAAAAACGGCTTGGATGCTAAATATCGCACAATTTTAGATACATATATCCAGTTTTGGATGTGGATTTTGTTTACGGTTCCGTTGCGTCAACGAATTCACCTTTCTGTGAAGAGGCTAAACCAGTTCTCGTGGCCGTCTTTCCTTTTAATACCAAAGGATCGCTCAAGGACCTCATCTACAGAGTAAAGATCTCTCTCTCTCATTCTCTGTCTCACGTAGTCATATTACCCACTTATTAAAGGGTTTCCTTCCTCTCTCTTTTCAATGAGCAATTACCGCCTTTTATGCACATCTAAAGAAACGATCTACTTGTTTATGATTTATACTTTTACGTTTTACACGGGTCCAAGCTTCTCAAACATTTTGCAACATTTCATGGCGAAGTGTTTCATATATATCAACGCAACAAATTCGATGTTTTTAACAGAGTCGCTGGCAAGATGATTGGGGTCAGAAATATTGTCAACGATCTGAGGGATTGCCTCTTCTTCAAGTCCAACGATTGGGTCGCCAAATCTTAGAGGCTCTCCTCTTTCTCCAAGAGCGAGGCTTCCCTCCTTTCGGACATTTGCATTCTGGGAATGTCATTATCCAAAACGGTGTAGCCAGGTATGCTTCATTTCTCTTTGATAAAACATACCGTACACTTTAGAAACGTACGCACTCAGACTTTCAGTTTAAAACTTACATTGCTTATAACTCTACGAAGAACGCAGTATGTTTACTGCAACGAACCAGACGGTGGTTTCGCACTCAATCTGCAAACTAATCTGCTACCCAGCTGACTTTCCTGATCCAATTTGCCAATTCACCTTTCCTGCCTTCGTCATTGTGTTGGCCGAGAACTTCCAACGATCCCTGTAGGTTTCTCATTTCACCTACTGGCCCCAGACTTTTTCTACCTTGCTATACCGATCACTTGTTTTTTCCCCATACGTCTATTAACGAGAGAACGTCTCCCGCTTGTCAAGTTCCCAGACAAACAAAAATCGATCTTAGGACTATAGGATAACAAAAAAGAAAAAAAAAATAACAAAACAAACAAAGTAAACTAAATAACTAGGTTGACGGGCTTCGAGAACACGCTGTTAGGATTTTCGTCTCGGATTCATCCTATGGTCAAGAGCATCCTGCCCGGCACACCCGCCGTTGTTGACACCATCTGTTTTGGTACTCTATATACTTATTATTTAAGCTAGCTAAGCTTGATATCTTGTTGCTTATCATATTAAATTCTAATTTTATTATCTCTCAGTGACAAAAGAGAAATACGCATTGATTTTTAATTGATTTCCTGATCAAAGAGTTATACATAGTAGTAGATCCCATATGCTATTGCAACTGGCTATAGACTTCCTCGTCCCTTTTTGTTTTATATCAATTAAATGTACTGTGATATACGCAAACCTCCCTGAGGGAGGTAACTGCGTCGAACTGTGCAACCTATACTATTACCCGTTCCCTGATAACTGAGCTCGATGACGTCATTGTTTGCATTTGATCTACGCTATATATATTCAATATCGTTGTTGGCTTGCCTAGAATTCAACAGTGCCCTATTTATTCGTTAACATATCTACCGCGTGTAAAGGCTACTTATATGCATCCGCATTATTTTTATAGCATAGATGGCAAGCCACCATTAGAAGGATTATCACCGGAGTCTTATGAATAAATGCATAAAGGGCACGGTGCATCAGCTCACTTTCAATATTGCCGTTGACAGCTCCCTCGAGATATTACTCAGAAGTATTAACGGATGAGTAATGAGTAAGCACACAAAGAAAAAAAGTTCTAAAAAAAAATAGGGGGGGGGGGAGAAAACCACACAGTCACAGAGTGATCTGGATATATATGCATATATTCAATGGTCGGCAATGTCGATAATCGATATGGACTATCTCATTTTGTGTAGACTATATTATGCTTACGTCAAGCATTTAAACCAATAATAACTATAGCTTATTGATTTTCCTTTTATGTTTGTAGTTTTGATGTGCGTCAGTTTATGATCTTTTATTCAAAGGGTTCTTAATGTTCTTTCTCTCTGATGGCAAATTGCATAGGTCACGTCCTGTTTGAAATGTGCAGCGGATACGAACTCTATGCTCCCAAACCGACGGCCCGACACTTGGAGGATTTACAGTCTTATCCGCAGGTATAAGGATTATCTTAAAATATTAAAACCCCTATGAAATTAGCAAGTTTAAAACCAGCACCATTGTGCGCACTTATGGCGTCTTCTGGATTCATGTCTTTCAAGCAGGTTATTGAAGTCTTGGATTACATCTTCAACAGTCCGGGTGAGGAATACCCAACGATCGGGAACCTAGCCATTCTCGAGTTCTTCCGCAACATCGATCTCCGAGAAATGAGATGCTCGACGGTTAACTTCTCCTCTCTTACGCACCTGATCGAACCCATTCAAGCTTTGGTTCAGCGTGTCTAATCTATATTTGCCGAACGAGCGGGCAACTGGTTTGCCAATAACCAATAAGAATTTCGAAAACTATTTATTTTTTTTACGATTTAGATATTGTTTTCTTTTTTTTAAAAAAGCGAACGAACGCGTAAAGAAAACAATTCGTCAGTCAGTATTATTGACGTACGTAATAATGACCATGTCTTGCTTACTCGTGCCCATTAATATAGATTGGAAACACATTTATACGATTAAGTATATAGGCAAAATGTCCCTTTAGTAATTTGGAGTAGAATTTTCAGTAAACTTGTAGAATTCGCAACGCCGACATCACTGTTTATTACGTTTGTTGTTTTTGATACAATAAAATTACGTTCATTAGTTTTGATCGTTTGTTGGCAGGTTTTCATAGCATTATCGGAGTGCATTTTCTTTGCTATTATTTTCTGATGCTATTTTTTTTCAAAATATAGTGGATTAATCAAATATATTATTATTATTTCTCATTCATGCAGATATACTACAACGCCAAGTTGACCCGCGCGGCCTTGAATCTTCTAGAACAGGTAATTGCTGATGATATCACGCTCGTCTATAATTGGATTGGACGGTGGTTATCATTCTCTCATTGTTTATTTTGTATGACATTACAGGTGCAACAAAAACGACACAGGTAACTATGATGCGGACGATCAAGTAAGAATAGACTAGAATAACACATAAACAACAAATGGCCCACAGAGAAAACTAAATTTAGAAACAGTGAATGGAAAGTAGAACTTAATGAGTTCATTTGAACAATCACGCCTAAACGTTGCACTATTGTTTATGATATATCTTGAGATGGCGATGCCCGTTTTGCGCGTGGTTCTAAAGCCAACATTTATAACCTCTTATTTGATACAGTATAGCCATAATTATTCACTAATAGTGTTGGGTAAGAGTTGGATTTGACGAGGGATTGTTGCGTTATGCTAGCACAGTAAAACAAACTTGCTAATTGTATTGTGTATCGTGATTTCAGCTATTGACTATTTTGATTTATTTTTTGTTATTTTGTTATATTATTTTTATTTTCTCTCGTGGTGGTGTGGTTTTTTTTTTTAATATCTAACTCCTCTGGTCGGACACTCAGAAAAGAGAAACTGTTATCAAAGCATCACAAATGCTATCGATATCACTCCACTCCGTCGCCAAAATTGGATTCAGCCTTCTCAGCGACTGAAGTTCCTAGCTACAGTAGGAGGTAACCACATTTTGGTATTCATTTTTAAATGATAGACCGCATTACCGATAGAGGATAAAGCAATGCGTGACAAGCTACGTGTAAAATCGATATCGCGACCTTTCACGCACAGTCTATCCAGAATGACATATTTCGCTGGTCAGAGAATTCCGGGAAACGTTGTTGTGTCGTATAGCGGATGAGAGAGTCAGAGGTTTGCGTATATACGTACATATTGCTCTATTGCTCTACGGAGAGTATTCGTATTAGTCGTTTCGTGAGTCCTTGAACACACAAATGGTCTTTTTTGTTCACTGCTGTTTCGTACACGAAATACTTGGATCTGTAGCGGCTGATAGCTTCGACAAATTAAAAATGTCGTCATGCTGGTAATTAAAAGACATATTACCTTGAAAAAATCAATCAAATACCATTAAAATACGAATGTCTTAAAAACATTAATGCTATGCTAACCGCAAAAACAGCTAATGCATTACAGTCAGCTTTAATCTCGTTCAAAATTGTTTAAGCCTGGGAAATAGTTTTACATCCCAGTAATATGACGCTTTATAGTAAAATTTATTTTAAGAAATATTTCTATTACATTAATCTAAACGTCCCAATCATGAGTTTGCCTCATTGGAAGTTTTCCAATTAGTTAGACTTATTTTATGTTTTTAAACCGTCCATTTTAAACATTCTTTTTCAGGCAGATTGAAGTTCATTCAATGGAAGGCAACAGTCATCCAAATATGGAGACAGAAGGAAACAACGGAAACGATGCCAACACCTTACCGCAACAATGGAAGCCACCGAAAGATTTGCCAAATCAACCTGATGATGCTGAAAATCTAGAACAGGAAGAACAATGGAACAGCGGCGGTGATGTGATCCGGTCGCAGAGCATACGCTCTGGCCTGACATTGAATCTAAGCAATAACGTTCATGGCGGACACATGGTCCGCCCTCGGTCCACCGTGCCTACCAGTTGCATCTCGCCGTCCATTATCTCCTCTTTCATTTCGCTCGAAGCATTTGGTGCCAACAACGAAAAACGACAGCATTCGACCGGCACATTCAGCGCTAATGTCCAAGCACAAGTAAATTAAATTTATACTGTTCTTTTTCCGAACCTAACGGTGATAGTTTCCCGTTCATTTCATCATTTGATATTCAAATTTTAAATGGCGATCAAAATCTCGCGCGTTATGTGTAGATGTCATTCAAAACAAATTCTAAATGCAGCAACAGGTGTTTGTGAACAGGGAAATTTGCTTCTTAGGCCGTGCAAAAGGTAGCAATAAAAAAAAAGACATCAACCGAAATCTTCTGGGAACATTGAGGGGGACGTATGAATAATGCCAACTGCTCTCGCGTGAGAATTTCGTCAGGTGTGTCGACGAACAGTGACGTAGACGTCCAGTGGGGAACCGACAGACATTTCGTTTGGCAATCGTTATGCGAAATGTGAGGCATCATCTCGTAGACATGTGTAAAGAGAACGGAAAACGGGATAATAAACAAGACATTCGTGATGATGAAGCTAACCAAATGCACTGGGCACGAAGGCCACTGATGTGCAAACACATCAATTTGGTTCGAAGACATTCTCCTAGATATATTTTTAAAAATAGCCTTAGTGTACGTAATTTTATGAAACTGTGTGCGCATGTATTTACATTTACATTTTTTGAAAACAGAATATTTATTGCTCGGATGACTCTTTTCAAACACCACTTGAGTCACCTTGCGCCGAGCAAAAGCACTACTTTCCCGTTGATCACGCAGAAGACCAGCCCTTGGTGATGGTGCTAACTCCGCCCGACGCCAGTGAACCTGTTCTCATCGAAGGTTGAGTTCACTTGCCAATAATAGCTAGCCTAAACTTTTATTGAATTTCTTTTTTAAACAAATAAAACTATATTGTGAGACGGTTTCCGTTAGCTTTAAAATTACACCGCAGTCATTGATACACAATCTGTCTAATGTTCCATTCATTTGTTGGACATTCGCGTGAATTTACCATTACGCAATAAGAAGAAAACGAAAAAATATTTGTGTAAAGGAGACGTTGACACTTGATAGTCTTGAAACGGTATCTACTATACCAAGCCAAAGATGTCGACGCAAAGTCGTGATCAGTTTAATCCAAAAGATCAGTTGACTAACAGCATTCCGATGATTTGAGCCCGAATTCCAGACTTCCACACCACTCAAAGTAAATACGAATAAACGAGTTTTCCTTTAGGTAAGTGCAAAAGCTGGCGTCGCGTTCACTTACCTTTTGTTTACTTAATTGAGTGATCGTTGACGGGTAAGCCCATTATCACAAAGCTGCAAGCCACTAGGGCGTCCTAGCTTTACACGGTCAGAAATCAGCTCTTTGCGCCTCGCCATTGTGTCGAACGTAACAACAACAAAATTCTCAGCGTTGTTTTCAAATCGAATTCTATAGTCATGCGTATCCTGTACTTTCCTGATAATTTTTTGTCTCCTATTATTCAACTCGTCATTCTACTGCTTCCCTGGTTTGCGTGCAAACTTAGTGTTCTTAACTCGTACGTGCACGAGTGGAAGAATTCCATGGTAGGTGCAATCACCCAATTAGTCGTTGCCCGTTGTTTGTTCTCGAGATACCAACCTATAATTGCATTAAAGGTTACACTGGACAGCATAGTTGAAATACCAAAGTGTTTTTTCTTTTGAATTTTCGTGCAATTAACCGGCGACACAGAAACCTACAGACAACAAATAACTGTTTTGCATCTTTGCTGCTTCCTTTCTTTACAGACGTCAAGACTTTCTTGCGTTTAGCCTATAGCATGTCCCTTGTGCAAGGGTATCTAAGGTTTCAGACAATACTCGTTTCTTTTCGTGACATATTATCGTCCTTTGTTGGACGTTTTTTCCAAAACGGCAAGCTGACTGAAGATAGACGCATTGCGTAATGTTAGATAAATGCGCAAATGATAAGGGTTCATCTACTCATCAATTGTCAGTCTAGGTAGTTGAACTTACGTGGCGTCCGATAGAGTCACGGAATCCAATTAATGGCTAACATTCCATCTAGAAATGGATGATACGGGAATCAAAGATGACGACAAGTAGTCGCATCTCAGTCTCGAGATTGTTGGCAGCTCGCGATATAAACTTTCACCATAGCCAATTAAATTGAGCTACGCAACCAACACAAAATGGAAATTAGTTCTTTGCCTAATTTTTTTTTCATAACCACTGCCATTCGTTGCAAAACCCAAAACTGCATAATACATGATGCGGACTATTTGGCTGATCAACAAATAAGGGGAAA
The DNA here is from genome assembly GCF_022539665.2 of Daphnia carinata. Taxonomy (NCBI): domain Eukaryota; kingdom Metazoa; phylum Arthropoda; class Branchiopoda; order Diplostraca; family Daphniidae; genus Daphnia; species Daphnia carinata. The sequence goes on from NC_081333.1 coordinate 10,526,140, forward strand.
CTAATTTTCATCCCGGATTTTTAACTTTCTCATTTTGCCTGTTGATCACCAGCTTCATTGCCTCCATCTTTCCATTTGCACGGTAACAATAAAAGGTGAGCCAAGTTAGTTAATAGATTGCTACAGGGAATTATCCGTTGAATCATAATATATAATTTGCAGGTAAGAATGTGCAGTGAGAGGCGGTGAGTTAAATGTTGCTGATTACAGATCACATGGAGCTAGAGGTAAGATAATAGTGTGATATAAAACAAGTAAACGTTAAACTTATCGATTAATGGTCGTCAAGTCGTGAAAATTCCTTTTTTCATCCAAACTCTTTTTCTTTTACATGTTTTTTTTTTTCTGGTACTTCACTGGCAAGTTTACGTTCGAAATATTTCTTATGATATATGTAAACGTAGGTTCACTGGAGCGTACACATATGTTGGCTTCAAATCGGAAACTCTGAAACCGGAAGAGATAAAAAATGATACAAGTTTTCCGCACAGGCCGCTGTTATCAAATGGAAAGCACGTCAATCATAGTTTTTTTATGGCGGGGTAATTACGTCACCTGGACAGCTGGTTGTGTATTGATCAAGTTCCATCTGGCCCCAGTTATTGCTAACAATAAACGAAGCACTACCGAACAGACGCTGAACACTCTGAGCTCCTTTGACAATCTAATCCCCGTTCCAGCACCGAAAGCGGATTCGGCTATCTGATTGGAAGCGAAATAGTTCATTATTTACTATTCAGAGCTTCAAACACTTCTGAACGATGCATAGGTCCATTAGTCAATTGTCCTTTTCTCCGATAGACTGGGACTACCATAAGGATGGTGTTTACTAATGCTGTTCTTTTAAATCATTCTTTTGCATTTCTGGGGTTAAGGTTCTGTTCGCAAGGCACTCGTGTTTATTTTTATATTTTAACTATCACGTATGCTGTACCTGAGACATGAGAAGAACTTCCTGGTCATAAAGCCATTTATACCGTCTGGTCGAAAGCCACCGGAATTGGCCGGTTCGTCGAGTTTGTTTCTTTATTTCCTGTAAATTGATTCATTTCGGCATCATTATGTTTGTTTGTTTTTTTCATCCTGCTTCTTCATTATATTGTCGTGCTCTCTACGGATTTCTATCACAGTTGAATTGTGTCTATACAGACATTGTTAAGTTGTTAGCTTTAACATTTTATTTTCGCCTCTTGCAGTGGATTCTAATCCGAAAGGTATTTCCCTTTCGTTCCTACGTAAACTCGATAACAATGAAACGGACTCGTTGTGAATTTTGTGTTTCTGTTTCGTCCTCTTGCTTTATCAGGTGCATACTAGCACTTTTCATGCACCATAACATTAGCTTACCTTTTTTTGCTTTTCATCAGCCAGAGACGCTGCGTGTTCAGCTACTTATCAAAGGCCCATAAAAATACTAAGTCTTTTTTTTTAAGTATTTTCCTCTATTGTCGTGTCCTGTTCTAAAGCTTTCAACATTTCCTTCTTCCGTCCTGCTAAGGAATTCAGATGTTGAAACCTTAAAAAAAGAATGGGAAAGTGTTTTTTTGTGCTTCCCTTTTTGATTCGTCAATGCGCCCTTTTCGCGTTTCGTTTCTTCAACGTGAAAAGAAACAATGCACAGTAGGCATCAGAGGTAGCATTTTTAGAATGCATTTGGCTTCTTTTTCTGTCCTATACTCTTTGCTAAGTTGTGACCACAAAATCTTGATACCAAATGGCACCGGGCGTATTCCGAAAGGAAAGGAACTATGAAAGGAAAAGAAGCGAAAGAAAGAAATTCTTAAAAAGTGCTCACGAACTACACTATACCAGATAAGACATACACAAAAGAAAAAAAAAAGAAAATACCAAACAATAAGACACACATGTACTTTACACACCCACAAAGGGCGAAAATGCAAGCGAGTGCACGATACCGGAACAGCAGCAATGCATTCGTCCGTCTCGTCAAGGCCATGTTTCTCCCGCGTGTCCAGTGTCCGAAACATTCGACTAAGAAGCACGACATAAAAAAAAAAGAAGTCAACGAAATACAAGTATTAAAAAAAAAAAAGCACAAAGAACATGATGGCGGATACGGAAGCTAATCCGAATCTTGTCCCCCCTTCGTTTTCCATTATTTATAGCAGGTTCGATTTTTTTATATGCACAGTGATCCGGGATGTTGTTCAGTTTTCTATCTTTTTCCCACTAGCATAGCTCGCGACTTGCTATTTTCACACACCTATGTATATGATAGTTAACAAAAAGTCGGACGTTATGTGTAGATAATATCGCATAGAGTTCTATTCACGAAAGGGCTCTCATCGTCCTTGCCTTACGGGGGATACAGCCGCTCGAATATTCGTTTGAGCGACAGTAAGCTAATACTTCATCCGCAATCTCAGCTATTTCTTCTTTTTTTTTGACGCAGTCGACTTGCGCTAAGTCTTTTTCTCTGTATTATAGGATCACGTGACTCATAGTTGACGGATGTATTTTTTTTTCATTAAGCTCCATCTCAAGGTTTCATTGCTTAAGGCTGTTTATTCTTCTTATTATCATTGGACTTTTTTTATTTTATTTTTTAAGGTTATTTGGTTAGACCTTTTTTAAGGCTGAATGCCACTGAGTTAAACAAACATAAGAATGCAGTATAAAAGAAGCAAAAAGAAATGAAACAAAACATTTGTTTTGATGGCCATTCGCCGTTGAAATCTGGAACTATACTAATTTCACAAACAATTCGTAGATAAGCAACAAGTGAAATGTAAAGAAAAACAAAAACAATTTTTGAAAAAAAAAAAAAAAAAATCATAGACAATGCAGGGCAAAGTGCTTTAAACTGGTGATCTAACTGTTTATTCGTACGCGTCGGCAACGCGTCGACACCGCACGCAATCACTGGTCCGAAACGGACAAACTGACAGGCACAGAGCAACGAGAATCCACTCGATGAGCTGTCGGTCACGTTATCAAACCATCTGTCAGTTGGCGCGAGACGGACCGAGTGGGCGACGGCCGACTTCGACCGCTAAAGGCGAGCCCATGTAACTGGATCCATTACGGATTTCTCGCTCAATTTTCCCGCGCTGATAAAACAATATGTATGTTTAACATGTGCAGTGCCTCTATACTTGTGTATGACGAGTGTGCAGTCCGGCCGTGACCAGGAACTGAAGGCGTAAACCTGTCACGTACGGTACAGTACACACAGCCTGAACGCACGCATCATCGAGAAACCAGAAAACAACTAAATTTTATTCCTTAGCTTTGATTTGTTTTTTTTTCTTGTATTTTAACCGTTTCAAATCAAATGTCAGCCAAGCCAAGATATAACTTTTTCTTTCCATCTCAGCACCTTTCACTTCACATTTTTATGATGCCAACTGCGATGAATATCAGTGAAAAATGGCAACTGTCATGTATGATGTACATACGTAAATTCTATCCAATTGATTGTGGCATTCAAGCTGGACAGAAAGAAAACTCCGGCTCAAGTTATTAACCGAAAGATTTTTAGTTTAGACCTCTCTTTTTATGTGTGTGTGAGTGTGTGTGTTTTACTTGATGCCCGTCACAGAGGAATGAAGTTTGGCAAGTTATCGCTCATTGAATTGTGCAATCAATTAATTATGCCATGATTTATTTTGCTGGCATTTGCCCATGGAAGGCCGAAAGCGAATGAACAGCATAATCATATTCAATTGCACGCTCTAGTACATGTAACATGGCGCCATTGTTAGAAATTTGTTATTTGCACATAAAAATACTAAAAAATGCTAATAACGCTATAAGAAAGGGCAACATAAATGCCAGTCTCAAGTGAAACCGAGTTCCTTTTGGATTGCCACGTTCACTTTTTATTCATCTGTTGCAACTGTTGCATCGCTAAGATGTTACAAAAAAGGTTTCTCTGTTCTGATTCAGCCAGTCAGTAGGCGGCCAGCTGACGAAAGGGCAAACGAGGAACAATCATAATTTTCTTAAAAAAGCAAAGAATTAATACGAAAAGAAATGGTTAGAAATGAAAAATTAGCAGGTTCAAAAGGAACAACCTTCACTTTCCCTCTAAAAAAGAAAATAGCTTCGTTATTACGGGCGTTCAGCCGAATAACAATGGAGTGTTTCTCGTCTTCTTAACAGCTGCGCTTCACGATTTAAATGCATTTGTTTATTCCCTGAACTCAGACGTTCTCTTTGGCCTTCTCCTCGGCTTTGTCACTAGAATCTCTCGGTCAAAAAGAAAAAGTTGTTTCAAAAACGAAATGAACATGTGCGGGTATCGTCGGTTTTACGACTCATAATGCGACATTGAATACGTAATGAGGGCGGCAAATGAACGGCATGTTTTCGTCTTCTACCCCCCCCCCCCCCTCCCGCTGTCTTGGATTCTTTCTTTTTTTGTTTCGTTTCTCTTCCGCAAGTGTGAAACTGGAATTTTCAATGACAGTGGGGGGTGGGCCATCGTTTTCTCTCTGGCACCAATGGCCCGAAGAATCAGTGACGTGATTCATTTTGATTGTACTTTATTTCACTTTTTCGTTTTGGCAGCACGTATTGTTGCCGATTGCAGTAGCCCGCCATTGTGGCATCTTCCTCCATCGTTCAACACCGAAAACAAATAAACGCTGGCAAAAGCAACACCAACAATAAAGAGAAGAGCGAGAGGAAAATTGGATAGGAATCCACCAAGTCACAGCGTGTACAAACGAATCAAAGTGAAAGTTCATTTGAGAAAATCAAATTTGTTTTTCTTTAAATAAAAAATAAAGGGGGGCGAATGAAAAAGAGAAGATGACGCGGAAAAGTGAAAAGTATAATAAGAATATCAGCCTGCGCGCACTTTCGCCCGATATTGTCTCCGACTTGATCAGCCGCCTTCCAGCACGCTGTTGGAGCCATATTATTTTTGTTTTCTTCTTTTTCGCTTGTTCGTGACACGCGAGGGAAAAGAATCTACTGCGTACTAAAGTCCGATTCGTCGGCCAAAAAAATACCCCAACTTTCTCCCCTCTCACTGTCCGAAACTTGGCAACAAAAGATGCGTAGTACGTACACGTATTGCTCTACGCAGAATGACGCAACACGCAAACAAACGCGTCCCAATAAAGCAAACGCATGGCACCGCCATGCGGGATTCTCGCGAGCGCGTCACCCTTTTTTTTTTTTTTTTGCATTTTTACGTGTGTTCATCTGATTGGTAATCAATGGCAAAAATGAAATCATCGCACGACGTTGAGGTCACGATGCGCCAGCAGATTTTCATCTGGAAAACACAAATTTTGTACCGAAAAATAAAATAAAAATGCCTCGTTCGGGGTTGGAGGGAGTGAAGGGGAGAGCTTATAAAAAGAGAGAGGGAAAAATGTTCCAGGAATAAAAGTTGAAAGCGAGGGCAATAAGAGTTACGGTAGTGTTTTGCATTTGTTTCACTTTTCGGATTTGTATTTTCCCTTTTTTTTTCTGCGTTTCACGGTTCCACGGTGATGTGTCTTGGAACCCGTTTGAAAATGCAAAGCTTGGGAAGCCGTCTTATTTCGTAACTGTTAAGCGCAACAAAGAGATTTTGAAATGGTGGAAAAACAAAATAAAAATAAAAAATAAATCTTTGATTGAGGTGCGAGCAGACCGTGTCAGAAGCCACAATGCCTCATTCCACACAAGCAGTTTTTCAATTATTTGTTGTAAAATGCTACCGTGGCACAGGGAGCAGCTTGCAGCTAGCTAAATATTACTAACTTGATACGGTATATGTCATTATAATACTGCTCGCTGGCGTAAGTCCGCTACGGGATTGACCGCGAAAAGCTTGGCGTGTCGAAGACACATGTATTTACACGGGAGCGGCAGACTAGTGACGGACACGTTACTGGCGGCTAAATCACATTCCCTCGCCCTTTCATTACGTTTCACAAGAGTTTTTTTTTTATTAAAAAAAAAATGGGCCAACAGTTAAAATTCAGTCAACTGTCATTTAACCAAAACCAATTTTATATAAAAGCAAATGAAAAGGCCATTCAATCGCTATGTAGATCTCGGTCGAATTAAATTTAGTTGAAACACTATTTTGAATATGGAATGAAAAAAAAGGGGGTAAGGAAAGCGTCACACATATGGCACGGATGCAGAACTTAATGGGTGTAGAATAATAAAAAAAAAAGAAACTGAGATATAGACACAAGTGTCAATACTTTCAAACTATGAGTTGAGATCCGGGACTTGTGTAAAAAGAGATAAATGAAAAAAAAAAAAAAAACAGAAATCATAATAAATAAGGACCGACCCATAAAGACATTGGTTATTAAAAGTCAGAAATTCACGAGAGATTGACGATGGCCAGCATCCAGAATATAACACGGCGTATAACACACTGTCCGCTTTCGCCCTAGTTGGGGTGCAGCGGGAGGGAAAGCGAACGATTTCGGGTCACGTCGCATTTCGGGATCCAACTGGAACGTTATAGGAAACATGTGATGTTGGTTCTTGTCAAGATTATCCTCAAAACCCAATGATGCCTTTGAAGGAGAGAGGAACATGTCAGAAAGGCTCCCGGATATTCGTCGTGTTTAACTCTCCGGCTCCCTAATACGGAGACGAATCAACGAGTCAACAAACGCGCTTTATATATCAGCAGGACTCACAGGCCAAGAACGGACGCGTCAGCTATACAAATGTGATGCCCTTCATCTTCTTATCACTTGACGCCTTTTCCTTTGCTGCTATGTCAAGCCAACAAATATTTTTTTTTTTCTTTCAAAAACGCGTCGTCTACAAACAACGTGTAGTGATTATTTTCTTTTTCTTTTTCTTTTTTACCCACGAATAAGAAAAGGTATAAGAATGTAATCAGTAAACTACGAAACATTGGAGTTGGAATTTTGTCTTTTTTTTTCGTACGAAATGTGAACCCACCCCGCATACATTTGCATTCTGTAATCCTTTTTTTTTCTCGTTAGAAACCTTGGAAGAGGTAATAACTTTTAATCGAAAACGATATTGATTTGACAATGCTGAACCGCCCACAGGTTCGAGCTAAAAAGAAACCAAACCAGATAACAACTTTACAAATCTCAAAGAAAAGAAAAAATGAAAAAGAGAAGTCGAATGAAGCGGGTTGATACTACATTAGATGGCTCCGCCTATATACCGTGAGGCAGCAACGAGGAAAGAGAGAGAATGGAGGAGGAACTTGGGAAGGTAAATGTCGACTTGCAAGTCGACTTCTTTTGTCCCCCCCCTCTCTCCCAACGAAAAAATGCCCGTAGGTGCAATATATTTCATTACACAACGTACCACCGCCGCCAACGAGAGTCAGTCGAGTCCGGCGTGCGGGCAAGGTCGGTTGATGGACCGCATGCTGCTCACGCTTTCAATTTGAAAAAAACAAAAAAAAAAAAAACAGATTCGACTGTGTTCTCCTCTCCTCATCAGTTTTACATGCGAACAGCAGATGATCATTTCAAGAACGTAAATGTTGGACTCAGAAAAAAACAGTTAAAAGAAACTTTTTGTGTTTCTGATTTCTTCATCGTAAATGTTAACTCCAAGTGCACCATCGTCGACAAGATGATGACGGCCAGCAATTGCGACGACAGTGCGATGCGTTCGTGGAAGGATTTGGTGAAAGTGAATGGCAGTTTCTACTGCAATCTGTCGTTGAAAAATGCCGAACCCGAGCTGGAGTGTTTACCGTTAACGAAGACGTTGGACGCAACGGAACACAGTGCCTTTCATCATCCTTCAGACTGGCTGACTAAGAATGAACCCATTTACGTAAACAGCCATCCGGATGCTTCTGTGCGTCTATCCAACGGGACCAATCGAACCATTTTGCGCATCGGTGACGAAATGCTCCGTCAGCCGGTTGAGCTGATTGATGCCGAATCGAAGGAGCTCGGCCCTCCATCAACGCCGCCTTGTCACACCATCAAATTGGTCATTGGCGAACCGTTGAGTTTGGACACGTCCGAATACGTTTCTTGGGACGGGAGCCAAATCGGAGCTCAATCAGCTGCTAGCGGTGAAGGTGATGATGATATTGGCCAAAATGAAGACGATGATGATGATGATGATAGCGGCTCGGATCAAATTCATTTACAAGTCGATGGATTGCCACCGTTATCGCCAGCTTCCCTTCGACGACAATCGATCGTCGACGACGAACTGACCCATTCGTGTTGCCGTTTCTTTGATCAACGTCAACAGAAACTCTCCTCTTTTGTCTCGACGACCTGGAATCCTACGAGCACGTCAACGCCGGAAGCGGCCAATTTGGCTGCTGATTCAGCTGCCAAATCGCCGATCCCCGGGCTCAACGCCAAGATGGAGCACCTGCGCAGGGAAATCGTAAGTTCATTTCCTTATCCGTTAGTCGGTCTTGTTTTTTTGTCTCGTCGCTATTGTCATCGGACACATTTTTTTTTTTTGCGCAGTGCAAATGACCTTTTTAAGGGAGAGAAAAAAATCCAAACAGGATGTTAGCAAATAAAAGGATCAGGTCTATACCATGTTCCGCTTTTTTTTTTTGGTTCTTTTTAAGGGGGTTATAGGAAACCTAGAAACCAAAAATTTCTAAGACAAAAATCAATAGAAGGACTCTTAGGACAATTGCAAAACGCGGACGCAAAACCCTTTACGGCTTTAAGCTTGGGCTGATGTCACTGGCTGCATGTTGGCTTGTTCTTTGTACATGTGATTCCGTTAGTTAAGAAAATTCGGAGACCTTCAAATCGATTAGTAGGAGACTCGATGTCGGGACAAGTTTAAAAGAAGGAGATAATAGGGAAGGTTGAACGATCCCTGCGCTCTGCGCGGCCGTCCTGCGAGAGTAAGAAATTCGCTGTGGTTCCATTGAATTCTTCGTTTTTTGCACGAACATGCGCGAGCAGATATAATCCTTTTATCTATTTCTTTATTAACTTGTTTTTCTTCTTTCATTTTCTTCGCTTTTTTTTTTCTCGAGTTCTTCCGCATTGTTCCGTCCCATCCTCTCTGTGTTTGTGTGTGTGTGTGTTATGAACTGCACAGTTCGATTGTGTTGGCGGGGGACGTAATGTTGTGATGCTCATAAAAGGAAGATGACCAAGAAAATCGTTGTGCTTCGTTCTACGAGCATACGGACTGCAAAGAATGCCGGTGATTCTTTTTTCTCTTCTTGCTGGCGTCGTCTTGTTGGACGCTCTGCCGTCCGCTTTTTTATGGTTGGCAAAAATTTGTTGGGGGTTCACCTTCAGGCAATATGGTAGGAATTGAAGGAGATTCCTTGTGCATCTTCTTCACGTATAAAAACATATCAAAATAAATAATTATCGTCGAAGGTTGAATCCGACCAGTTTACGTAATTCCGAGGCATTGCCGAGAGAGAAATGAGAAACAAGAAAGAAAAAGAACCTGAATGAGAAAAAATAATCAAATAAAAACGGAACGATTATTGCCGATCGTTTGTGAATTGCATTGCCTTATCTTATTTCCCAATGTCGAATGAAAGGTCGTTCTATCCCTGGTCGGGCGACCCGGGCCCTGCGAGCCCAGTGCATTTATGTATACTCATCCGCTAACGGATTAAAGACGATGCCGCATCTTTTGTTTTATTTATGATTATTATTTTTCTTTTTCTGTAGATTATTTTATTTTTTTTGAAATTTATTTTCGTATTATTATTATGCCGTTCCGTTTGAATGTTGTTCTAATTCGTCGCGGGTTTTGACCCCTATGGGTTTGGGAACCAACTAATTAAAACAAAAAAAAAAATGTTGAAAATCGGAATTGCTTTAGCGAATATTCTGTGTAAAACTATGAGCATAGATGTTACGAGCTTTTAAACGACAAAGCTATACGGGAATTCATTTTTCTTTTCCACTTCGAACGAGGAGATTTATGGGAAATTGTTTATACACTTTATGTGTGTGAAATGTATACATATATTTTCCTCGTTTAGGAAATGCTAAATCAACGATGCTCATGTGCGTCCCTCACAAACAGAGAAAAATACGCAACAATAATGAAACAGAATTCCCCCTCCCAAAACAATCCTTTCGCACCAAGGACGAGAACTGGTTAACATCGTGTAATACTCCTGTTGTTCAACCACTGAGCCTGACATTTTTTTTTGTTCTTTTACAAAGTGGAGGGTTAGAGGCTTTCGTTTCGTGATTAATTGGCCGAGTCGAATTGGGTCCGACGAAAAGCTACACGCTTCGTCAAACAATGGAACCATAAGGAGTCATCTACTTGTATTATTTACGCGTATATCTCATCTGCACGGCGGGTAAGAAAATCAAGCAAAAGAAAAAAAAAATAGCTGACGGTGGGACGATGGCGGAAACAAAAACGATAATAGTCAAGTCAATAGCTGTTTGTTTCGGCCTTAAAAACAAATGGAATGCGCCATCTGCTCAAAAGAAAGTGATGAACGTCTAACTTCGTGAATATTCCTTTTTCTATTCTCTCAAATCTCTGATATTGACATTTCCCTTTTGAATTCGAAACCAACAACAATAGGACAATAATAGCGACGATAGATTCCGAGATATCCGGACACACTTTCTCCTCCGCTTGCAGTCAGATTGTTAAAAAAAAAACAAAGAGACGTGGCAACTAAGATGATAAAAAAAAAAAAACATTTTCGGTTCAATACTCTTGCATGAACACGGGGATACCGTAGAGAATCGTGTACCTGCGTAAATCTGTACGGTATTCATATAGCGCTGTTAATGATGGGAGAACTGAAGGGAAACGGAAGAGAAAGAGAGAGGGGAACCAATGAAAAATCAAACGACAACAACAACAAGAACAGCGAAACAACAGTGCAACTAGCTAATGAAGTGTACCCCATGCACTTGTGGCTTGCCGATACGTTTGTCTTTTATATAGCTCAATGAGCACCGCGTGTGCAATATCATTTTTGCGGCTGGAAAACTCATTGCCAGATTCATCCGTGAAATCCAATAAATAGATTCCCTCTCTATTGCCTTCGCTAAAAAAAAAAAAAAAAAAAAACAGCTGTGAATGAAGATTCAAAAAGAAAAAAAAAAGAGGAAGAATAATAAAAATAAACTTGGTGCACAACTTCTCAGCCGGAATTTATCCCGTTATTCCATTTGGGAAAAAGAAAAAAAAACGAAAGCGCCTAGGGCTACCTTGGTCACGCGTCCGGAACGCCCGATGGCCACGTATGGTCGGAACTTCAGTCGCTAGCAAAAAAAAAATATGAGGAAACTCCAAGAGAAAGAAAAGAAAAAACGAAACCAAAGAAGGTGAATACAATTAGACACGGAGTGATGCTTTCAAATCCAAGCGACCACCCTATGCAAAGATATTATTTACTTTACTTATTCCTCCTCCTTTTTAAAAGAGAAAAAAGAAAATTGCCCTTGCCATATGCAAACTAGCTTTTGAAAAGAGAATTGTGTAGAGTCAACGTGTTCAACCATCAGAATAGAACGAACGCAACTCAGACGGCAACTCTTGAGTCTACACGCACTGTCGTATAACATCACTAGTGAAGCAGAGAGTCAAGAACCTCGCAACTCGTTTATTCTCACGAGTTCCGCTTGTTTGCAGCCCGTACGAAGAAAGAGACGGAGAACCCAAAAAATAATAATAAAAAAGTCCTAAGAATGGGAACGCAGCATTGACTAAATATAACACGCAGCGTGAAAGACTTGATGCAACGAGAGAAAAAGCAAGTGCATTGTTGGTACACGCATCTGCATATCTAATTGTCATCAGACAACCGACGTTTAAATGTTTTAGTGAATAGCAATGCCGAGTTGCGTCTCGAAAAAGACCGTTCCACTTGGCGTTCGCAACGCAAAGATGAGTCCGGATTCCCAAAGAAAAAAGAGCCAAACAAAACAAGAGCCAAAAAAGAAAGGGCGATAAATAAACAAACGCCAAGCGTAAGGCACACATGCGAAAGGGAGCCACACCTCATTGCTCTCGTGTCGTGAAAAAGGAAAAAAAAAAAAATAATACTGAAGACGCATCTCAGATTGCCGTGCTACATTGCATATACCCGTATGTAACCGACAACGCCGTCTATGGACACGAGAATGGCTGTGTAAATATAAGGAGACCATAAAGGCAGACTGTTTTTCTCGAGGACGTCTGTGCAAACACCAGGCGGGAGCACGATATGACGTAATCGTTCAACAGAGGTGCTAAATAGTTGGTTCCATCGTTCTGTCCCCGTTTCTTCTCTCGAAAACAATTTTCAATTTACCTTGGTATTTTGCGGGTCGTGCTCCAGGAATAAATTCTAGTGGCCGCCTCGCCACGTCGTGGGTTGTGTTCATTTTCCAGCGTATGCAAGTGGGAGGAAGCTTTGAAATGTCGACAAAAAAAAAAAAAAACGGGGGGAAAAAAACAAAAACTTGCGTTTAGATGAACGACAAAAATGCAACGTTCACGTAATACGTCAAGAGTGATGGAATGGTTTTTCTTACTTCTGCAAAGTACGGGCTATAAATCTGTGCATATAGATTAGTCGGCCGTTTCGAGCGAAAGAAACCGCAGTTTTTGTAGTTAATATCCCGTTCGTCCCGTTTGTTTCAGTTGAATTTCAAGTCTTTCACACATCCGTAATTCGAAGAGGATGAACCAGCAAAAAAAAATAATAAAATTAACAAAGAAAAAGAAAAGAAGTTAAACAGGAAACGGAGCCAAAAAGAAGCGTAGCTTTCATTAATTATTTTAAATCTACGGTCGGACTTGCCCTGTCGTTGCCTCGTTAAAGAAACGTCACACAGCGCATTCTGATTATGGTGACCGGTCCCCTAGAAAGATGCAAAACCAGTTGAGTAGACGTTTAAAAAACAAAAAGACAAAGGGCATGGCCAAGTTTTTGGTATAAAGACGTGTTACAGTCACTATACAGAGCACCCTGCTTTCCATATTTTGGATTCACTGTGTGCATTGACAAAGTCGGGAATACCGACAGAGTGGCCTGAATTTTTGTCCAGTGGTTTTCTTTGAAATGTTTTTTCTTATTCTTTTTTGTTTTGTGTGTGTGTTTCATGTCTGTCAAAGACGAGTCCAAGCCGTTTCGGTTCGCCTTTGATCTTATTTTTTTTTAATCCCCGATTGAAACCAAACCTCTGGAATTGTGTTACCCTTTTTTTTTTTTAAAAAAACAGACCTTTTTCTTGTTTGATACTTATTTTGGACAAGACAAATTTAAGGGTGGGGTGTTTTTGTTTTTTTATTTTGGTAAGGAGAAAGTAGATACAATACCAGTACTTCGTATGTCGGGCATTAAGGTGACCTACTGAGATAACAGCGTCTATAAAGGCAATGCGGTAGCTTAACTATTATCCCCATTTTTAGAAATACAGCCCTTCCAAAAATAACGAAAAATAAGATAAGGAAAAATGAATAAATTGTCTGACTCTCAATTTCCAATGCGGTTAAGCCATTCGATCGCATCTACCCCATCGACATCCGTCATTCTTTTCATTTTGTGTCATTTGAAGAGAAATCTCTCTCCAACCCTAAGGAAAAAGGAATCCAGGGGACTTGCTATACGAACGATTTCAAACCGAAGCCCACAGACCCGATTAACCGTCCCAGTTATGCGTCTTTCATTGACAAGAGAACGATATTAGGGTCTCGTAAAAATTGAAACCAGAACTGATTTATTGGGTCATATATATCATATATATTTTTTCTTAGTTTAATGAGTACGAAGAAAAAACAAACAAACTACAAGTTCACGTTGTTAAATAAAGGCCAGTCACGGCATACGAGTAGTCGATTGTCACGACGGTTGGCATCTTAAGGAGAAAAAAAAAAGGAAGGCATTGTACTGATTTCCATTTCTAGTTTATTTCTAGAAACATTTGCAAACACAATAAAAAAAAGAAGACATTCTAGCTCGATTTCAGTGTCATCTCTTGCTTCATAAAAGTAGACCATATCCATTTTTCTCGTTGTTTCCCATTCCGATAGCAAATATCCGTGTGAAATAAACATCCGCTTTGCTACAGACGCACATTTTTTTTCTATTTCGAAAGAAGAAAATAAAAAATATTATGAGTGAGGCTGCGCTGAGTTCCAAAGTTTTTTTTCTTTTCGTTTCTTTGCATATCTTTGGGCGGTGGAAGGGGGTGGGATGCACATGTTCCAGCATTCGGGTTAGTGTACCGCATTTTCAGTCATCAGTCACGCGTCCCGGTAACCAGTAACACGCACTCTCTCTTAACGACCTTGGCTACCGTAGCGCAAAAACATTGCACAATCATCAACATGCGGTGCTCATTAGACGGATGCCTTTTTTTCTGATGCAGCAACTCTTTTCTTCTGTTTTTCTTTTGTTCCCCCTGAATGGTTAGCCAGACATTTAGCTCAGACACGCTCGTATGGCCCTTCGGTATAATGCAGTTTTGTTTTGCGCGGTTGGAACGATTCATATTTGCAACGACCGGCATAGAATGTGCGGCAATCACGTAGTCGTTGACTCTGTTGATAAGGGCACCATTTTTTTTTGTTTTCTATTGTCTTGATAATTTGTGTATTGCCGAAATATCGGCTCGACCAATAGAATGGAACCGTTTATATTCAGACTATGTTGCCCAACGTAGTCCCACTTTTCGTTCAGCCAAGGTGGAACGCGTGAAGAATAAAATCAACAAGTCGAGAGTGGGGGGCGTCTACTGGAACCATGGCGGTAAACAATGTAGCCCGCTACATCACCGCGTTGACAAAAATAATAAGGCCGACTTTCATGCATTTTGCATTCTTCCTTGACCTTTTTGAATGTTTTATGTCTTGTGCTGCTTTCAAAATCTTTTTGTTTTACTTCTCCGTAGCTCAGCAACGTGCCTCTTCGTATGCGGGAAAGAAAGAATTAAAAAAAAAAAAAAAAAAAAGAAAGAGACGCACACAATGGAGAGAACGTGTGTACAAACACAACTGAAATTTTCGCGTACAGCATGATGAGTGGGTTTCAGATGTTAGGGGTCACCATGGCAAGGCAATGATCTCTCTATTCCTATCTATCTAGTATCCGTCTATCCATCTGTCTTTCTCTCTTTTACCGCAAAAGCCTGGCATACAATAGTGCAATCAATCCGTTTTTTTTTTTTTGTTTCCCTTCCATTCTTACAACAGCAACTGGAAGGGCCCTTCTCCTATTTTCTGCTTCTTTTGGCTAACGACTTAACGAGTCATCTCTCGTGTCCCGCTTTTTAACGACCAGACTCTATACGATTCTGAAACTTGCCAGTAGGATGAGACTAGAGACGTTCGGCAAAGCAAGGAATAAGAAATGGGGCAATTGCCGACCGAGATTGAGATTCGTGATACTTGTGTTTGTTGAATATCTCTGCGTTCCTCCCAGCGGTTGCTATTAAAGTCCCGCATTTAAATCATGAATGACAATTTTGAAGAGCCATTTGTTTGTTTGTTTCCTTTATTTTTATTACATTGTTACATCGTTCTTGTTTTGGCATGTAAACGTTAAAAGAAACAGAGTTGAAAAAAAGAAAAGTTATAGAAAAACAATAGACATCTAAAGGTTGTAATGGCTCGTTCAAACGGCCATCGGCTGATTGCCTATACGATGAAATAGGTTCGGACTGGATGGATTGTTTCTATTTTTTTTAAATACAACGTTAGTCGTGTGGTGGAACTAATACAAACGACAAATCAAGCACAGAGAACACAGTACTCTAATAGACCGTGTCTGTGTTACACAGCAATCGGGACACGATGTCCATACCCCAGCACGGATGATGGAAAGAGTAAGAGCGAACGGCGCGAAAGATAGAAAAATTAAAAAAAATAAATAAATTTCACAACAGCTGGTTGTGCCAAAACTATGAATGCACTTCTGTTGCCCCATTGACTACCCGACGGTCGTAATGGCTTTTGCAGTGCCCTGTCAAACTGTGTCTCGTAAAAACGTTCAGTCATCACGCCCAACGGCCATCAAACCCAGCTGGAAGTCTGTACATTCTCAATCGGTTCAACCTCTATCCGTTCCGTATCCTGTTGATGTGCCACTGGAACAAAGTCGAAAAAAGAAAAGTAAAAAAAAAAAATAAATAAATAAAAAGGCCAAAACATCGATAATATATGTCTATATACAAAAATAGAGCTTGCATAAAACAAATTCACCAAGAATTAGGTGACGGTGGCTGCTGGAGGGATAACAGCTGAGAGGCGGGCAAAAAAAAAAAAAAAAAAAAAAATCGTGAACCCAGCGAATGGCCCCGATGCGAACGACCCAGATGATGGCGCGCCGTTGAACGGGAACGGGGCCAAGAGTGGGGCAAGGACGCTCTCTGTTGTTCTTGCTGCTTCGCGCTCCCTAAACACGACTCGTCGTGTGTATACGTCTCTCTCTCTTTTCTCATTCTTCATATTATTTTTTCTTCTAAATTCTAGATGTGCCTTCTTGTGGGAAATAACCGGTCCTCACACACAGCCGGTTCTTTATTATTATTATTATTATTTTTTGCTCTCTATGTATGCGGGGGGTTGTCGCCTTTTTTTTCTACTTCAAATCTACACAAGTCTCACGAGCGCATTCATCAGTTTTTACCTTGGCGACGCAGCTCTTTAAGTGTCACGAAGCATCTCGAGCGTTCCAATCCCTACTCAGGTTCTTAACTCGACAGCAATCGTTCCTTGTCCCGCATCACGATGCATACCAAGTTCAAACCTTTTTTTTTCTTTTCTTGTTATTGCCAACTTTGTTGTTTATCTCAATATGTTGCGCAAGTGCATAACCTTCGATGATGATCGAATACACGCCAACACACACACACACACCCACAAAAGAAAGGGGGGGGATAGCTTTTCTATATCGGCGACAAGAACTCTGGAGACGATGATGGTGAGCGTCATTACAAGTTGCGTGTTTCCAAAGAACTGATTGAACACCTGGGTGGAGTTGACAGAAAAAAACCTGTCAAACAGGAATATCTTCGACCGAAGTTTAGCGTTTTTTGGCTAATGGCACCGATGTCGCAATCAAGGCGAAATAAAATTTGAGAAATTATCATCTGCGCTACTTTGGCAGGGTTCGATATAAATAACACGATAGAATTTGGATGCAACGCCTTTCCTACTTTCTTGTCCTCTTCGGCATGCAAATTTTTTTGTTGTTGTTTCAGATTTCTGTTTCTTAAAGTAAGACAAAATAATAAATACGAAAATAGCCGCGTAAAGAGTAACTGCGTACGTACGTGAGTGGAATGATGGATGAAGAAACAGCAAAGATTGATGGATATACAGTGTATGCGAGCAATCAACTTCCGAGTCGTGTTAGTTTTGTGTTCACTATTGTGTACACCCCTACAGAAAGTTTCACCGCCGGGTGTAGATACTGTTAAACCATAAACAATTTCCTGGTTGATGTTTTTTTTTGTTTTTTTTTTTGTACTGCCGTATCCGCCACTAGTTCTTTTCTTTTCTCAGTTTTGTTCGTTTTGTTTGAAAGCGAACGCCCTGTAGTGGAAACGTTGACGTATAAAAGCAAGAACAAGTTGACACAAGGAATCACATTAGTCAAAGTTCACATTTTATGAGAGGAAATCTGACGTTAATTTTTTTGTTGTCGTTTTCTCTGTTCCGTTTTCTTATTTTTCCTTGTCGAATATTGTTAGAGGCAACCATAAAAATCAGCCGGAATACGGGAATCCGTCACGAGCCGACAGGGGAATCGCTGTCAAGCAAAGAGGGAAAGTTATAAGGTCCCATCAGCCAACAAACAGCACGACAAAAATGTATGGGGAAAAGTGGTAACGATAACTATCTGTGGCGACTCTCATAACTTTTAGAGAAGACACACATTAGTGAATAGCTTTCACCGCGGCGCCGATCTCGGGAGACGTTCGGGACATCCGCTCCCGACGATATCGTTCTGCCCAAAGGCTCGGCCAGATGACTATCTCACGTCAGGCAGGCGATGGCCAAGATGTAGCCATTCCTCATTATTGGCTAGTTTTCCCATTCGTAGTAGTAGTAATGTGTTTGTGGCTGTAGCCTATTGTTTAAAAGCGTGAGATGCCAAAGGCCAACACGTATAAGAAAGCCGAAAGCGTGTGTGCATTGCCATGCAATTTCTTTGACGACCATGTTGAAGAGTAAGGACATTTTCGACACGATGACTCTCGTTTAAGTGAAAGTCTTTTTCTTCTTTGTTTTGGCATTTTTTCATGTCTCCGCGTTGTGTTTATTATCGAATCATGGCATTGCTTCATTTACACATATATGGGCGCTGTTCGTTTGAATAATGGTGACACGACAGCAATTATGGGAAAACGTCAGTGTTCGAACTAAAATCGAAATGTCTTTGTTTCATACATACAATATGTAGTTTATGCATTGCAAGGGAAAAGAGTGCACATGCAGATCATGGTACAATGGAACCTACTTTTCCTATTCCTTGACATTATCATTTTCGAGAAATGGACATCCGTTTTGCTAATTTCCACACGACCATTACGAGAATAGCCCAACTGTTTGGTTTGATGAGACTTGCTAAAGAATGTCAGCAACCACATTTTACGGACGTGAGGGCAGTTTTCGCTCAAACTTAATCGACAATTGTTAGGCCCAATTGGGAGCACGTCGCGACAAACCAACTTTCCCTTTCGTTTTTTTTTTCTTCTTGTCGCTGGATTGTCGTAACATATACCTCAAAAAGGAAAGAAAACGATTCCATAACTTGTATCAGGCAAAACAACTCCCTTTTTGATTTACGTTCAAACCACAGAGTAGACTAAACTACGTGCACTGTACAATAAAACTCGCTTTCCTTCCACCCTTTTAATTCAGGGTCGATCTCTATTGCCTATTGTGAGAGACACCTTGCTCGATTATAGAACTCTCTCCACGAAGAAAGAGAATTCAAATAGATAGATGCAAAGTATAGGCACAAAAATTGATCTTTGTTCACAGCGAAGGCGATAGAAAAAGATTCCGAGGAAGATGAAAGAAAAAATGGGGAAAACGTTACAAGGCCTGAGAAAGCCAATTGATGTGAAGCTTTTTGACACAACGAGAACGAGGGAGACGAGGCTAAAGAGTTGGATTACAATTATTAAAGAATATACATACGTAGATACTTCGAATTGAGGGGTGTTCTCTGTCATGTTCAACACCGTCTTCACGAATTTTGTTCCCCCCTACTTTCACTGGAATACACCATTTGTAAGCTAATGAACACGAACAGCTAAAAACTAACAAACTGATGCTGCATGTTCTCATGGAAATAAGCATTTTAAAAATATATTCTCACTCCTCCCTGGTTCTTTTCTTCTCTCTCTCTCTCTCTCTCTCTCTCTCTCTCTCTTCTAACATTAATGCACGCAAACACTTGGGTTATGTGGGTGTTGCTTTTTTGTGATACGGCGCCTGTCGTGTCCCACTCCCAGGGATTCGCTTATCTCGTTATCGACTGGATTTTTCCATCGAAATTGCGTTTTTGTTTATGTTCACAATTTTGCACGTTGCTCATCGTTGCGTCATTTGAATTCACTTCGTTTTTCAAATTTTATCCGAGACAGTTGCGTGTCTCAGCGACTTTCTAACGGTCGATCAATTGTCATTCAAAAAATTAAGTTGCGGTCGTCCATGTAGTTGGATCGTGAGTACCAAACTTGAAATCTTTGGGACTAGGTTTTACGCTAAGTGCTCGTTTGATTTCCATTGCCTCCATAATCAGTCACGGCCGTTTCCTTCCTTCGTTTATTGGGTCGGGATTAAAAACGCTCTAACGGGAGAAATGTACGCATCCAAATCCAGTTTGAAATATTAAAACAAATAATTAAATACTGACAGCCCATACAATTGTGCATGTCGTGCAATTGCTAGCACATCAAAGGCAGGAGGGAGAAAAAAAAGAGAATGGAACACAAAAGCGGTACAAGTTAGCGCTTTTTCCGCTTTCCTTCGTTACATTTAGAAGCTTTTATGGCTGAAAAATCTCTACCGAATTTGGTGAAAAGAAAGTGGTGAAATGTTGCAGCTGTTCAGCAATCATGTTTACTTAACGTTCAAGTTAAAAAAAAAGGTTCATGAAACCATTTTTTTTTCTTGAAATCCTGTACATGTAATAGGACCTGTAATAACAATAACAAAATAAAAGAATAGTCGTAGTCATTCGTCTTCAACATGATTAAAGCACTGTGCCCATCATTTCGTTTTTTTTCTTTGTGTGTGTCCTGTTTTTATTACACGCCTAAATTATTTGGCTACTCTAGCGTAAAACCTCCATAAAGCAACATAATGGTAACGAAATGAAATTTCAGTGACGACGAGTTACCGTTACGTCACAGCTCTGTACAGTTGCTCACATCGAACGGTGCAACACAATTGCGCAGTCTGCTTAGACAGGCCATCGATTGAACAGAGAAAGGAAACAATACACAAAGAAAAGAAAAGAAGTACAATGATCTATGCAGTTACATTTCGATCGGGTGGCGTTGGCTTCAAGAAAAGAGCGTCTGCCGCCTTGAAGAATGGACACGTTACAAAAAAGAACGGGGGAATTATTGACAATCGGCCGATGGGCTGAACATTTTCACACTCCGGACTTTTGCAACAAATAACCGTGGCTATGGTCTGCATCCTTGTGGTTTTTTAGACTTCCTCCTCTTAATTCTCTGAATTTCTTCCGTCATTTTATTCCCTTTCTTTTTACGACTGTTTCGCCTTCTCCCGCACTATACAACACTCTTCCGCCCGGCGTGACTCGTTCCACCGCAGTTTGAAGTGTCGAAGACGACGTTATTCGTTTTCTTCGAACCGATATTTGGTATCACGCTTCAGCTAGCTACCATACAACTGTACACAATGATTCAAATGACAGCAGTTCCTATCTTTGTATTGTGAATTAGTGTTGGATGCATTACTTGCTCCTCTTGCGTCACGTTGCTAATCGTGGTTTGGGAAGAACCCCAACGAATAGTGTACCGTTCTTTGAATCGGAATTACAGCGAAATAATAAAAAAACAAAAATAGAACTATAGAGGCAACTTTCTACAACTAACAATATTTCTATGCCTTTTTTTTATTCATTTGAAATACAGTTTTCCGCTTCAACAATCGCACAGCTTTCGTAGTCATGTTTTAACATAATGTCTTCACAGTTATTCTGCAAATGGTTTTTACTTTATATCCTTTACATTTCGCCCTCCGCTTTTCTCTTCGTTACTCTGGGAAAATGAAGGGGAAAATCTTTTGTCGATGAAGAACACTTTCCCGTGAAGCATCCACCTCGGTAAAATGTCGCTGATCCAGGGTATCTAACATTGGGGCAAGTCGACAAGAGTTTGCAGGTAGTCCAGAATGCTGGAATCAGCATTTTTTCAGTTAGCAATCTTATACATCTATTATAAACCTGAATAGTAAATCCTAAATCATTTTTTTTTTCGTCTTGTTCTCTCTCTGATTCTTATTCCTATACAAATTCATTATTACCCTTACAAATGCCGGACAGAAGGCGGTTGAATTAGTGAAGCATGTGGACAAGGGAAACCACAGTTGTTGATACTTTTCACGTTTGGCGCAGTCATCGGAAATAGGCACGCGTTCGCGAAGCGTTGCGAACGAAAATTGACCTTCCCTGTTTTCCAAGTCTTGACAATCAGTTGCCCGTTAATTAGTGGGCACACCACACCTGCAATACATCACCAAAGGGGAGGAGAACGTGGCAGGAAGGCGAAAACAAGGAAAAATGTCCTAAGCAAGAAGCGCCCAGTAATGAGCGATATGTTCTTGGAATGTTCAAGTTTGACATTTTAAAATTAGAACTACATTAAAACTTGAAGGTTACAGCATTACTGATTTAGTTGTGTTGTAACCAGTGTCAGGATAAAACCGCAAGTTCTGATTTTGGGACGTTGACCGTTGCGAGAGCGCCTGATCGCAGTCTGATTGATCTGGTTATCGTTGACTTCCTTCATCTTTGAGCCAGTAACAATTACGTCCTAATCTAATCTTTAATCTGACTCTCCGTTTTCTTTTTGGGGAACCCATCGTCATTGATTACTGCTTCCCCATGCCATACTAAATGAGAGTATAGATCCTAATCGTCCATTGGCTCGCTAAAATTTATTTCAACCACCAAGAGCAAAATATGTCCCCATTTATCCGAACTCGGAAACCACTCAGTAAAGATTGAAAATCTTTCAACAAATATTATTTTTCGTCTATGGTTTTTCCTTTCAATCACAGTAAAATGATTGGAAAAGATTACAAACGTTTTTTAGCGGCCTGGTCTAACGTCCCTATAATTGGATTATATGCCACCTTTAAATTCCAAAGCTGAAATTCCATAGAAATTGAATTTTATCTCCTACGTATTTGTTGCATTTTCCAGCTCTGCACTAGTCGGTATTCCTAAGTCGATTTGGGTCGCTACTATGGTTGTAAAGCAAAAGATTGGATCGACATTGCAGCACGTAGCAATTTTTTTCTTCTTCCATCGCCCCCCTTTTTTTTTTTTTTTTTGGCTTGCGTGTCAATTTTGGGATCTTCCCCTGGCATAAGAATAGCGTACGTCGTAGCACTTACCGTGCGCCGTCGCCCATTTGGCATGCATCACAATTTCTCTCAGTCTCCCACAGCGCGGCAGTTCTCCCGATCGGGAGGCCGTGCTATACGAAACTCACGGTCCGAGTGAAAGCGGTGCGCCAGGCTGGTATTAAATCAAAGTGTTTGTTTCCTCTGAACTTTCAAAAATTGTCGTTTGTGAGCGCATCGTTCACATCTAGGGATTCTCTTATGCTTTCTTTTTTTTGAAATATTTTCAACATTAGTATAGATCCATTTCCTGTTTCTGTTTCTTTTGTTTTCTCTTCCCTGACATTTGATTGCGGGGTCTTGTTGTCATTGTCGAGAAAGCTCTACTGCAGTATGATGCAGCACTGGAAACGCTAGCGTACCAATATGAAAATGTAAAGCAGAGGCCATCCGCTTTTGGATTTGTGTATTGCGCTAGACATTCATCATCTGGCATTCGTAATAACGATGAGAATGGCACTTTTACGTAGCGCGCTAGCCAGGGCGATGCGCAAGTAAAGAAATTGGAGAGCGAGGGTTAGAATGAGTAAAAAAAAGGGTGGTGTGTTCAACGTCGCCCGTAATCTGTTCTTTTCATCGGTTTCTCTTTTTTGGGAAATATTTCTTCCGCCAAACGTTGTGACGGAATGCGTACCATTCGATGTGACAGCGACAGCACGAACGGAACGCAAGAGAAAACAGCCAAACTGCGTAGCCATCAAATGGTATATGAATAAAGACACACATACATATGTAAAGGGACGTGTAAAAATGGCCATCATCAAACTCGGTTAAGTTTTTTGTGGCTTTCCCCAAAATCAAGATGTCAACCAAAGTAAAAAAACACAAAAAAAAGAAAATACCACAAAAATGGACACAAGAGGATTACCGACGAATGCGAAACGCGACGCGCGGTTACATATAATTAAAAATAATGTAAAATTTGTCAGGTAGACAAGAACAGACGGTAACAAATTAACAGAACCACCGCAGCACAACAGACATTTAACTTGAGTAACTAACAATGCGTCAGATGGAAGAAGCCTGTTATGCTGCAGATCCAGGTCGGGATGTGATGAAAACCCGTTGTATTTTCTATGAATAAATCTTTAGATTTATGCAGTTCAAAAATAAAGGGAGACAAAAAAAAAAAAGAAGAGAAAAAGATAAATAAAACAATCTTAATAAAAATGCGCTGCTGTCACATACCACCAAATCTTTGGAACGGATCGACTCATGGATGAATTTCGTGCTCAGCGCATAATGCCGAAACAATCTCTGGCAATTCATGAGTCTTGAAAAAAAAAAAATTCCACGAAAAAGTCCAATCAAAATGTCGACTCTGTGCAAACAGACACGCAATACACAACGCACAAATAGATCGTTAAAAGAAATGCATTTTTATTATTCATTTCTTTGTCTGATTTTTTTTTTAAACCTCGTTTTATTGACAATTGCGATCCATCAGATAAACCCATACCAGATTTATAGACCGAAGCCATTTATGTGGTAACTGGAAAAAAAACAAGATATGAACTAAAATTACGTGATAAACTAAAAAAGAAAAAAAAGAGTTAACAAAAGGAATAGGGTACAGTTATTCAAATGGACCATAAATCATTCAACAGCTGTAGCATTACTATTAAAATCGGTTGAAATATGCTTTGTTCGATCTCTTGCCTGTACTGATTGGACGTGTGTTTGTAATGAACAGGTGTCTTTGGTGAACCAAGACGACGCTCTGTTCCGACAACTGCTGGCGCTCAACACGTCCATCCACCAGCTCCGCAGCCAGTCGCTCCAGCGGCGGGCCCGGACGTTATCGAGCAATCGTTCACAGCGCGGTCAACTCTCACCGATGCTAAGTGCCTCTTTGACCTCTCTGATTTCTCTGACGTCATTGTCAGATGGAGAGGATGTCGAAGTCGAAGGCGATGACAGCGATCCGGATCCCAAAAATGCAAAGGCAGTTGGGTCATCTTCACCCGACCGCCAAATCTGCCAGATAACAGTTACCACACCCAAACCGATTGCTCCGCAGCAGCTGACGCTTACACGAAAAAGAGTTTCTTACCCGCCCAAATCGCGAAATCGGAGCAACTCGCAGCTCTCCCGCTGCTCTTTCAACTCGTCATCGTCATCGTCCTCTTCTTCTTCGACGTCTTCGGGATCGCCGACCTGGTCTTTGTCCAGCGCCGATGCCAAAGCCATTGTCAAAGGTGTCAAGACACCCCGTTCGCCGCATTCGAGCTTCTATTCGCGCTCTTCGACTAAACACCCACAGCTGTCGACTAAACAGCGGTCGACTAGCAAGCACGACGACCTCCTAATGGTGTTCCACAAGCGCCAGGGCTCGTACGATTCAGGTTGCCAAGGCTCGGAGCCTTCGGATGCAGAAGTCTTTGTCTGACCCTCGATAAAACGACGACACGTCATTGTTGCATAAATTGTCGTCGTTTCTTTTCGCCCCACATATCCCCATTTCGTGATTATTACAACGCTTTCTATGCGCAATCAGTAACCAGCAGGAAGAAAAGAAGTGAGAAAGAGGCTGAAAAAAGAAAACGGAATAAAATAGACAATTTTGGCGTCACTCGGTGGAATAAAAAGTGCCGTTTTTCATAACACTTGTGTCAGAGAAGATTGAGATGGAATAAGCCGTATGCCCCATCTGGTGTCGATGCTAGCGCGTCCCAGTTGCGAAGATGCTTGGAAGCCAAAACGGGCCAGCCACCCACAGATGGACCTTCACTCTGCGAATTCTGTGTGTAGGTGTTTTCATTAAAAGAAAGGCACGTCAGAAGCCGCACCTTCATGGCTCCTCTCATTTCTAAAAGACTTAACCCAAATTGTTAATTCAACTTGACGAAATATCACAGCAGGCACCGTCGCCTTCGCTGCACTTTTTAGCTGACATGCTCTCCCCGTCTGGCCGACTAGCATTGATTGGACATCATCTCTTTTCTCTTCTATTTTTATGTGTTACTTTCAACTCTCCTCAAATTTTTATTTTTTTTCCGCTATTATTCCCGAGTCAAAACTGTACAGTTATACTGCCGGTTGGAAATTGGTTACATCGTGCGCCAAGCCAGCTGCACAGAGTGAAACGTATCAGTTGATGAAATGAGGCAAAATCTAGAGATGTAGGTCATACTTCAGTGCAGCAATTAGGCAGAGACCGTGAACGAAACATTTTAAACGAGGTCTTTCGTTTTAAAAAGAGAAAATTCATTTTTAGTTCGCTAAAAAGTAAAAAATTTTAAAAATGTCTGCTGTATACTTGGTCCCCCCGGCTCGACTTGATGAATAGCATCAAATGAGTTGAATTTGATTTGTTCCTGTACATTACGCGTGTCGAATTTCACATGATTTCCTTTGTTTCTGCTGTGTGCGACCAACTTCCAAGTTCATTCGACAAGAGCTTTAGAACATTGCGAAAAATAAGTTTTTATAATATGCGCGATGCAATCAACAACCGGACATAGTAGGGGAACGAGTTTTCCTTTAGTATTTCAACATCCATCTGTAAACGCGATCGGTTGGTATAAGCTCATTATTTTTATTTTTTTTCTGTTGCTCTTTCGCTTGCTCCCGGCACTTACTCCCACAGAAAGTTCTCTTTCTTTACGAAAAGCATTGGCCGTGCGATAACAATCAAGAAGGCAAAGGCGTCGTCGATTAAGGGTGCAAGAAGATCGTCGGTGAGGTGACCTGTACAAAGCGTAAATTATGGTCGCGAAACCCAGTTCTTCACAACAACAAAAAAAACAACAACCTATGATTGATGATGCCAGGGCTTTTTCTCAAAATTTTTCGTCCATTCCAATCGGCTCAGGAGATCCGGAATGAAGGCCTCACCATTACGTTTACGATCCCAATTTTTGATTTGATCATAAATGCGGTATATATATTTTTTCTTTTTGTAAGTCATCGCTCACTCGTAAAATTCCTAGAGCAATTCATCATCTATCCCTCTCTTCTTCTACCTCCTTCATCGTCGGTTCAAATTCACGCCTTGTCGACTTCGTTAAAAAAAAAAAACGATCCGATCGTGAATTTTCCTCATTCATCAATGGGTGGGACGATACCGGAGATTCGCTCGTGAGTCTTGCCGACCTCCTTATTTTGGCTTTTTCCTTTTTTTTTTGTCTTCTTTTCTTTGTGTTATCATCTCTATCTATTCCCCTATGTTGAACGAAAAGAACATAACGCGAAAATAATTATGAAAAAAGAAAAGAACAAATCCTTGTGTATCTGCGTGATCTCGGGCAATTAAGAACGAAAAAGCACACAATGTGCTCGGTGCGTATGTACGCGCTTTGAAAATAATAATAATAATAAAACAATACAAGACTAAAAAAAGAATTGAATAAAAAAAAACAAGACATGCTTTGTATGTGTGAATCGCGATTCTTTTGGTTACTACCACCACTTGCTATTGTGATATCTGTTGCTGTGTGTTGGAATCTTTCGTGTGGAGATCATCACAAGCAATGAATTCAACTTGTATGCTGTGCTCCTCATCCACTATCCATCTCCTCTTTAGTTAATACACATTTTACGCCTTCGGTGCTTGTCATCCTTTCATTTTCAGGTTTTGAAATGGTTTCTATTGAGTGTGATCGCTTCTGAAAAACGACTGCATCGTCATTTGCTTCTTGGAGACGGTTCCGGTCTCCTTTGATTTCGTTTTCCGCTTCAACGAAGTCGACGAGCTGCTACTACCGTC
This sequence comes from Daphnia carinata, assembly GCF_022539665.2. Classification (NCBI taxonomy): domain Eukaryota; kingdom Metazoa; phylum Arthropoda; class Branchiopoda; order Diplostraca; family Daphniidae; genus Daphnia; species Daphnia carinata. The sequence continues at coordinate 10,553,363 of NC_081333.1, forward strand.
CGCGTTCTGGGTGAAGGAGCGGAAGACTTTTTTCATAGCGGTAGAGATGGCGGCTTCAGCAATCTGACGGGCGCTCAGCCACCTGAAGCCCTGGTAGTGGTCGGGTAAGGACAAGTCGGCGTCATCGGCTCCTTCACACGCGCTGACCGCAATATGGTATACACCATAGGTCTGGCTTATGTGGGAAAATTGGTGATAAACATCTGCCACGTAGTGCAAGCGTTCGATGGCCCGGCTGCCCAGCAATCCTTTCGATTGGTCTAGAGCATTCGTCAGTTCGCTGCTCTCCGCGTCCGAGTCATCGTTCGGCTGGGAGGGAAAACTTGGAAACTCCCACAAGTTGGCGAGTAAACCTGACAGTACCGAAATAAAAACAACGATTTGTTCCACTCGAGTCACGTTACTAAACTACGGCACAGCTATGCCTGTCTCACCGTTGACTGGCCGTTGCCATAGTAAATACTCATTACTCTCCGATTCGTTTGTTGGACGCTCAACAATCAAGACGATATTACGGGCTATTTTGGCAGCAGTCTTTTTGGCTTTTCGGGGATAATTTGTTACTCCATCTCTAAAACACAATAAAAATTAGTTGTCGTATTCATTCTGTGCAAGACTGCACAAGCAGTTACAACTAAACACGAAAAAAAAAATATAATAATAATAAATAAATTGGATTTCATTACGTTTCAATCCAAGGCTGGTCAATTGGCAGGCACAATGAACAATCGGGAACTGAAATAGTAAGTTCAGAATTATGACTTTAAAATTTCGTTTCTGTGAATTTGATAAACGCTGTTACCGTCTTCGATATCTGCAGAGAAACCGGCGCTGGGATGCCTTGCCTTCCTATTGGCTCGACATAATGAACTGATTGGGCAGGATTGGCAATCAGGAGATTTTGGAGTGCACACTGTCGCACCCAATTCCATTATCGCTTGATTAAAATCTCCTGGTCTTTCCGGATCAACCAACTCATTTACTAATTTCCATATAACGTCCACCACACTCTGAAATTATTGAAATATGTTCTTCATAGATTTAAAAATTGAGTTCTTCCATTTTAAATGTTTGGAAATACATCATAAAATTACTTTAAAATGAAGACTCGCTATTGTTTTTTGTTTGTTTGGTTTTTTGTTTTGTTTTAGAGGAGCTGAAAAAATGGTACATACCTTTTTACTCGTGTCTGCACCGATTGCACACAACCTAATGCACGATAAATCAAACAATATGTAATTCACAAAAGTGCTTTGTAAATAGTAATATTAATTAGAAGTACAGAAACAGAAAACGTATAATTACCTAGTAATTACTCTAATCACATTCCCGTCAACAAGGCCCACTGGTTCATTGAAAGCAATTGACCTTCGGTAAACTTAAAGTATTTTAACAATTTATCCAAAATTTCACAATATATATATATACTGACCCAATGGCCGCAGCCGTATACGGTCCAACTCCTGGTAACCGCTTCTGCAACTGTTCCGCTTTTTGAGGCATCGTACCATCCATTTCGAAAACAACCTATAGATAACAATGACAGACATACCAATATTGTAATATATAGAATATACAATTAGTTATATGTAGACAATCATGTCATGTCCCATATTCATCACCAATAGTTCCGCAAAAATATCACCCACTTTACGTGCTGCTTCATATAGACGTCTTCCTCTAGAGTAGTAACCTAATCCTGACCAAAGAGTGTTCACTTCCTCCAAAGTTGCTTGAGATAGAGATGTAAAATCTGGCCACTTTTCTATCCATTTGGAGTAGTAAGATTTGACTGTGGCTACTTGTGTTTGCTGCAGCATGATTTCTGAGACTAAGACTAGGAGCAAAAAAGTAAACATTAGACAGTAAATAAAAGTTCAAATTAGTAGTCTTTAAAAACAATTTCAAACTAACAAATATTAGAAAAATCCCCTGAAACTAAGAAACAATAAATGACACTAGTTGAACTAAGCAAAATGGGCGACAGTACGTAAGGTTAGGGATAACGGGTGCTTTGCAAAATAATATTGATTAAATAGCATAAGAACAAAGATTCGAACTCGTGACATCTGCGTGGTAGCCGCAGCGTGGTAGCCGCAACTACGCCATAGCGCCATATTTCAATCACTTACTACATATATAAGCTACCTATATGAATGAGAGACACCGAAAGTAAAATTTGGATGGGATGTGCGGTCCTGGCACCGCGGTTATCACCCACGCTTTGTATTCTGTCGGTCTCGGGTTCAAATCCCGCCACCTCCAATTTCCAAGCCCTCCATACTCTCCTCCCACCACCCTCTCCTCTACCCCACCATTTCATCGCATCGCAAGATTCTTCATCTCATCGGACTACGCAAGATTCTTCATTTCATCGAATTAAACAAGATTCTTCATCTCAAGAAATAAGAAAAATGAAGTTTCTTTCAAGAAAGAAAAAAGAAGAGCCATGCCTACTATATAGGGGCTAAAAATAACACACACATACACATACATAACACACGACACGTATACAGACGTTTTATATCGATCTGTAGTACCGTTCACTACATGTTGAAGATTGACCCACAAACTTAGGTAGAGAAAAGGTGATCGTATTTCGTAGGTTGTTCGTAAGCCTCCCCATGGCCACTAGGTTCATGGATGCAGGCAGCTAATTATTGAGCTATGTGACCCTCTTCGATGCCAATAAGTTTTTGTTGGTCTTAGTCTATAAGGGGGTAGGGAGTACAGTAGTGTGGCTAGCAGGTTAGTATGATAATTATACAAGATGAACTGCAGATACAATTATTATCTCATGTTAGTCTTTTTACATCTTGGACTAAGCAATTGCCAAAATTTAAATGGAAAAGTGAATGAAATTATGTCACAATGAAACAAAACTTAAATATATTATTGAAAAATTGCAACATAAAACAGAATACCTGAATAGCCTCTTATATTTGGATCGCTATGCTTAGCTAAATCTCGCCACTGAAGGTTTCGTTTGTTACCATCATACCAATCGATAAGATTTTTCCTCAGACTTCGTATTTCATCTTTCGATGCCAAGCAATGATGATGACTATCTCCCACCTTGAAATTTGTTGTTTCCACAATTTCAGTTTGTGCACTGGATTTCCCTTTCGAACGCAAACGTTTCATTCTTGGTTGCTAACAACTAAGCACGTTTTCCTAATTTATTGTTCTGAAACTGAATGAACTTATAGAACCATTTATTGTTTTGAAACTGAATGAGTTACAGAACAGACGACAGAACATTTCGCGCAATCTTTCAAAACAATTCAGAACGTAGGTATTAAACGTCGAGAAATTTTATTTGAATCCAGGTGGTAATACTTATATTTTAAATAATGACAGATGCAAATATTTTATCGTGGTGTTTTATTGTCATGTAAAAAATATGGTATGGAATCTATAATAGTTTCGTTGAAAAACAGCTATCGTTGTGCGGAAGCGATACATTTATTTTCATCGTCTGCACACCAAGTCTATTTATTTACATAAAACACGTCGCCACATGTTCATTGAGAATTGAAAGGCCATTAACAGCTTGAAAGGGATTTTTATCTCAAAATGCAGTTCAAAAACATCGACGATTTTGTAATTCAGCAACTTGAGTTACTTAATCTTGAAAGGGATGCAGAAATAGCTGAAAGTAGAAAATTCCAAGAAACTTTTTCTGCCAAACAGCTCCAAGAAAAAGGAGTATGCATCTTAAATTTAGTTGTTCAAGGTTTGCGATCCGGTTTGTATGGTAGAACTATCGTAACGTTTGGCAGTAAAATGGCTGGTAAAGAATTACCATCATCTAACATGAGTTCTGGTAATATTTCCATCCTAATTTACTTTAGTTGGCCAGTTTTTACTTTCACTTTTTTAAACAGGGGATATTGTTGGGATATTTTCCAATTCAAGCGCTTCACAACTAGAAAAAGATCAAATTTGTTCTGGCATTGTCAGTTGTGTTAAGTCAGGCACAATTGAAATTGCTCTTGATGGTGAATGTGAAAACATTGACTTAAATGACAATGAATGCTACAAATTGTTGCAGCTAGCAAATAATGTGACCTATAAAAGGCTTAAAATGTATAGTCTTTAATTTAAAATTAGTTAATGTGGTATGGCAATTTATATAAATGTTCTCGTTGACAGGGGATTGAATAGCTTGAAAAATTACCAAGGCCCTGCTGCAACTCTTATGAATACCTTGTTTGGTGAACAGGAGTTCTCATCAGCAAATGTCTCTTTACCACCGGCCCTCTTAGGTTACAACAATGATCTTGTCTGGTTCAATAAGAACCTGGACCGTTCGCAGAAGAAGGCGGTTGAATTTGCGCTGAAACAACGAGAACTTGCAGTTGTGCACGGCCCTCCAGGGACAGGTCAGTAATTTCGTTAAATTTAACCTGTTATCAGTTTGCCTAACCCTTCTCAATCTTCAAATATCGATGTAGGCAAAACTACTACCGTAGTAGAAATTATCCTTCAGACAGTAAAAGCAGGAAACCGAGTTCTTGCCTGTGCTCCGTCTAATGTAGCAGTCGATAACATATTGGAAAAACTCGTATCAAATTCAACCGTGAAAGCTATACGTTTGGGACATCCAACTCGGATGCAAGAAGCCGTCCAAAATAGATCTCTAGATGCTGTTCTTTCTAATAGTGAAGCCCGTTCTATCGTAAACGACGTTCGCCGAGATCTCGATGCTCAACTTAAACAAATGACCAAAACCAAAAAGTAATGATAATCTACCCGTTCGATACGTCCTGCTAAAATTCGTATTACGTTGAACGCATCCAGGCGAGGACCTATTTTTAACGAGATTAAGAATCTGCGGAAAGAACTCCGCGAACGCGAGACAAAAGCAGTCAAGGAAGTCCTCTCACATGCAAATGTCATTCTGACGACGCTTACTAGTGCTACGCAAGATGGACCTTTAAAGCATTTGTTACCGGACCATTTCGATTACGTTGTGATCGATGAATGTTCGCAGGTTGGTCTCGAAAAATATAAATTTTTATCCGTATTTGCAACATGTGTTATTTATAGCCTTTCAAAATTTTAGGCCACGGAATCGGCATGTTGGTTAGCATTAACCCGAGCGCCGAGAGCCTTATTAGCTGGTGACCACTTTCAACTGCCACCGACTATCATATCTCCGGAAGCTGCACGCAGAGGACTCGGACTTACACTCATGGAACGCATCATTCAACGTAAAGTGGACGGCAAATCCTGCGTTCGCATGCTGACGACTCAATACCGCATGCACAGTGATATCATGCAGTGGGCGTCGGACCAACTTTATCACGGCAAACTGGAGGCACATCCATCAGTAGCGAGTCACTTACTTATGGAACTACCTGGCGTCGGAGACAACGATGACACAAGTACGTAAAATTCATGTTTATTCGAACCGTACTCTAGAGCGCTATGCGAACATTGGTGTTTATAATGCGTTACATGAGAAAGTCTATTGCCTGAAAATGGCTAAGCTTACTGCTAAAGCCATGAATAAGATAGTAAAGTGAGACGAAAGAGTTGAAACTCCAGCGCTTTGAGCTTCAGGTTTAGGAACGTCACAAACAGATGCGTATGGCCCTATGCAGGCGGCGTGCCCCACGACATGAGCAACGTAAGTCTGATCGTGTACTCCGTGAAACAAGTGCGACATCGGACCTAGTATTTTGGGAATTATAAAAATTTTACCGAACATTGCAATTCCGATAGTAGATTTATACCAGTCGCATAAACAGCCACATCCTCGCCTCCGTGGTAGGCGTCATCGGCTGGAGTTTGTGCTAGTTGCCTGTAAGTTTTATTGTGTACATCTAAAGTGCTAGCATCTAGCCACGGCTTGTGGGGATCTGTAGTCCCGTTGTTCACGTTATTCCAGAACCCTGGACCCGATGAGTACGACAGCGTCGTGTAATTGTAGCCATAGTCGCCCACACCACCTATACCTAAAGCCATAACAAAATACCCAAAATCAAACGAAAATTTTATTACCGATCCGCTGGTTAAAATAACCTAAAATCTTAATTCAGATCATACCGGTTATCTTGTTTCCTCTCACTGGGTAACCGTTAATATTGAAAGTATGCGAATGATCGGCAGTGACCAATATGAGTGTGTCTTTGCTATCTGTCAGCCGTTGGGCGATGGCTACAGCCTTGTGCATAGCCACGGTCTCCTCGAGTGCCAGTAAGGCATTATTTTTGTGGTGAGCGTGATCGATTCGGCCACCTTCCACTAGCAGAAAAAAACCATTGCTACTTTTCTTCTGTAAGAAACGAATAGCGTTTTCTGTCATTTCTTCGATGCCGGGGGCCAACGTGCCAACTTTGGGATCTTCGACTCTGTCGAGCTCGTAGGGGATGTGATTCATCGAAAACAAACCTAAATCAAGGGTTAGTTTTTTATTCAAAATTTTTTTCAAAAATAGTAATACGAATGATATCGAAACAATTTACCGAGAATAAACTCTGCATCGTCGAAATTGGCATTTAGTAAAGCGTCGCGGTTTTCCAAAAAGAGATACGACTTGTCACGTTTCTTTTTGTCTACTTTCCACGCTTCAATCAAATCCATATTGTCGCCCCTTTTACAAGGCCACTTTGCTGTGCCGTTATCGTTTGCGGCTTCAAAAATCTGTCGCCCACCGCCAAGGATTATCTGTAAAGCAAAGAAAGAAAGAATCAGTTTGATTCAAGATTTCAATCTTTTAAAGCAACCTTGATGTTTCGACCAGGTTCGTCTTCGACTAGCTGTCGAGCAATGTCTTTGCATTCGTGTCGATTTGCCAACGGTATTTGCGAATCGCACTCCCAGTCACGATTAGCAGTGTGGGCGTACAGACCCGCTGGGGTGGCATGTGTAACTCTCGTTGTCGTTACAAAACCTGTCAGAGGAAAAAGACAAATAGCCAGTCAGAGTGAGATCAAGTTCTTTCTTAACAAAGAGTTTACCAGTGGCCTTCCCCGCATCTTGGGCCCATTTCAGGACGCTATCAACGTTCGGTTTCGTGCCGAGATCAGACCGACATACGTTGTAGGGGGCTGAGACGTCCAACCCGAGAGTACCATAACGACCTTTCACTCCAGTCAAATAGGACTAGAGCGTGTGTTAGAAAATATTTCATTGCAATTTTTAGTAATAGATGAAAATCGTATTTGCCGAATTTACCGTTGCCGAGCCTGCGGAATCCGCCACTTGTTTATCTACGTTGTATGTCTATTGATGTCAGCAATATTTAAAAATAGAAATTTAATTTTACATTTTAAATCTCTTAACGGAAAAAGAGTAGTGAATCAAAACAACCACACAGGACGTTGACAAAGTTTACGTCTTTCATTGGCATATTTTGATCAACCGTTTGAATGGGCGTCCACATTGAACTGCTTTTACTTTACCTTGAGAAGGCCTAAATTAGGGAATTTTTCAAAAGATAAGTAATTCTCCTCGCCAAGCTCTCCGAGCTTTTGTCCGGCATGTATACGAGCGGCCGTCACTGTCGAAACTCCCATTCCGTCACCCAAGAAAAAGATGACGTTTTTGGCGGTGTTGAGATTCAGTTGGCGATTCAGGGCACGAAGTAACTCCTCTTTACCCTGGGCATGCCAAAAGGTTTTGTCTGCATTCGAAATGCGAAGATTAACATCAGTTTAAAACAAATCAGCTGGTCGATTCAAAAGTTAAACGTTTTAGTTTCAAGGGCTTTAATTTAACCCATAGCCATAAGGTAGTCTACTTTTTTACGTTGGTAACTTGCGAATGCGTAGATGAGTAACAGGAAAGAACCATTTAAAGCATAGGCGACGAGACACGCCCAAAAGGGATTTCCGCTCTAATTGTGTCAAGCCTGTCCGTACTAAACGAGAAAGTTATTTACCTTCATTTAGGATCTGCGGTGGTTCGCTGTCAGTTGTCGAGGGTTCGCTAGGTGCCACAATACCGAGTCCATTTAAAAGGAATAAAATGGGAAATATAATTCCCTTCATCTTATAGCGTTCGCCCACTTACGAAATCAATGCCAATGTTCTGAAAAAATTTTGAAATAGTTAGAGAAAAATAGAATCAAAATTTTCAACTGGACCGTCCTAGAATTGATATAAGGAACATCCGCATATACGGTCATTTACATTTTCGTAACCCATTGTGCTTCCTTTATACGTTTCTCTTTTTTTTTTTTTTTTTTTTTTTTTTTGGCTCTATGTTTAATGCCGTAACACTAACCAGGTGAATAGAAAGGAGGGCACTGAGTTACTTTGAAACAAAAAAATAATCAATTCCGCTGTGGCATTCCAAAAGTTTGAAATTTGAGCTTCCATTTGTCGAAAGTTTAAATTGCAATAGCGATTTCTTTTTAACGTTGGTATTGCCATTACCGACATTGCCCTTTAGCATTCGATCTGCCGTTAAAAACAGTTTTGGTTGATGGTTTTGTTCGACACTGTCTGTAATTTACTAGTTGTAGCCGCTTCTACACTATGCATTGAAAGGAAAGCGTAGCTACGGAAATTTAATTACATTTCTAAATGGATGTCAATTATTTTTAGACGCCGTAAATATTTGAAGGCTATCACCATGTCCGTTTGTGTTTAACTTAATTGTAACAATGCTCTTACCTTCGTTTAACTGCCCAGCGATGAGCAGCAGCGGATAGTTTTCCGTTGTTTGAATAGTAAGCGTTCGACAGTGACTGAGTTAGCCACAGGTTTTGACCGAATGTTTTACACACCAGGGCGTTCTTTTGTGCGCTGTGAACATAGGGACTCCATCTTGCCCTTTCTCACGTTTTTTTAATAGTAGCCTTTGGCCCAGCTTCGTACTAGTATGTATGGTATGCCAATTGATTGTTATTGACGTTTTATTTCTTCCATTTTACTGTTAGAGACTTCCCCACATTAGAAACCTCAGCTCGAAATCCGTTTTTAAGTAAATTAAGTACACTATTGTAATTAATAGCATCCTTTTCCTGGGAGAAAGACGGTTAAAACAAACAAAAACCCGGCCGTTTGACTTTGTACATAAAATCGGTCATAAAAGAAGTGCGCACGCCCGCAAAGCATCTACTACCCTTACATTTGGTTTTGAATCGAATGACAGTGATTTAATTTGTCACCTTCCACGAGAATTCGTAGTTCTCGATGAACGTTAACTAGACTAAGAAGGAAAGAAAGCATTTAAAAACAGTTGTTTCCACTTTTCAAGTGAGAAAGGAGAAACCAGTTTTCTTCTGGCTTTCGCTTTAGGCAGAAACGGAACACGACTCTGACATTTCCCCCACATGTTTCTCTAAAAAGGCGTAGCTGGTCACTGTTGAAAACATTGCTGGTCGAGCTTAAGAATGGGAAAAGGGAATGACAACATGATAGTTTCGAGGCGATCTTAGCAAAAAATAGTTACTGTAGGTCGAAAACACGTTTTTCATACTAAGGATTAGAAAAAAAAAACTAGGTCAACATCGTGTTCTTAACTATAGATAATAATCTAAATTGAGTCTAGTACATTGAACAATGATGAATCTATTGCTTTTGAAGTTTCTTAATAATTTTTAACATTATTAAAAAACAATTTTATCTTCTCATGCTTTTAAAGGAATACCGCTTTTACTACTTGACACCGCGGGATGTGATTTCCATGAATCAGCTACATCAGAAGAAGGATCCAAAGCCAACAGTGGTGAGGCGGCTCTCGTTTTCTTGCACGTGCAGCGACTGGTTGAATCGGGATTACCAGCTCGAGATATCGCTATCGTTACTCCTTACAACCTCCAGGTTTGAATAGCACCATATACAAGCAGTGTATCGTTTTCATCGATTGCGAAAATTCATGTCTAAACTTCTTAATGGAATACTCACTATGCGCTTTTTATCTAGGTTGAACTGCTGAGACAAATGTTAAGCGGAAAGTATCCGCAACTCGAAATCCGCAGTGTGGATGGCTTCCAAGGCCGGTATCTATATATTCTTAAACAAACTTAAATAAAACCTGAACATTCGTACTTATATGTCTTTTTCTTGCAGGGAAAAAGAAGCAATTATTTTGTCCTTAGTGCGATCTAACTCGACCGGCCAAGTCGGATTTGTGGCCGATGTTCGTCGACTGAACGTGGCATGTACTCGCGCCCGTCGGCATCTCTGTTTAGTTACTGATTCGAGCACAACAAGTCGCGCTACTAGTGGCTTGGTTGAGTACTTGGAGCAACATGGAGAGGTCCGTTCTGCCCATCAATACTTACAGGAGATGGATAATGTTGTTGTTCCCGAAATCGGCAACCGTATAACTGGAGAGGCGGCAAAACCACGCAAAGTCGTCACTCCTTCTACGAACACGATAGATAGCAACCAGTCAAAACAAGAAAAAGAAGAGATAGCCGCTAAAGTCAAGGCCATGTTGACCGAATGGGCGGCCAGTGCCGAATGTGGCGCCTCTTGTATCAAAGAATTCCCGTCGACATTGACGGCCTATGAACGATTAATAGTTCACCAGTGGGCCGAAGAGCACGGTTATCAGCATAGAAGCGTGGGAGAGAATCATAAACGCCGCATTCAAATTTATAAATCTGCTGTAACTATACCACAACAAGCATGCAAAGAAATCCAACCGCCCGAAAACGAACAATCTCACGCTATCTCTTTTGACGCGTCCATATCTGTTAAGAATGATGCTGACGAAGTCTTGCCAAAGTTAGCCGAGAAAATGGAATTAAAAGAGAGTAGTTCGTCATCGTCAAAGAAGAAAAAGAATAAAAAGCAAAAGTTAGCTTCGGGATCAGAGAAGCAAAAAGTACCAACTACGGATAAGCATTTTGTTCCAGCCACTTTAGCTGTCAGCGAGTGCGATGACAATAACGTCAAATGCGATGACTGCCAAAAACAAGTTCCAAAACAGAATCTAGCTCTTCATAGATTACGTTGCACCGGGGCAGGTCCTACAGAGCAAGCAGTGAGACCAAAACCGAAACCATCGATCAAACCTTTACCATCAATGATTCCCCCTGATGGAACCAAAGACTTAAATAGAAACGGAAAAGAAAAAGATATTGATGATGTCTTATCTGAATTCCGGAAATTAGACAATATTTGTAATTACTCCACCTGTAAAACGGGTATATCACTGATGGGTCAATTGTGCTTATTCTGTCAACGACGCTTTTGTCTTTCGCACCATCTTCCCGAAATCCATGGATGTGGTGATGCTATTCGACGCCAGGCACGTAGCGTCACACTCAAACAAGGCTTTGTTGCACCTGGGTCGTTACCTGTTAAACCGAAAGTCATAGATACCGCCAAGCGTGCTCATCTTCAACGTAAACTGGAGAAAAAATTAGAAGATATGTCCACTCAACGAGCTGGCAAGAAAGAAGAAAAGAAGAAGAAATAAAAAGTCACGTGCTGAATATTTTGATGGGGCAAAAATCCATTAATACGTGCTTTTTTGTATTCCATCCCAATTGATTAAACGGTTTTGTAAATTCAAACATAGATGTTCGCACTCGCACTTTATTGGTGTTAATCCATTAGTTTTTTTTTTTTCTGTGTATTCTTGTTTCTTTGGGATTGAGCAAGCAAGAGAAATAATCGCCGCTAGATGTCGAAATTAATTGACGTCTCGCCTAAAGGCAAATGACTGCGTGTCGTCTTCTGCTAGTAAATTATCAGTTTGTACGTATTCTCCGATCTTTCAAATTTACTTGATTTTACTTGGCACCACGTTACGGTAGCGCCGACTAAAAAGAGGTATAATTTTTATTCAGATGGGTTATCGTTTTCAGGAACATGATTGTCAAATGTCCTTACAAATTTTTAGTCTAATGAACTCGCTGTACACAGCTAAACTTTGAGATGGCCTTGAATTTGGGCGATATCGACGCCTGTATTCAAGATTTAATTGATTTAACCGAAGATTACAAAGAGCTTGAAGTAATGCTGATTTTCTGCACATCTTATGGAATATAATAAGACAATTTTTTGTACTATTTAGGCAACTCACAAAGACTACACAGTACAATTGGAACAACTGTCAGAACTACAAACAAAATGTGTGAAAAATTTGAGCCATCAAAGATACCGATTAGGGATTATCAAGTCAACATTAAAAAAGTATTAAACATTAGTAATTGCAGCTAAAAATTCATTATAGTGACTAGAGATAACTGTTTAGGCTTAAACCAAAGGATGACTCAGAGAAAGAAAAATTTCAACTTCTGAACAAGGATTTAATGAGGAGACAAGCTCAACTAAATGAGATGGAAGAATCTTTACCTAAAAAGAGTGGGACATACCTTAAAATCATACTAGGTTCAGTCAATGTGTCATTTCTCAACAAACAGGAAAGGTTTGTGTAATTTCCCTAAATTTATCACACATCTGTGTCAATCCATTATTTTTTGCAGGTTCAAGTACAAGGATGACTATGAAAAGTTCAAACTTGCTCTAAGTGCTATAGCAATGGGACTATCTGTAACAAACCTTCTTGCCAATTTAAGGTAGGCCCAATGTTCTATGTCAAATAATATTGAATGCTCATTGCCATTCACAAATTTCCAGGATCTTGGATTTGGCCTTTGTTTTCCTAATGGTGTGGTATTACTGCACTCTGACAATCCGCGAATCAATCTTACGAGTAAATGGCTCCAGAATCAAAGGGTGGTGGAGAGCGCATCATTTCATTTCGACGGCACTGTCTGCTGTTTTACTCACATGGCCTGACTCCGCTACGTATCATCTGTTTCGTCACCAGCTGATGTGGTTCTACGTCTACATAAGTACGTAATTATATTTAGTCCTATTATGTAGCGACGCTCATTTGATATGCATGTGATATAATTGTATTATTTCATTGGCTTAGGTTTTGTTCAGTACCTTCAGTTCAGATACCAGCAAGGCTGTCTGTATCGTCTCAAAGCTTTGGGCGAGCGACACGATATGGATATTACCATTGAAGGGTTCCATTCTTGGATGTGGCGAGGACTTAGTTTTTTACTACCTTTTCTCTACCTGGGATATTTCTATCAATTGTACAATGCTTGGGCCTTGTATCAACTTATTTCTCATCCGAATAGTGAGTGGCAGGTACAAAAAAAAATTTTATAACTTCAAATCAGGGAGCATTTTTTTCACTTTGCTTATCCTTCTCAGATTCCAGTCCTTTCCTTCCTTTTCCTGATACTTTTTCTGGGGAATATTTTGACAACATCTATGGTAATTCCGCAGAAACTAAGAGACAAAGTTCGTCTTAAATACCGTTTCACACGTCTCGACAAGTATTTTTCCACTTATACCAAGGGTGGTAGACGATTTACGTTATCTGGTAAGGAATTAGCTTTTATGTTTGTTCCCGCTGCCCTCATATTACTTTTTGGAAACAGATCGTTCGCGATCGAATGAAGGCCGTGATTCCGTTATCCAAGGGGAGCATGCAGCAAAAACTGATTCGGAAAAAATTAAAGAAAATCATGGTTCACCTAGAGACATAAGTCATAATTTTGAGAATGAAAAAGACCAATGAAACTAGTGTTACAAGAAAAAAAGTTCGTCCGAGATACAGTCAACTGATCGGAAAACTTGTAACTTCAGACTAATACCGAATCACATCACCGTTGAAAGCATATTTTTGTCTTGTCTGTTGTTTTTTTTTGTTTTGTTTTTTTTCTAGTTTTTTTTTTTTTTTTTTTTTGTTTGCTTTTTCATTATTATTATTTTGTTGGGAAGAACCCTTTTTTTAAATAAATTTTTCCCCTTTACTCAAACCACGAAAAGAAAAATTTATTGCACTGGCACATTTTCTCTTTGATTTTCACGTGTTTTTGTCCTATATGTTGTGGTTTTTCCAACATTTAAACCGATTTCGGTTTGCAACCAAAAGCTGGCTGTATCCACGGATGTTCTAAATAAAATAAACAATACGAAATGGATAACTTGTACAACAATCGCTACTCAACGGCTTCCAGTGCCCGCGAAGTTCCCGATAGCCTTGGAGAAAAAAAATCACAGGTTTTATTGAAAATAGAACTCTGATTTCGATTAAAGTTGTTGGTTTTCTCCATGAACGAACCGTTCTTAATTACACGATGGTTCTTTACGTTAAGTTCAAATTTTAAGAATAATATGGCAATCCGTTTTACCCAAAATAAAAATAAAAAATATTGGCCTTTTTTCTGTTTTACTGCTACCGCCATCATCGCGGTCACGTTTCTAGTTAATTCTCTACATACACTGACCGAAAAAATTTTAAGCCCGACTAAATAAGCCCGACTTTTCTCGGTCGGGTTTTAAATTTTTTTCAAAAAAAACTGACACTCATCGGAATTGGTTGAGTATCACAGGGTATACTCAAAATTGAATGCTGATTCCGGGAAAATTGCTATTTTTAAAATTAAGCTAATCATTTTTGAAATACACGGAATATTTAACGCAAAGCTAGCGCGCCAGTACGGTACAACGCTAGCGCTATACAGCAGGAAGTCGGGTTTATATTGTCGGGCTTAAAATTTTTTTCCTATTAAAAAATAATATCATTAAATCTAGATAACTATATATGATTCTGATTCAAAATTTAACAATGAACACGAAAATGAAATTTGTTTTTACGTAGAGTTTATTGTTTTTGAATAATCAAAGAAGTTTGATGTTTCACGCTAGCGCTGTAGCGTACTGGCGGCTAGTAATGGTTTCGATTTGCACACACACTAATTTTATATTTTGGACTACTCCAACACTATGAACTCTACGTAAAAACAAATTCCATTTTTGTTTTCCTTGGTTAATCTTGCATCAGAATCATGTATAGTTATTTAGATTTAATGATATTATTTTTGAATAGGACAATATTTTAAGCCCGACAATATAAGCCCGGCCTTCTGTTTTTCTTGTTTAATTCAAAAGCTATAAGGCCAATTAAAAAATAAACTTTATATTCGTGATTAGCATTCCATTCTTCATCGAAATCATGTATTTTAGGCCAAATTTGAAATTTGGCCAAAAATGAAAAAGTAAGAAGGCTATAGCCTTCTCACTTTTCCTATTTTCTTCAAATCCTAGATTTCGTTAGAAATACATTATTCCGATTCGAAATTTATCGCTGATCACGAAAAGGGGGTATATTTTTATATTAGGCTTCTACTTTTTGAATTAACCGTAAAAAACAGAAGGCCGGGCTTATTTTGTCGGGCTTAAAATTTTTTCCTATAAAAAAAATAATATCATTAAATCTAGATAACTATATATGATCCTGATTCAAAATTTAACAAGGAACACGAAAATGGAATTTTTTTTTACTTAGAGTTCAAGGTTTTTTAATAATCAAAGAAGTTTGATGTGTCACACTAGCGCTGTAGCGTACTGGCGCGCTAGTAATGGTTTCGATTCGCACACACACTAATTTTAGATTTTAGATTACTCCAAAACTATATACTCTACGTAAAAACAAATTCCATTTTCGTGTTCCTTGGTTAACTTTTAATGAGAATCATGTATAGTTATCGAGATTAAATGATACTATTTTTTAATAGGAAAAATTTTTAAGCCCGAAAGATAAAGTCGGGCTTATTTTTTAACCCAACTTTTACCGTTTTTTACGTTTTATTCAAAAACCATGAGTCTAATGTGAAAACAACCATCATATTCGTGATGCCCGTTCAATTCTGCATCGAAACTATGTATTTAAAGCGAAATCTAAAATTTTGCCAAAATTGAAAAAGTAAGAAGGCTATAGCCTTCTCACTTTTCCAATTTTCTTCAAATCCTAGATTTCATTAAAAATACATTATTCCGATTCGATATTGATCGCTGATCACGAAAATGGCGTATGCTTTTATGTCAGGCTTCTACTCTTTGAATTAACCGTAAAAAACCAGAAAATCGGGCTTATTTAGTCAGGCTTATTTTGTCGGGCTTATTTTCAAGCCAAAAATTTGGCGAAAATAGTGCACTGCTTGGAATTCTATTATAAATTACCCATTATAGTGAAAATTAAACGCTGATTTTAGGCAAATTAGTCGTGTTCTTGTCAAATCAGCTGTTTTAAAAATATATTAAGTATTGGGCTCTAAGAGATTGCGCCATAGCGTATTGGCGAGCTAACATTTGATACCATGGTTTCTATTTATTTAAAAATTTCTAATCTCATGAAAAATAGGAGTCAATTTTCCTGATTCTCTTTTATTTCAAATCCAATGCACATCTGCCCTTTGTTAAATTTAAAATTTTGCAAAAATGCAAAATTAATGAAAAGTCGGGCTTATTTTTTTTTGTCGGACTTATTTTTAAGCCCAAAAATTTGATGAAAAAGTATCATTTTGCCACCAACAGATGGCTGTATCCAAGGATGTTCTAAATAAATAAACAATACCGATGTGGATAACCAAGTACAACAATCGCCATTCGTCACCATGTGACCCATTTTCTATAAAAGAAGAAAATGCTGAACTTAAAACAGCCTTTAACTTTAGTAACGTGTGCCTCCGATTGCCTTATTGAATTAGTGCTGTTTTGGAATTCGCATCAACTTGATATTCAATCCTTCACAATTTTACGAGAATACCTTTTATCTATTCCCAACAACCTGTTCGACCAGTGGGCGGAGAAGCTAATGTTAAGGTTAGGTAGATTGCAACGTAATTCAGATGCCCTTTTTCTTATTTTTAGTTCTGCCTTAACACGAATGGATATTGATCATTTTCCCACTCTGCCTGTAAATGTGAATAGACTTTGTGATGGCTTTAGATTTACCACAAATCTAAGGTACTTGTGCTGTCGCTATGCCCCTTTTTTTTGGTCTCCATCAGATTTATTGATGCTTCAAAAATCAGTAGGTCATTTCACAAATCTTCAAAGGTTAGTCATATGTAATATAGATCTTATGGAGAGCCCCTCGTTTCTGGAGACTGTTGGAAACCAACTCAGCAGCCTAAAAGAACTTGACATCAGTTATGGGAAAATACCAGCAGACAGTTACAAAAAAATAGGTGACAATTTTTTACATCTTGAAGTCCTAAGGATAAAACAACATTCAGAAGAATTTCGTACCATCACCCGTAAACATGCAATACAACTACTTGTTTGTTTATTGAAGCTAAAGATTTTGGATGATGATTCAACTGCATGGGTAAATTAGTTTAACTTTGATAAATTTTTCAATTGTCTAATGAGTAGTACTAATGTACCTTTTACACAGAGCTGTGTTCTACCAGCCTTAACACAACTCAGCAAAGAAATGTACTCTCATTTATGTGCCTCCATAGAGCATCTTACCATCTACCAATGCTCAGAAGTAAACATAAAATTTACCAAAAAGGTTGTGAGTGTGTGCCTAGATACCAAAGTCTTCAGAGAGTCGCCGGAACATAACGTAACAAGTGTAAGCACTTGGCTATGCAACAATTTTCCCGGACTCCTGTCAATCAACCTTCGCCTAGAAAATGTTTTGTTTACCACAATTGCAAATTTTTTACAAAGTAAAAGCATGGGATGGAAAATTCATTCCATTTTCCTCTCCAAAATTCCTCTCAATGTAACGCATTTCCAAATTATTGGAAAATATGCTCCTAATCTTAAAAAGTTGGAAATACTGAACCAAGTAATTTTGGATGTATCAACCAATAATCAACACATCGCTGCAGATGATGTTGGCCGTTTAGCCCGGCCATATTTTCGTCATCTTACACATCTCTCTTTTACTGGAGCCTGGACGGAAAATATTGTCTGCGTTCTATTGAATAACTGTGTTTTCTTGCAAGACCTCATTCTAAAACCAAATGTTTTACCGGTGACATTTCTCAAGCACAATCCTCTTTCATATTTACAGCGACTCATCCTTGATAGGTCGCATTTGGTTTGGAACGAATGTGATCTAGAGTTGAATTTTCTTCGATATGTCCTTAAATCAGCATCAAACTCCCTTAGAGAACTTGGCCTTAAATCTAGGCCTCCCATAGAATGGGATAGTCTTCTTCAGCAGTTAAAACTGGAAAATTGTGATTTTCAAATATTGCGACCCATTGTTTAAAGTTCGTGCCTCAGGTTCCAAAGATTCATTTATCCCAACCTATAAGTAAAAATTGCCACAATTACTATAGTAACCCATTTTCGAGCATGTCATAAAACAATTATTAGTTAAACAGAAAAGTTTCAAAAATGCTGAATTTCTTACATTCCGGTGACTAAGTTTCCGAAGTTTTTTTGGCTTATTTTTTTAATAGCCCGTTGTAACTGCATAATAGAAAACATAATGCTTTGCATAATAAACGATTATTATACATTTGTCTATGTCTCACTTCGTTCTAATACTGACTTATTTCAGACCAAACGACGTGTATTGTAGCTGATGTACATACAGTAGAAATAAAGTCGATTTGAGACTCAAGACGAATAAGGAAATAACCAATTCGAGACCGATAGGAAAACATTCCTTAAGAAAACACAAGATCGCATGAGGTTTGGAGTATAAAGGTAAAATCGGCGGTAAGAGAGAATACAAGGAACCTATCAGGAATTGGCATGTCCCACTTCCTCGGAACAAAGGCTGTAAAAATGAGAAATCGCGACGTACAGAAAAAAAAAGAAAAACGCTTAGAATACTTCGCCGTCTCGATTTCCGTTCGGTCTACACGTGCACACTACATAACTGCCGCCATTTAGAAGGTGAGTGGATGCTGATAATAATTTCCGCGAGATTGACAAGTAAAAAAAGAAACAGACAATCTCCAATAACCAATAAGGATAAAGGAGTCGGACATGATTAGTTTGCGCTAGGGATAATAAAACCATATAGTTTCGTACATAGTAGACATGGCTCGCGTATATGTTTAATGATACCGCGAAGTAATAGAGCTGGAAATTGGTACCAAAGAAACTGTCATCTTATCTGACGGAGGTTTTCACACTCCCCTGCCATATTTTCCTGCAACTCCTAAATGTAGTGGTATCTGTTTACCCTAATGAGAAATGCAGTTAGGATAGCAACTGCTTTGTTTCTCTTTCAATGACTTCAATAACACGTGTATGGAGGAAAACAAATTCATTTTTAAAAAATCCACATAAATAGATTCCGCCAGTGCTAATCCCCCCTTTTTTTGCTTTCATTTCTGCACGTCTAATCACTAGTAAAAATCAGACGACTCAAGCGTTTTGCATGACTTACTCAACGTGGGATACTGGCCATTATTGGGACCCAACAGAAGTGGTGGGGCTGAGGGTTGCTCATGACGGTTATGACTTCCACGTCCATTCCTATCAATCGAAAATGCCATTACCATAATGACAATATAAACAATTGTACATACACATGTAGCGAATGGATTCTTACATGGTTCCCGGGAAAGGCGGCGTCTGTGGTGGAGTGTGTGTATGACGATAATGTGCGTGACGTCCAGGATACGTTCCAGCTGACGAATATGTTTGCGGAGGATTTAGCGATGGTCGGTTTAGACTGCCACCTTGGGCACCACGGCTGCTACTGCCAGCGCTACTAGATAGAGGAAGGAACGGATCTGCTTCGGCTACTTGTAAATAACCCTTACTGTAAATGGAAAGATAAAAAAATACTGCTAAGTAACGTAAAAGTTTGTAACCTTCTGTTTTAATCTCACCGTTTCCTTAGATAAATCCAAACGTGAGAATCTACCCAGACCAAAATTGTAAATAGCAATCCAGCGGCCAATGCACTTGCCAACATAAAGGTTAGTCCAAATCTATTTTTTTTTTTTTAAGTTAAAAAAAAAAAAGTCCGTTTTATATCATACCGATAGGAAGAAGACCCAAAACGAACAATGCGAAACTTAACATGACGTAAATATATAGAGTAAAAAAGATGATTTACAAAGCTTTGTTGCAGACGACATCGAGTAAATCCAAATATCGCCGATGAAGCGGCGCACAATCCACTAAACCGGCCAGAGTAGCCAAGTTTTGGGTTGCGGTTTTCAAAGATCTGGTAAGCTTGTCGAGTGAAGGCTGAACCTAATATTATAAAAAAAAAATATATATACATAAATAAAAAGAAAACAAAAATAAAATTGTAGAGGAAAGGATCGAAAAGAATAGTAACTTACGTCTTTTGGCGAATAGTGCATTTCGGCGAGAGCGGCAAACTCGGCAACTAGCTGTTCGCTTTTTTCGATATTTAAGCGGGCCTGGCGCACAAAATTGTTGAAAGGGCCACTCTCTTTGACTGCACCGTCAACCGGGCAGTGAATATAGTAATCGGCGACATCTATGCCATATTGATTGGCAATTAGGCGCTCGATAACACCAGCGGGATCGACACATGCATCCCCCATACCCTTAAAGACGACTGTAATTAGATTCTCCAACCAGTAATAAGGCAAACTTGGCAGAAAGACTTACAATGGCTACAGCGACATAGACTGAAGCGGTACACCAGCTGATGATAATCATTAGCAGGCCCAAAACGGCAAACCTGGAAAGTAAAGAAATTCGGCGTAATATCGGGAAAAAAAAGCCAAGATGTTCAAACTTAAGGGAAAATGTACAGAATTATTTACATGACAAGTAGGCAGCGTATGCGGCGAACGACTCCGAAAATCAGAATCAAGCAAAGCAAGATGAAGGCGCTGAGCAGGCCCATGGTAATCGGCCATCTAATTATTTCAGCCATTATGTAAAATAAAATAAAATGTTTTTAAAACTTTAGGTGACGGTTACAAGGACTCTCAACCCACCTATACACTTCGATGGCATCAAAAACTCTAAGGAATGGTGGCAGAGGAGACGGCGGCAATAAACGTTCGTAAAGCAGAGTCATATCATCGATGGAACGATTTATGTTTGCCGTGGTTCCATGTAACAGCTCCAATGCCAGACGCTGAATAGTAGCGTTCGGTAGGAGCTTACCATCGTCCACAACTTCTGTTAGACGATCGGCTAATGGGAAACTTTGAGTTTCTAGATTTAATTTTAGCGAATGACTCTAATAAAAAAAAAAACCATTAACAACTAATCAACCATGGCGACAAACACAAGAAGAAAAAAAAAATGTTTATACATTATCCTTGACGGCGTCAATATTGTGCTGAACGGCACGCAACGTAGTACTAAATCGCAAGAAAGCATTGTGTACATCGTCATTCCCGTAAAGACCGATCGCTACGGTAGCGCTGAGAATAACAAGAAGGAGTAATGTATACGTTTGCAAACAACGGTAGATCAAATAAGAAAGTTTCTAATAAATAGTCGTGGGTTACCTGCAAATAAATGCCGTCACGCCGAGAACCCAACGATGGCAGTAAAGACTTCTACCCTGTCTGAGCTGTTTGTCACAACAGCGAGAAAGCAAATATGATAGCAAAACCAATAGAGTCAAGAGCAGCCATACAGCTGGAACACTAGCTGCAACTCCCAATGACTAAAGGAAAACATTTAATGAAATTTGGAATGCTACAAGAGGCTTAAAGTACATACCTCTAAGTAGATATTGCTCCTGGGGTTAAAGGTACTGTTCACTAATTGAAAAGTAATATTCACATGGGGCAGTGAGTGATAAAACGAGGCCAGCAAAGATGGAACATAATCTTCATCCATGTTTAAAAGCTCTGATGTACCCTCCTAAGCATTACATCCCCTGTTAAAACGAAATATACAAAGCATCAGTATGGCTACCAGGTTCTCACAATTAATAAATGACAGACAATCTCAACTGATATTTTCACCATTAGCAGGCAATTTGTAAATGATAGGGAAAAAAAGAAGTGGGGGACTTTGTTTATGTTTACATTTGATACAAGCAACAACAATGATACAGTGGATCAATGGCTTTGTGCCAACCATACTGCATATGGTTTTTGAGGTAATGCCATTAATCGAATTTCGTCGTCTTACAATGACAGACTACAAATTCTGCGACAAATTATACCACGTAGGGGAAAAAGTAATAAATAGTGACATAACTGAAGTTTAGAATATTTGTGCAGATGTATATTAGTTAGGAACTTCAGAATCGAAGACCCGACTGTATCTAAGCTTCTCTCTGTGATTTGTAAAGCTAGTATCATCCCTATATTGAGACATTTCAGAATTTTACTTACATTTTGAATTTGTTCGATAGATGAAACTATCTTAAATTCATCGCTGTCGATCAATTGGTATGGGCTAAGTGCCTAAATTAGTAACAAATATAGTGCCAAACCCAGCGGGCTGTTAGAACTCGGACGCCATGAGCTCTAATAATAAGGATAGGCGACGTTGCCACGACAAAAACAAATAAATATTTCAAAAAATGAGTCGAAATTTACAGTGATGTCAATGTCTATGAAGGAATAACGACGTGATCAACAATAGTCGTTTATTTGAAATAATACGGAGAACGAACGAAAATACATTCATCATTACCAAATTTTGTCATGTTATTTTTATTCCGCTACACTCTTCAGGAGAATGGATCGTGATTGAAATTTTTATCCTCCAGAGGTTGCTCTAGACAAGCCTGAAAATATATTTTAACAAAGAAGTAATTTGATTTTTCCCCACAAACCATGTTTTGAATGAAGTCCAAATGAAACCAAAAGAAAAAATGGTTATCGGAACTTCATATTAATGTTATTACTATGAGGTTACATTTGAAAACTGCTGCCTTGTCCCTTGGTTAACTATCAACTCCTCAACTTTCATGTGTTCTTCTTGACTTAGGTCACTGGTCATAATGACTGTATCAATTTTTTTGGTATCAATTGGGGGATCAGAAGAAAACAATCTATCCCACCAACGTTCTTCTTTTTTCTCCAGATTGACCTAGAATTAAGATTTGAAATAAATTTGAAAACTTTATACTTTCAAAATTCTTGCTACCTGAACATGTTCTCCATCAAAGCTCCATAGACACTCATCTGGTATAACTCTGTGTGGGAATGTTTGGTCTATTAAAACACAGCTTCCCTCCTGTCCAACAGTTGCAACTTGGAGATGGAGAGGATCAATTTTCACATTGACTTGTTTAGCTTTTTGGATGTCCTTTGTGACTGGAATGAAAACATCAATGTCACCTAGGGTTTGACTCCACCTTGCAAAAATAGCTTTTACAGAATATTTTTCATACTAGAGTTTAACAATGCATACCTGTAGGTTCCCCGATCATCTCCATTATACACTTCCCTAACATTTTTTTCTTCATTTACCTCCATTTTTCTCAAGGCACCATTACTTGTTTCGACTATTAATGGTTCAGGTGTATCTGCTTCAATACCCAACACAACCTCTTGACAGGCTGAAGGGACATCACTGTCATTCGATGCCATATTCCCTAGTACAGCAGCCTGTTTCTCGTAATGAGTCTGATTTTCATATCTTTGGAACAATTTCTGTACAATGTCCTTAGCTACACCACCTGGAAACCCAACTTTTCCAGAAGAATCATTTTGATGCTGAAAGAAGTCTGTGCTAGAATTGCAAAGGCACAGTATTTCAAGTACGCGACTAAATGCAAATTGTTCAGTATGTTATCAATACCATCTGTAAAGGAATCCAAAGACAGAATCGAGAAACGTGACTATACTACGTTCTTCCTTTAAAATTTCGAGAAACAATCGGTCGTGCTTATTGCTCTGCATTTTACAGCCAACAAATTGAAAATGAAGATGGGCAAGCTAAAGTTAAAATATTTGCTTTAAGGCCAGTTCAAACAATCAAGAATTTGAAAAGCTTGTTTTAAAAAGTTTTCGCCGCCGCACCGTGGTGGACTGTGTATATCGTGTGTTTGGAACGTGAATCAGTACAGCGTGGAAATAACGTTGGAAATAGGCGGAGTCTTCAACGATGGAAATTGTTAGAGGGAAGGATATTTCGAAGAAGAAAATGATTACTTCACGCTCTAACGATCCGTGCAAATAATCAAATATTGGTTCCAACTGGAAATCCTATTATAGAATATTGATAAAAGCGTAAATCATGATCAACCGGGCTAACAATAAGTGCATCACGTTCTGTTATTTACACCTAGCCTAAAAAAAAAGAGACGCAAATACACCTATTCAAGTACGTTATAACCACCGTCTTCGTCCTTTCGGTGATTTTCAAACAATATCTGGTATAACGTTCCATGCTTCGCTGCTTCCATAACATGGTATTTAGTTATTTATACGCTCTTTGTTAAGCTCTTCCCATTAGAGGAGAGAAAAGCCATTCCAGATTCCACCTTCCATGATCGTTTTCCACGATACACTGGTACACGATACGCATATACGATTTACCGGGTATTGGCAGCAAAAAAGACTTGTCCTGAACTGTACAGTCAGATACCTTTTCCGGCTTCACAGCTGAATAATACAGCGACTTCGAGCAGAAAAGACCTTAAGTTTTACCATGGCTAACTCGATGCATCTTATTCCCAGCTACATTTCAAGGTCGACCTTGAATTCGAGAGGAATGAAAGTGGGTCTAGTGAAGTCCGTGGAGCAGTTGTTGAGTAGATGTTCTTTTGTCTTGGCGACTACAGCCCAGAGAACGGTATTCGAATGCTTTTTCATTTTTTGGTCTAGAAATTTTTACACATTATAACATTTTTTTGTTTTTATCACAGATGGCTAGTGGTTATCGAACTGAAGCAGATACATTTGGGGAACTACAAGTTCCAAATGACAAATACTATGGAGCACAAACTGTTCGTTCAACTATGAATTTTCCAATTGGTGGAGAATCTGAAAAGATGCCTGTAAGCACCATATCATGTGCTGAAATATGTATTCCTACAGCAATATTTTCTTTCAATTTCATCTAGTTGCCAGTAATCAAAGCATTTGGAGTACTAAAGAAAGCAGCAGCAGAAGTCAACCAGGATTATGGGCTGGATCCCAAAATTGCCGCTTCAATAAGTCAAGCTTGTGATGAGGTATTCAGAGCTCCATATCTTTCACAGTTAATTGGGGAAAAATATGTAAGCAAATTGTGTAATTCTTCCTTGTTTATTAGGTTATAAGTGGATCTTTGTATGCTGAGCATTTTCCATTAGTTATTTGGCAAACGGGTTCAGGAACACAGTCAAATATGAATGTCAATGAAGTTATTAGCAATCGTGCAATTGAAATTTTGGGTGGTGTTTTGGGTAGCAAAAAACCTGTTCATCCAAATGATCATGTTAACAAAAGCCAGGTTTTTAAACAATTTATTTTGTTTATGTTTCTAGTTTACTTGAATCATATTTTATGAATAATAGAGTTCCAATGACACATATCCCACTGCCATGCACATTGCAGTTGCAGTTGAAGTGACAAGCAGTTTATTGCCCAGTCTTGAAAAACTTCACGACGCAATTGATGCAAAGGCCAAGGAATTTCAAGATATCATAAAAATTGGTCGTACACATACTCAGGTACGTTCCTGTTGGTCAAACGTGAAGATGTATTTTAGTGTAATAAATGTTTTTTTTTTTTAATTTGTTTGTAGGATGCAACACCTTTGACTTTAGGCCAAGAATTTAGTGGATATGCTCAACAAATCGCATTCGCGATCGAGCGTGTCAAAGCTTCACTTCCACATGTGTATATGCTGGCAGCTGGTGGCACCGCTGTTGGAACTGGGTTGAATACGCGAATCGGCTTTGCTGAAAAAGTCGCCGCTCGAGTTTCTGAACTTACAGGTAACTAGAGGGTGTCCACTACTTTATGCACGCTTTCCTTATGCGTAAAAATGCTCTAGGATTGCCTTTCGTCACGGCACCAAACAAATTTGAAGCCCTTGCTTCTCATGATGCCCTTGTTCAGATGTCAGGATCTTTGAACACGGTAGCCGTTAGCCTCATGAAAATTGCCAATGATATTCGATTTTTGGCTTCTGGACCTCGCTGTGGATTGGGGGAATTATCACTGCCTGAAAACGAACCGGGTTCCTCTATTATGCCAGGTAACATTGAAGGGGTGTACTCTACTCATAGAAAGCAACGTTTTTGTACAGAGCTAAAAAGCATCAATTCTCATACGTTATTATTTTACTTTGCGGTTATTATAGGAAAAGTGAATCCCACGCAGTGTGAAGCCATAACCATGGTTGCAGCACAGGTAATGGGTAACCACGTGGCGGTAACGATTGGTGGAAGCAACGGACATTTCGAACTAAACGTTTTCAAGCCGATGATCGTTTCTAATGTACTCCGATCCATTCGGTTGTTGTCCGACAGCTGTAACGCGTTTACAAAGAATTGCGTTGTCGGAATTGAAGCCAATCGTGATCGCATTAATAAGCTATTACATGAATCGCTGATGCTTGTTACAGCCCTGAATCCACACATCGGTTATGACAAGGTTATATTTCGCATGAGACAGGTTCATTGATGAACATTGATTTATATTGTGTTCTATTTTACAGGCTGCTAAAATAGCCAAAACAGCGCATAAAGAAGGCTCCACGCTGAAGGAAACTGCCCTCAAACTTGGTTATTTGACGGAGGAGCAGTTCAATGAATGGGTAAAACCTGAGGATATGCTGGGACCCAAATAATTGTTGTTGGTAGCGCAAGAGCTTTCAGTTGGGTTGGTTTTTAATAGCTGTACAATATTATAGAATAAACATGGTTATCTGCTGAAGTTGCCATTAGCAACACCATACATCCGGTAACCATAGGCTGTTGACATAGGAAACGGAAGCACAACTTCTCCATTTACCCTTTCCGCAAATGTCTAAGAATAGAAAGAAAACATCTGGGTATTATCGATGACTGCAGAGCAGTCAATTCTTGTCGCAAATGAGAAAATGGATCTGTAGTCTATGCTTTTCTCGACAACTGCGCCTGCTTAAAAGGTTCCGTTTTGTGTAAGAGTCGAAAACCAATAACAAAAGTGACTTGCGAACAAGTGCAGATAGGGAATGTAGGGGTGGAGAGGAACCGGAGCAACGAGCATATGTTTGGGCAATGAGACCATCACGTGCAGAGTTGAAGAGAAATCACTTTTCGTGTTCAGTTGCTTTTTTGGTCATTTCTTGAGAAGTCGTCACTCGAGTGTCAACATGTGGCGGATGTAGTGCATTTTGTATACACTTTCTTGTGCACGCTATGGCGAATGCCAATATATTTAAATTCTCAGACTTGACAGCACCCAACTTCAACCCGATATGCAACTTTCAGAGGTAAATGTATATCAATGCAGTTGATTCTAAAAAGTTAAAAGGCTTATGTTGTACCCGTTCAATCAAAAAAGTTTAATTATGTTTTAACCAAACCGTTTTTTCTGAAGGCTCCCGAAAATTGCTTCACATCAATCTTCCTCAGAAGGGAATTCTGAGAAGCGCAGTAGATCCCGTTGTGCGATGCGGAACCAACAAAAACTTTGTAACGCAGTTTTAATTTTATCAGAAAATTCATCGTATCCACAGCATAAGGTATACGGGCAATTTTTGTTTTGCCTTGGTTTTTAAAAATTCTATCTGTTACTCCAAATATGGGAAAGTAGAATCTTAATTTATCCCTTAAGGTTAATTACACATTTTATTTTCTAAATTATATTCTTATCATCCTTTTTAATAGTTCTGTACTCTATGACATGGTGGCTTCGTATTTCAAGTTATTAATTTCGCGTCTACAATATGGCGACATAGTGCAAATATTGCCAATGCACACAACATTTTGGGCCGATCAATAATGTGGTACAGGGTAGCTCCGGAAATTACGCAGGGACCCTCATGCCAAAAAACATTGCATGATAATATGTGTCTTGAGGGATTTTTTTTTTTTTTTTTCAAGTGGTGGGACAAGTCGCGTGCTTTGTCACAGTTTTTCTATAGTTGCTGGCTCCGTTCTACTCTCTTTTTTTTTTGCCAAGAGAGGTTTCCTAGCTTCTAGTTTCTCCGTGGTTTT
Source organism: Daphnia carinata (assembly GCF_022539665.2). NCBI lineage: Eukaryota > Metazoa > Arthropoda > Branchiopoda > Diplostraca > Daphniidae > Daphnia > Daphnia carinata. The sequence continues at coordinate 10,581,164 of NC_081333.1, forward strand.
CCTATGGAAATGAGGAGTTTGTACAAAAAGAAAGCTTGTTTGATGTAGGCCAACACGTGTTTTTATCGGAAATCAGACGGGGGTTCCCACTATTTTTGTTATTTTTTTTTATTCAGGAGGGTTCGTGAGAGATTGAGCTACGTAGCAAACTCAACTTTCGTGTTCTAAATAACTACCCTCGAATCGCGATGAAAGATGAGGCCAGACGCTATGGCTGGGGGAAGACGATCCCTAGTTTTTCATCCATATTCCGCAAAGTGAAGGTCGTTGGCATGCGGAATAAACATATTTATGAATCCCACTAAAATTAAAGGCACCGTGCAATACGTTCCTGTCTTTCAAGTATCCTTGATATTTTATATTTTATATCGCCAGTCGAGAACTCTGTCGCCTTTGGTGTAAGGTTGCCTAAGGCCTGTCTGTCACGCCTACCATTTCTTTTTTTTTTACATAATATTATACGCTAGCGTAAAAGAAAGAGAAATGAAAGCTAACCCACACCCTGCCATCTTTGCGTGCAGCCACACTCGAGTGCACGAAAAGAGTAACGCTGTCGTTTTCATCAGTTTAAAATAATTTGTGTCAGTAAGAACCCTGCGGTTATACTGAGTACGCAACCGAAGAAAATTAGGTCACAAAAGGTTTAGAAAAAAAACGTGGCACTTTTAGAGAAACGAAAACATTTTTGTGGCACCGTGGCAACATCTTCAATCGCAGTTACAGAGGGAAGAGTATCCTCGCCTGGTGTCTGCAGTTACGTTGCCGATCTGACTCATTTATCTTGGGCCCTTCGTCCGTCTCTGTACGAAGTCCGACAGTGGCCTTGCTGGTGTTGTTTAGTTTGCTGAGGAATTCCTCGTGAATACACGTTGAGTTCCCGTCTAGTCTACATCGGTTTTGATACCGATCGAAAAATTTCGAAATTTTTTCCGTCACGGACAGCCGGAAACTAATTGGACTTCCTGTCACGATTTTTCACATCTTTCCGTTCGGGCAGCTATTCAAGTTTCTGTTAGTTCGCTTGAAGAAATCCTAGAGACTTCAGTCATAACACAAGTCTTCCTAACGCAACTATGGATTTCTTCCGTGCCGGCTTGAAAAATTTTGGCCTGGGTGGCTTCAAAATGGATGACACTACGGCAAATCTGGTGGCCAATTTTGCCAGTGGAGGGATTGGCATGGCCCTAGACCAAATTTCGCGTACTTCTTTGCCCAGTCGGCGGAAGGACCCACCCCCACCAAGACCACCCTGCCCTTTCAAAGTGGTAAGACATGGTTATGCTTAATTTCGTCCGTTTGTCAACGCAATCATTAAAGCAATCTATCCATGTTCACTTCGTTCATCATCTCCCACACATCAGTTAGACCAAAGCTCTTTTTAAAACCAAACCTTAGAAAATATATGGGAACAAAAAAATTCCTTGACACCGAGAGCTAGAGAAGGTGTTCATTGTCAAGAATGATCTCACCGGAATTTTCGCTTTCTGTGGTAGCTTGAAGCGAAATAGGTGGCTCAAGGCCCACGGTTTTTACTAGGCACGGCAACGGGCTACGAAAGCAAAAGCGAAGGCGAAACAGACAGCTTGCCACTAACGTGTTGTCCTATTGTCCCTTGCCGCTAGAGTTTCAAAATAGAACGAGCTTGAGAAAAGTAAAAGATGGATTACTGAGTGCAGGATGTGACCCAAAAATGTTTACCAACCGTACAAGAAGGGCAAAAACGTGAATTTCTGTTCCAAAAAAACAGAGATGCCTTGTATACTTCTTTTTTTAGTTGGCGTTTAATTAGATGTAGGGTATTCTATAACTGACATGCATCAGTTGCTTTTTTTTCCGCCCTTTTTTGTTAACATGAGTGAACTATCGTAAATATTCTGGCAAGCATTCGCTACGGTATTTATAGCTCAGCCAAATCACAGTTGGATCTGTTTGTTTTCTTAAGTTCAACAAAATTTGTTGAACAAACAGGTCGTTGGATCACAAACATCCTCTTGTCAAACATAGTTGTAATCATGCGAATCGCTTCCGTAGTTGTGTTGATTCTCCAATGTGTTGATCTTTAGACTCTATAAAAGTCGTGAATTTAGTTGTGCATTAGGCTTAGTTTATAGACCTCCGCAACAGAGATTCGCGCACGTCAGCCATCATAAACACCATAGTTTTCGTTACATTATGCACAAGAATGTCTCATAAAATGAAGTATTAACACCATATTTAGAGCTGAATAAGAATGTTAGGGTGCTGAATGCGTAAAAAAAAATCTAAAGTATCCAGTCCATATTTTTTAAAATGTTAATCACGGGAAAACCTGCATTGACAGGGTTTTATTTTTCCTTCGGGCGTTTCCCGTAGTCAATGAATCCGGTGCAATGATCCCGTTTATTGTTGTTTTGCATGGAGTGATTTCCTGTTTTAATGTGACGGGCGTTGCTCATGTTTGGGATTTCAAAAATGTGAATTGACCGACATTGGCCTTGAGTTTTGTTTTAGTTCTCTGGTTGCCTAACCAAAAAAGGTGAATCGTTAGTGGAACACCGTTAGTGAACAACCATTTTTTATCGAATGCAAGATAACTTAATACTCCGGAATATTCCAGCAGTCGAATTTCGTATTTCTTCTTTTTTGGGCCTCAAGTAGTTGACTAGTTTGAGGTCTCAAGGCAAGCCACACCCTCAAAAGGGTGTGACGCGTTACTCAAGTATGGGCATACCTTAAAACCCGGTTTAAAGTGTAATTATTTTGCTTCATTGCTGATGAAACGAACGTGTTGCATAACGGTTGGAATACATAAGATAAAATAGTAAAGGCAGGAATCTATGATTAGTTGATGACGCTGATCATTGTGTCAACAGCAAGATGGGCTTATTTTCCACCGACAAGCATTCCGATTGAATGCTAACTACTGCGTGGCTTTGAAACTATATGTCACGCAACCACATCAAACGGTCTGAATTCCATATCTACTATATTATGGGAATTCCTAGATGGCCTTCTCTTTCTAGGGTTGTTAATTATTACGGGTTTGTTGGTTATTAGGGCTTGTCGGTAATTTCAGATGGTAGAAATCGAATGGATGGGAAGACAGGGAGTCATTACCGGTGGTAGAAAGCGGCAGTTTGAAGGCCATATCCTTGATGGTCAACCAAGCAGTAATTCTACCGGATATCGTGTCGTTCAATTCACCACATCTAGTACATTAGAAAGTGCGCGTCCGGGGTTTTAGAAAAATTCGTTGTTCGTCCGATCGACATCGGCCTCAAGTATTTGTCTCGTGCAGTTTGTGGCTGAGAGCATTGTCGACGAGGTAGAAGAACTGTGTCCTACGCATGCTTAGTATCACCTATCGATTTTTTGGCTAAAGTGCAGAACTGGTGCCAACTTTCCTGCATAGCGAGCAGCTAAACATTATTGTCAGCTGTTTTTGTTTGCCTCGTTCATCGCTGCAAAAAGTATCTGCATTATCCCTTAGTGTTGGTTTTGCCATAACGCCGTGGATATTCGTGTAGTCACGTACGACATTCGAAAAAAAATCCTGTTGTGAAATCGAAATGCCTTATACCTACGGGAACTTTACAATCTACAACGTGAGTTATCGCATTCTGCGAAATGAGCTCAACGCATATTTTCCAAATCTTCTCCTGCCTACCCTAGTTTTCTTATATCTACTGCTATCGTAACAGTCTGCAGTTCTTTGCTTACGTTTTCGAAGTTCACACGGCCGCCACCTGTAGAGTATAATATATTGTAGATAAGGATTGCACTTCCACACACATGTTTTGGGAGGTCTTGTTTTTGTAATAACAAAGAGCCAATAGTACGGTATCTACCTTTAGATTTGGTACCGATTGAGCTATGAAATACTGTATTCTTATCAAGAATTTGTGAAGAAATGAATAGACGTACGTTTGGTTTTTTTCGTCTATTTCGTTTAGTCTGATAACTGTTTTCAAACCATTTGGAATTGTACACGCAGTCAATTGTTAACAATTGGCATCATCCAAATACGAGCATGGCTTTCAAACAGCCAAAAACGATTTTCCCCACTACTAGAGTATGTATTTTAATTTACAACATATGCTATTCCGGTTATTATCTTTCTAGTTCCCGCTATGTTTATTGGCCTAAAGCGGCCACAGAAGTTGAGCCAAATTTTTTGTACTAAATTGTTCTTGTGGATCCGTTCTGATTAAACTCAAATCTAAAACGTGGTTTAGTAATAAACATATTTTCGTTAATTACGAGAATGCATTGTCGCGCTTCGTGTACGTAGATCACGGGGCAATCTCTAGCGCGACTTATCTCTCATTATTAATTAATTATCAAAAGCGTAAAATTATCCACAACATTGATAAACATAACATGTGAACTATTTCGTAACTAGGAAACTCCTGCTTGCTTAAAGATGAGCAATTATTGATCAAATCCATTTATCATTTTACGTACCACAATCTTATGGCAGTTGGGTGAGAAGGGCGCCTCAATTAAAGCCCGTCAGAACGTGCAAGATTTCGTTCAAATCCGAGATAGCTGTCTACAAAATGGAACCCTTTTCGAGGATGCGTCTTTTCCAGCGGACACTTCGTCAATCTACTACAGCCGGCGGACTGCTCGCGACTTTGTCTGGTTGAGGCCAACAGTAAGTGCAACTTCTTGTGCCATTTTGTCTGAGTAGATAAACGAAACGATTGGTCATAATTCATTTTTAGCCTCAATCAGCATGACATTCTATAATTACGGCTAAACAAATAAATACATATTTAAATAATTTAGGAAATCGTCGAGGATCCACAACTCTTCGTCGAAGGAGCTTCACGATTCGACGTGCAGCAAGGCGAATTAGGTACAATTCTGTTTTAAATAATATGCTGCCTTTTCCTCATTAAGTTCATCATAAACTCTTGGCAACAGTTGAAGTTTGTATTGCAATTGAAGCACTGTGTTTGTTTCCGCTGGTTACCATTCAAGTTAGACTTCGTTTACTCAGTTACTTCCATTACGCAGTATATTGCAACAACTGTAGCGATTAGCTCCGCGCTAACTAAACATTTGGCAGTGAGTCTATTTCTTATTATGCTTGTTTTTTTTGTTTTTTTCAATATATAGGCGATTGCTGGCTGCTTGCTGCCATGGCTAGCCTGACTCTTAACCCAAAACTGTTTCATCAAGTTGTGCCTGAAGATCAAAGTTTCACCGATAATTATGCAGGAATTTTTCATTTCCGGTACTACTTCATCCTGTCGATACCGCATTGAAAATTCCCGCTGTTGAAATATCTTTTTCGAAACTCCAATCTAGGATCTGGCAGTACGGCACCTGGGTGGATGTCGTGGTAGACGATCGCTTGCCAACCTGTGATGGAAAACTGGTGTTTTTGCAATCACAAACAAAAAATGAATTTTGGAGCGCTCTGTTGGAAAAAGCATATGCCAAGTAAGCAAACCAATCCCTTGATGTGACAGTTCAATTTCGTGAAAACTCATAGGTGAAACTCTATTTCGCTTTACTAACACAGGCTCCACGGTGGCTACGAAGCCTTAAAAGGTGGCACTACGTGTGAGGCTATGGAAGACTTTACTGGCGGAGTGAGCGAAATGTACGAAATGAACCAAGCACCTCCTAATCTTTTCAAGATTTTACTTAAAGCTCACCAACGCTCATCACTAATGAGCTGCGCAATTGAGGTTGGACCTATAGTCACTTCATTCACTTTTCATTATTTTATTGCCAATCAACGTTTGACTATGCAGCCGGATCCTGACCAGTTAGAAGCCGAAACACCGTTGGGTTTGATTAAAGGTCATGCCTATAGCATTACAAGCGTGAAAATGATGGACATCCGCACTCCTCGAATGTCGGGGCAGATTCCCATGATCCGTATTCGAAATCCTTGGGGGAATGAAGCCGAGTGGAAAGGCGCATGGAGCGATCAGTAATAATAGTGTTAACATGATACCCATTCGACAATTTCTGATAACACCAACACCATTCGTTTGCTTATTACAGATCCCCGGAATGGCAGTTCATCCCGGAAGACGAGAAGGAGGAGGTGGGACTGACTTTCGATCGCGATGGCGAATTTTGGATGTCGTTTCGCGATTTCTCTGCTCAGTATTCTCGCCTAGAGATAGTCAATCTGAACGCCGATTCCTTAGAAGAAGAGGAGTTGTCTGATGGTACATCAAAACGTTGGTCAGCAAACGAGTTTGCTGGAAACTGGGTTAAAGGTGCATCTGCTGGCGGCTGCAGGAATCATTTAGGTATGTTACTTACACATCAGCTTTATATCAATACGAATCTATTGCGTTAGAGGTTCTCGAAGTATGTATTGATGCATCCGTTGCAAGATACAGTATTTATGATAGAAGCAAAGCACTGCCTGTAATCATGAAACCGCCTATTCCCAACGAGATTAATTATTGCCGTCACGAAATGGCGTGCCTATTGCTGATAATGAATCAATCCGCACAGGAAACGGAAAGTCCTCGGCAAAACCGCTCTACCGACAAAGAACATAAATGTTCTCCTTTTTTCCTTCTTTCCTCCTTTTTTTTTTCTTTAGTTTACTGAGAAAAAAAATCAGTGGCGAAAGACGCACGCACGCATAGTTATTTTTAAACTTCCGAAAACGATAGAGAGCTGCTGTTTTGATATTATAGACGTTAGCTACACAAAAGCTTTGCGTAATATGACTAAATCCAGCGAAGTAATTTCGTAATTGCATGATTTAAAAAATAATCATGGGAATTAATGTTTTCCGGATCAAGCGAGTGTTTCATTAGTTTATTTTTCCTTCATTATAGCCACTTTTCATCTGAATCCACAATATCGTATTACACTGGAAGATCCGGATGGTTAGTATTTCGTCTATTATTTCAGATTTTATTCAACGTTGTAACTAAATCCTCTTCTAATGAAATTTAGACGACGACAATGACGATAAATGTACGGTGATTGTGGCTTTGATGCAAAAGAACCGTAGAGCTCAGCGGAAAATTGGTCTAGATTGCCTTACAATTGGTTTTACCATTTATCACGTAAGGAAAATGTCGAATGAACAACGAAAATATCTGTAGATAATGGTTAATCACGGTACTTGAAACAAAATTCAACAGCTTAAAAATCCTGACACAGCGCCGAAACCACTTGACAACAAATTTTTTAAGTACAACGCATCTGTGGCTAGGTCACCATCGTTCATCAACTTACGAGAAGTCAGTTGTCGATTCAAGCTTCCACCGGGCGTCTACGCCATTATACCGTCAACATTCGAGCCGAATGAGGAAGGTGAATTTATTCTGCGCGTCTTCTCTGAAAAGAAGAACAACATGGAGTAACAACCTATAATTAATCATTATATATTCATCACATTTAATTACCCCCAAGCCAACATCGCGCGTCCATAATCTTTAAAAGGGGTTTTACGTCCTTTTGGCAGAACGTATGGTAGGCGCATTATAAAATCTCCATTAAATTCTTTTTTCAGGGAGAACGACGAAGAAGTGGATATCGGTGAAGCAGATGATCAAGTAAGCACTTTTCCATTTTTGCCAATAAAAGCAAGACATTTTTTGAAAGTCCCTTGCCATTTCGATGACGGCACGGCCGATAGCATGACGACTTTGGTTTTATTACTTAGTCTTTCCTGTCGCCTGTCGCTTGTTTATTCATTTTTATTTTTTCGACTGCTGAACGTCGTTCCTCTTCATATTTTTTTATCATAATTTTTTTAAAATTCTTATTTCCTTACTTTCTTTGACGTGGCACACGAATCTTTTCTACTAGGGTAATACTGGCCGGAAGCACAACAAAGGCAAACACTTTTATCACGTAAGTTTAGACTGTGAGACAGCGCTTTAAAAAATCCTATATGACGATATTTCGTATACCCTGAACCCGCTTGCAAATTTAACTTTGAATATTTTACGCCTTACAATTTTTTGCGTAAAAGTACCCGTATACAGTTCATTTTCAGCAGCGTTCTTTGGATTTGCTTTGAACTATCAAACGAGTGCTTTAGCGTAGACGACTGTGGGCAAATCATTTTTATTCATTAAACATTCATCTATCTACGTTCTGGAGTAACAAGAATAGCATCTTTACCTGTAAAACGTATTGCATTGCTAGTTCCAAGAATTTGAAGTGTGTCTTAATTTTCACAAATTTAGCAATGTTGTTTCGAAAGACAAGTCTATTCTCAATTTAAACATTTTTTCGCAACGCATTTTCATAGGAATTTTTGGCAATTATTTACAGGTTAAAAGTAATGATACTTTTGACGACTCCAGTGATGTTGTCCAGCTGTTCCGCCGCGTTGCTGGAGTTGACATGGAGATCGATTGGGTCGAACTACAAAACGTTCTTAATACTTCCTTCCAGCGTGGTAAATATTTACGGTTCTTTTATCTACCGATGTTTGAATTGCTGTACAGGTTTTGTATGCCCTTTACTTGGGATCATTGGTGTTGTTGCGTAGTGGATTTAATACCGCAATTGGTTCGAAGTGTTTCATCCGTTTATGTGTCTGCCATGGCATCGCTGTTTCGGTTTGCAATCCAGTTGGATTTTTATTCGTAGTAGATTTTAGAATACCCGTAATTCAACACATTAACCACAACTAATTGAAATGAATCCTTGCAACAAATACGTTGGGGAAAAAATCCTGTCGGGAATTCGGAACCGGACCATGCAGAATCTTCAGAGGGTAAGGCTAGTCGTTTTGAGCCCTTAGCTGATCACTCGTTAGACGATTGAAGACACTCTCCTTGTTTTTCTTTTTCTTTCGTACACGTAGCCAAAGAGACTTTTTTTGGCTCTAAAGACACAAAAACCTCGACAAAGTAGCGAGCGACAAGCATTTTCTTGCGACGGATTATCAAAATTTTTTCTAAGTTAGAGACTATTACCGAGACTTACGTTCCCGTTAGTGTCTCCTGGTCAATGAATAAGACTGCTTTGGTGAGGGTAAGGGCATGGGGATGTCAAATGGTTCATTGAAAAATGAATCCAACTTTGTTATTTCCTTCTCCATAACTTCTTTACTTTGGGTCTTTATCAAAAGGAATAAAATAGGATTGCATTTGCAACTTTACTTTAACCTTCTTACCGCTTTCTACTACATTTAATAATACTTGATTTCATCGTTTGTTCATAACTTTTCTTAACTCGTTATTGCATGATTTAATAATGTAGAAGAGCTCACAACGTAAAGCTGAACTCAGTTAACAGTATTTTTCCTGTTTTTGATGACGCATGGCGTCGGTTACAGAATTTGTATTCGAGGGATTCAGCAAAGACGTCTGCCGCAGCATGATCGCTATGTTGGATCAGGATCACTCCGGAAAACTTGGTTTGGATGAGTTCAAAAAGCTTTGGTCTGATATTCAAACTTGGAAGGTAGAGCAAAGCATATCATTTACGTGTTTTCAAACCCCATTCGATTATACCCATTTATTTTTTATTTAAAACTAGAACACGTTCAAATTGTACGACCGCGATCGTAGCAATTCGCTAAGCACATTAGAGTTGCGCTCTGCACTCCATGCCGTTGGTTATCGTCTAAACTATCACGTCTTAAATGCGCTGGTTTTGCGTTACGGTGATCGACGAGGAACCCTGGCGTTTGACGATTTCATCATGTGTGCCATCAAAATGAAATCCATGATTGGTACGCAATTTCACTTTCATTTTTTCCAAATTTCATGTGTGTGACTAGAGAGTTTCATCTAAAATATGCTTCATTATTACAGAGGCCTTTAAAGAGCGAGACCCGTACAACACCAAACGGGCTACTTTTACGCTCGACGAATGGATTGACAAGACTCTCTATTCTTAGATTTCCAAATAATCGTTTTACTTCTGAATCTTTACCGACATTTTGGCGGTTTAATAGCATAATAAGATCATCCATGTTTGCGAGCTTTAGAAGACCCATAGAAGCTTATGTTAATCTCTTCCGATATAACGCTCTTTCCATAAACGTTTGACGACATTTGCATTCAAAAGGTGCCCAAGGGTAATTTGCTTCCCGGTGAAATCAGTCTCTTTTGCGAAAGATTGGTGTTGCACTTTGCTTGTTCCTCTTTCCCTTTTTTTATTTTTTATTCACGTTGCCGTTACTTCTGAACATATACAACGTTCACTAGGGAGACTAACATAAAGGGAAAAGTTTCAATCCACACTACATCCTTAATCTGAATCGAAAAGATCATTGCTTGATGTTTCCGAACAATACATAGCATAAAAAATCGCAAGTAAAACACAGATGGTGTATTAACCGGTATGAGTCACTAATTCTTTTAATGCACAATGCATCACATCTTTGTTCAGACAGAAAAAATCGGGTGTATAAAACTCGGAAATATCATGTTCACTTATCGTCATTGTAGCAGAAATTACAAAATTTTGGCAAGAAATTCAGGACTTTTTGATTAGAAACTTTCGGGATTCTGTGACTTCGCAATCCGAGTCCACCGGATATTTCTGCTGCATCGCGCAAGCGCTGTAGCGCACTGGCGAGCTAGCATTTTGTCAAATATTCGGTGTATTTCAAAAACGATTAACTTAATGAAAAAAATACTAATTTTACCGGAATCAGCATTCAACTTTTAGTGTATCCTGTGACATTCAACCAATTTTGGTGAGTGTTCAGTTTTTATGGAAAAAAATTTTAAGCCCGACTAAATAAGCCCGAGTTTTCTTATTTTTTTTTTTTTTTTTTTTTACGTTTAATTAAAAAATCATAAGACCAATTGAAAAATATATTTGATTTTCGTGATAAGCATTCAATTCTGCATCGAAATAATATATTTTAATCCAAATTTTAAATTTAGCGAAAAATGAAAAAGTGAGAAGGCTATAGCCTTCCCACTTTTGCCAAAATCGGCAAAAAACGACATCTCTCGGAATTCGATAAAAATCACGTGGCACTACTAAAATGGAAGTGAGTTGATGTGTTCTGAGTTCGATTATGTTAGTGGTTTTCTCGTCAAAGCAGCCATTTTGGAAATAAATTAAAAAAGTGTGCTGTTTTGGCCCCGCTGAATCGAAGAACTGACTAGCGCGCCAGTACACTATAGCGCTAGCGTGACACATCAAAGTTTTTTACCAAACCATAAGCTCTACTTTAAAACAAAGTTCATTTTCGTTTTCCTTATTAAATTTTGAACTTAAAGCATATATAGTTATCTCGATTTAATGATATAATTTTTAAATAGGAAAAGTCGGGCTTATTTTGTCGGGCTTATTTTTTAAATCCCAGAACCACTTTAAAGTAAAAAAACTCTAGAACTATCAGTCCCAAGAAAAAATAACGTCAATTTTCGTGATCCTCGTGTGATTTCCAGTCGAAATGATGTATTTTTAACGAAATCTAGATTTTAGCCAAAAATGAAAAAATGGGAAGGCTATAGCCTTCTCACTTTTGTCAAAATCGGCCAAAAACCAAAATCTCTTGGAAATCAATAAGAACTACGCATTACGTTCACAAATGAACGATGTTTTCAAAAACATAACGCATTTTAATGTCACATCTGTATTTTTGAAAATAAAAAAAAAATATTGAAATGTCGGGCTTAATTAGTCAGCGTTAGTCGGGCTTAAAAATTCCTTGTGCAAAAACTGACACTCATCGCAATTGCTTGAATATCACAGGATATACTAAAAGTTGAATGCTGATTCCGAGAAAATTGCTATTTTTTTCATTAGGTTAATCGTTTTCTAAATACACCGAACATTGGACACAATGCTAGCGCGCCAGTACGCTATGTCGCTAGCGCAGCAGAAATATTCGGTGTATTTCCGAAGTGGTTGGGTTAATGAAAAAAGTAAAAATTTTCTCAGAATCAGCATTCAATTTTGAGTATACTTTGTGATATTCAACTAATTTTGATAAGTGTCCGTTTTTGCAGAAAAAAAATCTAAGCCCGACTAGATAAGCCCTACTAAATAAGCCCGACTTTTCTTCTTTTTTCGTTTTTTACGTTTAACTAAAACACCATAAGACCAATTGAAAAATAAATTTGATTTTCGTGATAAGCATTCAATTTTGAATCGGAATAAAGTATTTTAAGCGAAATTAAAAATTTAGCCAAAAATGAAAAAGTGAGAAGGCTATAGCCTTCCCACTTTTGTCAAAATCGGCCAAAAATGACATCTCTTGGAATAGGATGAAAATCCCTCAGTATAATCAAAATTTAACGGTGATTCAGAAAAAGCCACTCGTTTTCTTGTCAAGTTAGCCGTTTTTGAATTACACCGAATATTGTGCAAAAAATAAGGAAAGTCGGGCTTAAAAACTGTTTTCTGTAAAAACCGGCACTCGGAATCGGAATCGGTAGAATATCACAGGATACATTCAAAATTGAATGCTGATTCTGACAAAATTATTATTTTTTCGATTAAGTTAACCGTTTAGGAAATACACCCAATATTTAACGCACTGCTAGCGCGCCAGTACGCCCCAGCTAGCGCAGCACTTTCATTTTGTGCTAAATTTAGATTTCGTTTAAAATAAATAGATAGCAGTAGTCTAAAAAGTATTTTTTTTAGGGGAGTTAAAACGGATTGCCATAAAGGATATTGTTTTATGATTGTGTGTTCTGTTTCTATTATATGTTCGAATGATTGTGTGTCTGTGTGTGTGATGGCTTTTTTTTTTATTTCACGGCTTACTTCTTCTCTGGCGCCTTTCTGCCATGCGATTTTTGATTTTTTTGTATTGATGCGTTTTCATATAGAGTAGTTTTAGGGAATAAATTGAATGAAGAAAAATAATAATTGTAGCACACTTTTAATTGAAAATCTCCGAGTTTCATACACAACATTGCCTGATGCTTGTAAACCTCAACAATCTTTACTATTACCACAACAGAATCTTCAATTTGGTTTAAATGTTCTTTTGTAACTTTGTCTTAGCAGATTTTTCAACAGTAGCTTTTTGCCATGTTTAGCTTACATAGCGCTGATTTCAACTGGGGTGCTTGTAGGATTTGTTGTATTGTCAACTTCCTCAGTATGGTTGTCATCATTGTTACTGCTATACTTTTTAATTGGAGACAAGCTTTTCTAAGCTTCTTTTTTTACTTTCTTGTTTCCATTGAAAAGGTTCCCATTCACGGGCGCAGCTTTCCTTTTGGTTCCTTTTTCTGCAACTTCATCTTCTTGTCTCAGTTCATCAACTTTCAGACCCTCAGTTTTCTTATGCTGTTCCAGAATTTCACAAAAGAGACTCCATATTTTTTCATCTGTTGCAGGATTCACTTGAAAAGTAGGTAAGTTTTGCAAAAATGCCTAATCCATTGAATAAAAATAAAAATCATCTAAGCTGTGCCATTCTATTGAGACTTAAAATGCTTACCATGAATTTCTTTTGGTTGAGTTTGTTTAGATATCTTGGGATTTTCTCAGCTTGAGCTATGATCTGTAAGCTCTTTGTCAATTTCTCATCTTTATTATTAACAATTACATTTTCGCAGATAGTCTTCCAGGTCTGTTTTCGCTCTTGTTCTTTTGAACCCATTCTGATTTTTTCACCAATCATGCTTTTGGCACTCTTTGTTTGAGTTTCATTCAGGTGTTTCCTAATCAGGTTCCAAAGGCTATCAGTTATGGTTGGATCCACTTTATAAGCCGGGATATTCATCAAAAAAGTCTGAAATAAAAAAACAAAAACAACAAAACAATGCCGGTTTTTGATTGCATCATACAACCAGCTATTTAGTTTACCATGAATTTAGGCCTATTCATTGAACTCCATTTGCCTTTTTGAGGAATATTTGGGGCATGACTTATTCTCTCAAGATGATTTCTTAGTTCTTCATTGTCACCATTAACTTGCTGTACTAAACTTTGAATCATGTTTGTCCATTCTGCATTATCAATAACTTTATTCTTTGCATTTTTTTGTCTGGCTAGTTTTTTTGCTAATTTTCTGGCATTTTTTTTTTCTTCAAATGATGGTTCTTTCACTTGTGATCTACTTTCCTTCTTCAATTTCATATTAGCTTCGCCAGAAATAACATCATTGGTTGCCTTGTTTCCACTTTCTTCAGCTGTGATTTTACGTGCTGCTGTATGTTTTTTATTATCATTTGTTATGTTATTTTTAGCTTTATGTTTACGTTCATCTCTTAGGGCTTTTGAAACAAGATCCCATGATTGCTCTGAATAAACCAAAATGTAATTAAATTGTGTTTAATACTATTATGATGTAAAAAAATACCGTCTACTTTAGGATTAACGTAATAACCATCAATGTTGTTCAAAAATATCTGGAAAATCAATCCCATAGGTTATTAGAGCAGTTTATTCCAAGATTGCAATAAAAACAGCTGTGTACCATAAACTTGGGCTTGTTTATTCTATTCCACTTGACTGGGATTTTTTTTGCATCGCCAATTTTTCCAAGTAAACTTGTCAATTCGCCATTTGTGTTATCTAGATTTTTAACACAATTTTCAATCAGCGACATCCAAGTTTGCCTCTTACTGTTATTTGGTTTTGCTAAGATCCCTTTCGTAGAAGAACTTTCGGGTTTTGACATCGAGGTGTATTCCATTTTATTGATAAACTGTAGATCACTTAAAAAAACACTAAAGAACTATGGAAAATTCAGTCCTATTTTTATTGAAATAACCACATGTCCGCTTAACGACTAACTCAAAAATTGCAGACTATATAAATCGATACGCTGTTGCCGAACTACTTTGACACAGACAGCGCCATAGAACCATAAAATCATTATTTCTATTTTTAAATTTTCCAATCGACATTCCCCTAGTTAAATAACAAAAAATATTTAAAATCCCAAACTAGAGAAAAGTCAATCAGCTGTTATGCTATTATGAATTTTTGGCTAACTATTATTATATTTTAAAATTGGCACGAACTCAATATGTGTGGCAACGGTGTAGAGTTTATTTAGAACGCTTAGAGTTAGAGCCCGTCTGCTTCACTCCACGTGTTGTATACTTTTATACCACGTTATACACGTTCCGCAATTATACTTCACACTTCATACAGAAATCATACGTACTTTCATCATGGTCCGACATGCACACGCTAAAGTTGAACAATATACCATCGAAAGGAAAGAAAATTGGATGGCAATGCTTAAAGGTATGATCAAATCCGTAGGTGATACTAATGAAGATTTGACAATTGCGCTCGAAAAGTTGTGCCAATCCAAAAAAGTACCCAGGAGATGGATAAAGTTAAACAAGCCTAAATTTGTGGTAATAAACTTCTCATTAATTTTGTATTCAGTAAGCTGTCAATTAAATTTTAAATTCTAGAAATTTTTGAAATACCTTCGTTACAAGATTGATCCAAAGGTAGCAGACCAGATGTGGGAGATGTTTTCCAAAGCTCTTGAAGTAGAAAAAAAGAAAGAGGAAAAGAAAAAAGCCCCTAAAGTCACAGAAAAAACAGCAAGTGAAGAAAAAATGGAAAATTGACATACCCTTGTGACAATCCAATTACTGAATAATAAAAGGACAGAAAGCTGAAAAAGTTATTCGAGATTAAGTCTTTTTTTCCTGAATTTTGTGTGACATCATGCTTTTCTCTTTGCTTAATTCCAGGCAAGCATCGCTTAACCAATAAAAATATTGATTTCTTTGCTACTTTTTTCCTTACATGTTTCCTGATTTCTGTAGTTACCAATGCACGCCTTGAATTTGATCATTAGGGCTATCTATCGCAAAAAAAAAAAAATCGTTTGTATTACTCTTTTACGTCGGAAGTAACGCATGGTTTTTCCCACTAGCATTCCAGTAACATTTAAAAATTGTTCAAAAAATTCAGGTGGTTGTAGAAATGAAAAACTTCCTGAAACAGTTTTCATTTTTTCACTAGCTTTTCCAGAATTCTTTGATCTCGAAACCTTTAAGTCTATTAGATTACTAAGAAAAAGTATCAAGAAATGTCTTAATGAAGTTCCCCGTTATAAAAATCCGCCTATGAAGACGAGATAGAATAGGCTTCGACCCCGCGTCACATGGGTAAATTAGACCGATCGGTTGGGTTGTTTGCAATTTTTGTGCGTTTGTCTGGATAGTGGTTACATAGCCTGATCACAAGCGTTGATTGTCAAATCGATCATAATTCATCGAATTTTGCAATTATTAATGTCATTCATTGTTAGTAAAATAATCACTGCCCTCTTTTTGGCGGAATAATCGCAACGCAGATTGATTGTGCTGATAAAAAAAATCATTCAGACAACCATTGCTATACGCACTTTTCTATCACAACACAACAGTTTTTTCTAATAAAGGGATAAAAAGATAAATTACTGTGGTAGCACATGAAATCAAATAGGCAACAAGTGACCAACGCAGCTTAGTTTGGCAACGTACCTTTTGAAGTGAACCAAATAGCCTACAGTGCTAACAATTACATAGATCGTTTAATTTGATTATCAATCTCGTCATTGCACAGAGACAGAGTGGCATCATGAGACAAGCTTGATTTTTTCTTTGTGGATCTTGAATTTAGGATTTTTGGACAATTTCTTCTGGCACTTGGACCACAAAACCTCAACTGTTTCATCAGCACAAAGAGAATCTCCCATTCGGTTTAAATATTCTCCAATGATTTTTTTTTGAAATTTTTTCAAAGGTAACTCTTTGTCATCCTGAGCACGTAAAATAATTTTGCCTATTGTGCACCATTTGACTTTCGCTGGTAAATCGACTCTTCCAGTAGAGTTAATAGTATCATTCGCTTGACTGCAAACGTTTTCGTTCTGGCAATCGACAGGTTCCGTTTTTCTTTTTTTGTTGCCATTGACGGGAATTTTATTTTCAATATCATGTTTTCTCTTGATTCCATTTTCTTCGTCGGTGGTTTTTTCTTCCAATTTCGTACTGCTATTGTTTACATTGGGTGCTTTGCTAACTCGTAGCTCTTCAAGCCCTTTAGATATCAAATCCCACAATTGTTCTAAATACAAAGACAAAATAAGCTTATTGTTGTGTCCTTGTAATCAACTTTAAAAGAAAATTGTGTGTTATATACCAGTTATCCTTGTCGGAGGCATGCGATTGCCAAATACATTTTTCAAGAAATTCTGAAATGAGTGGGGGCAGCAAAAAATTATTTATTCTAATAAAATTGCACTCCATGGAAAATTGAATTGATTACCATGAATTTGGGCTTTTTCCTTGGGATGTTTTCATGTTGACTAATTCGCTGAAGAGCACTGCTCAGTTCATCATTTGTGTTCCCTACCTTTTCAACAAGATTCTGAACCTAAATAAAATATACATATGTTTATACACTATACATATTGCAAGCAAAAGTCTGAATCATGCTTACCATTGCCACCCATTCAGTTTGTTTTTTCTCATTTTTGTTTTGGTTGGGTTTAGCTACATAGTCTTTCCCAGAATATTTCTCTTCTTCTGACACACATTTGATATGAGCCTTATATTCCTGCCCTCTATTAAATTTTGTAGCCAAAATACACACTTAAATTGATGTTAATTTCACTACATTAATCTTTGAAAATGTTTCTTACACAAAATCTTTGGAACAATCTACACATGACAGATGCTGAGACTTCCTGCATTGATACTGATGTTTTTCCACTTGGTTCTTTTTCACAGAGGTGCCACAACCATTGCAAACAAAAAATACCATTTTCACGTCCAACTAGATGGTCAACTGTCAAGTTTGTGTCGTTTGATAAACACGTGTGGTTCGACTGGCGGAGAGAAGCACATGCTTTACTGCTAGCCGCTACTTACATTTCATGGAACACGGTTGCCAAATAGACTGTAACATTAAATACCATGACTTTCCTTGATCTGCCCGATCCGTGAATATATTTACGCAAGCTAGACTAAAGCAAATTTTATAGTTCTATTTGACGGACTCACTTTCGTGTCCGAGGGCCTAACGCCCTTTAAAAAAAGTGGATTAAATATCACAATATTAAAAAAAAGGTCTACCAGTGGTGTTTACTCATAGATGGCCCTTGATTGGCTTTTTTCGGGACGGAGCCCTTATTACAACAAATACGAGCCGATCGCTACTCTGTCAAAAGAAAACATGATGAAATTTATTTTTAAGTTTGATTTTACACAGCATACAATAATACATTTTAACGCCTGGAATGCAACAAGCGGCTTTTACGCTCGGCTTCCATTGACTTTGCCCTCTGCCAAAGATCAAAATTTAATTCTGATTTACCGTACGTAATTGCCAATAAACGGGACAAAACAAGCAATAGATGAAAATCTTCTGTGGACATCGGGTTAGTTTGACCTGGAGCACGACTCTGGATAAAATCCTGTTGAACTGCTTCTTGCATTGTGTCATCGAGTTTAAAGGGTAAAAGTCTCACTACTGTAAGGTAGTTTCTCATTCGCACAAGCAGTTCGGGATCGCCTTCCACCTTATTAACAAGATCAGGGAACGGACTCCCACGTGATAAGCTCAGCCTCAGCGGTAGATTTACGTCTGTGGCGACAATAGAACGCCGTTCGGATAGAATCAGAACGGGGATATCGGTATGGAATTCCACTTGATGATAATTGAAGTCATATTCAATTTTCTGCCATGACGTGATGTTACCAATCGCGGTGACGTTTCGCACCCCATCTGCGACCAATTGCCCTGACATGTCAAACAAGTGAAAATATAGCTAAGATTTTCAGAAGGATATGCTTTAAGAGAACTTTTTTAAGAGGTACCTTCTGTCATAGCAGTTTCATCGAGAACTAAGTGTGTTTGAGAACTAAGTTGAAGACATCCGGCTATTAGTCTGTTTTCTTGGTAGTCTTTCTTTGGAATCATTTGGAGAGTATTTAGATTTTCTAGAGACATTGGTAAGTAATGTGCTTTGGTAACAAGACGCTCCAATAAGCTGAATAAGGCACGAGGATAACTTTCTTGAAAAATTCCATTGTCAACTGGAATGTTAGTCAGATTCAACGATAATTTGCCAAGGGCCAATGTGTCCTTTCGGCTGTACCTGTAAAAAAAAAAAAACACGTTTAATCGATTGATTAAAAAAATTCCTTAGTTTAAAAAGAAAACAGTTCTCTACGTTTACTCCTTTCAGATTATATGCCCAAGAATACAGAGGCCAATTAAACTTTAATTTGGCCTCCACCTGATCGGACAAGTTTCCTCTAGGCAAGATGCAACAAAGGTTCGGTATTATCGGCCGAATTCTGCTGCACTATGCCGAATCTTTTTGCACCCATCGATTACGGAGACTTACACGCGTGACATTAGATGACAGAGGAGATAGTCCGCAGCAAAACGATCTCCTAAGAAGAATTCGGTAAACAGTCCATGAAGTTCGTCACGAACAGTAGTTGATGACGCTGTCACAATCGTTGTATCTAAATAAAAGAAAATGGCAAACTGTTTACGTGGGAAAGGCTAAGTTAAAAACTAGCACCCACCTTCGACCCATTTTTGTCCGCCATGCAAGGGCAAATATGGATTGTTGTGCTCCCATTTTTGAGTGCGAATGCAATGGATTCGGGGGACAACCGATGAAGGAGGTTGGAAATCTTCACGTTCATCATCGTCGACTAAGACTCCCGGGGTGTTGAAGGAAAGGACGCCAACCACCTCCATAACATCATTTAAGGGGATCTCATCGTCACTGTATACTTTAACTATGCAGCCAACAGACTCGGATGACGGTAGAGGAAAATTTAGTATTTTTTCCAAATTTCCGTTTGTTGCGCTTGCTACGTTGTTGCTTGTACGAGGACAAGGCCGTTTGTTAGGCTCCCCTTCTTCCATCATTTCACAGTCATCTTGCTCTTCTTCAAAGGTACGCTTCTTTCCAACTAAGAGACTTCTACTGGGCTGCACATCAGGAAATTTGTTCTTCTCTCTGAAGATGTGTAACAGTTTGTTAAGGAAATAACAGAAATGATTTTACAAACAAGAACAATTGTATAGTTAAATGAAAAGGATATTTGTTTAACCCATGGAGTTTCCCCAGGTACTGGCACACAGTAATAGCATGATCTGCTTTCTGTAGAATTCCAGTGAATAACTTCTTCATCAAGCTAATAAAACAAACTTAATATAACTGGTATTGTCATAAGGTCTAGAACTTCTTACCCCTAGAGACAGTTCATCCTTAAATTTTCCTGTTATGTTTTTTTTACATCCAGAAGCTGTGTTCTTTATTAGAGCACCAGAACCATACATTTCCGGACCAAGTTGATCCTGAAACATTCCTCGAAACCTGACCAATTGTCCATGCCTGAGATCTTTAATGGGCACCTCATTCAGAGAAGGAATGGAAACCCATGCTTCCATATTTGCCATTCTTGAAGTGAAGTAATCATCAACTTCTTTCTCCCAAGGCGAACGGCCACCATGCTTTTCTATCCATATAGCATGCACAATAAATAAAAGTCATAGCATTATGAAGTAATGAAATTTACCATAGATTTTTTGAATGATTTCCTGAGGTGTTTCAAGCCAATTATCCAAAGAAGGCATTGTTCTTCCAGAAAGTGATGAATTGTAACACAGATGTTTACCGGAAATAGTTTCCCGCTCAACTGCTTTGATGCTGAAGCTGAACTGCACATGCTTGCTTACAGCTGTTTACTTTTACCTGAAGTAAGTAACCTGCCACCTGGAGTGAACAAGAAATTATTTTCCAACAATGCAAAATATTTTTAATTTGAACTTTAAAGTACAAGTATGATGTTCAAAAGCAGTAAGAATTTTGCTTTCATTGAAGGATTGAATATTTTGTCCATAATTATTTCTAAAAAGGAGAAATAGTTACAATTAAATTGAAGATTGTAGGTGGCACTGCTTCCGTGCGTTTTCAACCATTGATGTCAACTTTGTTTTCGAGAACTTATGCTGTCTGACACCGTGGCAAGAGCGTAGACGAGTCAATCCGGCAAAGTTTTGACAGTCGGCAAACATGATGACGAATTTTAAGCCTTCGACATTAGGGCTAACCCTCTTTTTCCTCCTTTTAACCATCGCTAATGTCTCGGAGGGCCAAAAGAAGAAACAGGATGTAAGTCGGGAGTTCAGAAGTCAGTTTAGGCATTATACTTCATAAGGTATTAAAGCACCTATCATGTTGGATCTCAGGCATCGGGTTTAAACGATCGCTATCAACAAATAATGGATATGAGTTCCAAACGGACGGTTATTAAGCTTAATGCCAACAGGTATCGAGAGCTAGTCAGAACTTCACCAAGAAACTACTCTGTTGTGGTTATGTTCACGGCATTATCACCAAAGCGTCAGTGTGCTATCTGCAAGTATGTATAATAATATAACCATGCTATTACTTTTTTTAAATGATTATATTAAGGAAATAATGTATAATAAAAATTTTTTTAATTATTTTAGGCATGCATTAGATGAATACACCATAGTAGCCAACTCTTTCCGGTACCAGCAGATGTTCACCAACCACCTTTTCTTTGCCTTGGTTGATTTTGATGAAGCGCAAGATGTTTTTCAACAGGTTCTTAATTTTTTAATATTTACTATTTCACAAAATTGCTAATCTTGTTGTTTTTCCCCTAGCTCAAACTGAACACTGCTCCTGTTATCATGCATTTTCCAGCTAAAGGTAAACCAAAGAAGACAGACACTATGGATATTCAAAGAGTGGGTTTTGCTGCTGAAGCAGTAGCTCGTTGGGTTGGAGAACAAACTGAAATCCAAGTAATATAACATAACATGAAATCAATATTTACCAACTAGTTGGCTACCAAATACCTATTCATAGATCCGTGTTCTGAGACCGCCAAACTATTCCGCTACCATTGCTCTTGTTGCTCTTTTCACTGTCATTGGAGGGCTATTGTACCTTAGACGGAACAATCTGGAATTCTTGTACAACAAAACTATGTGGGCCGTTATGTCGCTGGTAATTATTTATCCTTTTAGATTTTTTCCGAATAGTCGAAAACTATTAACTGAAAATCTGTTGTCCTTCGTCACAGTTTTTTGTTTTTACTATGACATCCGGTCAAATGTGGAATCATATTCGGGGCCCTCCTTTTGTCCACCGCACTAATGCCGGCAATATTGCTTACGTCCATGGGTCTTCACAAGGACAATTCGTCTTGGAAACATATATCGTGATGGGAATAAGTAATTCTGCCAAATGCTTGCATTTCTCAATGTATATTAACGATGTTTTTCCATTCAGCTGCCGTGACAGTGTTGGGCATGATCCTTATCATTGAAGCAGCCTCGGGAAAAGGTGACATACGAAAAAGAAGGATTATGTCGATCGTCGGCTTGGGTCTCATGGCTTTCTTCTTCAGCTTGATACTCTCTATTTTCCGATCCAAAGCAGGGGGTTATCCTTACAGGTAAAATTTTAAACATCAGTCGCCTTTTCCTTTTCAGATATAAACCTAATTTGAATAACTTCTTGCTTTCAGCTTCCTATTGAAGTGATTATCTGCAACATGACGTCGCTGGTCATAGAAAGCGGAGAAGCAAAACAGATTTAATAATTAAATTTTGAGAGAAGTTTGTGTTTGTATAATCTTGCTTTACCAAATTAAAGTAAGGATATACGTTGGATTTCAGATTGTTGACTAGAAATTTGTTTAAGTATTCTAGCCCCATATCCAATGAAAATGCGGTAGTGCATCTGAACCGTTTTTTTTATTGTATTCTGAACTCATACCATGTGATTTGGAAGTTCCCTTTATAAAGCCGTTTTCAAGTTAGATGTGGCCACAACAAACTAGCCGATTTGTAATAACTTGAATTGAGCTTCACCTGAAAATGAAGAATTTTCATCATCAAATTTATAAATTGGATCTCCTCTCTAATCGTCTTGCCGCCTGACACACAGTTGGGTAGTGCTCTGAGACTACAAAGCTAAATTTTCCACCTCCATTCTGGCATATGTTTGTGTTGGTCATCGATCTACGCCGTCTACCATTCTTTGCTTCCTTCTATCGATTTAAGGGTTTAATTTATGTTTTCATTCATCTGTAGATGTACTGGAAGGAATCGGAGGGAAACGTCATCATTTTGGCGGTATCGGAAATTCGAATCACATCCGTTATTGTCTAGAGGCTTCCTCGCTTCCATTAGTTACCCAAAAGCCTATCATCCGGCCTTAAAAATCTGAGGTCGACGTTCCCGCTTCCGTAGCGCTGTCATCAGCACTGGCAAGTCATTTCTACTAACGCTGATGGAGCTAGATGACAAGATCGTGTTCTACACTTATCGGTGGGCAGATCGGGCAAGACGAGCAGCAAGAATAGCGGATGTTTTAGGCAATACGCCAGTACCCCTACGTAGTGAACGGAGGATGCTTTTCCTATCGCTTCGGCGCATTGTATTTCGTTTCAACATAAAAGCACCTTGCAACAGAAGGGCAACCAAAACAGCAGCGTTTGTCAAGGCTTTGCGCATAGTTCTTCCCAATTTTTCGGTAGCTCAACGTTTCTCGGATTTCACGTTTGAAACAAAGCTGATGCAAAAGCTCGCATAGGATTACATAGCAAATAGATGCGTGGAAATGGCAATTAATTTTTTCTTATAGATTGCCTATTCGTTGCTTCTTCGATAATGACTAAGAAACAATTCCGCGTTCCGCGCACCTGAGAGTTCTTTGCGTGATTAGTTTAGTTTCGCCCTGGACCAGGTTCCATAGCAATGAGTCATAGCAGCTATTGTGTTCCGCGAGCTTTCTGCTCTATTCCGTAACTGTAGAATGTTAACAAGACGATCGAGAAGAGTCAACGGGATTGAGTACTAATAACGTGCACGATATGTGAAATTTCTCGTCCCTTGAAAAGTAAGTAGCACGATGGGGGATGAAGAAGCTTCCATTCTCTCGAGCCTTCAAGTGTCTCGAGTGTTTGAAACACTCATAAGATAAGGAATCGGCTCGTCGTGCGCTCGCGTTCAATGATAGTGAAGCATTTGCTGCTATAATAGAAGCACATGTATAGGCTGCTTCAAGAGCCTCTAGACGATGCCACGAAATCTTGAAGGACAGGCCAAGAAATCTTGAACGATGAGACGTTAGAAGCTTCGCCTGTCTCCTTGATGAAAAAAGGTATAGGTAACAAAAGCTACTTTTCTGAGAATCTTGTTACACTGTAATAATGATCACTGAACACCAACTTTGGACTTTGTTGCCGAATTCGTGTATTTCCTTTTTTATCTCACCATTATAGATTTGCCTGCGCTTCTTTTGTATTGTGCATTTCATGTGTGTATTTAAAAAGAACATGGTATTATTCGGTCATACTTACATTTTGAAATCATCCGTACACCGTCGTTCGTTCACCATGTGAAAGCAGGTAAATTCAGCAGAAAAAAACTGTAATTTTCGATCAGTACTTATTTTCAGTCTGCCACTGCCAATTCCAACCGATCGACAAGGCTTACACAGCAGCCTTGAGAGAAAAAAAAATACGACTTGGTTGAAACTGAAGGATTATTGGCCTACGCATTCACTGCGTCCTTACCTTTTCCGTTACACGCAGGATCTGAAGTCACGTTTCTTGTTAGTAGCTGGTCTCTAGATACTATGTCTACATATCTAGTCACCACATGCCAAGGGTCGTCTTTTTCCTCTTCGATTTCCTCTTTTTTCATTCTGTTCCTTTTAAGAACTAAGCTTCGTGAACAGTAGGGACACATTTGTGAGCAGTTCTCTCAAGTTGATGAAAAAAATATTGGAAGAAAATAAATCTAGCGGCCGCTATTATTCTACCTTGAATACAATTGGATGTACGTTTTTTCTCTTTTCTTCCTAAGCTTTATTCTCATTTCGTTTCCTTACACCACAATCATTTTGATTTTATATTTTTTTAAAATTTGAAACGAATGTCCGTTTTTTCGACTCGCACGCATGCAACGTGACGATGATAAACTACGAACAATACAATTTTGCAATCGATATGTGGGTGCACAGAAGGATTGAGAAGGCAAGGAAATGAGGGGACATGAGAAATCGAACTTGAAGCGTCGAATTAATAATAGTTGGACACTGTGCAAGGACTACATCTTACAAAGCAAGGTTATAAGGTAGAGTATGCTGCGTTCAATGCATCGGGATTGTGACGACGAGTCCGCATCGGGAGCTAGGTCAATGTAGGCCTCTATAGATCTTCCGAAGTAACAAGGAATTGATGTTTGTTTGCTAGGGCTACTGGAATCCGGGCAACGGCTACCGATCCATCGTTGAACGTCTAAAGGTGTTTCCATAAACTTTACGCTGAAAACTTTGCATGCCAAAGTGAGGACATATAACTGAATTAGCATTAAATTAAATAATTCCTTGATGCTACATTTTAAAAAATAGTTAAATATTATTGTTTCCCATCCGGTAGAATTTGTCTTTCCATCCATCGGGTTAAAACGTATCTTCAAAGGGAACGAATCCCTCCCAGATTACGCCTCCAGTTGATGGAGTGGTATCTTCCAGTACGTTAGACTGGCCATAATAATAAAACGTAGGGAAAATCAATGAAATTCACTTAACTATTGAATATTGATCCCTTTGACGTCATTCTACGGTGTGATTCCAAGTACATCAGAAGTGTACTGGACATAACAATATTCCTACCTCGAGTGGAATAGCCAACTGGTTTACAGACTCCAAAATTGGGGTGATCCTACGTATCATGCAGTCGTCATTATTGGAACGCCAAAATCATATTGTTCGCTTCGAGAAGACGCAGGATTTCCATTATGACATCAGCCACTCCAATTGGATCGTGGAAGACATGTAGCGATGGGTCTCTGGTGCAGAAACTATTCGCACAATCACAGATTGCACGCCAACGCGACGCCGATCCCTCTGATCCCTCTTATTTCCCGACACATTGATTCCAGAACAAATCACACACGAAAAGGGCACGCTATTCACAGCAGTCGAACGTGATAGTAGCGGAGTCGGAACATCTGCACTTTCGATTAAGCAACAAGTCACTCTTTATTCAATCCCAAATGCAGCGGCCTTTGAAGTGTCTAGTAAGTCGGTAAATTATTTGTTTTTAGCCTGACAATGTGTCCATGTAAATTGTAGGAAAGCCGAACTGTACACAGGAAGGCAGCTTAAACTTTTCGTTGTCATTATTTACCCTGTATAAAGTAAGCAACAAGAAAAAGTGCGATGCTGGGAGATAGTAAAGGCCAACAAAAGAAAGAACCATCAGCAAACCTACGCATTCGAGAGGGATTGATATACAATGAAGCTAAATACAAAACCTTTTCAGGACTTGCCAAACAAAAAAAAAACATAAAAAAAAGATAGCCTTGTACAAGAAAGTGGATTTAAAAGATTGAAAGAGAAAGTAAGTCGCCAGGCATTTGTCGTCTTAAAAGCTTGCATTCTATAGGTTAAGAGATGTTGCCATTTGGCAATTCTCCGTCTTCCCTACAATTCAAGTTACTATGCCTGCTCTTCAATCAACCTATTTTCTAAGAAAGCCCTTCGTTCTGTTACCCTTCGCCTTTGTACAGCCTTTCCGTTTATATCGGTCTCTATATTTTACTTTGTCTAGACTGGATAAAGCCTCCCTATGTCGCAGCCATTGTTGTGGAATTGTTCTCACCTATAGCTACTTGTCAAAGACCTTGGCTATTCCTCTTGTGTTGAACCCAATAATAGGGAAGTTCCTGAGGAAGTTGATAGTTGAACTAGGGGAAACAATCGTATTTGCGTTGCTACAAACCCAGCATTATGTAATATAGTTGATAACATCTAATTACAAAGCTAGAAAAGTTTCTACTATGTAAGCTGACGTACCAAAGGGTGGACGAGTATGTCCTAAAAGGAAAATCGATCGACCCCATTTCAGATCTACAGTGTCTTCGTTGTCGCTTGGCCGAGGTGTGCCAAGTATTCATTCGATTATCTACGTCCTCATCTTGCCGACTATAACATGTCAGGGAAGAAGGTTGGCAGCATTTTTCGTAACTATTCTCTATAAGTTGCCTGTATTTCTGGCGACGTTACATTTCATGACGATAAGGAGAGTCCAGAGACGTGCAATTGCGACAAGTTACGTGCGATGGAATGATTATGCGTCTTTCATGGTTGAAGACTATTTTCATTGGCGTGACAAAGTAACTGAACTTAAGAGACTATTTGCAGAACTAAAACAATTTTCCAGATGAACCAAGGACACACTTTCAGCATTACTCGAGATGGCCCCTAACCCAAATTCCTTCAAAAATTTACGTGGTGTGAAGAAATCTCCTGCTTTATGTGGTTTGGGTCGTTGTAGAAACAAAAAAAGGATAAAAACTTTATTCTTATCGTCCGTCAAGACATCGGTTGCCATTTAAATTACCCTCAATTTAGCAGTACTTCCGTGCTTTTTTGTTACTCGTTTTTCATTGGCTTGTCGGTGTTTTACGTTTCATTGATCGATTTGACACTGTGTTTTAGGTCTGCTATCCGCCAACGGACACGCGGAAATAGCTGGCATCGTTCGGCTTCACGATCGTTAATGAACTCAAATAATGTAGACGGAACGATGGCAACGTAACAGCTGACAAGTATATATCGGGTAGCCAAGTTTCTCGTGGAACGTGAAAGCAGTAGATTTAAAGAGCGCAGCTGGCAATAACAAACGCAACGAACAAACAATTCACCCGTTTGTATATAAACCATACGTCTGATGTACAGTAAGTTGGTGAGTGTTACGTAACACTGAGCGAAAGAGAACGAATTTTTGTCTTGATATGTGATTATGAATCTTGGATCTACTCCAAATTCAGATAAAAAATTTCCTTATCGCACATATAACTTTGTCTGGCTTGTTTATGTCCGGAAATGCTATAAAGTAAAAAGAAAAATGGTTGTTGGTTATCCCTTTTTTGCTATCTTGCAGCATCATTCTTCGCGTTCCACTCTTACATCACACTAAGGATTACAAAGAAATGAAATTGCTTTGGACCCTATAAACTTCATTTTTTATTCAGAGGCATACTGCCGAATTGTATATAGTCGAGATTCCAGAGCAACCATATCTTTTCATGTATCTACACTCATACTGTACTCCGTCGATTTTCCGGCTTTAGGAGCAAGGATGTTAAAAGCTTTGACTGGTTCAAGGCAGAAGAGAAAAAGAGCTAGGCGCCTATACAGTGTAGATGAACGTGAAATGTAGTCCAGCACGCGGAAATGATGCAAAGGCGCAATAACCACGAACGCATCTTTTGTTGGGAAAATACGTAAGAGATACAAGAGAGAAACAGAATATCTGGTGGACGACTGAAAAAGGATGTGAAAACTTTTCGGAGCGGCCTAACTGTTCTCGTTTTTATTGGGTCGCTGCCTCTCAATAATAGAAAGTGTCTATATCTGTCGGTAGTGAATATGTCAGCTCAACCACCACGCCCTTTCTTTATTTCCTTCTTAGAATCGTTTTCCTTTTCTCGAATATTTCTTTCTTTTTAGCGGACTAGATACTACATTTATCTATTGTTGAAAAAGCTGCCGCAAAAACAGACCATAGCACGCCCATATAGCTAAACAAATGGTGAATAAGTACATCTCCAAACTCTGTCCAACTTGATTCCACACATCAAGGAAATAATGACTGTATATTTGTGGCAACGTAAATGGAAAACAAGTAGTACATCGAGCAAAAGACTCTGTTTATATATGCAAATTGACGTAATATAGGATGTCGAAAATTATGTAGCCAGGGTGCAATGGGCACATGGTACTGGACTAAAGCCTTTGGTTCTTTTTCTTCATCAACACGACGTCACTGTACACAGATAAATTTCAATTCTTCTAAAACTAATAGAATTTGACTTGCACGAACATAATTCACTCAAACAAATGTTTTGTTTAGACACAGCTTGTTAGTTTTCGCAAATTAGTTTTCATTTCCAAGCGTACATCGCTTGTTTAATTTCAAACAACAGTTCCGAAAGAGCGAACACTATGGAATTCAATCCAATTTAACTCGTTCTTTAGGAGATCAAAGGCTATAGAGATACCAAAGCAGCGATTTGACTGCATACTGCGCATCAAGTGCAGTATACGTGAAAAAAGTGTATTGAAATCCAGCAATGTAGAAAAGCAGCACTGTAGATGCAAAATGCCCGATAAAACTGACATAATGCTGCTCTTCTTTTTTCAATAAAGAATATGCACGTAGCCTTTGATCTCATTAAAGTAGACGTCGTTTTTTTTAGCAAAGTACCGACGTCCACCGTATATGACTTGGATATGGTCGATAAATTTCAGAGAACCAAGTGGAAACTGAATTTCAATGGCGGGGGAAAAGAAAATCTAGCATAAATCTAGAATCCCAAATGGGGGTGATGCAGTCCATGGCAATTAAATGGGAATCTGATTTCAATGACTCATTAACTGTGAAAAAAAACGGGTTACGTAATTCTATTTAATTACACGAGCATATTTTCATGATGTACACTAGAAATTAGAATTAAACAGTGGTCGCATTTCCCCACTTCATTCATCGCTGCTCACCAAACGAAGAAGACCGAAAAATGTATCCGCAAGCGGCAGGATCAGTGGCGAAACGGAGAAAAGCACATTAGTCTGTCTTTCATGTCATTCCATTTTTTCATCTCGTTCTATTTATTGCAGCCTCGCGATAGTAATAGAGAACAGCAAGATAGTGGAACGGTACATCACGCTCCAATCCATTTGGTCCCCGGTGTATTCGACAGTTTGCGCTCTCGAGCCACACATCCGAGCAATATAGCTAGTATTGATACAGTCGAAGAGAGAGGCGTCATAACCATGGCACCGTACACTGACTGCATATTGGTGATTTTCATGCTGCCGTTGTCATTTGCTGTTATACCGCCGACATAAAACAATTAGTATAACAATGTTAAGAAGAGTTTTTTGCACGGCCATCTCTCTTGATTGGGGAAGGTTAACCTGGTATGGAGATTGAAGTGTGAAATATTTCTATAGCAAAATATTTTAAGGAAAAGCTAAGCAAATAAAGGAGGTAACACTAGACGAATTAATCGATGAATGAAATAAACGTTACATGGCGTGAGCATTGATATTTTATTGAGCTAAATGATCTTGCCCCTCTTTTCTCGTGTTGTCGGCCATTCTGTGTTTTGGTACTTGAAGCCAAAACGTGTAGTACGAAAGCTCCTAATGATGTTGAATTAGTTGAATTACGATATACTTGGGAGGATAGACACAACCACTTAGGTCGGCAACACGAACACTGCCGTGGGGTTTGGAGAAAGAAAGCAACATGAATCGTACAGACTATTTTCAAATTAAAGAATGAGCACTGGAGTGTTACGAACATTACGATCTTCAATCTAATATACGCAGGTGGAGTACTATAAAACTACTTATAGAGGGATATGTAGCTTCGGATCATACCCTTCTGAAAACCTGATTGCCACGTTCCATAAATTGCATTTGACGTAACATGCCAAAAAAAAATGTGATACAACGCGATACGAAGGTATTGGAATGAAATCCGAACCGACTGAACCAGTAGAACAAAAACAAAAGGAGGAAAAGATAATTTCATTTGATCTGAAAGCTGGGGGATCCACAAATTTGCATTTTTGAATAAGGAAGTAACTTTCTACCATGGAGCCAAAACACTGCCGATATAAGGTGGATATTATTTTTTTTTTCCAGTCATAATAATACTGCATTTACTTGTATTATACACCGACGAACCATTTATAGCCATTACCCTACACGCATCGCTAACTTGAGAACGAAGCTGAAACTCTTCCGGTTGTTCTTTTTGTTTCCGCATTTGCTGTCCTTTTCCAAATTTTTTTTGGTACGTTCGTTCTGGTCGTCTGGAATCGTTTTTTTTTATTATGATATAAGATAACTTTTGCACGATGAGAAGAATTCTCTTGAGCCATCCGTTGGCATGGAAAACAGCAACCTTCATCATAGAATATTTTTGTGGAAAGAATCCAAAATAAACAACGAAACAAACAATACCAATTGCTTCTCTTATTTTGCACATCGTCATTCTTTTCCTGTCGGGGATTTTCATATTCTATCAGCCTCGTAAAACAGAGTTGCGTAATTTAGTATACAAGTTGTTTTCTGACGAGTCTGCAAACACGGTAGATAAACTTTCCGTTCAAAGGCCTTTCTTCTTCCATTTTCATTTTGCGCCCATCAACGCGATGCAGCTACAATGCAAGAACGAACTAAGTACATGGTTTTATGCATACGTTAAATGTGGACATAGTGAAATGACAATTTATTTTAATATTGCCTGGAGAAATTTCTATTCATCTGTATAGGCTATATAGAAGAAATACTAAAGCTGCATATGGCAGCTCGTAAAATACTGAGGCCGTTATACAGCGTATACGGAACACGTATCACAACTATGGGCTTCAGTAATAAAGTTGAGCACCAACGGAGAGTCGGATAGTAGTTGGTTTTTTAAGAGGATCCACTAGACTGTGTACTGTGGTTCTTTACTCCAACCCCTATGTAGAGACCATAAAACACGGACAGTGTGTGTGTGTCTTGGTGACGAAAAAGCTTGAGTGGAGTGCGATGTGTCCGCCACTATAAATACTGACTCGCTGATCTTGTTTTAAGACGCTAGACCCAACCAAGAGCAGCTCTCCTTTTTCTTTTGTTCTCATTTTGCTTGTAGAGCTCTCAGCTGATAGACTGTAGAGCATGTGTGAAGTTCCCATCAGACGTTTTGATTTTTCATTCGCCTTTGCTGGTGTCGATCAATAATGTATATGGATGCCTTTCGATTGACAATGAACGTTTCAAGCCCAAAGTACAATGCGCTCATTGTCAAATATCTAAATGAAAAAATTTAATTAAAATTTCAAGTGATTGTTTCATGGAAACGCTATAGGAACTATGCAAAGAGCTCGAATCAAATACGTGCTATTGTTTGACACGTGATTTTATATGCATGAGCTGCTTACGTAATAAAAAGCCCTGTTTCCCTTTACTCGTCGTTTAGCGTTTCTTGGATTTTCAATTGTTTTTTTTTCCTCACAATTTTTATTCGTGAATTTTGCGAGAAGGCCAGTTAAATCCTGTGCGGTTGCTTTATTTCCCGTGGCCGCCCTCGTCCGGACGAAAAAGCCAAATAAGTGTATTGCGTAACACGCAATCTTGTTCCATTGAGGATGGCTGATAGTTTTTCGTTTCCTTTGGACCCTTTGTTTTTATTGCTTTTTCAATGGATGCTTTTGAAGATTTTATGTTATTTACCGTTATGTTATAGTGCACGACTAAAACTCAGAGCTACAAAGTGAATTTGACGTTAAAGAATAGTTAACGATGGCCAAGGGAAGGATTACAAAGTCGGAGAAATCAAATGTTACAACTGGCCTTTGTATACATCCTGAATTGCTGCTAAAGTTTCTATTATTGTAAACGGACCCCACTGTATTTTCCCCTTTCTACAATTGTTTTATGTACAACCGTTCTTTTGTATTAATCTCGACAAGGCAACATGGCACATTGAGGAAACGCTATTAAATTCTTCCCTGCTTGATAGATTCGATTCCTATACTTTGCTTTTCTCGTTTGAAGGACCAATGACTGCGATAGAGGGTCTAAACTACTGTTGCTTTAAAACGTGTATAGTTTTAGCATCAGCAAATGTTTACAGCATAATTCGTGTCACGCTCAACGTGAATATAAATGCTGATGGCGTATAGCAAGGAAAGAAGCAAGAATTGCCCCAACCCAATGCCAGACAAACCGAAGAAATTTTCCTTGGCAATCTAGACGTGCTTGTATTAAGCTTCATGAAAGATAAGCAAACGACTAATGAATGTTTCTGATAATTGAAGCGTATCCTGTCTGTTGGGTCGTTGACATGGCATTACTGATTAGCTGACTGCATACTCGGTTGTTGGGACAATTTCATTTGGTCCTGAAATTGCGGTAGCATTCCATTATACGTTTTCTTGCCATTCGCAGGTAACAACTGGACACTATTTGTAGGGGTTTACTTCTATTCATGAAGTCAGTTGTTTGTTCCGTTGCGTATAAGGCTGCTGGAAAAGGCTTTTTAGTATTTCTTTTTTGCTCATGACACTTTAATAACCCATTTTATCCGTGCCTAAAATGGAAGGGCTACAGACGTTTAGATAAAGAAACAAATTAACTTTTACATATCATTATCTCTGTGAATCGTGTCGTTGGTTACCTTCCTGAAGGGAAAATAATTGAACTCAACGACGGATCCTCTTTTTGCGGTGCGCAGCGGTCAAGATAGATACGAGGAAGCCTCTCGTAACTTTTACGCAATTTTATTTACTTTTTAAAACAATTTCTTTTTAGCTCGTCTTTCAATGGGCTCTTGATTTCCGTATCCGCTCAATAATTCTGTGTATTTTTCTGTGCTCTTCTCTCCTTCCGCTGCTTCCAGCTGTTCTGCGTTGCAATTTCGAACTTTGTCTATGTACAGTCAAACGTTCTTATATAGCAACGGGATTGGCGGTCTTACTTGATGGTCCCATAACTTATTCCTTATTCTATAACGTCTAGCAACTGTGCCCTAAGCAATTTTATACAGCAAATGGCAGTATTTCGTTATTTACACTATTCGTTTATTCCGCGAGCTGGCGCATATACCCAACAGCATTTTTCCACGGATTTTTTAAAACTAGTCCTTGAACACCTGAGAGTGAGCTAAATTATATCATTACACCCGAGATAAGCTCCTGTTTTGCAAATAGATTTTTCATTTATTCTGTGAATTTTAGATCGCAACAGAGAAGTCACTCCAAAACTGCACATTGTAGTCTAATTATTAAACCGGGCCAGTCGCTGAAAGGGCAACAGGCAATAATGGTACAAATTGAATGGCCAAATAACGTTGCGATGTACCGGAGCTTAACTATAATACATTCGAATCAAATCGTTTGACTAATTGAAAACATTTTGTGGGTAACTTCTGTATCTGCCTTTTATCACCACTGTAGATTTGGTTTTCAGCGCACGTCGCACGATCATGGACCCAAGCTTTGTCATGAGATCGATTGCTTCTAAGAATTCATTCATTATAGTAACTCAGGACTCCATGCAAGAAGTGATACTGAAATTCATTCGATAATTCAATGACTTTTTTTTTTTAACTTGCTATCTTTGTCGGGTATTTCTTGCCTTAATATATCGGGTTTTGGACGATTATCCAGAGTCATTTTGTTCGTACCCTACCATCTCTCGCAAAACGACAAAAAGTAGTGAGCAAAAGGTTTTTTTTAAAGGCAAATTAAAAGTTAAAATCCATCGTAAAAGCAAAATTAAAATAAAAATAGAACAAAGAAAACGGGAAAATCACTCTGATAAACGTCCTCGAGATTGCATAATCAAAACGAGTTTCATGAAACCCAGTAACCCCACCTTTTTTAATCAAGGTAATTCTCCATTGACTGAATCTGGTAGATATTTTAATAAATCAAGAAGAAAAAAAAACATATTTTCATCTCATTTTCCCGTTTAATATTTATGTAATTACACGCGTCATATACCTAATAGAGGTTACATTATTTTTTAAAGCACGAAGCTGCTATGCTTTAATATACACGAATAAAAACATCAGAAATTTCCATGTTATAGACTAAAATAGATGCCCTGCCAGTGGCAGGGTTCGGGTGATCGAGTCTTATTTTTAAGCCGATAAAGCCAATATATCATTGCCAGAAGACTTCAAACTGACGATGGCATAATTTAGTAAAACTACTACATAACACACCTTAACAAAGAGGGAAAAAAGATAGAATCTGCATGTAATTATGTCAGCCAAATTGGGGAAAAATATTGATCCTGTATGTATATGGCATACATCTAGTGGTTTATAGCGATATACTGTAACGTTTTATCGTTAAAGTCTTATATGCAGGTGTCACTTCGTTCTTCAAGTGAAAGGTATAAAGACCGTTAAGTATAGACCCAAAAGCAACTTGGTTTGGTCCGCTGTAAAGGTCGAATTACTACGAGGAAGAGAATTCGATTTTCCATCAACAAAGGAGCAAAGGCATTGCAAAAGTACTTTCCAACCGCATTTGCTGATATCATACGTAAATTTTTTTTTTCATTTTAACCTTAGCTACAGGCACTGACGATGCTCGTGTGTTGAGTGCAGTAGGAGTACAGGCAGGATCCACTTTAATCATTTCCTGACTGGTTGCCAAGCGCTCGCGTTTTATGGCTTGCAGTATAGAGTAGCACTGGCTACTCTACCAGAGATGGCGATATTATAACAAAAAGTTCATGATCATCATCAGGCGTAATAATAACAAACCGTTGCTGGGTTTTCAGTTATAAAATAGTCGCCGTAGTGTGCCATACAGCATGAGTATGGACAGGCTTCATGTCAAACACTGACGCGTCTATACGATATAGTCCCTGAAAGAATGCCTCTTTGTTGACTGTTTTTCACTATTCTCTCTTTGCCGTTTGTTTCCGGGAATTCCTACACGGTCCTAATACGTAATCTTCTCGCTAGTATGGAAGAAGGGCCAGCCTCTCCCTTGTAATTGGGTTACTTCATTTCCTTGTCCATAAAATGAGATGAACCCAACAGCGAAATCATTGAATTCATGTTCTGACCCTCTCTTTCACATACCGTACCAGTTTTAGGGTGTCATTTACGCCCACAAGAAAAGAAATTCTCGTAAAGAAAACAATAAAAAGTGGTGGCGTAAGAGCGCAAGCGGGTCGATTGTATAGACACAATCGGCGAGCAAACCAAATAAAGAAAATCAGTGCTGCGAAAAAAAATCTGACCTATTCTATAAAGAACATGTAATTTTGTCTACACAAACTGTTGCGCTAAAAGTTAGAGATAGTAATCGGATTAGAATTTAAAAGCGACGGTGTGAGCGAACTGAGCCAAGCAGTCACGCTGTCATTTACATGACAAACTGCGTTCGCAGACGAAAATACATCTAGCCCTGGATGCCACACACAGCAGTATCAAAACGGAAAGACATAAAAAGAAAAAGAAAAATTGGATGGCCTTGCAATAGTGTTGTGAGAGCGAAAAGCAACTGGAAATATATCGTTCAGGGAGTTTTGTGAATTTTGAAATATTGCCCAGCTGCTCGCTATTGTTGTGACATTTAACTAACTTGGTGGTGGAATGAAGAGTATAGAAAATGGCAGACACATCTATTTCTTATTGTGAATCAACCAAAAACGTAAATGTAGAATCAAATAAACATTGTTTGTTCCGATGTGAACCAATATCCCGTTTCTGTCCCGATTGTATGGGATTCGAACCTTCTGGTGCATCACGGCAGCTATCCATAATGCAATCAAACTTTGAAAAGGACAATTGGTGCATGTCGGGATTGTATTCTTTGACGCAATTTGAGAAGCCCCATCGATTGGTATAGATAACCATGGTAACGTCGAATAAGTCATGTTACGGCTCTATAATCTATAAAGTGGTACGATCCTAATAGCCCTACGTGACCCACAACGACTAGGAGAGGAGGACAGCCATGCAAAACATGTAAGAATAAGTCAGTGAAACGATGGATGATTTATTTATTTCATCTAATGTGCGCTGTCGTTCATCCACGTTATGTATCTATTACAACGCACGACAGGCTTTTGGCAAATTCGCACTTTTAAACGGTGGCAGAAATTTTTTTTTCTTTTCTTTTGGTTGCGATGATGTCCAGAACGCGAAAACTCCACAATGTTTTTAAGCTCGGTTAAACGTGTTTCCTGCGATGAGAAAGCGCTGGATTCGCTGGGAGCGAGCAATTACAAGCGAACCAGTGTGGTATGCAGGACAGAGTTGCTGTTAGTTCTAGGCGATAATGGAAAAGTGACAGCCAGCTGGGAGAAGTTCTGTTACGGTGAGGTGGTTTTGCTTTTGGTTAGTTGCAAATGGGCCGTTTACCACGGCTGCCAGTCCATCCACATTTGCACGAAGCTTTATGGGCTAAATATGCGTTGTATCAGTACCGGTCTAAGACTGAATACAAGAGCATAGTGTGCGTTCTAGTGTTGGAAGGAGCTCTGCGTATGTATGGAATTGAGCAAAAAAGCCGCCGCCCACTCTTCAATGACGGCGCATCCCGCTGCTCGTTTTCGTCCCTCGTCTCGTGCAACCCTTCAGTCCGTTGAGCCACGTCGTCCTCTGCGGTCTCGCACAACTGCGCAAGTGTTATCCTTTCTTGTTATTTCATTTTTCTTTATTGCTAGATTGCATTTGCTTGTATAGGCATAGTGGTGCTGACGCAGTTGATAAATAACGACGGCGACGATGTGAAGGAAGTTTCGTGCATATTGCCAAATAACCACCCGTCAATTAACGGCAACACTTGCGGTGCGTGTTTAAACTAGAGAAACATACAGCTTAGTTTCTCTTTCTTAATGTATATTTGATTGATTGGGTGTATTTGTTCACTGAAGGTTGGAGAATACTGCTTGGCTATACTGCTGCTGTAGTTTATTGCACTTTTCTTTGGCATACATTGATGTGGTGTGCGTGTGCTCGTGTCGTTCTCGCGAATTTCCTCCTAACTTAATGGGTTCACGAGAGATAACACAATCACCAGTGCAAATGACAGTGATTCGTCAATCTGCAGAAGACCGTCGGAACGCACAGAAATAAAAAATGCAGCCGCTCACCAAGTTCGTGACAGATGTGTTGGCCAAAAATGTGAGCAACGCTGGAACCGATTTAAATTCCATTGCCAAGTATTTTGATTTGCTCAACGCCGTGGATGGTGTTGACGTAATTACGGCAGTAAGCGGTGGCGTTATTGATACCACTACTGAAGACGTATCGGTACAGTCATCTGGACTTGCCGTCTTCGTTATTAATGGACAATCTTCTTCTAACGACATCATGCCCACAGACGCTTCGACGTTACAGGCCGCCAGCGTGAACTGGCTGTCTCTAGGGGTGGTCGTAGTTCTGTCCATCATTGTCCTGTTAACCATATGTGGCAATTTGCTCATCTTGGCAGCTGTCCTCTTCAATTCCAACCTGCGTGGCCCTACCCACATCCTAATAGCCAATTTGGCAGTTGCTGATCTTCTTTTAGGATTCCTAGTTCTACCCTTCTCCGCAACACTAGAGGTAAAAGCCCAGCTTTAACGGGCGCAGTAAAATATTCATACTTCAATGAAATTCCCTTTCAATATTCCCATTTCAACAAAAAAAAAAAAAAAAAAAAAAATAGAAAAAGAATACATACAGTGGCAAAGAAGAGGTGTGAAACTGATCGCTTTTTGGAATTTTAAAAAACGGCAGTGCATTATTCTAAGGCAGGAGAAAGAGAGACTTACATTAGCCTTTAGGCATCATAGTGCATTTTGATAGCACTCAGGAAAAAGAAAAAGCTAGGGTGATTTATAGGTACGAATACCTCTATATTGTCGCATCCCCCGCAGTCCTTTTCAGAAATGGTAATATCATATATCTCGTCTTCCCATTCGCCCCAATGACGGTATCAACAAACGAGCAACTGTGTTGTTCGCTTTCCTCCACTTTTCTAACTCTACTCTCGTCGCCCATGTCTACAATATCTATGCCAGTTGTCGATGTTTCTTTTTTTTTCAAAAATAGTTCTCGTCGTATTTCGAAGAAATGCGCTGAAAGAAAATCCGCTATTCAGCAAGGGATAGCGGGACGATGAGCCGGGAAGGATCACCAGCGCAAAAGGTGAACTACATTCTGCTTTGATGCCGAATGTATATCAGGATAAGATGCGTCACTTTAAAAAGTTTGCGTCTGTACAGAAGGTGACGCTAAAATAGAACTGGGAAAAAAAATAGCTCGAAAAAAAAGAAGTTGAGACAAAGAGCTGCTATTTGGTGCCGACGGGTTATAATAGAGTGGGAAAATCTACTTTCATGATGCTAGTTGACTTTTGGCCACCCAACCGTAAAAAAAAATAAAATGAGAAAATTGAAGATAAAAAAGAATAGAAAACTTTTTGTGGCACCGAAAACTCTGAACTTTAGTCCCTTCCTTCGTTTCGTTCGTCTACGATTGACGTCACACACGATAGTAGTATTTGACCTTCCACTACTCTTCTGAGATTGTGTCACTTGCTTCCTTTCTTCCGCTAAACCCAAA
The DNA here is from genome assembly GCF_022539665.2 of Daphnia carinata. NCBI lineage: Eukaryota > Metazoa > Arthropoda > Branchiopoda > Diplostraca > Daphniidae > Daphnia > Daphnia carinata. The sequence continues at coordinate 10,620,199 of NC_081333.1, forward strand.
CTTGTAATTATATAAATCATAATAAAATTTGAATCGACTTTCCCTGGACGAATTACTAAGTCAACTTCTTCAATTGATGCCGGTTTTTAAGTATACCAGACAAAGACGGTGTTCGTTTATCATTTTAGCATGGAATGTCATTCATCTTTTTCAATGTTGGCTTCATGAATTTTAGGTGACGGGCAACTGGTATTTCGGGGCCGTCTTTTGCGACGTGTGGGCGGCCGTCGACGTGCTCTGCTGCACGGCATCCATCATGTCGCTCTGCGTCATCTCCGTCGACCGCTACATCGGCGTGACCAGGCCGCTGAATTACTATTCGATCGTCACAGCAAAACGTTCTACTGTACTCTGTCTGATTGTCTGGATCTCTTCGTTATCGATCAGCATCGGTCCGCTCTTGGGCTGGAAAGAGCGAAATGATTTCTCTTTAGGATCTGTTAATGATTCGTCGCCGGCGGTTTCGACGACAATATTGGACTCGTCCGAGCTACAAGCCTGCAATGTCAACAAGGAAAAAGCGTATGTCCTCTTCTCAGCCATAGGCTCTTTCTATTTGCCGACTTTGATCATCTTGGCTATCTACTGGCGCATTTATCGGACGGCCGTCAAACAGACCAAGTTTTTAGAGAGTGGAACCAAGACGGACAAGTCAACTTCGTCGCTCAGTGGCAGTGAAGTTTTGACGCTGCGGGTTCACGTTGGACGCGCCATTCCGTTGAAACCCGTGTCGACGACAGCGGTCAGCCATCACCGTACCTCGAATCACCTCCATGCCGCAAAAGGCCGTCCGGTAGCCCGTCCGTCTGCGTTTGACTCGTCGACAAACATCAGTGATCGATCTCCTATCACTCCGTCTTCACGTGGAAAGAACAACAAAAGTTGTCGGTCATCTCAAGCGTCCCAGCTTCCTTTAGACTCCTCGCCCCCTCCGCTGAACAGTGAGCTAGCCAAGGATCTGAACGAATTGACCACTGGCGCTGTAATGAAAAAGAAAGGCCTAGCGAATCACTTTCAAAGAAAAAACTCATCAAGGCGGCCTTCTAACGCAACGAACAACTCGCTCACGCCAACGACTGGTACGACGTTGACAGTGAATGCAAGCGGTGCAGCAGTATCGAGCAACAGTGGCGGATCCACGGGATTGTCAGCCAAAATGTTTAAATTTCGACGTCAAAAGAAAGCAGCCAAAACCTTAGGAATTGTCGTTGGAGCCTTTCTGCTCTGCTGGTTCCCGTTCTTCGTTATCTTGCCAGTTGGTGAGTGACTGCTTTGTTTTCCTTGTTCACGCTTTTGATGCGCTAAATTAGGACTTTTTCCCAATTATATTACTAACCGATGGGGTTGACATCCTTGACGATTCGAGTGGAACTTCTCGGCAAGATGTATTTTTTGCACGAAGCTTAGATCTAAAAAAGAAAAACATTAACGAGAGCTTTGATTTCCTTTTTGATGTCTTGCTTATCAGTCCACACAGCTGCAAAATTGCCGTTGAAAATGATAGAATGAGAGAATAACTTCGCCACTGTTCCATTTTTAGCTCGTTTTCTTTTCCCTGCTGTTTGATTTCTTTTTTGAGGGGAGCGTTCGCCTAGACCGAATAACAGTTATGGTTATGAGATTGAGTGGAAGAGCGTTCCATCCCCATTCTTGTGCAGAGTAAAATCCCGAATTATGATGTGATTAAAGATAAGCACGCTCATCCTGTTTACCGGCAGGGATGAGCAAATGGTTTTTTCATCAGATTTTGATGCGATATGTAAAAAGCAGAGCTTCTCAAGCAAATAGCTCAATAGGGGCCCTATGGTTCGGAAAGACAACAGCTGGGCCATATCTGTCAGGAACATTTAAAGTGAAAACAATGAAAATAAGAGCCCACTATTGCATTCCAACGACTACTATTTTTTTTTAAACTTTTACCACAATAGGCGCGCAGCGTGAGGTATGATATGTTTATCCAGCCGGGTGTTAAATACCTATGACAAGTCGCAATTGCAGCTTCGCATGTTTAGAATATAAAAATATGCCTGGATTTGATAGCTAATTTGTAGGCGGCGTAAGCTTGGTAGAGGCCTATCATTCTATAACGCGTGCGCACATTATGTTTTTCACTGAGAAACCTGTCCGGGATTGCCGAAATAATGGGAACAAACGAACTAGAACAGGTTGGTAGGACGAGTGATAGTTCTCCTAAGGAGAACTATCACTTTAACTTTACAGAGTTTTTTTTTGTTATTGCGTTGCAGGTGGAAATTATTCTATGCGATGCTATGAATAGCTATTAATATTTCTATATAATCGTCATATTTCCAAAAAATTACACTGAATCACGCTGTATTACATTCCCACATGTCAATCTCGTCTATTTTCAGGCTTCCTTTAATCGGTACCTTAAGATATTTCTAAAAATAAACGGTCGCTTCATAGAGCGAAACAATGTTTGGCGACTTCTATTTTTCGTTGCCGTTTTCCGGTTTGACACCATTAACGCGCAAATGACGGTTGGTCTCACTGGCCAAAAGCCAAGTCTGCACGATGCTGCTATGTTACTGAGACGTAACTCGAAACCTTCTTGGCTTCTCTGACTTTACGATAGGCCCTCCCTTCGCCAATGTTACTCGTGTGGACGTGGACAATGGTGGGACATATAAAAATGGCTAAATAGAAGCTGTCTTGTATCATCCATATTTCTATTCGAAGCAGTTTTTAATAGCGTTCATTTCCGGTTGATTTTGACGGACGAGAAACAATCCGTTCAACTTTCCCGTGCCACATAGCATATACATGAGGGTTGGTTTTCATGTTCTTATTGTTTGTTATCATGGGTAGCTGAATCACTAATTACCGGTACTTTGGAAAGTTGATGAATCAATGATGCTTATAACACAGCAGTTGTTTGTTTGTTCCAGCGTTATAAATTCGAACCAGCAAACGGTTAAAAACATAATGATGATCACGATACTCGTACGAATCACTTGGCTTCACGGTGATTTCATTGGATCTTCGTTTCATCTTCCTAACGTAACTACATGTATACGTACGAAAGACATGCGGGTCTTTGATATGCAAATAATTTTCCACTAACTATAGTAACAAGTTCGCTGTCTTTCTTCAATTGAGCCAACTGCGCTCCGAGACGTGTGTCACACGTGCGATAAGACTTGGTTTCACTACTTCGCTGTAACACTAAGTTTAAGCAACCTTATATAAGATGTTGAAGTTTCCTCGCATACATCTTTGTATAGTTTCGTGCCAAAATGAAACTAGCAACATGCTATTGTATTGCATTTAATCCCGACAACGCGTATTGTATGGGGATGCCGTATGTAATGAGAGCATCATCATTATGAAAATCCTTTTTGTTCGTCAACTTGAAACCTTGACTTAAATTTCCATCCTTGAAACTGGTATTAATGTTCTTGGATAGCTTTTTCTTTTGCATGTTTAAGGATTTTCTCTTTCCAGCTTTAGTAACATATAAAAAAATAACAGTCATGACAGCAGGCGTTGACTTCATCGATCTAATACTTACCCAGACATGAATTTTTAAATTAAAAGTAACAAGGAAGCCGTTACATGAAATATTACTATAACCAACGCCCCGCGCACGGCTCCCATTTACGCCTTCATAAATGGGGTTAAGCGTTGGTGAAATTGATGTGATTATTTTTCAAATTGCTCAGCGGGAAAATGAAAAATCGTTACAACGTGTAAAAAACGAAAGCGAGTGGTAAGGAGAGAAGGTCCTTTCAAGATAAATTTTTTTCTTTCGCTCCCCATTGTCGGCCGTATATATAGCCTTCTTTAAAAATAAGCTGTCTAAGTCCCAGAGATCAGCCACGCATCCTTCCCTTTTCTTTTTCGAAAACATTAATAAGCCGACTATCCCAAGTTGTTTAGTCATAAGGAATTAAGCGAGCCCAACTTCGGGAAGGGTTTTCTCTACCCAAGGAGCAGTAATTATACGCTAAAAGTCTGCAGTACCGTAAATCCATCTTATTCTCGTCCAGCTAAAAACTAGCGTAGGCATGTTAACAGCTCTTGAACAGTGTCCGTTTTTTGCTCAAACATCTGCGATATAAGCCTCATATTAAGAAGTTACGTAGAATGTTGTAAATGATCACTATGTAATTTACAAAGGTAGACCGAGCTTTTTTCAAGACCCGTGGTTGTTGCTCTTCTGTATGACACTGAACGCCCCCAATTAAAACCCAAATTCAATTCCGGATTTTAAGCCGGAATTTTTAAGCCCGACTTTTTGGGCAAAATCTCAGGACGAAATCCACGAAATTATAAAATATGAAAAGGAGTTGTCTGCAAAACAGCAATCGAACAAATGGCGTTCCGCAGTATTCAGCAACGTAAATTAATTAAAAATGCGATTAAATCGAGCGTCGTGACATTTGCTCACGGAATTTTAGTTTAACAATAGCATCGCCATCATGAGATTTAACTTTGAAGCTACAAACCACTGGTGGTATAGTATACATGCTTCTCATTCAAATGAGTGAGCACAACAAACGTAGAGAAACAATAACAGCATACAAAGCACTCCAGCAAATGCGTGTTCTTGGCGCTGAATTATTGAGCATGTACTGTAGGTAACACTGAATACATTTAAACCAACATGGTCGTTTGATGGAATAGGCATAACAGCATGTCTATGTGCGTTCTCCGTTCCAGAATATTAGAACAGTAAGAGTACATTTGGGTGTCCGCCTTCAAATGGATAGCAACCTGACTCTGATATAGAAGAATCAATAGGTGAGCGACTCTACGGTATCAGTCATGTAATGGAGCTCCCAAGCAGATACATCGGGTGTGTGTAAAAAAAAAAAAAAGAACCAACTGATTGATTTCCAACATTCGTAAAGGCAACACGGTGATCCCCGATAGTGGTCGTTTCCTTTTTTGCTTAAGAAAACCGTCTGAGTTATTGGTAGACAAAACAAAAATGTAAAGAGGTGTTTTTTTTTTCGTTTGACACAGATTTATTCATAGAAGTCAACAGAAATATAGTATGAATGACCTGCATGTTTCGTTTTGATTGCGATCCTTATAGCTGATGGAGTTGGCATGATGGAACAAAAAAAAAAGGATTTTTAATATAGAAACCTCGTCATCGACGAAAGCCTGTGGTTGTACTGTCTATTGATGGCTCTATAGTGTAATCTCCGGTTGATGGGTTTGGTGGTGCGTTTTTATACGATTCTCGACTTTTCATCAGTTATGGGATTACATATCCAACGGAAGTCGGGACATTTTCTTACTTGATATAATAAAATAGTTCCATAGGCACGTATACATAATTTCAAAAAGGAATATTCTGTAGGAATGCGAAAAATTAAAATTCTTATATTTTCTCATTTACATTAACTTATATATAGTTTACCCTGCAATTAACCCTATCCGTTGTGTCATGCCAAGTTGAATACATGAAACCCATATAAGACTATCGATTTTCCCCATAACCAACATAATTTATATGTTTCATGTTTGTTCTTTTTTGCCATTGCTCTCGTACATCCCCGCATTCATTTTTGGAAATGAATGAGGGGACTGTACAGTATATGTAAGTTACGTACTATAAGTAAAACGTTGACAATAGAAAACAAGGGATCACAATTGCTGCTGCCATTTTCAATGTTCACGTGCACCCATCTTTATTTCTAATACCATCCAGCGGGAAGTGAGCATTTCTGATTGCTCACGCTCTACTTGAGGTCACTGCACGGAGGGTTTAACAGAGTGTTTTTATCTAAATAGACCTAGAGGATCTGTACGTATAAAAGAAAAAGTATATCGTGACCCGAATTCCATTAAACGCTTGACGGACACGAAAAGAAAAGGGCGGAAATTGTAGGGGAAGAATGATGAGATTTTCTATCATGTGACCTTTTCTTTTTTGATGCCGGGGATTCAACAGGATCAATCCACGCTTAACTGATTAATGAAATTCGCGTCCGTGACTCGTGCGGAAGGCAAAAGAAAGAGACATGTATAATGTACTGTAATTTCTTCAGAAAATAGATATAAGCTGCGCGTCTCAATCGTCTTCGTTTGATGCGAGGACTGATTAATTGGACGTCCTTTAATTAAAGCCGTTCAGACTCCTACCGAATTCGGACGTAAAACAGCTGAATGAAAGGAAAAAAGAAGTCCCTTTCATTTTGTAGTTTTGCAACCGGATGATTTAGTCAAGCCTACATTGATTGATCACCTTACAGACACAAAAAGATAGGAGGTAAATAGGAAAGACCAAAAAGGACAGTTTCTTCGTCTAGACAGGCCTTCAAGTCAAAATGAAATTAACGATCATTTTAATTGATTCCAACTTCCATCTATCTCTCAATGGCTTTTTAGAATTTTGCTGGTGCAAAAGTCTGCGCAATTCGCCTATTCTTTTTCCTGTACATTTGCTCGAAGCAAATTGAATTACGGAACAAGAATGGATGATGCTAATACAGGAAAATTACTGGGTGCACTGAATAATCAATATAATATCAAGTGGAGAGCCTGAGCCAAAATGAGAAATTCCTATCCTCATTACAAAACCCGTCAAGAACGAACAAAAGACTTTCTTACGAACTTTCTTGCAAACAGAAAAGGACGTGCCTTTATGAAATAGGAAATCAGGTGTTGTTGTGTTTTTTTTCAAGAATCTTCGCTTGGGTACCGTGCACACATTTGAATATTAGTTTTGGGTTCTTCCCTATCAACGGAAATAATGATGTTCTCTTCATTTCCTTTTGTGATAGGCAAACACAAAAGGAAGCAATGAATATTAATGACGGAGTGCGTCAGCCTGTATTTTTATGCGGTTCTAACAAGCCATCGTTGTGAGATATCCTTTAAGACACCATCATTTTAAAGGGGTGCCATTAAGGGTGAAGCGTCAACCGTTCATCTTTTATGGGCCAATTGCACGTCATCATTACCATTGGTTTTGCATTACGTTGAGAAATTCTGGGAAAGAAAAATTAACCGCTTAATAAAGCATTCAGCGACAGGGTTTCTGAGGACTTAATCATATTAACTTACGACGTAGAATGTGCCATTATTAATGTCTTTCTTTCTGTTTGTTTTTTCGCACAGAGGCCCTTTGTTCAACGTGCAACATCCCATCACCGCTCTTCTCCTGCTGCTTCTGGCTCGGCTACTGCAACAGCTGCCTCAATCCGTTCATCTACGCCAGTACCAGTCGCGAGTTCAAACGCGCCTTCTCCAAGATCCTGTGCGGCCGACGGGCAAGATGGCCCAGTGGCGCTGGTGGACGCAGTTTCAACCGAAAACCGCCGCAGATTATGGCTCCGTTGCATTCACGTCACACCAGTGGAAACCCCTCGGTTGACAACGTTTCACCACCGTCCACTCTGGGCAAAACTAATGTCCAGGTGTCAGCGACACCTTGCTTTGGCAGCGACCCTTGCGCTTTGAATAGTACCTGATCATTAGCAGTGACTAGTACCTGATGACTAATGGCCCTTCATCATCGTTCGCATAACGAGGGACGTTTTCACATCTGGAACAACAAACATTGCGAAGGGGCTTCAAACAAGAGAAAATTTGCAAACGCGTGTTCGTTGCGACAGAAGGAGTTTCAATCACGAACTGCCCGAGTGCAATATACTGCGATGAATCCTTATTCAAATTCATTAACTCGTTGGTCATCAGACTTTGATGAAAGGACACCTCTTCATTTACTTTGAACGTTGGCCGCTGTTATTGTTGATATCTCAAGGTTTTCTTGGATGAAACAAAACCTATGCATCAACCATTTGCGTTAGAACTCTTTGAAGATGCAAAACAAGAGATGTGTGCTTTGTAACACTGCAAGATATGAATCTCATTACAATATCATCTGCACTGTTTTCATTTTTATAGCCAAAACATTTTCGAGACCAACAGTGTCGTTGAGACGGAGAGGAGAAGATTGTCAAGTCAACGCGTTTTTTCGCGTTGATGAACGACCCGGAGAACATTTGCATGAGATTGCCATTGGACGCAGCTGTTGTCCGCTTGATCATTGGAAGCCAACCTGCGATGAAAACGATAAATAATACCGACGGCTACACAATACATCAGAGAGATTGTGCGCTGGCCTATGCTCCCACGCATAATTTATAGGCTATAATAATGCCATTGAGTTGCTAGCTCATAGCTAAATCACCTAGACTCACATCTAGCCCGCAGATGCATGCCGTATTTACAGAGAAGCTTAACGCTTAGCTCATTTCAGATTTTGATTACAGGCGCATTCCTGAAGGACGGACAGACGTCAAATCCCTATTACCTTTCTGTAGATATTATGATGCGTTGACTGGAGAAAGGCTAAGGGAGGAGCACAATAATCGGTATTAGAAACGTCTATGTTAAAAGACTTTAAAAAACTATTCAATTATAAATACGCTGGAAATCTCATACACGAATAGAGGAAACGTCATCGATGGGAAAAATTTTTTTATCTTTATTGTAGTATTGGAATGCTCTAGCAGAAGTCCACCTATGCTGGGGAATTGATGCATACGTTCAGGTCTGCAATGCTATGTGAAGCCCAAATCGATTTCACGTTTTTTTTTTGTTTTTTTTTTTGTGTTCGTTTATATCTTTGTTTCTATCCATGTTTTTTAAAAGGAGAGTTGGCTTCGTTTAGTTTACATGTTGTCCGTTGGTTCTGACGTTGGCAGTTGCCTGATCCCGCGGGCATATAGCGACTGCTCACCATTATTTGTGAATTTATCGTGATTCTTGTTTCTTCACTGGTCGTTGGACATCTTGCGTCTACACGGAGGACTTATTCCCAGCGTAACAGTTTCCCCGCCGTCGCTCGGCTGATTTTTTCCGAGCCTTGCATCTCCGGACATTATCCAGCCGATTCTAATCGGAATAAACGAAAGTGGAAAAAAAGATGTCATCTGGAACGAACACCATCTTCTTCTATTCTCGTTGGCCTTGGCGTCCATTGTATAACATCAACTTGTTTTTTTTGTTTGGTTTTTCTTTTTCTTCGATCCCACCATTGAATGGATGGATATGTGTCTAACAAGTCACGTGCGCCTGCTTTGTGTCCTTACCACCCCCCATTTGCGTTTGAACGAAACCTTAACCAAATAAAGGCGCTTTCGACGTTTGACTTTTTTAAAAGTAAGAAACACAATTATTCATGGCTCAATGCATCTTTGAATTTATGCGCATCTTGCTCACGTCTCCTATTTTGAATCTTCTACTTTCACCGAGATTTGTGCTCTTCTTTATTCAGTCCTTCTGATGGCAATAGCTGACGCACGAGCATCGAATGCAAACAAATTAATTATTGAATCAAGCCAGTGTCAAACTTTTCTTCGGCTATGGAATGCGATGACATTCATAGTTCAAATGGAAACGTATGCCTACGTTACAGGACTAATTAACAATTCAGAAAGGGACCATCATCGTACCGCGATTTATTTTTGATTCGTTGATTGTTTTCTTTAAATCTGCCTTAAGTTATTGTCATGACGATACATCAACCCAGCATACCCAAGACGTCTCCCTTAGGTTAACTCAAGTGGCTGTAGAACTTTTGCCACTTCACCGGCAGCCGAAAATTCTTAATTAATCATTACGTTGTTTCCTCTTACATCCAAACTTTTTCAATGGCGTCGTGCGATTGCGTGAACGAAAGATGATCAACGTGTTCTTCGGCGCTAGTCTGCCATGACGACAGCTGCAGAAACATCAGCGTCTGTTTACAATAGCTCACCCATATCGACGTAGACTGTATAGTATGGGGACTCTGTACATATATAGAGGCAGGACGGAAGGACAATCTATTTGCTTTGCTAAAGTAGCGATCGATTTTCATCATCCATCATGGCGATTGGTAGACGCAGGAAGTTTATGTACGCAAGAGCAATGACGTTGCCCAGCGAACAGGCCTTCTATTTACAGAAGCCCATTTTTTGTCACCATACACTTGAAGCGAGGATCGGACTAGAAGAACTCTCCAGGAAAATATGAAAAAATAATAACGATTCGGCAATTTCCTTGTTGCTTTTTCTTTCATTATATTACTTTTCTCCCTGTTCCGCTATTGTTTTCACTCCCTGCCTCGTTTCTCGGTGCCGTATCCAAACTTTTCCCCTTTTTCTTTTTTCTTTTAGAATGGAACCTCGCAAAAGTGCCGTGCTATCTCTTGTATATAAAACATGTATGATTCAATCGATGGGTTGGTAAGTGTCTGTGACTGTTTGCAATTGGGCATGACGACCATGTTGACATCCTCCTGAAAAATACAACGTATTATCATATTTTTTTTTTTCTATTCCGTAATCTCTCATGATCCCAAATTTGCTGTTATAATTCTATTACTGCGGGACTCAGTAGTACTTTAAAAACGTAAACTAATTTATTCGACTATAGGGAGGGCATACTAAGGAAAGAATAGTTAGCTGCCTTCCTTTTTCCGCCGACAAACGCATTCTAATACAAGAAATCAAAGAAGAAAATGAAAGTAAAAAGCCAAGAGTATTCTACCCACGAGGAACTCGCCAGCAAAGTAGAGAAGAAAGAGCACAAAAAAACCAAACAAAAGCGCGTGCATATCTAATTACGCAAAAAGTTTTAGAACCATGTCTCGATCGATCGTATATTATTACACATAGCGAGTGAGAGGTCGATAGGGATTCAGGTTTGGGATGTGATTTCAGAACAGAAATGGTACCAAGTTGGATATATTTTTTTTGTTTTTTGTTTAGAAATACTTCTTTTATCTTCATCGGTTTTTTCTTTTGGCCACAAGTTACGACATGCTGTTTTTGTTTTTCTTTTCGAATGATCAAGTTGTTTCTAATGGAGGAAAACGGATCGGGAGAGAGGGGAAAACACCGAAACCAATAACACAAAGACAAGGAAAGGTAGTGTTAGTTTTTAACTACCAACCCAACAATGTTTACAGTTGTTAACGAAGCCAGCAATTAGCACGTGTGGTAGATAGATCCTTCTATGTACGACATATACATCAACCCTCGAGATGAAGAAAAGGACTTGCTGAGGCCGAGGAGGAGCTGAGCGCTGGATACGGTCTAGCGCTCGAATTGAAAAGTACGCAACATCAGGTGTATGACAATATGTTGCCATGGTACATTTATATTTATACATAAACGGAAAAAGGAGGGATGGAGTTGGGGTAAGGATATTACAATTGCCAAGAAATATTTTTTATATAATAAGAATAGCAATAGATGGAAAGCCACCTAGAAGTCCAGTGTCGCATTCAAAGAACACGGAGGGGAAGGAGACATATAGGAGAGAGCTGCTGCTGGAATAGAGAAACGAATCGGGATCTCGAAGGATCGATTTTTGAATATTATACATGAGATGAAAAATCGTGTATGTCAGGTTTGTTTTGTTTTTTTTTTGTTTTATTTTGAAACCTTTTCTTTCGTCCTTGCCTCGTTGATTAAAAAAAAAAACGAAAGAAACCAAAGCCAAACTAAAGAGTAAAAAAAAAGGAATTTCTCTTTATTACTTGCTTTTTCTATATTTGATGGCCATCTAGTGGCAGTAGATCATGTGAAGAGCTCCGGTGCCGTATCGAACCGTCTCGGTCTTGCGGCCGTTGTTGTTGGCGTGGCCGACGCTAGAGGACGGACAAGTCCCGTCGTGAGCGCAGCGGCACTTTGGGTTGACCAGGAATGTGGTGGCCGTCTCCGTGATCACCTTGCACGCCTCGCTCCCGCCGCAAGTCTTGAGCTGGATTACATAAGAAGAACAGACCAATCAATGACAATCAAATAACAATGGCAAATCTGCTCATTCGCCGCTTCTTTTACCATCCTAATTGATGTTTACGTTTATACATTTCCGAAAATGTATAAACCGAAAAAGAAATACACTCGACTGCACTCCAAATCAGTGGCACAATAAATTGCTAGTTGGCCCTCTAATTCATCAAGAACTGACGCTATTGACACAATCGGAACGTAATTAAAATAAGAAGATTTCGTTCATTGTTCTGCCCTAGATTTTTTCCCCTTTCACTCTGTTTTTTTTTTTCGGTCGTTGCTATATATAGCTCTATTGGACTTTGGCCTGTTTGAGCATTTTGTGAAAACACAGTTGAATTGCCGCTCGAAGGCTAAGCAGGATATTCCGGCGCGGACCCTTGATTGTTGACTGTATACACATACGGAGAAGGGGGGGGGGGTGCAGAATGCGCAATATCCGCCAACTAATGCGACTATATACAAACGTTAGTTTAGCGAGACCTATTCATCTTCGTCTCCCCCTCATCCCTTGTACGACGTCGGGCATCGTCAAAACTCTTTACGTCTAAGTTTTGTGATTGAAAGAGATAAAAGAGATACTCTTTTGGAACATCTGGTTCAGAAGTGGGAGAAATAAAGGCTTTTGCGTTTTCGCTTGTCGCACATAATGTAATAACCCTATCGACGCAAAATGAAGCCAAAACTAACGAATCCCAGCTACAATTAGATTATATCAACAGCTTTCTTTTACACATGCAACTGCTCTACTATGATTGGCTTCGACGGAGGACGGACCGATCCGGACGAGCACATTTTCTTTGACATTGAAGCACAGACTGTGGCATGGTAGATTGCTTGTACATTCTATGCAATCTCGGTTACCCAGTAAGACTGTGGTGCCATTCCCTGTAGGAAGGCATCGCTTTATGCGATCCCAATCATCCTACGGGCGAAAAAGAATATAAGAAAAAAAACCAAAAGTCGAGTTTGGTAAATAATGACGTCAAATTCGCTTTTGCGAAATGTCGTAGATGCAATACATCCAGCAATCAATCAGCATTAGGCGATAGCAAAACCTTTGGGTCTATCACGAGAAAATAAAAGATGTAAAACATATAGGCTCCAAATCGCCATGGCGATTTACAGTCCCGAAGGACGTTGACTTTAAAACGGAACTGTCATCTCCGTCCCCGTAAAACGACAGAAACTGGGTTCAAATAAGACATGCCCACACAAAAGACTAAAATGCATATCTTTCTTTTCGTTTCTACTTTGCTATATAACAAGAAGATTGGCCTTGTTTCTTAAGGATCTCTTCTTTTGCTTGGGCATGCGGTGGCGAACATTTTCCTAGATGTAATGCGAGTGCTCATCGGTAATACTGATTCATCCTGCTGCTTTCTTATTATCATATCTATGGGCATTATTATACACAAGCGCATTATAATGCATTTTCGATCAACTGTTAATCGAACACTGGCATCCTCCGCCATTCCCTGGGCCAATGACTTTGTGATATGGAAGAATGTCATTAGGCATTCGAATCAACATCTGCAGACTATTGAATATCTTATAACCACCATACAAAAGCCCTGCACGCGTTATTATCAAGAACACTATTTCTTCGTTCGAACGTACGATAAAAGCTCTAGTGTTTGTGTGTCCGTAGGAGAATTAATTAATTCCGAGTGACGCGTCTTGAACGTTACACCGGGTGTTTATCGCACTTCCCTTTTATGGTATCCGATAACCATGGCAATGCGATTAACACGAGCAACACATATCAACACGGGATAAAATGCCGATACGAGCCAAGTGTTCGAAGTATGCTGTGCTTACGTTACAAAGCGTATGTGTTAAACGATCACTGATTGTGCGCATCTGCCTATCTGAAACCTAACTCTAATTAAGTTAAAGGGCTCTATTTAACTGAAATTTGTTTCCCGTTTTACCATATAATGTTGTTTCCCACATTCAAACCGAGGATTGCGCAGTTACCGGGGATGCGAAAAAAAAAAAAAATTGAATTGAAACCTTGATGATTAATGAGAGCCTTTTCATCGCGACAGGCTCATCAAGGAAACCATAGATGTTGAAGCAAAAGAGTAATAGAAGCGCCTGCTGTAAATAAACCAAATGGATGCCGTGGTGCGAACGACGGAAAGCACTAAAAAAAGCAGCGTGAATGACGACAATCAAAGGCTTCTAGTGCCACCGTTGTGATGCTGCCTATCTGAATGGTTTTCCAGCTTTTGTTTTTTTATGTGTATCCATGTACACTTTGCACGAATATTCTAGAGTGAGATATAATTCCAATTCATATTTACCGGGTTGCAGACGTAGGTGGTTGACATGGACTCGGTGTCGTCGTCGACGTCGTCGAACTGGCTGTCGACGAGGTCGTAGTTGGCACTTTGACCAGGACAAATGCAGTGATTGACGTCGTTGAGGGACAACATCCTTCCCGTCGATTTGGACATGAGGCTCACCGTCGTGTAGGCCGTCATTCCCCGTTGGCAGGTGCGCAGCGCCGGAGCCTTACGGCAATACTGCTCATTGATTTCCGAGGTCGATTTCAGACGAGACGAAATAGAAAGGAAAAAGACAAATCAGACAGAGAAACGAACGGTAAAATCAGTCGAGCGTTATATTTTAAGGACATCGTTGAATGGTGTACTCAGATAATAGGTTTTCCAACTAAAGACTCTTTTCCGTGATAGGTTACAAGTTGTCGTTGACGAATACGTGGGTTGTCAAGGTATATGCTACTGTCTACACAGATAGGTATACTTAAAGATAAACATCCTGTTAAAGCACCTCTTCAACGAGAGTGGCTCTCTTTTTTTTTTTTTATCTTGGCTTTTAGTTCTTGACAACGCCGTTTGTTTGTTTTCGTATGCAATCTGCGGTTCTCCTATCGGCCGAAAAGTGTTCCGAAGTCGAACAACTTATGATCTCATGTGGTTTGCTATTACAAAGCGCGACCACCTCATCCGCATCATTCAATTCTTCCGGCGGGCTAGATCAATCCTGTTTTCCACACGCAGTCATGCCATAAATTACCATACTGCCATCGTATCAAAATGCAACAGCTCGATACACTTGAATAAGGTGCCAACAGAATCGCCGACTACGCGCGATGAATATTTTGCTATACATTTTTCTTGATCCATTTACATAATAACGAAAACAGGCTTATTTCGCAAAATTCTACTGGCGTAAGGTAAGGTCTACATTACACAATTGCAGACAAGTTACATAATCATAATTGCTTAGTGGTTTTCAAGAAGCTTCTAGTTTGCCGAGGCTGGCGAGCGCTTAAAAAAAATGAGTGTATTTAGCTTGTGGGGATTGTTGATGCCCGTTCCAGCTAAAGACGACAATGAGTAGCCTTGGATAAAAACCTCTGAGCAACCTAACAAATTTTATGCGCAACTGACAACCTAGCCCAGCAGTACAACATATTTTTCTCGGAATATCACCCAACAAATGTGTGTGATTATTTACAAGGATGGAAGGGCGCCTGGATGAGTTGCTACGGCAACAAAAGAAATAACACATGTCGTATATCATAAAGGAAGAGCGTGGAAGAGGAAGAAACATGTGAATGCTGACGCATTTTGCCACGTCGAAGACAAGAAGAATGACGATACATGAAAAAAAAACATTACCTTATACTGGTCTGATCCTTGTGTGATTGAATGTCCGTCTTCGCTGTCCCAGAGCAGCGGACAGCGGTTGAGGCCCGGACAGGAGCACAGCGGTTGCGTGTTGATTCCTCTAGCGTTGGCTTGCAGGTAAGCGCATATCGTGTTGCCGGCACAGACGGGCAGCTTGCTTTCCTGTTGATCGCAACACGAAAACTGTATTATCGCCAAAGTTGGAAATAAAAATTTCTCATTTAAAAGGGTAAATTCGATGCAAATCACCTCTGGCAATGGCTGGAAAATATCGTTGATTTCATTGCCGTCGACGTTGCTGCCAGTCAATCTTCCCATAGCGGCTGATGACATGACGAGACCCGTCAAAACTAAGAAGGCGGCTCGTACCAATGAAACGTACATGTCGTGTGCTAGTTTGATTCTTCTTTTTCTTGGTGGTTCCAGCAGCTTACGTTGAGGATACAGGCTCTTCGCTAGGGCCAAATAGTTTCCGTTTATGGAGTGGAATAGAATAACAAGACATCACATATTGTGCTGCATGTTCTTACTACACAACAACCAGATTGGCGTAGTCATTTCAAGACGAAATGTGTCGATCCGTCTAGATAGTCATACAGCCAAAGCTATTTCGCTTGACATGCATTTCGCTGTGCGCTACATAAACGTTGTAACCGTTGCGCCTAACAAGATAATTC
The DNA here is from genome assembly GCF_022539665.2 of Daphnia carinata. NCBI lineage: Eukaryota > Metazoa > Arthropoda > Branchiopoda > Diplostraca > Daphniidae > Daphnia > Daphnia carinata. The sequence continues at coordinate 10,636,303 of NC_081333.1, forward strand.
GATTGGCTCTGGGTATTTTACATTTTGAAGGAAAGTTCGTGAAAAAAGAGGACGGTCTGATATCCAGGCTAGACATATCGTACACTCTTTTATCTTTTGTCGTCAAAATTTCATCCGTGTGTGCCTCGTCAGTTTTATATATACATTGTTTGCCTTTGAAGAAGAAAGAAGACAATCGAGATGACTAATGAGATTCGAGTTGCCACGGCGATCAATTGCTTTTCGCCAGCCTGATGCTTCCCAGCACACACGTGATGTAAAGACAAATGAAACCTCGTACAATAGCGCATATATAAATAGAGCGGGAGCACCTGTACGAAACTCGGAAGGAAGCGCTACGTTAATGTCAAAGGAGTACCTCTAACAGTTGTGTATATCTATGCTGGTATATTCTTACATGGTGCTTGCGCGTGTTGCTGATCATTCAGCAATATCCTATGCCATCGCAATCGATGGGCAACTCACCCAACATTAGGTTTTAGTATAGGCGGCATCAGGAAATAGACAGCGTTCCGAAAGACTCTCCGAAGTTGAAGAGTGAGTTTCAAAAATCAAAGATCTAAACGAGCGACGGATAATCAATTTCTGAAAAGGAGATAGACGGCTCTCATGGCTGGAATGAGAAATGTGACAACGACATTCTGATGGATACTTCAAGTTGCCCGTATATCGAATTGAGTGTGTGTCATATCAAGATCAAAACCCCTCCGCCTTTTCTTTCCTTTTTTTCTATGACGTTTGGGTTGAACTGTAAGTCCTTTCTGTCTAACCGTGTATACCCAAAGAAAAATCATTCTGAGATGATGGGACGCCACTAAAAGGCCAAGATCGACGCTGTTCAGTGAAAAGAGAAAATGACGTTCGCCTGATGGTGAGAGAGTAAAAGCAATGCCAAAAGCTAGTGGCACCTATACGTTTCTGTATCCGATTGATCTCTTTTCATTGTCACCAAGCAGCTATAAAGAAGAGGGTTTTTTTCTTTTGTTGAAGAGCTAGCTTCAAAGAAATGACAGTTCACTTTCCTTGTCACCCACAGTAACTTTGCCATTTGAACATTTCTGCTGTAGACATCCTTAATGCGATTTCTCCGATAATTGAATCGACGACAACTGGCAGACGGTGATCGCAAAAAATCAATCTATTTTATTAGAGTAAATCTAACGCTTGAGAGGTGTCGCCTTCTGAGACATAGTGAAACTGCTAAGCTTAAGTCTAGGGACGTGATATAATCAAACAATTTCATTCCGTAAATACTGTATACACAACGTTCGTCATTGTTTTCTAAAGCCATGCGTTATACAAGATATAGTTACCTGCGCTCTTGAATAGTTTCCTGCTGACAAAGCGGATGTCAACAGCTGCCGACAGCTCGTTGATTTCTTTCCGACGTCGGGCGAACAGACAAAAGGATGAAAAGGCAAAAGGAAATAGTTGAACAAGTAAGCGGAAGAAGATAAGAACAGTTGGGTTCTGCGTTTAGATGCCTGGTAGTGATGGCACACGCTCAGCACCGGTCGAGATGAAGTAGGAAACAAGAGTTGCTTGTCCAGCGACAGACTGGGTTTTTATAGAGCAGACGTGCGCGTGGGAGGGCATAGAGAACTTGCTCGGCGGCGGCATCCAGCCCCTCGAAGCCGCGGTGTCAGCAAGACGTGGCAAAGGGGGCGCGACTTTGTTCTGCCTTCCTTCGCTAGTTGTTACAGTGCGGGACAACGGGCTCTCTGGCGCATGTTATCGTAGAATACATCGAAAAATAAAAACCGTATGATGTGCATTGAAACCATTCGACCAGCATCTGGGTATTATAATGAACTGATTCAACAAGGCCTATTAAAAAAAATAGCGAACATGAAAAAACAAAAGAAGGCGAAAGATTTCCGCTATAGTCGGAAAGAGTGTGTTAACCTTTATGCTCGTTGAATCCACGCAGGCTTACGTAAAGGCCCATAAACCCAAAAACGATGGAGTTCTGACAACGGATGACAGCTCTTGTGTATTTTTCTTTATTCAAGCTTGTGTCTCTTTGATTCCATGCCATTCGATGTCCGTCGTTCAACGTGTAACTAGAACACTCTTTCGTATCTTTTATTCATATGTCCTTTTTTATATATCCTTTAATCACCCAAGGTCCATATACTGGTCTTATCATGACGGGCCATATATAAACGTCATCGTTCGGACTGGGATCAACGCAAAGGTTAGACGTGATCGAGTAGGCACCTTTTATTTTCATCCAAACATTGTTTTCCGTGTAGTGTAGTGTAACTGTGTTACATGTGTTAGCATCAAATGAGAGTTGATGGAGGGGATAGTGAATGGTACGTAAACAAGTGCTCATCCAGATTTGCAACTGCTCATGAGCAACCAACTTCTGTTAAATGCGGATGTTTTCACAATTGTAAGAAGAATTCGGTTGAGTACCTTTCCAAGAAGAGGCCTAAATCGGACTGACGTCAGAGTTGGAAAACATGATTTTACGTGAAAGTAATGTTTACGTTACCTACCGACCCAATTACTGTTTGTATGTGTCCCTTTTCGTTTAAGTAACGAGTAGCAGTGTTAGGGATTAATAAATGGACCGTGCGTACACTTCTTGCCCCAATCGAGTCCTCGTTATCGCCTCGTTCCAAGCTCTTCTCTTTACCTTGGCCTTCGTTCTTTGCACTCGCATTTCTTGCACATCCTGTTCACTTCCTTTTCCTTCCTCTACAGCTGGATTAGAAAAAGTACTACTTCGCGATAAGAACCCATCCAAAAGCACTAGTTCCGGTAAGTTGAAAATAGCTTTTCTCACTATTCCATCCAATTGTTTGCAACACCTTTGTGCTTGTGATCGACTAAATTTTTCCGCCCGCTTCATTTTCAGTGCAGCAGGGGGGTAAAATATCAAGGAAGATAAATTGGAAATTTTGTATCAAGATTGAGTGGTGTGCGAATAACGTGAAAGGATATTGAAGAACATGCGATGCAAAGATTGAATCCATTTTGGTTTATGTGTGCGTGTATACGTCCTCTACGCCCATACCTTATGCCGATACACCTATGCCGATACTGAGAAGATCTTAGGATATAATAGGTCCATTGTATGCCGAAGAAAGTACAACGTATTGGGGATCCGCGTCTAGTCCACGTATCAGTAGTCTGCGCTACACACAGGCCATACAACCTTACACATCAAACCTGTATGTATTGATGGTGTACGTGCGTATAAGGGTTGTCTTTTTATGATTGTAACTATAGGCTGTCGCGACGTGTAAGATGAAATACTTGACAGATGTGTCGGACGCAGCAGGACGAGTTAGAAACTTTGGCCGAATCAGAGGGAACGTGCCCAAATTTTGTGAAGAATCATATAGAACTTAAGAAGGTTCATGTCTTGTCTAACAGTTGCGTTAAACCGTTTACTGATGCAGAAATGCATACTTGCCAAAACTTGCATGGCCATAACGTTTCAGCTTCGCAACGTTCTCGTCCAAGTGTAACATTCTGAAGTGTGTAGACAAAATGTGTAGATGAGTTTTTCGGTAACTTGAAATCCCGGTAGGAAGGTGAATGTAGTATCGAACAAGCTGACTTCACAGATATTTTACACATAGACAAGTGTGAAACACTCTTTCTTCACACGAAGATAAGTGCTTTACACGAACGAAAGGTTAAGTTATCGAAGAAGAGTAGCCTTTTCCGTCTTAAGTATACGTTTTTGTTTTAGCTTTTTTAAAGCCGTAAAGCTAGTTTTAACTTTTCCTTTTCAATCGCAAGCGCCTGTTGGAATTTCAGCAAAACGAAACAGAAATAAAGGAATAAAACAACAAAAAATTGTTTTGCTTTATGCCTTTTTCTGCCAGATAAAAATTTGGTCAAGGGGAAGATCCTTTTTGTTTTCTAATTACACCTCATAAATGGGGTGCGGGACGAGTTCCTATATGATGCGAAACAGTAAGAGCATTCCAAGTTTGCATACCATTGTATGTTTTGTACGTCAAGTTCTTCCCAGTTTCACGTCGGTTTAATTTGTTCTCCAGCTTATATATTAAGAATTCTTTAATCAGAATCCTCGCATATGACAGAATTCATATGTGCCCAATCGTTTTCGCATTAAGGCAACTAGTGACTGTTACATATATAGCTTTGTTGATATCTGTACTTTATATCCCTAGCGTCAATAATTGCGCAGTGCCAAAGAAAAAAATGTATCTTCTCCTTTGAATTGAATTTGTGCGTATCCAGCACACGGGTTATTTCTCCGCTTGAAATCCGAGCGATGCGTAGCCCAGTGTATATATGCAACAAATCAACAAGCTCATTCATGCGCTTGGAGACCTTCTGTCAATACGGAACCGTCTATAAGATCCCAAAGTAGTTGCATCCTTTAAAAAAAAAGGAGACACTGAGGACCAGGAATATCAATTTGGGAATTCAACAACGTTTAGGTAACACTGACAGATGCATACTACACGCCTACAACACACTTTCCGGCTTTTAAAGTAAAGTAGATCTACTCGAAATACTTAACGACCCGTTTGACAAGCTAAGAGACATAAAATGTTTTAACTGCTTACAAATACATGAAATTTTTATGGCTCTACTATTCTTTCCCTTGACATTTGGCAGGTGCTTTTGGCCTACGTTTATCCAAAAGTGCACTCTGGGGGGCTATTTACCAGCCAGAAGAAGTGACGAGAAACTTGTCACCGTGGGTATTTGGCCAAAAATGAGGGACGTCCTGAGACGTCCTTTCATCATTTCCTATCTGTCGTCGCTGTGGCCTATTGACATCCTTCTATTTCTATCCTCCCCCATGTACTAAGAGGAATGACCGAACGAAACTGAATGAATGAGGCTGAATGAATGGGCTCGTCCAGGGATCTCCTTTCCAATCGACTTTATACTCCCACGCAGTACGGCCTCGACTGTTCCAAAAACTGTGTACGTGTGTATTAGAGCTTAGGGTGTGCTGTCTCATCAGAAAACAACTATAAGATAAACAAACCCCAAACTGAATCGTCCACAGACTGCAAGCTAGGCCTATCGATCGAGTAAATAGCACAAGAGATAATGCACAAGCTGTTTGTGCTTTACTTCGAAAAGTGCTTAAATATTTATTGTATTCCTTTAGCCTCTTTGCTCGTAGACGTTTCCTCGTTTGTTCGTTAAGTTGCATTCAATAACCTCTGATTCGGAAATCCTAGTAATATTATTGTAATCGGAGATTCCGTTAACTATAGTGTATTCGAGCTTTTGATGGGCGTTACTCTAGTCCCCATTTTCTCGTGTAAGATATTTCAACGTACGGGAGCTGGGGGGGTGTTAAGAGGTAGCCGTAATCAATGGGTTCAGTTGACTGTATACGTAGTAGCGCCTCTTGACGTCAAATAGGCTTCAATAAATCTAAGGATATTGAAAATGGAACCTGAACGAAAATCAAGTTATCTATCGCATACACTCCTTGCAACAGAATGGCTCTAGACAAATAATTAAGGAGCAGTCTTTTCAAACTATTTTTGCCGACCTACGTCTATATTACAAACCCAAGTCTATTTCGACAATTTCTCGCTGTTTATTGCTTTCGGCGTTGCTAAACAATACGTTAAAATTAGTTTTACATGACTGATGTTTGTTATGGTTACCCTAAATGTACGAAAGAGCTTGAGGTTTTGTTTCTAACAACGCAAAAGTGCAAGTCAATTATCCGCACAGGCATACAGTTGACCTCACATTTGTTGGCTAGTACAATGAACTAGGGAAACAGCGATGAATCGGCACAGTGGAACTCATTTTTTATCGAAAAGCAGCACTTGATTGTTTTAGTCAAATGATTACGCCAAGCAAATTTAAGTTGCATAAAATCTTGTATTAAAAGGGAAGCATGCACCCTCGTTCAGCTGTTTAACTGCGCATTCGGGCCATTACCTTATCCAAGTTTGTCATATTTATGTATTATGGCAAAAGATAGATTCTAGGACGCGATGGTTCATCTGGCGTGCCATTTTTCGTTATCAGAACATAAGGCGTATAGGAATAGCGACCTTGAGTTCACGTCAAGGAAATGGTATCTTGATGAGTGATTCAGGTGTTCATTTATAGGCTATTGGCAGTTCATAATGATTCATTGTACTCTGCAAGAGTTGACGTTGCGGTTCCGAAAGCGCACAGAAAACACCCATTCATACAGCACAAACAAACAATTGGACGAACGGCAGACATGTTCGCTTGGGGAAATCCCGGTCTTGGATGTCTTTTAAAATAAACTCATGGTTCACAATCTCAATCATGAATAGAGCTCTGTCCCGCTTTGGTCAGGTTACTGCCTTTCGGCTGTGGGGCGGATTGACGGGTTACGTATTTTATTTGCCCCGTGAGGTTACAATCGGACTGCCCAACGGCGGTACACAATCCGATTATAAGCGACGAATTTTTTATGATATGGATATATTCTTCAAGGAACTAGTTCAATACACAATAAACAATTATTTTGTTTTACTGTTTATTTTGAAAGCAATTAGTGTTAGTAAACCTCCACCAACCAAATACCAATCGTGATACCGATCTAAGTACCCGGTGCAAAGTGAAACTATAAGCAATACTGCTTGGCGGGGAAATAAGGTAAGGAAAAAGGTATAAAGGCATACATTTGTGCAAGCACACAAATCACAATCGTCATCAAGGAGTGAAGTTAGCGAATGCCGATTAGGCAATACTCAACCGTACCATCTTTGTTTTGTTTGCTAATCCTCATGGGCGGGAATCTCGGGGTTGGGCGGCGATCCTCGGTGCCCAGTGGTCCTCTTCGGTGGTGCTGTGGGTCCTCCTAAATGCATTTTAAAAAAAAGGCACAATATGGTTAACTACTTAAGATATAAAGATATATTTGAAAACCCTTCGTGATGGTCTAGTGGCTCCGCCGGCGATCTTCGACGTCCAGTCATCCTCTTCGTTGGTGATCTGGACCCTCCTACACCCCTGAAAGAAAACATGGTTAGACGCTTAAAAAAGAAAAATTAATACCTGGCGAGCCTTGGCGATCCTTGGCGATGCTCTCGTTGCTCCTGTGGCGATCCTCGGAGCAGTGATCCTCCTCGGTGGTGCAGTGGGCCCTCCTAAATACATTTTAAAAAATACAAGAATTAATAAGAAATACATTGTTAAAAGAAATAATGAAGAACATGTTAAAATCAATACCTTAGAGTCCAGGGCGACGGTTCAGCGCTCCTCGAAGTCCAGTGGTCCTTTTCTATGGGGCTGTGGGCCCTCCTAAATACAAAAAAATAAATAAATAAATAAAGAAGTGCAAAAAAAATAATAATAATTAAAAATTGCATGGTTAGACAGTAACGTTACATTTGTAACAGTTATTATCAATTGTATTGTTAACATCAATACCTTATGGTACAGGGCGACGATCCAGAGATCCTTGGTGTCCGTGGTCCTCTTAGATGGTGCTGGGGGCTCTCCTAAATACAGTAAAAAAATATGGTTAGACAATTGAATTTTTATTAAATATACCTTAGACTCCGTAGCGACGATCTAGTGTCGCTGGCGGCGATTCTCGGTGTCCACTCGTCCTCCTCGCTAGTGCTGTGGGCCCTTCTAAATACATTTTTAAAAAAAACTTGGTTAGACACTTAAAATAAAAAACATGTACCTTAAAATCCTTGGCGATGATCTTGGTAGCTCCGACAGCGATCCTTCGGTGTCCACTGTCCTCTTCGGCCCTCGGAGATTGCCCTCCCCCTGATCGCACGAAAACGAGAAAGCAAAAAATAATAGCATTTGAGCAATTATGTATAGTTACAACTTTCAACTTAACTCTAACAGGCATCAAACACAGATATTAACACAAAGTATCAGTAAAAAAAAATTCAATAGTCAGGAGGCCATTTGGAATAATTGGGATTTGAAGTTATGGGTAGACGTATGGGTGGGGGGGGGGGGGGGCAAATTGCTTATTTTAAAAAGCAGATGTGAAAGCATAGAATCCATTGCATAAAAATGGTTAGCGAGTGGCGAATGCAGGCAAAATAACCCAATAATTTAGGAAAATGTCCGAGGCAGTGGTGTGCAAAAGAAATGGGTGAGATGGATTACGTCGTTACTTAAAGTAGATTTTGCCTTAATTTTAACTAGACTTACTTATTCTTAACCTTAATTTTAACTAGACTTACTTATTCATAACTTTAATTTTAACTTAGACTTACTTACCCTTAACTTAATCTACGTTTTTCTGTTCTATCTAGGCAAATATTAGGACCCAGCAGAATACGGCTTGGCATATGCAACTAAACTAAACACGGGCAGTGGCAAGGTCAGGTGCTGATGCATTTTTTGGTGCATGATTGGTGTATCCATAAGTAATGAAAGGTATCTAGCTTGTAAACGAAACTTTAATCCATGTGCGAAAGGATGAATCAGTTTAACGGCATCAAGACCGACAAATCTACAGTAGTGCATATTGTGCAGGTGAGTGAACTACTGAGCTGGACAGGGCAAAAATGGGTTTTGATTCTCCATGCTGAATTGCCCAAGGTTATTCATGTATTCTAGGTCACTGCACGAGATCGTGTCAATCGAGGGGGAATGGCAATATCCCCGAGCTTACGACGAAAACAAAAATGTATTTTGAAAATTACGTTCCTCTACCCTAAACTTTCCAGAACGTGGAACACGTCTGGGTGTATATAAGACAGTAGCCAACTACTATTCACAGTCAGGCAAGGAACTTCCATTGCAACTGAGCAGTTGTCACAACGCCCTAGCTGGACGCTTTGTTTGTCAGGTATGTCGATTTTCGCTTTCTTTTGCTTCGCTTGTATTGTTTTAGCAATAGGTATACGTATTTCTACTTCGTAGAGAAAAGGTCTAAGTCTATGTAAACAAAGTATCCTACATTCTAAACATTGACAGTCTATCCTTTTCTTTAGGGTTTTACCAACACCATAAGTGTGGCTGATTTCCCTCGGTCTCTTTATTTCATGCAGCTGAGGGAACGCATACACCATCAATTGTCGGTAAGACTGCATTAGGCTAATACTTGACGATTGATATGTAACACTGAATTTTAGGAACGCTTAAATTAAGGAGAACTAAAATTAGTCAGTCCTGCCAGTAAAACTGTGTAACTGTACCAAGGCACCTGCCAATTGCATTCACTAACATTTTACTTACGATGTTTTTGGTGTAAGATTACATAATGACAGTGGCAGCAGTTCAATCAGGTGAGCATCTGCTCAGTTGAATAAGTAAATCTGTCGTTTCAAAGTATTCCACCTAGAAATTGAATCGTTATCTGTTTGTCCTACAGTTTTCTTCGGTGCTGAAGTTTTCTAAGTGATTATCGTGGAGCTTTCCCCTCATCATTGACCGTGCCTTAGCGCATAGCCAATCGATTGAATGAAGCTCGGTTGTAGTGGTATAATTGGTTTTTATCAACTTTGTATTAATTAAAACGGTTTTCAAAGAAATCGTGATAATCATCCAAATTGGTTTCAGATCTCTAGGCTGAACCTAACCTTCTGGACCCGACCCAACGGCAAAATACAGCCCAGATGAAAACCCAATCACTCGTTCTTCCAGGCGGGGCGGACTCACAATGATGTGGCAGCGCTGTGGTATTTTCATCGTGATTTCCCGCGTCGTTTTGCTGTTTGCCTTCTACACCGTTTAAACTACGTTTTAAAGTCAGGCTGCAATGTGAACGTTGGGCGTCGTATTTATGGCTGGCCTAGAATTGCGCACAAGAGAAAAATGACGTTAGCAGCGCTCCAAGCGGCTGTTCATGTAAGCCAAGCAACAGAGCCTTGGGGGAACGCGCCGATGACGCTGTCAACCTCTATTTTTTATAACCCAGTAACACGCCTTGTAAACAGGTTGTGGAATACCATTGTACGGGCCCTGTTTGTCTAGGACGCTGTTGCATTTGTTTTCTAAAGTTTTTTTCCCACAGGGCGGAAAAATGGCGTCCATAGAGAGACTCGGATACGTCACTTTGGCTCCATAATAAACTCGGAACAAGCACAGATTCTTGGGCAGGCGGTTCTATTTGTTCTCAACTTAATCCCGAAGTGTTGAAGAATATCCAAGAATGCTTTGTCGAACTGCAAACGCAAGTCAAACTCAAATTTCTGCTATCCTTCTTCCAGTTCTCAAGGAGGAATTTAGAAGAGGTCAGTGTCCCTTCATTTAAGTTTGAATTTGTGCTTCAGGTTCTTGTTTTGGGATTTCATGCCTTATTAAAACTTCATACATTTATTCATGTTTTAGTGGAAAACAGAATTAGAAGAAATACTGGAGGTGGCTGTTGTTGATGGTGATCCTTGGGTGGCGATGGTGGCTGAAATCCTCAAAACATACCCGGCCACTGGAGCCCTCAACATGGAAATTGGTTCTGCCACAGATGAGTACACTAGAAAAATATTCAACGATCTGGCAAATGATCTTCGAAAACTTGGTAATTCGAGAAAACCTGTTCCTAAATTATCTTACTCATTTTAACCTTATTGTGTTTTCTTGAACATGATTTTTAGTGAAAAAACATGGAGAAACTGGAATGCTTCCTTTGGAATGCCCATACTTGAACAAAACAGCGCTGTTCACTGTGGTTGGTCAACAGGTAATATACATTGCGTTTCGCGCCAAAAATGAAAATTATTTTAACGTTTTTCCTGTGGTAAATTTTTTGTTTTAGTCTCATCCAATTAAACATTTTACGCTTAAGAGGAAACCAAAGTCAGCGGCGCTCCGTGCCGAACTGTTACAGAAATCCACAGATGCCCAAAATAACTTGAAAAAGAATCCTGCCCCTACAGTTCCACTACGTTCACGAGGAATTCCACGGAAAATGACTGACACAACTCCGTTGAAAGGAATTCCTAGCCGACATATAGGAGGATTCGCATCGCCACTTTCCCGGGCGGGATCTACGCCCACTAGCGTTGGTGCATTAGGCTCATCTCCATCCGCTGGCCCAAACCGTCCGTCCCCCCGAACTCTAGCTGGCAGGAAAGATGGTGGCATCAAACTGCTCGATATCACCGAGCAGCCAATCGGATTTGCCCAAGCCAAAAAGCGAAAGCGACAACAAGGTAACGTTCACGCTAACAGATTTTTTCTGATTTTATTGCGAATGCTTTATTTATATATATCTTTATTTTCGTCTTTGAAGAGTTGGAAGCTGCACAGAAAGCAGCCACTGAGTCACAGGCTACTCCCCCGAATCCATCACAGCCTTTATCAGGTGAAGAATCCGAGACAGGAAGTGTCACGGAAACTCCCGAGAAAGTTACCCCGACACCGGATTATGCGGCTGGCCTACTCCCAAGCAATCCGCCACCCACGCCGGCAACCCCTGTCACACCTTTGGCCTCCACGTCCATCCCTCCTCTTACACCTTTGAAAGAGCCGCCTCGAATGGCAGCCGTACGCCCTCCGGCTGCCCCGTCAATCAGCTCTTTACCTTCAGGTTCGCTTGCTTCACCTGCTCAAGTAGTCAGGCTTGTCACAAGCCAACCACCGGCTGCGACATCAGCTGCCGCGACCGTGCCCACCGTTTACCGATTAGTCCAACCTGCAGCTACTGCTGGACAACCTATTGCAACAACGACGTCGAGTAATCAACCGGCAGCTCCACCAAAGAAGAGCGTAGCATTAATGCTCACGGTTAGTTTGATTTTTATTTCTGTTTGTGTTGATTGAATGACAAACCCTTTTTTTTTTCAATAGCGTGAGCAAATGCAGGAAGCCCAAGAAATGTTCAAAAACGCCAACAAAGTCACGCGGCCAGAAAAAGCTCTGATTCTGGGTTTCATGGCAGGTTCTCGAGGTATGAATGTAGTAGGATGTGCAGTAGTTTAAACGATGTGGCTAATTGTTTTTATTCGTTTTTCTAGAAAATCCTTGTCCTCATCTCGGAAATATCGTCACCATCAAATTGAGCGAGGACGAAGAGATTGTAACGGCTAGTGATGGCATTACCACCACCAGAGTCGTCGAGACGCATTTCCAGATGAACTACGCCGCCGGTGAATGGAAGCGCATTAAAAAGATGAGGAAAATGGAAGACACACCTGCCTCAGTCGCTACGGTCTTAGCAACGGCGACGGGCTAGTTTGGAACGGTTTTCGTCTTAGTAGTCGAAGGGACTTGATCTTCTGTAAATAGCAGGATGAATGTTACAACGCAGACGCGAGTATTGAAGAGTGCGGAAGAAAAAGTAGGCCTATTATTTCCCCTTTTCCCACCTATGTTGTTGCGACTGTGGGGCGCGAAGTTTCCTTAATATGTCGGTGCCAAAGTCAATTCAACGTTTCCTCCTCCACCCCAATTCTATTTTGCACATTATTTTCTCTTCTGTATGAAATTAGTCCCATCCCAATCTTCCCTGTTTCACTTCTTCTTCCACTCTCTTCGTGTGCCCGTGGTCCGCATCTCACGAACCAAGCTGAAGCCTTAAAGGCGTTCGTACTATTCAGTATCTCAGCATTTGAAAATTGTTCATTTTTCAAAGTACAGTTTTTTGTAGTTCTCATACACACAGATTCATATGCATACATGTTCATATCACTCAAAGCGAATAAAAACCGCGATACTCTTTGTTAAGAAAACGTATGTGTATTAGAGTCAATTGAATCTTGTCGTTTAGCAGATCTACTACATACTATATATATTCGCCAGTAGTTAAAAAAAATTATAGGTGTCTTCATTAGAAAGCTTAACTGACGTATTTAACGGTAACAATTGTATCTAGGGTATCAGGGGCGTGCAAGAAGGGTCTTGTTCCATCAGATGCAACAAACTGATTCACTTGGCATTCAAACAGGACGGTATAGTCTAGTAGGTCGATGCAGATTTGCTAGTGAATGACAAACGGGTTAATTGGAAAGTTACATCTTCCACGAAATGTATGTAATAAATAATTGCCAGTTACCCTAGTGAGTTCGTTGGCATTGGTTGTGAAAACACCCGCGAAGCCTTTCCGTTTGGCCAGTGAAAGGATTTCTTCTTCCATCTTCTGGATGAGATAAACATTCTCTACTGGAGTGATTGTCTCTGCCGTTGCCATCATAAAGCTATGAATCAACAAGTTTTTTCGCTTTTCAAAGTGTTTCGCTATAACCGGACCCTCGATAGACTCGAGAAATTCAAGAATATATGCCAAACGGCTAGTTTTTAGTTCGACAACTGGTTCGTCAAAAAGATCGAAATTGAGTGTCACGGCTACGATGTTTCCACTATTATCTTTGATGGCAAAGCTAAAAAGAGAACCTTTCAGAAAGGAGTGTTATGGTGAAGTTTAATTTGGTTTAACCTCAACCCAGCTGCTACCAACGGCTCCCAGAGCTCTTCCATGAAGATTTCGTGGTCCTGGCGAGTGACGCCAATCAACAGATCAAGCTCTGATTTCTCCGAGAAGCAACGGCTGACAATCCTAACATGAAATCAATTTCTTTACGTTTCGTGCCACAAGCTTCATTATTTTAATGACGGTAAGTACCTGATAACTTCTTCCTTGACTGACGTATCGAGCGTTTCCACTATGTAACCAGAAAGTCGATGACATGTGTGTGTTTTTGTTATCAGATGTCGTTGCGAAAGTTCTGGAACTAGCTCTTTTAGCTGAGAGGCTGCTAGGAATTCGGTTAAATCTGCCATGATGTAATGGTATGAGGTCACATGAAACGATTACGTAATCATGTTCTCCGTAACTATTGGTTACCTATGTGAAAGCCTTGATCTTTTAGCTTGGTGACCACATTGACAGCATTGAGGGAATTGCCTCCAATTTCGAAAAAATTGTCCGAAAGTTGAACAAGTCTACCAAATGAACTGCCGACTATCGAATGGACTGTCTTCAAAAGGGCTCTCTCTTCGCGACTGAATTCATTTCCCTCCCATATTTTTAAATTATTAGTTCTGCCTGTGTTACACGCAAAGAGCCATTATCACAGTTTTTGCTATTAGATCAAGACTAAAAGTCTGTTTACCATTTTGTTTGTGGAGTTGATCAGCGTAGATGTGCATGAGTTTCTGACGATCGACTTTACCGTTGACGAGCAATGGTATCTCGTCGATTACCACAAGCTAAAAAATCGAACAGCAACAGTTGACTGAAATCGAAGAAAAATCTCATGAACGGGAAAATTACCTTTGGCATCATATAAGATAAAAGCTTGTCTTTCACTCGCTCTTTGATTGTTTCAACGGTGGTTCCTTTTTGGATGGGTATCACAAAAGCCACGATTTCCTTTTGAGGAAGACAACAAACATAATTAGCTTGGCAAAAACTGTTGATGCCGAAAGTCAAAAGATTCCACTATGACAGACCTGCTCAGGTTCTCCAGGTTTGTAACTAAGAACAACACACGTCGAGACCAGTTTGCTACCTTCAATGGCAGCATTAATTTCACTCAGATCAACACGGTGGCCTCGGATTTTGACTTGCGAATCAGCGCGCCCGAAATAGTAAAGTTGGCCATTGATGATCTTGCCGTAGTCACCCGTTCGAAACATTACGTCGTAACCTTTCAAAGAGTTAGTTATTTTAAAATGATTTTTTCAAGAAGTAACTATTTAAACCCAATGAAGACCTGGAGTGCTGTCAACTTGATTTTTCACGAAACGTTCCATTTCCCGGTTTCTGACGTAACCCGAACACAGGTGACTTCCAGCAACGTAGAGCTCTCCAATTTCGCCGTCATCTACAAGCTCTTTTGAGGCGTCCAACAGGTATATGGCACAGTTATCCATGGGTTTACCTATTGTCACCGGTTTCATACCGTTCAGTGTTAGTCAAATTGGGTCTTCTGTATTCGGACTATAACTATACTCGTACCAATAGGAATCTTTTCCTCAATCAAAGAGGCTAGCACATCTTCGCGGGATCTGAAAGTGGCATAGGTGACGTCACCCATTAATTCAGTGCTGCCGTAATAATTGGAAATAACTGTGCCGGCCGGAAAACAATCGTAGAATTCGAGAAGTAGCTCGCCAGTGAGAATTTCTCCTGAACAAACCCACGTCTTGAGATGTTGAAGAGGATAATATCCATTATCGGTAAGTGGCAAAGACAAGTCCGTCGTTCGGGTACGAGATTTCAAAAGGGTTAGCATCGCTTTGAGAAGCGATGGGACTAAGACGAGGCGCGTTATTTTGCATTGATCCAGGAGATCGATGAAACGCTGTGCGTCCTGAATGACGGGCTTGGACACGACCTCAACTGGTTGCCCGATCAATAAGGGAGCCCAAATTTCAGCGATGGAGTCAACGAACGTAAGAGCCGTTTTGAAACAGCCCACCTCTGTGGAATGGAAAGGAAAAGTGCGCCACTGCCAATTGAGTCGGTGGAGTATTGTTGCGTGCTCCAGACGGACGCCTTTGGGAACTCCCGTCGATCCCGAAGTGTAAAGCACAGCTGCCAAAACATTTCGTACTCGTGGAGCAGTTTCATTTCCTCTTGTCTCTGCGTTGAATACGATATATGCTTCACTGCTCTCCTTGTTTTCGAGATCAAAGACGGGCATGTTGAGCCCAACAACGACGGAAGCAAAAGCCGTTGCTCGCAGAATGGATCCGGCGGTGAGCAGTAAAATAGGTTGGGCATCTCGAAGGATATGGGAGACTCTATCAGCTGGGAATGTCGGGTCGAGCGGCAGGTAAGCGGCGCCAATTTTGAAAATGGCCAACAAACTAACAATTAGCTCGATATCAGGAAACAGGTTGACCGCCACGATCTTGTCACCATCCGGCTGCGGCAGTAATTCAATAATACGCGCCAATCGCTCTGCCAGTTCCGTTGCTTTAGTGTTCAGCTCGGCAAAGGTGATGGCCTGTCCGCTGTCACGCAATGCTTCGCGCATAGCTAGTTTTGGATTGTCTGACAGAGCTTTGTTCAGGACTGCGTCCAACGTCAAACACTCTCCACCTTCACAGCGGATTGCCTGGCTTTCTCCGCGAAGAAATGATCGTCCGTCCATCTCGCCAGTTTTGGTTAGAATGACTTCAATTTCACTGCGATCGCGTCTTGTTAAATACGGAAACCGGTTGAGCACATTCGCCTCTGGCAAATATACTGTAGCTGAAAGAAATAAAAATTGCAAGCCGAATGTTCCGACAGAGACAGTATCTAAACTTTTTCTGTGTTAAACGACCTCTACCTTGCCTTTCAGTGCGCAATATTCCGCGCTCTCTTTATTATTGATTTCATCATTAGTTTTTCCTTCACCAGGTTTTCCATTGGTAAACTCTTATTTACCTTGGCTCTCTTTTGTTGTTTTATTTTCTTCCTGTTTTAGATTTTTCAGCGTCAGTGCTATGGGGCTTTATTTCATACTCGACCTCGTCCAAAAGATAAGAGGCGTCATCAGAACAATGGTGTTGCATTTGTAGTAATCAAGAAAGATTATGATTTGTTATTTTGCTCCATTTGCTCTGTTACTTACAGGTTAGCTAGAGAGCCAACATTAAATCCCTTCAACTCCTTTCACAGTGTGAGACATTGCGCCATAAATCCAATGACAGAAAGCGATCAGAAATCGCCTTCCGGTGATGCGGTAAGCAAGGTCCGTGAAAAGCATAACAAAATTGCACACGCATAGTATGAAATTTGGGCTGCGCGCAGGTGAGAATTCGTCACGGTTTCTATACTTCCATCGGCTCACTCCCATGTCGATACCAGCATTGGTAGCCGCAATTATAGTATTATAAAAACCAGCTCGTAGCTAGCACACAAAGCTTTAGTATGTTTATTTACAGCAGTAAAAGAATACTGGAATAGGAAAAGAAATACATTAATTCCTAGTATCGTCAAGAGTCATAAGTGAAACTACCTTTATGATAATGACAAAACCGCAACCTGAATGTGTATATCAGTACAAAACTTCCCTCTGCACGCACGCTTTCACGCTACAATTGTTTTTAATTTTCCCTGATAATCAAAACAGCCATTTTGCACTGAAAACTAACCGTGGAGAACTGATGATTCATTTTGGAGGCTAAGTTTAGAAGGCAATTACCTTGTTTTGTCTAACCGCATAAGTCGTTGCTTTCAATGTTACTGCTGAATTTTTCGCAGACCCATAGGAAAACTACACATCAAATCGTTATTGGTTCATGTAGATTGCTTGTTAAATGGTTCTATTTTATTTATTCGTTTCTAAGGAAGAGGCAATTAAGGAAAAAAGAGTCTTAAGGAAGTTTGGGTTTCAGTTTCTTTATATAAAATCTATTTTTGAATTCCATGGTCGTTTGCATAATCGCAGAATAAAAAAGACGGGCACAGAACAGATTTGTTCAGCTCAATCTCATTTTCTACGACACCTGTGGGTTGGAGATCACTTCAGTTACAGTAGACTACACTTCCCTCTTTCAAATATAGCCCATGAATTACGTAACATGAATGCAGGATTTCACTGCTAGCAAAAGGTCAATCAACTCAACTCTCTCCCTTTTCTGCATATCTTTAGCTTGTTTTTTTTGCGAAGCAATCGGAGTACAATGAACGAAACCACTGCCGGAGAAAAGTTTTAGTGGGTGCTTTGTAACTTTTTTCCAAAACCTCACGAGGGGCGAAACTCGCTTATGGTAGCATTGCGAGAAGATCGACCACTACTACTTTTACCTGCCCGCTTTGTTTGTACATGTGGTACTACACATCGCAATCTTTGCCAAAGAAAAGGAAAAATCGAGCTGCACTTACACCTTTTTTGTGTACACATCGACCCACATTGATGGCGCTGAAGAACAAAACCAACCCACACCAAAACGAAAGCACGCGAGTGTTCCAGAAACGATATACATTCTAATTGGGAACCCTGACCTGTTGCTGATCACTGGAACAAGGTAAAGAAATTTTCTGAATACGAGACAGATGGTAAAAATAATATAGCTACAATAATGCGCAAACGCCAAGAATGGATGTGTTGGCTTACACAACAATTCGTGAATGGCATGAGGGAACCTTCCTTCTTTAGGTTTTTTATTTCATAATAGCCTACTCTTTTTCAGTCAAACGTGGCAATTATGTTTGCTGACAAACTGGTCATTCAGCACACGTCCTTCAAAAATTTTGAATGAGTCAAGGATTCGTTTATGGTGCCACATCAAGTAATTCTTTAAATCTTTTAGATTGGCACATCACGAGTCTTTCTCGCTGAAACAATGCAAAAATTGGCAGTGTTTTGCATTGTTTAGTCTACTTCTGCTGTATGTATTTTCATTTCCTTTCTTTTTATTAACACGCGAGTCACCTTGAATAGCAATTTTCAATGGCTGAATGCATTAAAAAGATTCAGCTTTTGTTTTGCTGCCAGTAAAGGTTGTTCCGCGAAAAGGCAATGAGTCTCTCTGTCATGTTGCTGGGCGTTTATTTTTCCTTTGAATGTTCTAGATTTGCATACCACGGGTTTTTCCCGTTCAAACAATCCAAAATAGGCAATATTTTGCACTTTTTTTTATTTCTGCTGTATTTCCTTTTTCGTCTTCTTCATTAGAAGGCGAACTTCACCTGAACAATAACCTGCGATGCTGAATCCGTTAAGAAGATTCAGCTTTTGTTTTTTTTGCCATCAAATCTTGTTCCACAAACAGACGATGCGTCTCTCGGTTATTTTTATGGGCGTCTATGTTTTCATTTCACATCACCAATTTGAGGTGATGCCAACGGTTAAAACTTGTTGAAGGTTGGGCTTCCATCCGCTTCTACTCATTCCACGTTCTAGTATAAAGAGGCGACCTTCATTTATTTATTTGCTATTTATTTTTTTACGACAGGAAAAACTAAAGCTGTGCTCAGTCATCCGACAACCATTTTTACTCATGAGCGGTCACCGTTTTTTTCTGTATTATTTTAGTTTATCCCGTATTAGACTTCACCCTGCTACAACAAGGTAACCAAACTGTATGGCAAGCCCGCAGCATTTTAAAATTTTTCTTTTTTCAAAGTACAGCTTCATGTGGTTCCCGTCATGACACACAGAATCAAATGAGTACATGTTCTTATTATTTAAAGCGAACGCAAACGGTAATACGCTTTGCTTTAAAAAACGTTTGCTGTATTAGAGTCAATTATGTTGTCGTTTGGCAGTTCTACTAGGCTCACCAGGAGTTTTCAAAATATTATAACTGGATTCACTGGAAAGTTTAATGGATGTATTTAACTGTAACAGTTGAATACTGGGTATCAGGAGCGTGCAAGAAGGGTCTTGTTCCATCAGATGCGACGAACTGATTCACTTGGCATTCGAACAGGACGGTATAGTCCAGGAGATCGTCGCAGATTTGCTGGTGAATGACAAGGCGAGTTAGTTTGGGCTGCAGCATTTTCGATCAAAGGTATAAAATGATCAGTTTTTGGCAGTTACCCTCGTGAGTTCGTTAGTGTTGGTTGTGAAAACACCCACGAAGCCTTTCCGTTTGGCCAGTGCCAGAATTTCTTCTTCCGTTTTCTGAATGAGTTTGACATTTTCTAGTGCACTGAATGTCTCTGCCGTTGCCATCATAAAACTATGGATCAATAAGTTGTTTCGCTTTTCAAAGTGTTTCTCTCTGACAGGAGCCTCAATCGACTCGAGAAATTCAAAGACGTATGCCAAACGGCGGGCTTTTGGTTCAACCACTGGCTCATCAAAAAGATCGAAATTTAGTGCCACGGCGCCGACGTTTCCACTCTCATCCTTGAGGACAAAGCTAATAACGAAACAATAGTCGGACAACAGTAGTGCACTGAAATTTAATCATGTTTTAACCTCAACTCAGCTGCCACCAACGGCTCCCAGAGCTCTTCCATGAAGATTTCGTAATCCTCGCGAGTGACGCCAGTCAACAGTTCAAGCTCTGCTTTCTCCGAGAAGCTATGGCTAATAATCCTAACATCAAATCGATTTCACTAAGCTATGCTCGACACGTTGAAAAGTTTGTAGATGTTTGTAGCTGGGGCTAGTACCTAATGACGTCTTCCTTTACTGATGCATCAAGCATTTCTACTACGTGATCGTAAAGTTGAGGACATGTGTGCGTCTTTGATCCCGGCTTTGCGGGCAAAAGTTCTGGAACTAGATCTCGTAGTTGGGAGGCTCCTAGGAATTCGGTTAAATCTGCCGTGATGTAATGGTATGAGGTTGCGTGAAACGTTTACGTAACCAAGTTCTCAGTAGCTATTGATTACCTATGTGAAAGCCTTGATCTTTTAGCTTGGTGACCACATTGACAGCATTGAGGGAATTGCCTCCAATTTCAAAAAAATTGTCCGAAAGTTGAACAAGTTTACCAGATGAAGTGCCGATTATCGAATGGATTGTCTTTAAAAGGGCTCGTTCTTCACGACTGAATTCATTGCTGTCCCATATCGTTGAATAATTTGTTGTGCCTATGTAACATGCAAAAATCCATAATCATTGTTTGTTTTAGATTGCAATCAGAAGTTCTGTGTACCCTTTTGTTGGTGGAGTTGATCAGCGTAGATTTGCATGAGTTTCTGACGATCAACTTTACCGTTGACGAGTAACGGTAGCTCGTCAATCACCACGAACTAAGGATTGAACGCCGATAGAAGACTGAAATTAAAGGAGAACTTCATGAACAAGAGAATTACCTTTGGCATCATGTAAGATAAGAGCTTATCCTTCATCCGCTCTTTGATTATTTCAACAGTGGTTTCTTTCTGCACAGGTATTATGAAAGCCACGATTTCCTTTTGCGGAGGACAATAAAGATGGTAAATTTCGCAAAAGCTGTTAGTGTTGAAAGTTAAATTGCTATATTATAACAAACCTGCTCAGGTTCACCGGCTTTGTAACTAAGGACGACGCATGCTGAGACTAATTTGTTCCATTCGATGGCAGCGTTGATTTCACTCAGATCAACGCGATGGCCTCGAATTTTGACTTGCGAATCAGCACGACCGAAATAGTAAAGTTGGCCGTTGATGATCCTACCGTAATCGCCCGTTCGAAACATGACGCCATAACCTTCCGCGAAGCATATTACCATTTAAGTTATTTTTCAAAGTCTCATTTAATCTTTTAAACCCAATGCATACCTGGTGTGTTGTCAACGTGATTTTTCAAGAAACGTTCCATTTCTCGGTTTCTCACGTAACCCGAACACAGGTGACTTCCAGCAACGTAGAGCTCTCCAATCTCACCTTCATTCACGAGCTCTTTTGACGAGTCTAACAGGTATATGGCACAGTTATCCATGGGTTTACCTGTTGTCATAATTTCATAGCGCTCAGCATAAATTTAACTGGAGCTTACATTCTGAAAATATTCTGCTATTACCAATAGGAATCTTATCATCAATGAAGGAAGCAAGCACATCTTCTCGCGATCTGAAAGTCGCGTAGGTAACGTCACCCATTAATTCAGTGCTGCCGTAATAGTTGGAAATAACTGTCCCGGAAGGAAAACAATCGTAGAATTCAAGAAGTAGCTCGCCAGTGAGGATCTCTCCTGAACAAACCCACATCTTGAGATGCTGAAGAGGATAATGTTCATCGTCGGCAAGTGGCAAAGATGCGTCCGTCATTTGGACACGAGATTTCAAAAGGGTTAGCATCGCTTTGAGAAGAGATGGGACTAAGACGAGGCGTGTTATTTTGGATCGATCCAAGAGATCGATGAAACGCTGTGCGTCCTGAATGACGGGCTTGGACACGACCTCAACGGGTTGCCCGATCAATAAGGGTGCCCAAATCTCAGCCATGGAGTCAACGAAAGTAAGAGCCGTTTTGAAACAGCCCACCTCTGTGGAATGGAAAGGAAAAGTGCGCCATTGCCAATTGAGTCGGTGGAGTATTGTTGAGTGCTCCAGACGGACGCCTTTGGGAACTCCCGTCGATCCCGAAGTGTAAAGCACAGCTGCCAAAACATTTCGTACACGTGGAGCAGTTTCATTTCCCTTTGTCTCTTCGTTGAAAGTGCTGGACGCTTCACTGCCCTTTTTGTTTTCGAGATCAAAGACTGTCACGTTGAGCTCAACAACGACGGATGCAAATGCCGTGGCTTGCAGGATGGATCCGGTGGTGAGTAGTAAAATAGGTTGGGCATCTTGAAGGATGTGTGAGACTCTATCAGCTGGGAATGTTGGATCGAGTGGCAAATAAGCGGCGCCAATTTTGAAAATGGCCAGCAAGCTAACAATTAGCTCGATATCAGGAAACAGGTTGACCGCCACGATCTTGTCACCTTCTGGTGGGGGTAGTGATTCAACAGCTCGCGCTAACCGCTCAGCCAACTGCGTTGCTTTTCTGTTCAACTCGGCAAAGGTGATGACCATCCCGTTGTGATGCAGTGCTTCACGCTCGCCTAGTTCTGGATTCTCTGACAGAGCTTTATTCAAGACTGCGTCCAACGTGAAACACTCGCCATCATCACTGAGGTTTGGATGGCTTTCACCGCGAAGAAAGGATCGTCCTTCCATGTCGCCGGTTCTCACTAGACTGACACGGAGTTCCATGCAATCGCGTCACGTTAAATAAGAAACCGGTTGAGCTCTTTCGCCGCTGGCAAACAGTGATGGAAGAGATAAAATAGCTCGACCGGAATAAATGAAGGAAGCGGTTGGCATTGTTGCTGTCGGCCGTGTAATTTGAGTTCCGTCTCCTCTTTTTGACAAGCTTTGGTAACTGGTTGCTTGTCACTTTAAATTGAAAAAGCGCTACCAGTATGCAAGCGTCCACCGCTTTCTGCATTATGAATGTAATCTCCACGCATAGGGAGGAAATAAATAATTACTCCTTCCCTGCAGACGTTCGGAGATTGAAACAGAATCATTGGGCGAGCATCCGCTGTTTCCGGACATCGGCCAATGACGTTTTCAATCTTTCACTTCCTTTTGCTGGTTGACGTTTATGATTCATGGGATGGAACAAAAATATAGCAAGCCAAACTTACCGACAGAACCATTTTACGATCTCAGTTATCTTCTATGTGTTTGTTTTTGCACTTTTCATCCTAGTCTGGGTTCAATCAGCGATGGTGGAAAATTGCTTAAATCTTTTATTATTAGGTTCTACGGTGAAGTCAGTTGCCCGTCAAAATCAGTTTAATCCAACCAGTGAATGGTATTCAGCTTCATTGATAATTTTTATGGTAGAAATTTCGTGGGTATTTACGACTTTTTGTGGCAACATTGCCTTAAAAATGATCACCTATCCTTCACATTTACCTGTGTCCTTGGGCATTACCTGTACGTGGAATTTTAGAGTAGTGGAAAGGAAAATGTGTAAAGAAAGGTCGTTCCTGTCGTTTTTCCTGGAAGCACAAAATAGTATTCTGCCCCATCCTTTTCTCATTATCTCAACATCAGTTTTTCTATGTATTTCAGTTCAGTCAGAAATTGCAATTGTGCAAAGAAGGTTACGGAAGTTATTTAGTCTGCCGTAGGTACAAGTATGATTATTGTGTTAGTTCAAACAGGTTTCAGTGAGACAATCCAACGTTATCTCAGGCATCTTGTGCTCTTTATTGAATTATTTTCATTTCCACGTTTTTCACCTTGCGCAAAAGATTGCTTTTGATTATCAAAGGCTATTCTGAGATTTGGCCGGCACAACTTTGATAATATTTCAGCGTCAATGATTCTGGATGTGTATATATGTGTGTGTGTGTGTGTCGGATTCAGCGTACACTCATTGAGTTGGTAATACTGTGGTATATTATAATTCTTTGTAGCATTCTAAATGAAATTAAGTACATAGTAATCAAATAGAATATGTTAATTGCGCCAGTTTGACGCGATTGATTGCGATCAGACATCAAATGATGCATTATCTCGTCTTTTGCATTATTCTGTCCCAATAAATGTCAGATGTTATTTGAAAACAATTAAGACTTTTTCGACTTTGTAGATGGATTTCCGCGATTGCGTTGGCAGGTACGATGGTGTTCCAGATATGTGGTTGTACGTATATAGTTGGTCTCTTCTTTTCAGAGTTCCATTTGTTGCTATAAATCAACTAATCATGTCAAAGATATTTGACCCCAATTGTGATTAATTGAGAATCCGGTGCGTGGGAGAAGGGCTTCGTCTCGTCCGACGCTACAAATTGGTTCACTTGGTACTCCCTAAAAGCAGCGGATTGGGCATTAGTAACAAAATCAAGTAAAAATCGTTTCATTGTAATTACCCAAGGATTTCATAGTCCAAAACGTCGTTACAAATTTGCTGGAATTTCAATTATGTCGATTAATTATGAAGTTTGGCGTACGAAGAATAATTTTTTTGGTTATACTTGCGTTAGGGGACTCGAATTGGAGGTAAAGATGCATTGGAAACCGTTGGACTTGGCGAGCGCCAAGGTTTCTCTTTCGACGCATTGAACCAGCGCCACATTCTCGGCCGGAGTGAGCAGGGCGCTGTCAGTGACGACCTTTTTTTTCGGTAGTTTAAGGCAAAACAAAATGAAACTGGCGTCTTTTAAAAGGTACCATCAAGCATTTCATGTTTTTTTTTCTATTCGTGTCTAAAATCGATGAATGCTGATTTCATTATGTACATGTAGCGAATTACCAGAAAATTTTGTAGAACGTGGCCCTTTTTTCCATTCACCAGAGCCTCCCTGTTTTTACAATTCGTAATATATAGGACATTACTAACTAAATTAAATAACTATTAATTTGATAAAAATGAAGCGCTATTTACAGGAACGCTATACACCGGTGGGCCAGAGCTGCAGTCATCACGCTCAACACCTGGTATGAGACATATAAATACGGATCCACCTCATGCACTTTGTACACACTATAGAACACCGTCCAAGGTCAAGAACGTCTTGCTCTACAACACGGGCGTTCAAGGGCGGTCTGATTTTGGCTACTGTACACATCGAGCATAAGCTGGCAACCGGCGGAACTTGTGGACGGAACTATGGAACGCGCGTGTCGGCCCGGTTGATTGGCGCATTGCCCACTTGGCAAAGCCGTTGATGTTGTTGGCCACATCGTGTTCGTTCTTGCAGTGCAGCAGCACTTTTTTGTTTATAAATATTCGGCTGGACAGGGGAACGTGGCCCAGAAAACTGTGACCACCAGCAGGAAAAAAGCCGAAGATCGTGTGTTGATTCTTACTACCAAGGATGCCTTATGACCTTACACACTTGCAACGTGATGTTATCGCTTGGTTATTGACAATGTTTTGATGGACTTACCTAGCGGGACCTTTGGCGTGCTCAAGCACTTCGAAAACATAGTCCAACGCCTTTGCCCTAGGATTGAGCTTGGGTACGTCGTACGCGTCACAATTCATTCCACAAGCAACTGTCTGTCCTTGGAGGTTTTTAACTGTAAAACTGTTGTCAATGTCAGAGTTAAGGATGATTCCTTATTTTATTTTATGAACTATTAAGGAAACATTTGGTAGTAAATTGCACCTTAGGTTTGCATCCAAAAAATGGTCCCAGACGTCGTCAAGGAGAGGCTCGTAGTCTTCGTATTTGACGCCGGTTAGTAATTCCAGATCCCCCTTTTGTGAAAAACATTCACACGTGATGCTAGAGATTGTGAAAACACGGTAAAATTCAAATTTCAGTAGTAAAATATCTATAGATATAATGACAATTTTGCAAACCGTTTGACTTCCTCTTTGACGAATGGATTTAACATTTCAATCTTGTAGTCGTTGACAGGCTGCTGCTGTGGCTGCTTCCCGCAAGTTGGCGAAAATTCCCGGCATTTGGATGAAGCTTCCATCTTTATGACAACCTGGTGGAGATTATCGGCCTCGAGGAAATCAACGAGGTCTGTAAAAGCATATAGCGTTAAGTGAGCTTATTTAAGAGCAGCTTTATCGTTAATAGCGATAACATTTCTATTCACACTTTATGCAGTTGCGCTTCGTTACCTAGATAGAATCCTTGATCTCTGAGTTTCGTAACGACTGTAACAGCGTTAAGAGAATTTCCACCGACGTAGAAGTAGTTGTCCGTTAAGGCCAATGGTTTGTGAAGCGATCCGCCCAGTACAGACAAAACTGTTTTTAAAAGGGCACTGGCTACGTTTCGTTCTCTTTCATCCAACCGGTTCAGCTCATTCTCATTCCACCTGCAAATGATAGGCTTACCTTTATTTGATTTTCAAAAAGAAATAGAAAAAGAAAAGAAATTCATTAATCTTCGATGTCACAGCATTGAATGTATTATTTCAGATTACTTTTGAAATTCTTGGCGTAGTCTCTGAGTAAGAGTTGTCGATCGATCTTGCCGTTGACTAGTAGAGGGATTTCACCAACGACGACAACCTTATCATCAACACACTCGATCAGTTAACAATAGACGTGATTGGTGTCAGTAGATAATTTAGCGTACCCTCGGCATGGCGTAGGAGACCAGTTTTTTCTTTAAACATTGATGAATCGACAAAGGATTCGTGTTTGTCACAACAAACGCGATGATTTCCTATTGAGAATGTTAAATCGTTAACTATCTTCGTTACTTTAAGATGCTCAGGAAACAAGGAAACCTGTTCTGGCTGTCCAGGTTTGTAGCACAGGACAACACCCTTGATCACTTGTTCCAACTGAAGGACGGCAGCATTGATCTCCGTGAGATCTACTCGATGTCCGCGGACCTTTATTTGCGAGTCTGCCCGACCCTCGTAATAAAGTTGACCGTTGACAATCCGACCATAGTCACCCGTCCGGTACATTATTTCATATCCTAATTTGTATTACGTGTTTTTTTAAATTATCAGGTATTTAGCGCAACTCTGCAGGTAATGGCTCAAATGAGACTAACCTTTCCTCTCTTCGGTGGAGTTGGCGATAAACGATGTTGTGTTGACCGTCTTGGTTCCATTGATGTAGCCATCAGCTACGTGCGCACCCGAAACAAATACTTCGCCAATCTGGCCGCTTTCCACTGGTTCTCCAAATGGATTGAGGATGTAAATAGCACAATTATCCAATGCTGATCCTGTGTTATTCATTAATAATATTAAGCTGTTGAAGGATTCTTTAATTTTTAATAATTGGTTGTTGCTAATAATAGTTGATGCTACCTAGTGGGATCCGATTGTCGACCGTTAAACTGTCCACATCTTCTTCGTTGCGAAACGTGACGCTGGTCACGTCCCCCATCACCTCTGTACTGCCGTAGAAGTTGCAAACTGGGCCGTTCAATAGTTGAAAGAATTGGCGAAGTAGCTGGGGTGGCAACACTTCCCCCGAACAGACCCAAAGCCGCAGCTGTTGCAGGGGAGGTTTTGCTGATTTATTGTCCCTCCCAAGGTAATCAAGAATAGCGGACAGAAGTGAAGGAACTAACACGAGCCGTGTTACACAATGGGATTCAAGGGTTGTGACAAAGACCTCAGGATTCTGAGTGATAATCTTTGGAACAATGACGACTGGCACACCTTTGAGCAACGGCGCCCATATCTCAGCGATCGAATCGACGAAAGTTAGGGCTGTTTTAAAACAGCAAACTTCTCTCGATAGGAAAGGAAAGTTACGCCACTGCCAATTCAAGCGATAATATATATTTCGATGGGTCAGTCGGACTCCTTTCGGCGTTCCAGTGCTACCGGATGTGTACAACACCACGGCCAAATCCTGGCGTCTTGCTGGTAAATCAAGTTGTTGACATTGCTGTTCGTTGTGTTCATCGCGATCGTAACGATAAACGGACAAATCTTGAAAGAGATTACTAAAATGAACCTCGTTTAGTACAGCAGTGGAAGAGATGAGCAACGCGGGCTTAGCGTCGTCGAGGATGTGTGCCACTCTGTTTGATGGAAAAGCAGGATCAAATGGAAGGTAAGCGGCACCGAGCTTGAAGATGGCCAGAAGTGAAACAATCAACTCGGTGCTTGGTGGTAAACAGACGGCGATAATCCAATCGTCTTGACAAGTTCTCCTGTCAACTGGGCTGATGGTCCACAATTTTTGAGCCAACGCCGTAGCTCTTTGTTCCAGCTGGCCGAATGTGATGGGCAGTTGGTTCCGACAGACTGAAAGTATGAGCGCTGGACGATCTTGGATAGTGTCAGTGGACAACTCGGTCGTCGTTAGCAAGCGCTGCCACACTTGAGCAATGCCAAAGGGCTGGCAAAGTTCGTATTCGCATCCGGCCAGCACCGATTTGTTGTTGCCATCCGCTTCCATACCTTCCATCATGACTTGGCGATGCTGTAGATTTTGAAAAACACCGCACCTGCAGAGAGATGCACGACGACTGCGGTCTTGCAAGGGCCCGGCCAGTTGAGCGAGAACTGCGGCAGTCTAGGACGCGGATACCTTCTTGGCCAGAAAACAAGATTGCTTGACATTCTGCCAAAAACACTGAATGCGTGATCCTTTTGCCCACCGATCTAATAGCTAGTAGTATAAATATAACGCACGAGGCAGTGTAAATACGATGCCACACGGCACAAAAGAGAACTGCCGCTACCAATGGTTGTCCATGATTCCAAATCACAAATTCAAAAGAACGCAATGATAAAAATACTAATTTTGGCAAGCAAAGTAAACATTTTTTTTCTCTTTTCTTTTCTAGACCTATACCTTATTTTAAGTTGTTTTTATGCTGAATAATTTGGTACCCTATTTATACCTTTGGCGCTCACGAAAACGGCGCATGTATAGCATTTGTTTATCCTCAGGTAACAAATATTGTTCTGACGTGTCAATTTCAAAAACGTGACTTAAACTCCTTTCTGAAAATCCATTGATAGAATTATTGGAACCAAACTACATGCTTTCGTGATTGAGACGCCAGTGACCCAGCGCAGATTTGGATGCATCATACGTGCAGTGTACATTCGACAACGGGCTTCTATCGTGAGTAAATTCAAATATTTTTATATTTTTTGTTGTGGAAATACTTCCTAAGAATTACTCAATGGTGCAGTTATTTAGAAATTATTTGCGCAAGTTTTCGTCGAGTTGCCAAATAGTTTGTCGCTATAAAAACAGTTCTGCCATAAGAAAATTCCGTAGTGAGTGGATACGTTTGTTTACTAACTGCCTACGTGTTTCTAACTATACATTGGCCATCCAACCTATTTTTGAATCAGTATAGTACAGATTTTTTCCAACCAAGTGGGAGAATGTATAGCGTGTAGAATCTAGAAAGAAAAAAAAAACGATCGCCAATTGTCTAGCTGCATGACTAACCCATTTTGCCACACTGTCCTTTCAAGCGTTGGAGTAAAAAACGTTACTGTACCGCTTACTTATTCAGCGCTAATCAAAAGGACAGGTACGGTGCGATAACGGTACATTTCCTCTCTAAAGCCCCAATAGGCTTTCATACTTTTCACTTTCCATACTGTTCCCTTTCCATACAGTTTGCTAGTTGATATCAGGTCGAGCGGGTGTAGGTCCCATGGTGTAATGGTTAGCACTTCAGACTCTGAATCTGGCAATCCGAGTTCAAATCTCGGTGGGACCTCATTTTCTCAGGTATATTAAACCTCCGCATAATTTGTAATGAAACATTTTTTTTTGGTTTAATTCATTGATGATACATTGAAGACCACATTGGGAGACCCGCATCAATGGGATTGACGGCCATAGCCTTGCCCAGATCCCCCCTTCAGATTGCAAGCTATGCACGTAATCATAACGGAGCGTAAATCTGCCCTCATGGCCAATACCATTTATTACAGTTGCTTTTTGACGTCCTTAGCCCAATTCAATGCGGGCCACTGTTGAATGGCCACAGTGGATTGTCTCATATCAAATCACACAGTAATTGCAAAAAATGTTTGAAAAGTTCTTTTATACAAATGCAGATTGACGTAAAGGACAAATTACGCACAGCTATATCAATGAGCCAGGAGTTTTAAGCTACTGCTGTTGAAGAGTTTTCCAGATAGGCAGTACCAGTAGCAGGTAATTACAGGCTGGAGTTTTTCTGCCACCCTTACGACAAGAAAACTAGACGATCAACATAAAGAAAGATAACCACAATTGCCAAAGATAATGTACGTGATAAAGTTCAAAGTGACGAAGAGACTGATGATTATGGGATGAAAACCAATAAGTACTTCCGGACTAGACAGTTTGTCCGGAACCCATAGACATGAGCCAATGTATACGAGAAAAACAGAAGTAACGTGCGGCCACCAAGCTCCGTGGACATGTTCGTAGTAATTCGATCGACGGGCTTGCTAAAAAGGAAATACTGGGCCCGATATATAATAGGAAATTAGTGCAGCCCTAAGCTATGTATTTATATTGAGAGTGAGGCGTGGGGCGAGGCTTGGTATATCACACTTGTTGCCCCCATGCCCAGGCTTCCCAATCCTCCCTTTGAGCTGTTGCTAACTTGCTACTGTATACTTGTCGATCCATTTGAGGCGATTAAGCCATAGCAACGTACTGCCCTCTCCCACTTTTCCCCTCTCCTCGTATTGGACATCGCTGATCTGGTCTTGTATATAAAAGGCCCCGGATGGATCCAGTGGAGCATAACAGTTTCGTCTTCTCTCCGCAGACGGACGCAGATGGGCCGCTTTCAGTCATTGCAACTCCATCGAAGAAGAAACAATTTAGTTTTCTATAGCGCTGGATATTCTTGTAAGGTAATTATTATTTATACGGATTTTAATTGAATTTTTGCTAACTCTAATTCAAATACTTCACTTTGTATGGTGCTGATAAGTTATCTCTTTTACGCAATAAGATGAATATATTTTGCACGCATCGATTAAGACGATATGTACTTTTGACAGGAAAAAAAGATTCCTACCCCGTTCCTAAGTACTCGTGCCGCAGGAGAGATTATCAGTCTGCAAGTTCCTCCTGCTGCTCAAGTTCTTAAACAATGGTTATGGAAAAACCGTCGCATTTAAACTTCAGTAAGTTAACCTTTTCAAACGATCTTTCCTTATTCATTGAGTATTGCGCAAGTTGACATCACCCAAGAAAAGGATATCCTCATTTACTTCTGTGATTCCATTGCTTGAAGCAATTTCCTTCTTCCTGCTTGGAACTAATTGGAAGAATGTGACCGGATAACTTGTTTCCGCAGAGCATTGCAACAGGCCATTTAGTTTATTACTGTATTAAACAATCCTCACCGCGTTCGCCCCTTCCAGAGTATTTTGCGTTCTATTATCTAGATCGGTACTGCACATGTGTTAGTTAATAATCATTGGACAGCAATCTGCGATCACGGTTTGAGGAACATACTTAGAACACCCCAGAGAACTAACATAACCATCATGGCATTGTTTGTGCTGATTGTCGTCGAAGCTGAAGACATCTTTTGATTCTTCAACCATGTGATGACTTCAGAGTAGTGCTGTTCGACCCATTGCACGTTGGATTGCGCCAATTCCAAACCCTGATTGACTGTCTTGGAAGACCCCAAAACATCGAGGTGATCATCACGTATTTTAGTTAGCTGTTCAAAAATGTAAATCGTTCTAATGAAATTGTTTCACGAATTCAAACTGTAAATACAATGGGTAATTTCATAATTTACCTCAGCTAATTGTTCGTTAGTGTTGACGCGGTCGCAGAGGGAACGAAACAATCCTGGCATGCTTGATCCACCAAATCCAACATAACCACTGAAACTGCATAAGGTATTTAAAAGGCTTTAACATCTATATTATTCATATCCACAATCTAGCACATGAAATGTTCTTGTGAAGCTACTTACTAAGCATTGACTTCATCCCAACGCGTGGCCAGGAAATCGAGAGCCACTCCATGGCCAACTGGGTTGGCTGCGATGCTGCTAAATAACGTATTGGCATCTTGTAAGCGGATTCCCGAATTTTCATTAATCATCATCTCCAACATATGGTAAATGATGTCAGTTTCTTTCGTGCAGGTCATAGCTTTGAGTAAATCAATTTTTTCATTGGCCAGAGTTGAAGCGAGGTATTTTTGGTAGCCGAAATTCCATTCGGGATCACTGCCATTGGCGATGGCAGAGCAAGATATCAGTCTCAGTAAATTCGGTGAAATATCACTAAAGATAATATGTTAATAGTAAAGGATTGTGGCTAGGAAATACTTCAGATAATTAATCCTTACTTTTCAGTGATAACACTTGTCATCCATGAAGCATAGACTTGGTTCGCATGTTGTACGCAATCGTTTATCTCGAGTTTGGTGCAAGCCCAATGAATTGCGTGCGTGCGTGTATAGATGAGTAAATGAGTGTCGCGGGCGTCCTCATCGAATCCTACGTATTGGTATAGAGGGATCACTAAATCACTCATGTAATCCTATATCACACACGAAACATTATTAGTATTTAATGTCATTTAACTTATCATAACAGTAACCCACGTCGGCTTACCTTCCATTCGTTGAAATCTGGATAACCATAAAGCATTATGTCAATAAAGTCAAGAGCGTTGGTAGCTGCTGTCCAAGGTGCATAATCACGTTCCAGCGCAAGGTATTTAGTTAAATCTAATGCTTTATCATACGGGACGATATTGGCCCGAGCAATAGTTAACGTGTCGTCCAATAACTGTGCTCGATTTTTAGCTGAAATCATCGTGTGGTCTGTGGCCAGTTGCTGGAGAATCAAACCGTAGTTAGTGTCGTCATAAGACACTCGATAGTATCCTGAAATTAAATGATACAAATGACATAAACGCTTGCGTTTAACGAGCTCAAGAAAACCGAAATCAGTTCATACCGACTTGGCCAACATTGAAAAGGACCCATTCATCGTCTGTGACAGAGAGATCGGGTAATATGATGCTATCCTCCTTGTCGGATATCCAAATTGATTTTTGGGGTTGGCTAAAGTCAGCGGTGAAGGTTAATGGAACCCACCAACGATAAACGATCGATTCGGTTGAATTAGTGCTTTTCCGCAACAGGAAACGACTCTGTCGTGGCCGTTAAAGGGTTCAAAAGAGACTTAATCAACTCTATAATTATACGTCAATGTCAACAGTTTGCTGCTACCTGAGAGATTGTACCGCCTGAAGTTCCACCGTAATTTCTCGTAACGGTAATTAAAGGATAGCCCATTTTATTAGTCCACGGGTCCATGATTGTTTTCACAGTTGCAGGTAGGACCAAACCATCAATTTCGATTTGTTCTTGAACAGCTCGCCAAAGGTCATCTTGTACGGCATTGGCATAAGCTCTTCAAGAAAGGAATATTGAAAAATCATTAGCGAAAGTACAAATCTTGAGATAAAACACAAGCGAAGTTTACCGACTATGAAGGTAGCGCGTCATTGAGCGTCGGAAGGTTTCCGGCCCCAAAAAATTGGCCATCATTCGAACAATAGAAGCGCCTGCAACCAATAAGGAAAGGTTTGTAATAATTTTTACATAATGCTAATTACAAACATGACGGGTTTCAGTCGTAACTCACCTTTGTCGTAGACTACGACATCAAACAGCGTATTCAACGAAGCTGAATTGTTCACATCAAAATCTAAAGGACGTGAAGATTCCAAACTGTCGACTCGGAAAACGGACTGCAAGGTCGCTACACCAAACTGTTCGTCCATTTGGAAACCAGGTTCAACCTTGGTAAGCAAAATAGTTATAACACGTAAAGGGAAGATATCAGAAGTATTTCCTACCGAATCCGTTCCAATATATTGCACGTAGCGAGCGAATCCTTCCTTGAGCCAGACTAAACTCCACCAGTCGTGTGTCACTAGATTGCCGAACCACATATGCCCCAATTCGTGACCAGTGACTTCAGCCACTCTTTGTTTCGCTACTTCAGATGATCTTTGTTCATCA
This sequence comes from Daphnia carinata, assembly GCF_022539665.2. Classification (NCBI taxonomy): domain Eukaryota; kingdom Metazoa; phylum Arthropoda; class Branchiopoda; order Diplostraca; family Daphniidae; genus Daphnia; species Daphnia carinata. The sequence goes on from NC_081333.1 coordinate 10,669,966, forward strand.
ATAAGAAGATCAGCTTCCCTAATAAGTCAGATTCAGTATTTCAAATAGTTACAAGTTCCCTATTAAGTTATGGAATATGACTTGAATCTCCTACCTGAAATTTATGTGCCCCCAGTTTTCCATTGCACCTATCGAAAACAAAAAAGACACATAACGCATACGGAATTTTTATCCAGTAGACGGTACATACCGGCAGCAAAGTCGGGAATGGCCGCTATGTCGACTTTCGGTAGTGGATAGTCAATTTGTGTGAAGTATTCAAAATATTTCAATATCCGAGGTGCAATGTTTCCAGCATATCTTTAAAAGAAAGTCAGACATAGCTGCGAAACAATTAATATAACTTACTATTACGTGGTTAAATTGGTGAGACTAGGTCGCGTCCAGATGGTAAATGGGACTCTGTTGAGCTCTGATTCAGAAGGAACGCCAGTGAATTCCGAAACCATCATTCCAACCAAGTACGAAGACATTTTCACTGTTGTTTGATAGTAATCCCAAACGTAGTCCGCCATTCCTTGTCTGTGTCAACATTAGACTAGTTTAGCACATGTCAGTTTATGATAAATGTGTTCTCTACCAACATGGGTTCGGTTTTGATCTTGGGCATGTTACTATTTGATGACATGGAGAGTTTGCGACCAAGTTTAATGGTGAACACAGCTTTCATGTTGGGTTCGTCAAAACACGGAAACGAACGTCGCGCATCGGGAGCGGAAAACTGCGTGACGGCCAGGTACCTTGGGCATCCGAATTGCATTGATTAGTGTTATTCATTTCCCATGAATTCTGCACAGCAGTTACTTAGTTTCTCCGTTTTCCTCGTAAGTTGATCGATAAAACCCACGTAGTTCGTCGTTGAGCACCGCCACAAAATTCATGGAGATCTTGTACTGTCTACCAGAAATCAATTGACTGTCTAGTTCGATGGTAATTATCTGTCGATCATTTTCAACAATTAAACTCGTCACTCCTATAGATTCTTGTGAGGCTAAATCACTAATCTAAGACAACAAGCCGTTATCATTAAAATTTCTATGTAAATTGCTATAACAGTTCCAGTACCGTTATTGAAGATTCATCGATGCTGATCTCGGCACTATTCATCGATATGGCCGACGTAGTTTCAATGCAGTCAACGACAATCTCTACAAATCCAGGAGTAGTAAAATTGCCTTCCTCGATGATGGGAAGAAGCTGGATGTTGTAAGAGACGGGAAGAACGTTCTTAGGTAGACGCATGCCATCCTCATCCGTTATAATTGTGCACCACGTTTGACAGACACTCAACATGGTGATAGCGACGAATACGAGTGAACCCATCCGGAAGGGAGACATTTTATTCTGTGACAGCATAAAGCTTCCGCCCAAGTAAAAGAAAAAGCGGAGAAACCTAAGTTAACAGTGATACAGGAAGACATACTCTTGTTCGGGTCTTACTTCGTAATCAGCAATATTCCAATTGTCTTTCCGTTGCAAATCCACAATAAGAGATTTTCAGGAATAGCGCCCTTACAGGTTAGTAAGTGAACACAAATAAAAGGTAATCATAAATTTAAAACATGTGTAAAAAGAATTATATACTTAAAGATTGGAGCCGTAGCCGTTGTAACACATCCGCCATAAGAAAGAGCTATTTCTTTTGTATGCGTATAATCTCACAGTAAACAGGCTAGCAAAGCTATTTGATAACATAATGTTTGCGCTCTGAGAGTAAAGTAAACTTATGAGAGATAAGATTACTGACAAAGAAAAGAAAACAAAAACGCCAGTAGGGATCAGTTTAGGATCGCGACGATTCTTTGATGTCTCTTTTCTACGTTTCTTTATCGCGTCCTCACCTGTCTGACGAGAAACTTAAGGGTAATGGTAAGAAAATGATTCAAACAAAAGCGGATCGAAGTGATCCGCCCCTTTCACATACGCAGACCCAGCTGTTTTTTTAGTGTCTCTTCCTTTCTTCTCAGAATCGCAGAGAAACGTCGTAACATTTAGTGTCGCTTGTTCTCTTGAACAAGCACGTCTCACTTGAAAAACTCTGTGCTGTGATTTCCATCTATATGAAATGTCACACTTTTCTCCAATCAACATGTCTACTCTTTTTCTGGTTAGTGTGTATTGATTTTTCCTTAATTGCAAGTGTAGAAATGTTCAGCATTTAACTACTAGAATAGAAAATTGCGTTTGCATTTTATCAGCGTATAGGGTAAGGCTACTTGGGGTCTTACGGCATGAATTGTTGTATTGCAGCCAAATGAAATCATTTCAACTGATATTTACACTTAAGATGTTGAATGAAGGAAACAGTTGATACAAAGCTCAGCCAATTATTGAATCCCAATAGAAAAGTTTCCAGTCCAGCAGCGTTGGTGGTATGAATGAAAACAAAACAATAATTGTTCACATGGGTATAGTTAGAAAAGGTAAAGACAATTTATTTGAAGATGAAGGTTCAATTTATGGAGGATGGCCAACAAGCAAATTAATCTCTATTTAGTAGGAAAAAGTGCCTATGTGTTATAACAAATTGATTATATTTTTATTTGAAAAAAAAAAAATTCAAAAATTAAACAATTAGAGGTGTCTACCAGGCCTACACTTCAAAAAGGAGAGGGGAAAAAAATTCAGGCAGTGATAAGGAGCTTAATAAATCTACCAGTGGTACAACGATTTCTTTATGTCTTCTCTCATACCCATCGTTGTCTTGGCATTGTATTTTTACCGAATAAAGTGTCATTCAATTCCCCGGTTTTCAACTGTAATTTTTAAAGGGAAATATATTTCTTTTTTTTTTAATTATTATTTCTTTCCGTCAGTTTGTATGTGTGTCAGTTGTCATCAAAGCCAAAAATTGCCTCACGGCGAAGAAGGCGACGACCTATTTACCGGGTCCCTTGTCGTTACCGGCAGGTCGGAACTGTTGTGGCGAACAGCCGGCACAAAATCCAGGAGCTCCTGGTGGGCCAGCAGGTCCAATCATTCCTCTTGGTCCTGTTAAAATTTTACAATTAGAGTTTAATGTTTGATAACTCATAAGTGTGGCATAATGAAACGTTTCAAACATCCAATGATTCGAATTCTTCTATGAGAAATTTACCTGGTTTGCCGGAATCACCACGTTCTCCAGCTCGGCCCGCAACGCCTACACCGGGAGGTCCAGGAGGTCCTTGGATGCCAGCTGGTCCCATAGGTCCTTCCATACCGATTCCTCCTGGTCCACGCTCACCCTTAGAGCCGACGTCTCCCTTAGGTCCTTCAGGTCCTGGTGGGCCTGGAATGCCCGGCAGACCGGTCAAGCCGCGTTCGCCTGGCGGACCAACCTTGCCCGTCTCGCCTGGTAAAGTTGATGAACAAATAATGTTACACACAACCTTAAGGTTTGTTTCAAGCCCCATGAAGCCCCCCAAAACTGAAGCAGAAGCATTGGAGAACACAAATTCGACAGAACAGACCAGCATTCCAAATAAAGCAAAACATTAAAGCAGGTACCTGTATGGCCAATTCTTCCTGGCGGACCAGGCCTTCCGGGTCTTCCACGACCAGGCAGACCGGGTGGACCTTGAAGTCCATTTACCAGTTCTTCCATGTGGTCTGTGAGAACAAGCATGAACAGGCAACAGTTGCAAAAATCATGCACGTGCAAACATTCCGTTACAAGATAGCATTTTCACTAAAATTCTGATCACATCGCCATTCGTTATAGGTATTTTTGCCCAAGAGATGGGGGAACAAAACAAACATGCTGCATCAGCGCGGATTCGCGTGCAGATTGAAATGTTCGTATCAAACCTGTGGCTCCTTGTAAACCAGGTTGTCCAGGACGTCCCGGTCTTCCACGACCGGGCAAGCCAGGTGGACCAACCAATCTGGCTGTTAACTCTGTAAGTTGATCTGAGGATCGACGTTTGAGGATGGAAAAGTTTAAAGTCGGCATAATTATTCGTAGAACAATCAACATTAACACTTTCAAATCACCCATTTACGTTATATAGTTTCTGGACGGAACGATTACGAATGGGCAAAATAGCATATAATAACTTACCGCGAAGAACCGATGCGCAGATATCTCTCAAATCGGATTCGGAGTAAGTTTTTCCCTGGGAAAATGACGAAACAAGTTAATTGGTCCTTAACAACAAAACATTAATCATTAAAACTTAGTAAGGTAAATGAAAAATCATTACAGGAGGTCCGGGGAGGCCAGGCAATCCTGCGAATCCGCGCGGTCCTACGGGCCCTTGTCTACCAGTAGGTCCTTCAGCTCCCGGTGTTCCAGGCAAACCAGTGGCACCTTCAGGTCCACGTTCACCATCCGCTCCTCTTTCTCCAGGCTTTACACGTTTTATATTTAACAGTTCAAAAATTAGAAATCAGTAGCTGAAAAATGTGGTAACCCTCTGCATCAATCCTACCAAACCAGGATTTCCAGGAAGACCAGGTTGGCCGGTAGCGCCAGTTGCACCAGCACCATCGTTTCTTATCAGATTAGTGGGAATGACACCAGCATCTCCAGGAGGTCCGGGAGGTCCTGGTGGACCTGGTGGGCCAGGTTTGCCGACAAAGCCAGGCAATCCAGCTACTCCAGGAGGTCCAATAGGACCAGGCAAACCGTTCGGGCCTGGTGGGCCGCGAATTCCTTCAGTACCAGGTAAACCATTCTCTCCGCGATCTCCCTTAGGTCCAGGACGTCCAATCAATCCTTGAGCACCGGGTCTGCCATCGAAGCCCTGTTCATCATTCCACAAAAGGTTAACGGCTATATTAATAAACAGCAAGAGCTTGTGATCTTACGCGAGGGCCATCAGGTCCTCGAGGTCCGCTTTCTCCTTTCTCTCCTCGTTGGCCCTACGGAGACAAACATTTCGTTCATGTTCACAAAAATTAACCAAAATGTTGAAGGGCTACGAACTGGCTCTCCATCGGTTCCTTGTTTGCCTTCATGACCCTTCGGTCCCAACAAGCCAGGGCTTCCGGTTGGTCCAGCTGGACCGATTTCGCCTCGTTCTCCTCGCGGTCCTGTTTCACCACGGCTACCAGGTCCTCCTGGCAATCCTTGAGGTCCAACTTCTCCGGGTGTGCCAGGAGGGCCCATAGGACCGGCAGGACCAGTATTGCCAGGCTCACCTCGTCTGCCAACTTCTCCAGTTGGGCCAGTCAGACCCATCGGTCCCTAATAGTACCGCAGAGTTATTATGTTATTGTTGTTCTATGGCATTGTTCTTAACATACCGGAGCTCCGGCTGAACCTGGAGGACCCTGTAGGCCAACAGCGCCAGGTTGTCCCGGCTCTCCTTTGCTACCGGGCAAGCCTGGTTTTCCTGCCGGTCCAGTTTCACCGCGAGTACCGTCATTACCGGGTAGACCAGCTGGTCCACGATCACCTTTTTCTCCAGCAACTCCGCGTTCTCCCAAGTCTCCTCTTTCACCTCGGTTACCCCTCTCACCCTGAGGTCCCGGCATGCCCGGCTCTCCGGGATTACCAGCAGGTCCTGGAGGACCAGGCACCGTTTGACCACCTGTACCGGATGTTGCCGGACCTGGTGGTCCTGGAACACCGGGTGCACCTGGAGGTCCTCTTACACCAGCCGTTCCTCTGTCACCGCGATCTCCTTTAGGACCTCGTTCTCCAGGAGTACCGTCCTTTCCTGACGTTCCTGGGGGTCCTATTTCTCCAGTGAAACCACGCTGTCCTTGCGCACCTTCGGGACCTGGAGGTCCAACGAAACCTCTCTCACCCGGCGCTCCTTGCAAACCTTGTGGTCCTGTTACTTTGGTAATATCTCCTGGAGGCCCTGGAGGTCCTCGAGGACCTGGTGAACCCATTTGACCTGTTGGTCCGGAATCTCCTCTATCGCCTTTCGGTCCAACTTGACCAGGGGGCCCCTGTTGTAAACAAACGCACGTCAGCCAATTGTCGATGCAAATTGAAATGAAATTCATCATTTACCGTGTCTCCTCGAGAGCCGGGAATTCCGGATTCTCCTCTTGGTCCAGCAATACCAGGATTACCCGGCAAACCTTCCTTTCCGGTTTCTCCTGGCACTCCTCGCAAACCCTTTTATTGAAAAACGTAAGATAATGCCCAAGTTTTCTTTAGTGGAGGGGAGTTACCATATCTCCTTTAGTGCCAGGCTCTCCACGAAGACCTTGAGGTCCTGGTAAACCTTGTATTCCACGCTCTCCGGATAGACCGCGGGGACCAGGTGGACCCTGAACAAAAAATCGGGACCTCTTAAAGAAATCTACGCTACGCAATGCAAAAAAGTATAAGTACATCTGTTCCGTTTCGTCCTGCTACTCCTGGCGGACATGTCTGTTCGCAAGCGGGCTGAATTTGCTCCCTGGGTGGAGGTGGTGGCTGTCAAAACAGATGGATTAAGTTAAGCGTAATGGCATTCAACGTATGCAAAATAGTGATTTGTATTACCGGCAATTCTTCACATGTTTCACGCTCAGGACGTGCGGGATCGCAGCTCATCACCATCCACTGAAGTTCGATCTGAAAGATGAAATAGTTCAACAGTGAACAACATCAAGTGAATGCAATAAGGAACCGCTTGGAATCTCAAATGTTGCTTTATACTGACGTACCGGAACAGTTCGTTTAGTGCCGGCCACTTTGGAAATGGCGATCTCTCCGTTGACGTCGATAGGTCCGCGGATGTCGAGCGGAAGTTCTTCGCTGAACTCGCAGTCGACGTAGAGGACGACGCGTTCTCGATGCACCCCAAAGTGAACTTTGTGCCATTCTTTATCAAAGACCTAGAATCATGATTGCAATCCACATTACTAACCGACAAGTATCAGGTAAATTTCATTCATTTATTACCTGGGCTTTGCGGAAGACGAGCGTTTGCAGCTTACCGCTAAAGTCGTTAATGCCGAACTCGATGGTATTCTTGCGCGGATTGAGGGTAACCTGGAACTGTGGGCGTTGACGCAGATCACTGATGCGAATAATGTTCCATGCTGTCTTCGGTGGTTTTCGCGTTCGGAAAGTGCAGATGAACGAGAACTGCTGCGGAAGGCCTTGAGGGAAAATGTTTCTGTGATTGGAAATCACCGCGATGAGTTATGCACACGATTGATCAAAAAATTTCATTAGATGGTAACAAGACCTCGTCGGAACGACCAAATCGGCTTCCTTCTCCAAGCGATAGGCAGTTTGCAAGCGACTGGAACCGCGCACCTTGGTGACGCCAGGGTACTTGGTCTCGAGAACGTCTAACCGGAACTGGCGGATGAAATCAAAGGCTTGAAGATCGTCCTCGCCCGGGCGATAGTCGGAGCAAGGCCCATTAAAGTCCACATCTCCTGCTCCAGGAGCTGATAACAATTCAAAAACGAATCATTTTTTTTTTCTTGTTTTCTGTAGAGCTTAAAAATTTAATCGATTACCTGGACGAGTGAAAACGGAAACATCGCCGCGGTTTGGCGACGAATCTATTGCAATGGCGATTGAAAAAAAAACAAAAAAACATTGATTTATTTTTTTTAAAGGCGCCTGCGATTTCCATCGAAACAAAATTCAGTAAGAAAATATTTAAATGTTTATAAGATGAGGCGACATTGTGGCCGTCAAACTAGGTCAGGGCGATTTGTGAGCCGGACTTAAAACAGTCGTTCGTTTCAGACGATATCTGGTATACATTTGGTTTTTCTTTTTTCTAAATTTCTCTTTTTTTTTTCTTTCTCTTCGTGGCAGCAGTCGCTGGCCGGATAGAAGGATACGGATAAAGAGATAGCAAAGGTCGCCAGCCACATGTTATTCCTTCGCCTCTGTGTGGATTCCAGCTCAAAGCAGACCAACTTCAAACCAGTGATTCAAATTCGAAACTCTGGTTTTCTCTTTGATCAACCATCTTTTTCTAGTTTTAGTGACATGTTTGAAACGAAATGATTGCCAGAAAAAAAAACACTTGGTAGAAGAAGAAAAGCAGAAAAGTGGAGACCAACTAGTAAAAAAAAAAGAAATCAAAGTGTAACAAACCCTCAGCGTCGATTTCGTCGTATTCAGAATTGCCAAGTGCGTCCAAGTCGTCAGTCAATTCTTCATCTTCGTCAAACTCACTTTCACCACTCTCTAGATTAGAACCATCACCGCTGTTAGTATTTCGGTAAATATTTTTCATAAAACATTCTTATTTCAAGAAAAAAAAAAATGAGTCTCTTTAAACACCGTTCCGTTTTTGGGTATTCAAGAAATGGATCATGAGAACGTCATCGACGCGTGTTTATAGTAACGGCCTTCACCCTCTTCAGAGTTCGCAGGTCAGTGGAAAAAAAACACACACACATACAAAACAGAAAAAAAAGTAGAAGCAAAAATATAACATAGAGCTCTTGTGAACATATGAACTAATGAGATCGCCAGACTTGATGGGTCTGCCTAACCCAAATAAGAAATCCACGCTCAATAACATACAGCACTCTTGTAGCCAACCAAAGTGCTGTGTATGCTCGTAAATCTCTGCCCGATGAGATTGTCAAGCAAACAGACTAGCTGGGCTAAAGTGCAGATGGTGAAAAAAAAAATCGCGTTCTTAATGGAAAATTTTGATCAACCAAAAAAAAAAAAAAAAAACAGTACAAAAGAACCGTGTCCTTTATAGCCCGGATGAAACGAAAATTCTGTGAGTAGATAAGGGTTAAGTGAAGTGGAAAGGATCCGTGATATCCGTCACAGAGGCAGATCTAAAGATATCAGGCATTTGCATAAATTCCTTTTACCTTGACGTTTAAGTCGCTGCTGACGGGCTTCAGTGGTTCCCCAAAGCTGGAGAGCCAGCAGCAATCCGAACAACAGAAGCTGACTGACTACCTTTCTCCTTTTCCTGCAGAAAAAAAAATGCAAAGGAATTTTTTTGATCTAATAGAATCAACATTTTGCCAAAAAATGTCCAAGCGAGACCTTGTCGAGGGAAAAAAAGTACCCGAGAAATAAATTAGATAGCCACCTTGCATTCGCCTGTCACGATAGCCATCTCCTTTAATACAAGTTATAGCATTCATCCTGTTTTACACAACACCACCCGTCACCTTTTTGACTTGTTGCAATGGAACAGAGAAAAGCAACAGACCAGTTTATTCACAACATTCCTCTTTTGCTGTAGCAGGCTATCGCACGTGACTAACCGAACCTGACTGCGAGAGAGATAATGTATGTATATGTAGCCGTCATGACTGGTAAAGTTTATTTCGGCCGGTTTCATCAGCATACGATCCCCTTCCTACACCCCACACCCTCCCCCATCTCGTCCAAATGACCGTACCCATTTTCATAAAATATCGCATTTATCTTCTTTCAAATTCCATGACAGAAGGAAAGGGCAACTATTGTTCGTGAGATAGTTTTAAATCAGATTATTGGTGAATATTCTTTTCTAAATGGAATGAAACATGATTGTTGATCATGATTTTAAATGCAGTTGACAGAAAGGTATGTTCAGCCATAAAGGAAGAGTGATCTGATCAACAGCTACCCCCTCTTCAAGCTGCGCATGTTAATGCTACGGGTACTCTTATGAATAATTAAATCACAGTAGATTTTTGTGTTTTTGTGGCCGTGGTGATATCCTCCGCCTTCATGTCACACGCGCCAGCAAATAAAAAAAGAGAAAATCAAATGGCTGTTACGATCTTTGGGCTCTCACTTTGGAACCCACCGCATCAAAGTCCTTCCTATACAGATTGATCGCAATCATCTCTTGACGTAAAGCCAATTGTTTACTCACGAAGCTGTCGCTATGTGTTGGTCGGAGACTGTCCGCTGATTATACGAAGATTCGCATTCCTACATTGCAGAAGAGTTAGTTTCGAATGATTACCTGGTGGATAGGACGGTAATAACCATCCTCACGACGATGTGTTTATTCCTTTCAGGCGAATGGAACGCAGCAGTTGGGCATGGAAATGTTGGCGAAATGAGTAAGTTGTGAGCGGCGTAGAGCTTAGGGCGCGCGCTCTCACTCACGACACTATCTCTAGTTCATCGATGTTGGCGGTGCGTGTTGGCTGTTCTTTCTTTCTCCCTCTGTATATTTTTTTCTTCAAGATGTTGAACTAAAGTCACGAACGAGAGCCTCGACGGGAAGAAACTGCTTGACGCGATCCACTGGCCCTGACTGCAGCTGGCCGATGTCTTGAAGTGAACTCCTTGGTTGAAAAACCCCCACTCTGTGCTGGTGTAACCCAACGGCCTGACACCAACTTGAGACTGCCCCTCTCTTCTCCATCGACTCCCCTATCATCCGCTCAGCTCGTCATTTTCCTCCCACCCTTCCTCTAGCTCCTTCTCGCCTCAATAACATTTTCGTTTTTTCGTCTTCTTCTTCTTCTTCTCTTCTTCATCATCTTCATCTTCATCTTCAAGTTAGCCCAGTTTCATCTGTTTTTATTCCCCTTGTATTTATTTACTGAAATAGAAGACTGTATAGTCGAGAACTGATGCTGTACTGTAGGCATCAGCAGCGTGCGTGTTTCCATCTTGTTGTGCATTCACATCCGATCCAGTTATACATAGCAGCTAGCGTCAATGAGTTGTTGCGTTAGACAGCTTCAAAAAGGAAAGAGAGAAAAGGGAAAGAAAGAGAAGAAAACGGTCAAATAGTGGATTAGATCTGGTGTAGACGGTGTCGGTTTTCACAAGTGGTTTAACATTCGCGTCTTAATGCGATGACCAACTCCGACCATGCTGGACGTTTCGTGTTTTTGCTATCGACAACTTGCACGGATGTTTTCTCGTCCTTCGCCCACCAGCCCTCGAGATTGATCATAATCAGTTTCCATCTTCATCAGGAAAATCAATTAGAGGGCTTGCTCTTTTATGATATCACGTCATCGTCCTCCACTTTCAGATAATAGGCTGGGTCTAGCGTTCAAAGCTGACGTTCATCTCAAGCTGTTGCTTTGCCTGCTCGGCATCGAAGCTTGTGCCCGGCTAGCAATATACACGCAGTCATACAAATAATCTATCTGCGTGGTTCGATTGAAATTTTTGAGCGTGATCGTTTGAATATCTCAACGAGCCATGTTCTCCCTTGTTTTCTCTCTTTTGTTTCCGCCGTCCTGATTCAGCACAATCGTGCGGCGTGGTTTCACAGAAAACATGTCGAAAACAAACTTTAACCATCCGGTCATGTTGTGACTGCTTGTGCCTTTAGAAAGAGTTAGTCTTATGTAAACTTTTGGATGAAAGATGTCGAGAGAATGAAAGAGAACAGAACGAAGGAGAGACATCGGGGAATCTTAGACGCTGCTATCGGCATCAACGGTCGCGCGGGAGTAGGCGGACAGAGCCGGCAGAGAGAGAGAGAGCGGGCGGGAAACATCACGGCATCCAGGCGCCAGTAACGAGTCCCTTATCATTTTAAAGTATCAATATGTCATACCATACATGGCCCCTCGAAAAGGTCATGTTAACCGGTTCCTTTCATGTTTTTTAATCATGAGAGAGACTTCTTCGATTTTCTTGCGTTGCTGGCAGCTTTCATTTCCACTCCGATGGCGCTCTTCCTTGTACTATTTGATATGTTTCTTTTTCTTGAGGCATTAGTTCAGACAAGACGATTGTCATCCGACAAGTGCCGCAAACACTTCCGAAAATCATGTTTTCTTAATTAAGTGTTTGATGCATAGTTGTTTTATTTGTCGATAGATGGCGAAAAAGTTGTTTACTTCAATTTGCGTTTCAAAGACGAATACCAGATGAATTCAAAAGCGTGGTGGAAAATACATTGAAAACCAATGGCTGGCGTTAAGCTAATGGGTCATAGTTCTGATGATGATTTTAAGGGTTGCTCACCTCCTTTAAGCCAAAAACTTGTAAAAAGAAATCAAAAAATTCCAAACGGTCACATTTTAGCATCATTGAAATGGAGAAATACTGCAGTTGTCCAGAAAATGACAGGTTGTAGACATGATACTAATTCTTAACATTTGTTTTCTCTTTTAAATAAAAATAGTATAATTCAATGCTTGTCATTCTGTATTAGAGAGTATCAAGGTTTTATTTTCTTCTGATCTTGGCATTGTTGATTTCCATCCATCTGGAGACTGTGCAGTGATTTACATTTCTGCAGCTGAAATGATTGAAGGTCTTTTATATAAGAAACGGCTAGCTGGACTTAAAGCAGTAAATTTTCTCGTGATTTTGGTTTTTTGATCACCATTTCTTAAGGACACCTGTATAATTTCGTTATTGTTAATAGGTCAAAGGAATCCGAAAGGTCATTGTGGCTGAAAGAACTTACCTGTCATTACAACAATTCTCCTCCCTTCAGCAGTTTGCAGTTCTAGAACTTGAATTAGATCTTATTCCAGTCACGGAAAATGGTCTTCATAGCCTCTTAGTACAAATGGTATAATGTAAAACATATAAACTGATATATGTTTTATTACAGCTTATTCTGCTTATGAACTTCAGGTATCTGCTGAAAATAAAATATCAAAAAATCCATTCCTGCAGCCTTTAAAAATTCCAGATGAAGAGCTGTCAGCCCATGTATCAATTGCTTTAAAAAATATTCCAAAAATTGGGGAAAAGAAAATTATGATGCTGGTGGAGAGATTTGGTTCATTGCATAACATTGCAATAGCTTCAGTTGAAGATTTGTCATCTTTGCTTGGTGCTTCACCTGCACAACTAGTATGGGACTATTTTAACAAATGAAGTGACATTGTCAGTCCTTCCAATCATCATCGTCGTCAAGTACTATTATTCCAATTGATTATTCCAGAGTGTGTATTTATTTTCATATGCATAATTTCCAATTCTTAAAATCTAGTATCCATAAAAGAACAATTATTTGGAATCACTTTTACGTCGTCGACAGAAATAAGTATGTATTTTGCTTATTGGAAAAATGTTTAAGAAACTAAAAAGTTTTTTTTTCTTTTTTTAAATTCATGAATAGCAAATTATCGGAGGTTCGACCGATCAATTTACAACAAATCAAGGTGCAGGTCATCTCCCAAAAACGTTAAACTTATTTTTTTTTTTGCACAGATACAGGTGTGGCTAGAATATACGTAGTTCAATATTGGGTTCAAAATTGGACGTGAAGATACAATTATGAGCTATCGGCATCTGAACATAGATAACCACGAAAAAGGTCTAAAAAAAATGCCGCACTGTTACACGAACAAAATCGCTTTGACGTCGCGTTGCAATTGGGTATGTACCGTATATATATAGAATAATATTGAATCTTCTACGACAGCCTGCGATTTGCGAGTCGAGTGTCGGGAAATATCAGTTTTCATCAACCGAGCCATTCTTCCCGTTGACGGGTGGCATTTCATTGGCCATGGATGAGACTACACGTGTAACAAAAAGATTCAAGTCATTTTGGCGTTTGTTAGCAGTTTCGATAACCTCTTCGTGATTGGCTTCGCCTTGTGCGTCATAATCTGTGATACATTCGTTTGTGATAAGACTGAACGCAAAAACAGTCATTCCGCAGTGTCGCGCCACCATCACCTCTGGAACCGTGCTCATCCCTAAAACAGAATGTGATAATACGTGACATTTTCTAAAGTGAACTTCGTGGGAACGAAAACATACCGACTGCATCGACGCCCAACATGCGCAGAAGTCTCAGTTCCGCAACTGTTTCATAAGCCGGTCCTCCCAACATGACGTAAACGCCTTCACGTATATATTGATCAATACCAATATCTTTGGCTACCTGTTTAGCCATTTGACGGAGGCGTTGGTCATAAGAATTATTCATGGCCGGGAAACGCGGTCCAAATCTGTCGAACCATATAAAGAAAAGTATTTATTTCCTGCTTTCATTCTCATGGTCTTTACCGATTGTGGCAACTACCAACCTTTCGTCGTTGCGACCTTTTAAAGGACTATCTCCGGCAAATCCTTGCATATTAATGTGGTCCTTGAGTAGCATGATATCGCCAACGTTATATGCTGGGTTAAGTCCACCAGCCGCATTCGTTACGATGATATGCGACACGCCCGTTAGTTTCATCACCCTGACTGGCATTGCACACTACAGAAACGGAAGAAACTTGTTGATTATGGGAAGAACCAAAACCTTGGCCTATAATTAAATGACCTTCCACAAGGCATATCCTTCGTAGCAGTGGAACCTTCCTTGCATGCAAATGACGGGCACATCTTCTAGTAACCCTATTACCATGCGACCAGCATGCCCCGGAACAGTCGACGCAGGAAAATTGGGAATCTCTTCATATGGGAAAACATCCTTTTCTTTTAGTAATTCCGCTAGACCACCTTGAGGATTCCATACATAGCAAGATTATAGTAGCTTGACTTGATGGAGCCAAGAAAAACTAAATGGATTACCAAGTCCAGAGCCGCAGATGATTCCAATTCGTGGACGATGTTTTGTCCGTTCCAGTAGAAAGCGGGAACTCTGTTCGATGACCTCGTATGTGTACCTGTTTTTGAACCAGTTTAACGGTTGGACGATGAGATCCCATCACTAAAGTACAGCTGTCAAATTTCATGCAAGTCAGTGGAATATTAGGATGTTAGTAGGTTTCAGGTTCCACTTACGGATGGGGATCGCCGGGAAAAACGAATTCGAGCACTTCGCGGCCGCCACCGGACGCATGAGCCGTGATAGGAGTCGGCGGCGGGACACTTCCCGTTTCGAAATTGCAGCCCGGAGAGGTAGGCAGATAGAAAAAGGACAAAGACGAGAAAGCGACCAAAAGCCAAAAAACAACATGCATGCGCTGGTTAGAACCTTTCTCCGAAACAAAATTCAAAACATTATACGGACAGAACCGGTTTTGCTCGCCATGAAGAACTTAACCGTTATAAGCTATGAAGTAGCCTTGAGAAACAATTTCGTAGTGCGTCGGAGGCTTGACTTGCGGGCATGTTTTGCTTTTACCTTCGTAAAAAAGTTAAATATAGCAAATTTTGCTTTGGGCTGCAACTCAAAAAGGAAATTGTAAGTTGTAAACCCACAACCTTAGTTAGTTGGCATTATTCTAAAATACATTCAGGGTGGTACAGCTAGTCCACGATAAGCTTATACGATATCCCTCAAGACCTGAACAAGATATCTACGATATCAAATTACGAGTTGATCGACGGAGCATCACGTGCTCGAGGTTGAGAAAAATGTAACCTTTTCTTTCCAGAATCCACCGATTTGCGACTACGACAGCAGATTGACAAAAATTTCATGGAAACCTGGCCCTGCATGGTATACTTCAGCATTAGCACAAGATAGCCTCTGGGCAGCGTTGTTTGTTTCCAGCTTTCACTCAAACTGCAAAAGAAGCTAAGCTCCCCTCCACCGAAGGCAAACCATATGGCTAAAAAAGATTGAAATTCGGCGAATTTTTGGCATGCATAAACCCCAACGAAAAAAAGAAACACGGTTGTCACCGTTTTTAAAAGGTAAATCGACCTTGAAGTTGTTAGTAGAAAACTGATGTTTAGATGTTAGCCAGCAGATGAATTAAAACGAAAAAAAAAAAGAACTTACGGTCTGTCGATATCGGGAAGAGGATGTTTCATCAACGGTTCAACGTAATGGCCATTAGTATTGATGCTACCGTTGGTAAGAGGGACCGTTTCTCGGCTTCTTTCTGGCGCCATAATTCACTTGATTTGTTTTTAATCAAAACTTTAGAAAAATTCAAAAAATATCGATGTTAGGATTCCGCAACTAATAGTGAAGTGACTAGAGAGTTTTGGTTGCCAAGCTTTATATAAGGCTGTTTGCGGGAGGCTCTGGGGTAACAAAACACGCTCGATGGCCCCCTTCTTCCCCAAGGCCAACGAACATTGCATGGTTCGACCAGAATTGGCTTCGGATTGGTGGGCACGAGTCGACACACCTCCTGTTTCTCTATTTCGCTTTCAACAATCGAAAAGACGCAAAACAAAACTTACGTGCTATTTATCACGAAACTGTGCCTTTGGCGGGAACAACTGTGAGGAATGTTTTTGCGGATGTCGTTTTTCACGAATTTAATCAGGGCGAAAAGCCCATGACATCATCGGGAAAGATCAATAACACGTGCTGAATTGTCATAGAGTTCATCAGCCATGAAAAGGAGCTGCTCATAGTATAGGATTTAAAGATCGCGCACTTCCTCGTCATCGGAGACCGATACCAATTATTAACAAAACGTATTTTGCACCAACGGTTGTGAAACAGAATTAGGACAAAATTTCAGAGGAAAAAAATAACATAGATCGAAGCAAGGCTCCACCCTTCATATGTGATTTCCGTGCAAACTGGAATATCTGTTGTAGGTACGCCCTTGAAAACCATCCATCAAGGTATTCATTATGAGGAACATTCAAGGTCAATACAGGAGATTATAATTTTTTCTGATTTAGAGGATTTTACCTTAAAGCGTCATCTTTTACTAGCTGACCTGCTATGACCTTTAAGGGATACAGTGAATCCTTAATGGCGAACAGGAATTACTGGGTAATACATTCGTCTCTCGAAAGCAGACATTACGGTCCTTATTTCGTTTCTTTTAAGTCATCCTTGTTACAAAATAATGCTTAATGCTTATTTTACGAAAGTAATATGAAAAACTACAGTGAAACATTCTGTTCACATGGGCGGCAGGTGTACCAAAACGTTGTTAAATGGTAAATATACTTGTAAAAATGAGCTACTTACCCCTCGGAACTGCAGAATGACATCTCGAAACTCGTCCTTCAAAGGGTAAAGATTTTTGTTTCGCTGTCTCTTAAGGAATGAGCAGGTAAAGGAATTAGATCCCTAAACTCTTTCCGACCTGTGTTCCTTCGTCTGCAAAAATGTACCAGAAAGAAAGATGGCCACCACCATGATCGTTATTTGAGGACCTGCGCACCGGTTTTTTTATCTGTTCTGTAAAAGATTGTGTAGTTTACTATTTAAGAAAGAATCCGATTAATTCATAATTTAATTGATCGATATAGCTGGATATAAATGGACAAATACCCCAAAACAAATTGATTTACAAGTAAACAAATACCAACATATGTTTAACGGGTTAAGTATCATTTCCTTCTGGCAAACTATATAAGTCGATATCAAATTCTGCATTCCCAGCTTTTTCCCTTGCAAATAGCTTCTAATACCTTAAAGTCGATATCAAATTCTGCATTCCCAGCTTTTTCCCTTGCAAATAGCTTCTAATACCACTTCAGTTCAATCCGAACTTCCGCTTTTTATATAATATAAGAATGGTTATTTTTCTTTACCATTGTTATATACCTGAGATTTGAACCACATCGTATGTTTTCATGGTGTAGTTGGTTATCACATCAGTCTAACACACTGAAGGTCTCCAGTTCGAACCTGGATGAAAACAGATATTTTTTTCTTAATTCAAATTCTTTTAGGAATGTTCATATGTCTTTTATTAGATATAAAATTTTAGTAACGTTGATAAATTCACTAGATGTGAATTGTGAATTTTCTGATTTTATATAAATATATGTATAAAACTCGTCGTATGTGGCATTACTGCATGATCCTTTGCGTCATTTGTGTTAGCAATTATTTTCTTCTGCTATCGCCACTAACCAGTGGCTTTAGGATTTGCTCTTGACTTTGTATGTTATTGCTGAATATTAATATTAATTTATTATAAATAACTTACAACATTTCACCAATAGTCTGTGCCAGGTATGAAAAGCTTCAAGCAGTTTTATGTATCTAGGATACATCGTTCAACCACGTTTACCATTCAGAGTATCTAGTCATGAGCTCCAATGTTTTTCGGAAAGTTACCTTGTTGTTAAATAAATGGCCACTGGATCTATCCAAAAAAGGACGGTAAATTGATTCACGATACAAAATATGGAAAATTTTCTTGTACCAACAATGTTTCTTTACAATTGTAGTGATATTGGAGAACACATAAGACAAAAAGTTGCCATCAGTTTTCCTCAAGGCGAGACTTCTAAGGTTGATGTACAAGAATGGACAAATTTTGTGGAGCACCTTGGCAATATTGCAAACAACAAATCTTTAACAAACCACCCAAGAATGCTGAAATCATCTGCAACTGGTTTGAGTGTTGAAGAATGCAAAGAAATTGTATCAACAGACTTCATATCATATGTTGGAAGACATGAACGCTTAAGGCCTGTCAATCCCAATAAGGTAGATTAAAATGTATTGTCGCAGAAGATGTGCATAATTTTCCATTTGTTCATAATTAGTCAACATATTAAAAATATATGGTAATAAAAGAATTCAATTAATGCAGAAAGAAATTCTTGAGATGGAACCAGAACACTACCGTCATGTGGCGACGATTGACCAACATTATAAGAATAACTAATGATTTGGGAGAATTATAGATACTGGTCACCGAATTGGTGCTACCTTTTTTCTGTGAACAAGTATAGGGAAGATTATTCCAGTTTTAGCATGTGCACCAATTAGGCTTTGCTAGCCTTCAGATAACCGTTAACACCTTCCGCCGTCAAGAATAATGTTCAAATCTATTTTTTCAAGTTAGTGGTTTGTCTTTTATAAAAAGATAGGTCAACCTTAGAAGACAATGTCAAAGGTAAAGAGATGGTGTTTCTTTTGCATGAGCTTTAGGTTGGGCAACCTATTGTGAGAGATAACTTGGATTAAGTTGAAGAGCTGCACATCCATTAAAAAAACATAGTTTTCATGCGAAGCGCTTTTAGTACCCTAGGAAATACAAATAGTCGACAGAGACAGGTTTGAAAGCAGCAACCGGGTGGCTTTTCTTTTACAGCCAAACCATCTGTAACTATGTAACTAATCGGGCTACTTACCCCGATAGAAACCTGACGGGGCACTGGGCTAAAAACAGGCAAGCCCTTACCTTACCTTATCTACAGCCCCGTAAATGATGAATTCAGGATGAATCACCAAGTTTTTTTCCTTCACACCCCGTCGGCTTTTAATCGGGGTGTGGAAACGCGGAGCCAACTCTGATTGCATAAAGCGATCGAGGGTAATCGATTACAGCCGTAAAATCGAAATGCATACCCCTATTGTAAACTTCAACTGTTCCTCTCTCTACTACGCTTACTCTGATTTCTATTCGAATTCCTAACCCGAAACTTGGTCATGGTTCAAACAAGGTTTTTTCCCGTCCCACTCCTCTAACGAAGTACACACCGATCGTCTATGATTGGGGTTTTTCCTAGTGGGGCAGGAACCCGATTATAGACATCGGGGCTTAGAAACCCGTTTTGGCCCGATTGGCTTTTCTTAGCTTTTCGACAAGAAGAGGCTTCGGTACGTTCTTCCAAGTGGAGAAAATCTGCCGACTAACGTCAACGAAATTTCTGCACTTGCGTAGCGTGCAGTAGTAGACTTGAGTTTTGTATAATTTCATACGATTTGGTTGATACTGCTGGTAATTGAAAATGCCGGTTGAAAATCTGGAACATGAAGGACTTGCGAAAAACCCCAACCTAGAACTGGCTCAGTACAAATTCTACCTGACTCTTGATCAACACAAGAATGATGCCTCCGTAAAACAAAAGCTTATGGATGCAATTCGTGCGGACGGTAAATATTTCTTATTTCTAAACATTCTGAATTTATTTTAAATCTACAATGATGAAACAGACATGGCACCATTTTATGAAGAAGTTTGCAAAGACCTAAACTGGACTGTTGATGCTCCCCTGCTTAGTGGGATGAAAGAAAGAAATGAGGCTAAACTCAAAGCTTTAGATGCTGCCATTGAAGATGCAGAGCAAAATCTTGGTGAAATGGAAGTTAGAGAATCAAATTTGAAGAAGGCTGAATTCCTTTGCCGAATAGGGAACAAGGATGCAGCACTCTCTGCATTTCGCAAAACCTATGACAAAACAGTCTCTCTTGGTCATAGACTTGATATCATTTTTCATAACATTAGAATCGGGTTATTTTATGTAGACCATGACTTAGTGACCAGGAATATTGATCGTGCAAAGTCGCTCATTGAAGAAGGAGGTGATTGGGACAGGCGTAATAGACTCAAAGTTTATCAAGGACTCTATTCAATGGTTATCCGGGACTTTAAAGCAGCTTCTGGTTTCTTTCTGGACACTGTTTCAACTTTCACTTCTTATGAACTAATGGAATATTCTACCTTTGTTCGTTACACGGTTTATATGGGGATGATTGCGCTACCCAGGAACCAGCTACGCGACAAGGTATGTTTAATAGGTGTTTCTTGTTTATCATTTTGCGTGGATTAATATTTCAGGAGCTTTCAGATCGTTCGAGGCTCTGAGATCTTGGAAGTGTTGCACAGCCTTCCCGATGTCAAAGACTACTTGTTTTCTTTGTACAACTGCCACTACGCCGACTTTTTCATCAATTTGGCCAAAGTGGAGCAGCTTATGAGAGAAGATCGCTACCTCGCTGCTCATTACCGATACTACGTCAGAGAGATGCGAATTCAAGGTTACACCCAACTCCTCGAATCATACCGAAGCCTCACTTTGACCTACATGGCTCAAGCCTTTGGAGTTACCGAAGAATATATCGACAAGTAGTTCTTCAATTTCTGAATCTATTTCATTGGTAATTACTAATAACATTATTTTATATAAAAAGGGAACTTGCTCGCTTTATAGCTGCGGGTCGACTGCACTGTCGTATCGACAAAGTTGGTGGCATCGTTGAAACCAACCGTCCCGATTCGAAAAACTATCAATACCAATCAACCATCAAACAAGGAGACGTTTTGTTAAATCGCGTTCAAAAACTTTCGCGTGTTATTAATATTTGAACCGTATTTCCTTTTTCAAAGTATTCTTTTTGTAATGAGTGGAAATGCAAAATCCAGCATCCAATCTTTTTCTCTCCGATTGTTAGTGAAGTAAACCCATATATCGATATCTAAACTGACGATGAAAGGACTAATTTTATTGAGGTACGCAATTAAAAGGACAGACAGTTGGACCTTTTTTTTTTTATTTTTCCAAAAATCAAAACCAATATGCTTTGAAATTTATTTAGCGAAAATATCAAAACTGTACATGGATAAATGTTGGTACGTGCTCAATTTAATTTTAGCATACATTACCATATCTGATTATGATACACATTAAAATACTTCAGTTAAGATACTCAAGACTGTTAGAAATAAATGTGTGCTTTGAATTGAGGAGACACATAGGTTAAGGCAAACAATTGTTAACATCCATATCAACCTAATGGTAGTTCACAAAGCAAAGATATTTACTTTTTGAAAAAGTATGTGAGAAGGAGACTAGCATCACTTTTCTAGTGATCCAATAGAAGTATGGCATAGGTAGTAGATTGAATGACATATCACCCACAGAAATTGCAAAGAACATGGAAATAAACAGATTCAGCGCTAAAATTTGTTACGGTCTGAGAGTACAAAATTAAAGTCAAACAGCACACCACTTAGAACTGATTTGTAAGCATTATTTGACAACCACAATTTATATGTTCCATCACCTGTTCTTTAAGACCACAAACCTGTTGCCTCAACTTGACAACAACAGTTCCTAGCTCACTATTATCATTCTTTAAGATTTTCACTTTGTCCTCCAACTTTGCAATTCTTTCTAGTTTCCTTCTGCGACACTTAGATGCAGCAATTCTGTTTCTTTGCCTTTTTCTTTCCAATTTGATCCTCTCCTGATCTTCCATATCGATGGGAGACATGGGTGGAGAGCTACTGAGGGATGTACCACACCGAGGTTCTTCCTTAACAGGAATCTAAGAAATCCAAAGAATAAGCAATTAAATAAAGTTTCACTGTAAGCAGCAGGAAGAAAAATTATTGGCAACGAAACAAAAAGGTTGTCTAGCAAATGAAATAAATCGACTCCGTTTCATAACACAAGGTTTCATTTTTCTACAACTCATTGGTTCAAATGGCAAGCCTGACCCAGAGGAGCCAAATACGGGAAAAACACTAAATATGTAGCCGTTAATAGAATGTGGGTATCTGCTTTTGTTACCGATGTTTTAAGAAAGAAACCAGAGTTTAAAAAAAGGGGCATTGCATGATAACGTTGGCATGGTTACCTGATGCATAGTGGTGGGATAGGGAGACAAAGAGGTGGGCGGCCGGGTTGCGGCTGCACCGAAGGGCGCAGCCGTCTGGGCGTTGTTGGCGGTGCTGGAACCGGTTTCCAAAATCGAATGGGGGTTTGGTTGTTGCTGGCCAGCAGACAAGATCTGGACTTGCTGCTGCTGTTGGGCTCCAGCTTGGTGCAGCTCGGCCAAGGCATCGTCGAATCCCCTCACGTACATCTCTTGGTCTCGCGTAACGGCGCGTGGGTTGTTATTATTACTACTGCTGCTGCTGGTTGTGTTGGTACCGGTGCTGGTTGGAGTTGGGTAGACAAAACCGCCGGGCGTTGGTGTGGCAGACAAGAGACCATTTTGCTGCATAATCAACTTTTCTAGCTCGGGCGATGGCAACTTGAGCATATTCAAATCGGGAGATGAAAGAAGAACGTCGAATCTAGGTTTCTTCAGACGTGGACTATTCAGATCCAGAGTCAAACGCTTGCGAACTTCTTCTTTATTGTTGCTAGACGGGACGTAAGAACGCCCGTCATCGAAGAACGCCGTATCCATGTTGTTGACAATGCCAAATGAAGCGATGGTGACCTTGGAAGCCAGCTTTTATTAAAAAACAATACACAGGCAAACGATAGAAGTCTATGATGAACTGGAAGTAACAGTTGTTTGGCTAACGTCTTGTTCAGTCACAAACTCCGCAGCGAATGAGTCATTCTCTGCTAGTGGAATCGGATAGTAGGGCTAGTAGGGCACTAACAAATACAAAGAAAGTATTCCTGGAGATGACGAAAGTTAGCTCTCTAGTGATTGGCTGATGTTGACGTCAGCGGGGCGTGGTGTTTTGCCCTCGCACACTACCTGGAACACGACTCGCTAGAAACTGCCGGCCCGGTAGCTATTTGTAGATTGAGATCCCCGGCTCTTTTCTCGTTTTGCTATACTATAAATTTGGTAAAACTCGCCGTCGCAAATTTGTAAAATTCTTTTCAGGTAAACCAGTGGACTCCGATTGGCTTACACAAAAATAGCTGTTAATTTTCTACTTTCACAACTGAAATTTTGACGTTAGGCTCCGCTAGCATACAGACAAGAAAGGGCCTTAAACTATGGGGGAAAAAACGGACACTGTGACTAGCGCCTGCAACGAGCTAGACAGCTACAATACGAGAACAGCGTTGATGTACAAATCGGGTTACGGCCACATTGTCCGCATCAAACTGAACTGAATGGAAAATTCTGCTTTTTCCTAGCTTATTTACTGGCGATTTCTTTTTTAGCTGAAGCTTGCCTACATTTTTATCTTTAAATATTATTTAAAAATATCGACCGTTTTGTCGATCATCAAACGATAACTAGGTCAATTTGCGTTGATCAACCGTTAGGGGAGCAGACGTCGCAATCTTTTTGCTAAGTTTCAACATGTGTACGGTTTTCGTTCGTACTTTAGCACTTTCTCTAATCGGGCAATATTTAGTAAATTTCTTGCGTATAGCAACGTGTCAATTTGGGTTGTAATAAAGCTTCTCGAAAAAGATCTTGCAAAAGTTTTCCATTACTTGAGAACCATGCCAAAAAAGAGCAGTAATTCCAAGAGAGGCAGCTCCGCACACGCAAGTGCAGGACCAACTTCATCGAAATCTGCAAATCATCAAGGTAAACGCAAAGTTATTTGGATCGTATTTCGTTTTGTTGATGTGTCTAATTTTCCTTGCATAGTGAAATCATCTGGAAGAGGTAAAGGTGAGCCACTGATTGTCTCTGATGAGGATTCGCAGCCTGACACAGTCAGTGTTGTAAGCTCAGTATCCGATAATCGGAGTGTTTTGGAGGAGGGTAAGTTCCTGATGGTTAAGAAGCCTATATGTTTTTTTTGTTGTTGTTTTTTTATGGTTTTGTTGTTTTTTGTTTTGTTTTTGTTTTGTGGTTTTTTGGTTTTTGGTTTTTTGGTTTTTTGGTTTTTTCTCTACTGATATATTTTTTATTAGTTAAATGCTGTGTTTTTAATTAGCTGCCTTTTTCCTATTTAGGTGGGGAAACTGATGAAAGAACGCAAGTGGAAATCCTTGAAGACAAATTGAAGGAGTTTATTGATTTAACTACACAAAAGTCTTCACAGGGTCGTGTAAATTCCTTTAATGCTCTTTGCCAAGCATTTAGTGCCAAATACATGCCTGATTTTGTGGCTGGTCGGCGCATGACTCTTTTGGATTGTGCGGAGAGGGGTATGAAAAAAGGAAAAGGAGCAGAGCAGGAATCAGCTGCCAAACTTATGGCACTTCTATGTCTTCAACTGGGTTCAGTTGCTGATAGTGAGTCAATCTACAGGGACCACAAAACTTACCTCCTCTCTCTCATGGCTGATAAAAGTGCCAGCCCTGCTGCCCGCGCTCAGGTAAAATCTTAAGAAATATATGACTTAAGTTGTTTAGTTGTTTAAAATATTATGTACGAATTGCATAGGTCTGTTCTACGTTTGGCCTTTGTGCATTCCTGGCGGATTGCGACCTATCTGAAATAGTTCAAGTAATGATATCCCTCGAGGGCATTTTTAGCGCCAGTCTTCGGGCTCCCGAAAATACGGTTACTTCACCCGATGTACTTCGTCTTCATTCAGCCGCACTCAGCGCTTGGTCTCTATTACTAACTCTATTGCCTCCGCGGCATATTTACGATCTGAGTCAAACGTAATTATAGAAGAGACATATTTTTTTTAAAGTTCTTCGTATTTTGATATTTTTCATTTTTTTAGTCATATTCGACGTCTAGTTCAGCTGCTCGATTCAACCGACGTTGATTTGCGTATTGGGGCCGGAGAAGCTATCGCCCTCATCTACGAGGGAGCTCGAGTATTTGATGAAGATTTTGGCTTTGACATATCTACAGAAGAAGAAACAGATGACCTTGATGGCATCCAGCAAACGGATTCAACTTCACGCCATACATCTGAAATGGATGAGTTGTGTACTAAGCTAAGACAGTTGGCAACAGATTCACATAAATATCGAGCAAAAAAAGATAGAAAGCAACAGCGCTCGAGTTTCAGAGATATTTTGCATGCTATTGAGGTAACCAGTACTGTTTAGCAAGCCGATATTGACAAATGTGAATTATATTAAACATTGAATAGGAAAATGAGGCACCTGATGTCCGCATCAAGTTTGGCAAGGAAACACTTGATATAGACTCATGGGGATGCAAACACCAATATGATAGCTTCTGCCAGGTATGGTGACCTTCAAAATACTGTTTCATAGCTTCCCAATTGATAACCAATATTTTGTGGTTACAGTTACTGGGGTCAGGAATGAATTTACATTTGGCGCAAAATGATTTACTGCGGGAAATCTTCAATTTAGGAAATCCACTGTTGGACAACGCCTCCAACGTCGTCAAGATAAAGAAATTGGAACGCCATCATATGAATATGGCAGCATTCAAAGCCCGTTCGCTTACCCGAGGGAAAAATCGGGACAAACGAACAGCCGTTTTTTAGAACCTAAATCGGTTACCGTCGTGGTTGTTGGGAGTATCAAACCGGTTTTGCCTGAGATATATGCCGTTTTTGTTCATTCTCATCATGACATTGACATTTACTTTCAGTTATTTCTTGTTTAGTAAAATATCGTGTTTTTTTTCTGCTATTTTTCCCGACGAAAATGTTCGTAATGTTTCGGTGAAACTGCGTCAGGAATGGTTTGTAAAGTCATGATGCGTATCTTTGCCCTTTGACCACATGATCTATGTAATCGTTAAGCGATTTTTTTTCTCGCTTGCAAAACCAAATCTAGATAAGAAAGCTTTTTTAAACAGAAACTTTTATGCGAGAACTGATACTTCAAATCGATAGGCAGAGATATATTCTCAAACGCAAAAGTGTAAAACTAGGCTGTACGCCGTGACAATTAACATACTGTTGACGTTTAACGAACCTACTCTTTAGTGGAAATACAAGAATTCTAAAAGCGCTAAACGAGTCGATTAAAACGATAAAAACCTACGATTTATTCAACACTATATTATTAAAGGGAAAATGAATAGCTTACCTGCAATCAGCGATTAATACTGAGTGTATCCTGCAAATTTTATCGAATTCCATGAGACATGGTTTTTGGCCGATTTTGACGAAAGTGAGAAGGGCCTTCCCACTTTTTCAATTTTGGCAAAAATCTAGATTTCATTAAAAATACATCATTTTGATCCGCAATTAAACGAGGATCGCAAAAATGGGCTTTGTTTTGACGTGGGACCGGTAGTTTTTGAATGAAACGTAATAAACGGAAGAACTTATTGTTTTGGCGTACGGGCATTTTCGTTCCATTTATTTCGAAAACGACTAGTTTGATAATAAAATGTATTACATTATTTAAATCAGCATTCAATTCTGAGTACATCGCGCGGTTTTTATTGATTTCCAAGAGATTTTTGTTTTTGGCCGATTTTGACAAAAGTGAGAAGGCTATAGCCTTCCCACTTTTCCACTTTTTGAATAAAATATAGATTTCGTTAAAAGTGCCCCATTTCGATTGGAAATTAAACGAGGATCGCGAAAATCAATTTTATTTTCTCGTGGGGCTGATAGCTCCGGAGTTATTTGACTTTACAGTGGTTGCGGACTGAAAAATAAGCCCGACGAAATAAGCCCGACTTTTCAATATTTTTTTTTATTTAAAAAATACAGATATGGCATTAAAATGCGTTATGTTTTTTAAATCAACATTCAGTTGTGAACGTAATGCGTGGTTTTTATTGATTTCCAAGAGATTTTGGTTTTTGGCCGATTTTGACAAAAGTGAGAAGGCTATAGCCTTCCCATTTTTCCACTTTTTGACTAAAATCTAAATTTCGTTAAAAGTGTACCATTTCGATTGCAAATTAAACGAGGATCGCGAAAATCGATCTTTTTTTCTCGTGGGGCTAATAGCTCCAGAGTTATTCGATTTTAAAGTGGTTCTGGGATTTAAAAAATAAGCCCGACAAAATAAGCCCGACGCTTCCTATTTAAAAATTATATCATTAAAGTGAGATACCTATACTTGATTTAGATTAAAAATTTAATAAGGAATACGAAAATGAACTTTTTTTAAAGCAGAATTTATGGTTTGGTAAAAAACTTTGATGTGTCACGCTAGCGCTCTAGTGTACTGGCGCGCTAGTCAGTTCTTCGATTCGGCAGATTGCAACGTGCCAAAACAGCACATTTTTTTTAGTTTATTTCCAAAATGGCTGGTTTGACGAGAAAACCTCTAACATAATCGAACTCAGCTTTCAATTTTGGCTATGCCACGTGTTTTTTATCGAATTCCGAGAGACGTCGTTTTTTGCCGATTTTGACAAAACTGGCCTTCTCATTTTTTCATTTTCGGCTAAATTTAAAATTTGGCTTAAAATATATGATTTCGATGCAGAATTGAATGCTTATTACGAAAATTAATTTTTTTTTTTTCAATTGGTCTTGTGGTTAATTAAACGTACAAAACGAAAAAAGAAGAAAAGTCGGGCTTATCTAGTCGGGCTTATTTAGTCGGGCTTAAATTTTTTTCTGCATAAACCGGAACTTATGAGAATTCGCTGAATATCATAAAATATACTCAAAATTGAATGTTAATTCCGATAAAATTGTTATTTTTTCATTGAGTCGACCATTTTGGAAATACACTGAATATTTCTGCTGCGCTAGTGCTATAGCGTACTGGTGCGCTAGCATTGTGTCAAATGTTCGGTGTATTTAAAAAAGGATTGATCTAATGAAAAAATAGCAGTTTTCTCAGAATCAGCATTCAATTTTGAGTATATCCTGCGATATTCAATCAATGCCGATGAGTGTCAATTTTTGCACAAAGAATTTTTAAGCCCGACAAAATAAGCCGGGACTAAATAAGCCCGACATTTCAATATTTTTATTTTTATTTTTAAAAGTAAAGATATGGCATTAAATGCGTTACGTTTTTGAAATCAACGTACAGTTGGGAACGTAATGCGTGAATTTTATTGATTTCCAAGAGATTTTTGTTTTTGGCCGATTTTGACAAAAGTGAGAAGGCTATAGCCTTCCCACTTTTCCACTTTTTGACTAAAATCTAGATTTCGTTAAAAGTGCACCATTTCGATTAGAAATTAAACGAGGATCGCGAAAATCGATCTTATTTTCTCGTGGGGCTGATAGCTCCGGAGTTATTTGACTTTAAAGTGGTTGCGGGCTGAAAAATAAGCCCGACAAAATCAGCCCGATGAAATAAGCCCGACTTTTCAACATTTTTTTAGAGTTATTCTACTTTAAAGTGGTTGCGTTAAACCCACGTTGGTTGTTTACTGCGCTAAAAGCCTTTTTTTTAACTGCGTTGTATTTTAAAATCTTCATAACTTGAAATTTTATTTTGAATCAGCGTTTTATTGTGATTGTACTAGGTTAGGTATCATGTAAATTCCGGTCAAAATTTTAATCCCAATGTTTTTATACAAAAAGTTGGGCTTAAAAAATAAGCCCGATATTTCAATATTTTTATTTTATTTTAAAAAACACAGATATGGCTATGAAATGGATTACTTTTTTTAAATCAGACAGATTGCTAGGCATTTTCTAATGTAAAGAATAACCTTGTTACTTAATTCTATAGTACCAATCAGTATAAAAAAATAAAACAATCAATGCCAATGTGAAGAATAGCACACCAGAAATGTATTTGAGTTTAAGAGTATATTGCATGCATCATGGCTGTGAAATGGTGTGGAATGGATATTCTGCATCATAAGATAACAACTACATTACCAGTAATCAATTTATCTCAATTAAAATTAAACAACCCCATTTTGTTAATTTGATAACTGATGTCTAGTTTGGTAACCAACCATTAAGGTTTTTTTTTAATTGCCTTGATTAGACGTATAAAACCTGTATCCCATTGAAGCCACAAATGCTAGAGACATTGGAATGAGCCATGATGCCCAAGAGGCAGGCTTTGTTTCTTCATCCTTTTTAGCCCAGTTTGCTGGATTTTTTTCATTGACCTTTTTCGCCTCATTCTGAAACGTTTCAAAACTAAGAGTTTATGTCAAGCAAAAGATATAATAGTTTTGATACCTCTGGGAGGCTTCCTATCAGGTAGTCCTTTAGAAGCTCTCGAGCATCAGTGGAATGCCCTACATCTTCAAATGGTTCTGTTGCATCATTTCCAGCTTGTTCCATCAGAACTTCTTCACCCCCAGGATGCTGTGTTCATGCATACAATTAGATTAATAGTTTAATAAATGATCATTTTCACATTTACTTCTTCAAGAAACTTGGTCACGTTATACACATGACCGTGGATGGTTATCCATACGCCTGTTTTAGAATCCTTGTGCTTTCCGACTTCTTCTAACGTAATAATTTTTCCAGCCATTTAAACACTAAAATAAAACCAGTTTGCCAACAAAGGCTCACGTAACTAGACAGGGGCAATAACGGAAATATTCGGGAGAAGCTCCAACTCGAAACCCACCCGGTCTTATAACAAACCTTTTTAACAGCCGACGTAACAATCTTGCCTATCGATAAAACGCCATCTAGGTTCTACTTAAAGCATATTTATCATTCGAGCGGTTCAAGGTTGATTCGCTATCTAGCCCCCCTATTGTCATGTTGTAATGTCATTCATTCTTCAACTCCATTGAATGCTCGCCAGTTTCTATTTCTTCTAGCACATTAAGCGATTTAGTGTTCACGAAATTTTCAATAGCTAAACGGTTTTAAAAATATAAACCTTGTTCTGGGCTGAGGGCGACGCAAGCGCACCACAGGGCTATGCAGTATACTTTGAGTTGTGACAATTGTGGTGCCATTGCCACTGTAAAAGAATAGCTGGGTGGCGTCCATCTGTAGGAACGGTGTGCATTTGAATGATAAGCCATCTATAAGGTAAAAATAAATAACAATGCACAATCAAAATTGAATGCTGATTACGATTAAGTTATTGGTTTTTTTGTTAAATCAACCGATTCTTAAATAAAAGAAAACAAAGTGCCGTTATTGCCCCTTAGCTAAGCTGGGGAGCAAGAAAATTTACTTCTTATTTTTCACGAGATCAGAAGTTTAATAAAATAAACGAAAAACGATAAAAAGTTGGCGCGCTAGTACGGTACGTCGGATTCGTGAAGGACAATTTTCGATGTATTACAAAAACAGCTGCTTTAATGAGAAAACGAATAACTAATCCTGAACTCAGCGTATAATTTATAATGAAACATTTATTTTATTATACCAAGTGGTATGTTTTTTTTTCGCCAAACTGTTGTGCTTGAAAATAAGCCCGACAAAATAAGCCCGACTTTTCCATTAATTTTCTATTTTTCCAAAATCTTCAACTCTTGCAATGAACAGATGATGATGAACCACTATTTTCCAGTAACAAGCTGGTCATGGGTAATCTACACTAACTCGATTTCCTTAATCACTACCTTAATTTTCAACATGTTTACCAGCTGGCACAAGGAAAACTATTCCTCAATTACCAGATAACATTTTAAAATATATCGTAATGACGGAATTGGTCTTTACCTAAATTTAAATGAAGAATTACACAGGGAAACGAAAACACGGAATAAAGAGGCCGATTTCTTAGGTCTATAGGTCTTCCTTTTTTTAGGTTTACGTTTAGAACGCAAGAACGGGAAGAAAGTAACTGATCTTTTGTGTTTTGAGAAATTAACAACTCCAAAAAAAAAATGAAAAGAATGCGTATCTTGTTATAAACAGATGACATGCATGGCATTTAGAGTCAGATCTGCACAAGAATTTCTACTTAATAGTTTTTAACGGCTACTTAATTAAAGCGACGATAAATACCGCGAACGATTCTTTCACAAGGAGGTAAAAAATAAGAAGCAAGATCTTAGTTCTCTAGACATTTTTCATAACATTGTATTTATAATGATCAAAGTTGAAAAGTTCAAAGCGCCAAAGGAAAATTGTAATGTACATACTTCATACAACACGGTCGCCATGCCCAGTTAAAGTTGTTCAAATGATCATGTAGTCTGAGCATTTTCGTTCCTGTCAATCCTGTGATTGTAGTTGACCAGCCGGCGCCCCACCAAATACCTGTTGAGCATACAGTCGAATGAACATTTGTTATTTCATGATCCATGTTAAAGAATCCTACGTATACACTATACATATATATATATTTCTATTATTTTTTTTACGGAAACACGGAAATTAAGCTTTCATAAATGCGACAAGGATTATATACTTACTTATCATTCTTAATGTGCTCATAAAGTCTTTTGAATTGTTTCAATTGCCAGACTGAGAATACCATCAAAAGAATAACGACCAGAAATGATGGATATACTCTTCGAGCGATAAGAGCTCTAAGTTGTCGGCTAGGAACTGTAAAATAAAACATTTGCGAAAGGTAAAGAATTTAACCGTCTAGGTCACACTTAATGGCGTCCTTCACGATAAACGTACCAAAAAATGGGACGATCGAATGAGCTACGACGTACGGAAGGGCCAATGCCAAACCGAGAGTTACTATAGCAGGAATGGCAAGCTCGCATAGAACAAAGGTCAAATTCATTCTTCGAATTCCATCTTGATACAACTAGAGGAACATTAGATGTAATCAATAATAGCCTTAGATTACTGGAATAAACGGATACCTTCTCTAACGAATGTTTCAGCCACCAGTCTGGCGACATCATTGTCAAACCGCAAACTATTTTCGTATATAGAACACCAAGACTCCAGTCCTTTACGATTTTAACAAAAAAGGATTAGATAACCAGTAGGACGAATTATGTTCAAATACCACCTGGGACAGAGAAAAGATGGGTGATTGGTTGACGGCAACACGCAGTGGAACTACAACAACGAGATCTAACAGAAGCCCGAACATCAAGGGTATGACGCCCAATAAGAGAGAAAACGCCACACTGCACTTTAGTACCTAAAAATTAAGAATATTCTTCATAAAGTTTTCTTTTTATAAAAAAAACACTTTCTACTAACCAAAATGGTGTAGGACTTGATACGAACAAAAACATTTGACCATCCTCGAGGAACCAAATTAGAAAAAACGTGAATCCCGCGGAGAACCAGCCAGCAAAAATATAAACCGGTGAATGCCGTGTACAATTCGTGGTGAGGTCCAGCTCCATAAAACGTTTCCATTAACAGGCGCCCAATCCAAACTTAAGGACAGTAAGCAAAATTAATCCCTTACTTACCAGTACAATAAATATTAGATAAATACCAGGAAGGGTGAGAAAAATTGTGCTAGCAATTGACAAGCTAATGCACATGGTAAGAAGGAGGAGGAGAATCCTAATAAAAAAAACAGATGGTCGTAAATACGGTACGTAGCCAGCAGGACCCTCACGCTGGAGAAGGGCTTGGTGGGCGGCTCCTAATCCTCCGTTACGAAACGGTACTCCTCCAAAACGAATATTTCCATCTTGTGGAACAGCTGCAACAGCAGGTTCCGCTGGAGCCGCCGGTGCGTCAACTTGTTCATTATTAGGTTCATGGATTTGATTGTTATATTCCCCTTCTTCAACATTTTCACCGACTATTACTCCTTGGTTATTGTGATGAGCCTGTCCTCCTCCAGTCTACAAGAAGAAATTGTCGAATAAAATGTTTATAATAGTGCAACAAAATTTGTGCAATCCAAAGCAAGTAAAGTAAATTACCTCACTAGAGCTAGCCACATCTCCAAGCAAATATGAACGGAGGCCCAACAGCCAGGACACAGCTAGACACCACATTCTCAGTCCATAAAGTAACCACTGTCGAGCGTGATTTTGTTCCAACAAGCAAGGCATGATCACTTGCAACAACAACAACTCCAAAGAATATTCTGAGACTTGGGTGTCGCTTCAGTTTAAAGGGGAAAAGAAACATCAGATACGTCTATTATGCAAATATCTTTATGTGAACTTACGTCGAATTGACGATATAGTAGGGCAAAAAACTCGGCATGCCCCTCTGCAAAAGTCGAATTGGAACCCATAGCATCAAAAAGACAATTGTGCCGAAAATCACCAAAGAAGCAGCAAATTGTCTCAAATGTCGAACGATTGGGAGATGGATCATCTGGAGAAAACAAAAAATAAAGGCAAAGCTAATAAGTCGTTTGCTCACAAGCTTTACATATATATGATTCTTACCTCCTGAACTGGGTTGAAGTCTGGATCATTTAAATTACGAAGAAACCACAACACCCCAGGCCTTAAAACTTCACGTAGCAACAATACGAACGATGCAAAGTAAAATGCGCATAATATGCCCACTAACCAATGAAGAAACATCGACGTCCCAGGTGCTTGGCTGAAGTTGTGCAATCGGTCCTGAAGAGCGCGCATAAAGGAGAATTTATTACCTAACTTTCAGAATGCGTTATTTAAAAGCATTCAACAATTACTTTAAATGTTGCATCAACAAGGGGCAGGCTGCATATATCAAGCCACCAACCACAGACTATAGGAAAGACGCCGATTTCGGCTACAGTCAGTAGTGAGACCTTTACTACAACATAACAGAGCCCCAGTATACGTTTTGGCCTGAAAGGTTAATTCTTCGATAATTTAGGTGTTCATTCTTATTTTATTTATATTTAGTAGATTACCTTCGTAATCGAAGAAGAGAAGTGACGCCGTGAAGAAGAACTAGAAAAAGACCAATGACCACATAGCCACAAAGAGTTGTTAATAGGCCCTCGAAGTGACATGCCGAAACCCAATCTTTCATTTTGAAACCAACGATTGTAAAATGTCCAATGTGATAGGGGCAAAATGCTGTGCGCGAAGAGAACGTTTTAAAAATTAACAAATGTAAGTAATCAAGCTATGATCGGGCTTACCAAAAACGAGGATGAATAAAGTGTTAAGAGACGCAACCCAAAATACGTGTTCCAGGAACACCAGCGAGCCATCTAGACCAAGAAGACGTTCCCAGGTCAGTTCCTCTGCCCTATCCCATTCCATCAGGTTCCAGTTAACATCGTCTTGTGCTTGACCTTGGAGCTGCGCTTGCTGTGCAGCGTTATTAGGAGCTGGAATATTAGCTTCTCCTACGGCATCTGCATCTACATCCACTTGACCATTATTCTGTAGACGAACTTCCGCGTCAACTACAGGACCTTCGGGCGGTTGATCCATTTCGACATGTTCCTGAACGAGAAACACGATGATCGTTAAAAAAAATGTAATCGGACAAACTGGATCTGACAACGATACTTCATTCTGAATATCCTGTTCCAACCAATCAGGGCCACCTCCATGAAGAATCTGTTCTCTTAGCCAAACCAGTCCTATGAAAGCACACAAGGTGCACAGGACTACAACACACCCATGCAAAATATCTGTTGCCACATGTTCTCTACCAGAAAAGAATGGTTAGGACTGAAAAAAACTTGAACAATTACTAATAACTCACGATGACAACATATCCAAGGGAAGAGTTAAAACAGAGGAGACAGATCCTGTAAAGAGACAACGATAGATCCGGCAGGCTGTCAAAGGAACAATTCCTAGCCAGGCCATGGCAACAAGTGTGTAATGAAGCCAAAATCTAATGGCTCTAGCAAGGCTGGATACCAGGCCAGAAAGTATGTCTTTTAGAGGCAGTCTTTTAGGCATGTCTGGAGAGTAAACTGCAGAAACAAAAGAAAGATATATATCATAAGGCCACAGTCGAAATACCCAAATAATAATCCAAAATACTTACTTGGAGTGAAAGAAAATCTATGTGTGCACAGCTCACAATATTCTTTTCTAGAATACCGTAGCCATTGGACTAAACCTGTAACAGAAAATGCAAAGTAGAGCAAGCACGTCTACATTAACACTATTAATTAAGCTAAACTTACATTCTTGGTGGATGAACTTTATGCTACCAGTGCAAATACATGGATGAAACAGAGGCCTATCGATTGTTCCCTCACAGCGACAAACACGACAGATATCTTAAAGGAATATGGAAAATATCGCTCAATTTCATGAGAGGTGTCAAAAAATTGGTCATTGTAAAACTAACCTGATTGCAGAGATTCATCCATTTCTTCTACTTAGAGCATCACAGTCCTAGGGTGGAAAATCTTCGACGCAAGTAAGATACAATATTGCTGTTCTATTTGTGTTCTTAAAACATTTGCCCTACTGATCTTATTTAGAAAGGAAGTTGAGACGCACGAAAAACGTATTGCTCAGGTCAACAGCTGAGCTAAGACTGATGACCATTGGCGTAAACGAAAATTTCTGGATATTAATATTATCCTGGAGGATATCATGATAAATCAACGCGTAATTAAAAAGAAAAACATTTTAAAACTTAGTGGAGGTATCCGTCATTTTACCAATTTTTTGCATTTGATAATTATGGCAACGAAACAGTAACCTGGTATCGCTGCTATTTTATTTCTGCCGACATAGTCAATGCTGGCAAGCATAGATTGGTTAGCAAAGGATAAGAATAAATAGTGACCAAAATTTCAGCGCCACCTAACGTCTGACCATAGATAAAACACTTCTGAATACGCATTATACAATGCCATTGAATATGTGATCACACTTATGTAATTCGGATGTGCTTGATTAACAAATTTGTTAAGACTTTGTTTAAAGCTTGTTTAAACAATTGTTAAGTGTCAATCTAGCTTAAAAAACTCAAGTTACCATTTTCAGCTGTTGGAGGGCCAACAAGTTCAATGTATGGACGTAATAAAATAAAGGCCGTTGACGCAGAGGTGATCAGTCTATCAATACTTTTGTATGGTTGCCGTAGCTGGGATGCAATGTTGTAGCTGTGCCGTAGAGTTGCGGTAACAATAACAATAACTAATACTTGGAAGCAATAATGTTTTAAGTCTCGACCATTTCATGTTTTTGTGCCGGAATAGAAACTTGCCGTTCAAAAAATACCAGAAAAATAAAATTCAAAGATACAAATTGTTTTGAGCTCTTATAGTTAAGACATTGTTAAACACTACAAGCGGAAAATTTATTAGATTACAGTTTACGTTATTTTTTCCTTGATCTCAAAATTCTTAAGCTCACAAACAGGAAATAAAAGTAAGATAGAAGTCAAAAGTGTTTCGTGTGGGGTCTATAGCATGCGCCGATATTGAAAGAAGAATTGAGTAGTGGCTGCACTATCGTTTTCCACCAAAAATAAAAATGCGCTTTTTTTTTGAGTTTCGAAATTGATTTGAAGATTCTGGGATAACCAAATCGAGAGGTGTCTGTAATTTAAACTAGGGACATGGATTAAACCTTGCATGCGTTTTTCCCAGTCAAGCTGGGGAACCTCCAAGTTCATAAAAAATACTATAATAAAAAGGTTCATTTGTTTGTGATAGCCGTTAGATGATGGTAATTATTTGGCAGAAGAGGAATGGTGTTTACGGGCGTTGATTCAAAAACCATCGTTACCAGACATATGGGTGGCAGACGAACTTACTTGTGGTATAATCATAGCCTTAGTGAAACGTCAATCAGTATGAAAAGGCAGTAATATTGAGTTTAAAGGAAATCCATAAGGTAAGCAATCATAATTGCAAAAGAAAAATAAGTTTAGAAATTTGAAAGTTTAATGACCTAACATCTTTTCATCGTTGTTAGATTAGTGAACGGCAGAATGCTACCTGGAATCGGGATATTTATCAGTGCTGGCACAGTCATGAAAGTTTTGGTTCCATATTTACGAGCCAAAGGCTTCAAAGTGGATTCTGTTTGGGCCCAGACTCAAGAGGCAGCTAAAGATGCAGCAGAGGAACTTGAAATTCCTTTTTTTACAAGCAAGGTTGATGATGTGCTATTGAAAAGAGAAGTGGACTTGATTATTATCATGTGCCCACCAATCCTTCATGCCCAGATTGCTGTTAAAGCTCTTGGAATTGGCAAGCATGTTCTTTGTGACAAACCTGGAGGACTAACACAAAGTGAAACACTGAAAATGGTTCATGCAGCCCAATACTACCCATCACTCATCTCAGTAATGGCCTATAGCCTCAGATTTTTGCCTTCATTTCAGTACGTACGAAGTGTCATTAATGATAAACTTATTGGTGAAGTCAATTATTGTGACATTCATGTTCAGCTCGGATCACTCGTCAACCAAAAAAAGTATGTTACTGTAAATTTTAAAGAATCTAGAAAGGCAAATTGTATAACTCTTGTATCCAGTTACGACTGGACATGTGAAGAAGGAATGGGAGGAGGTGTGTTGACTATGATCGGCTCGCACGTTATCGACGTGGTGAGCGCAGTGATCCGACAGCGTGCTATACGTGTTCATGGCGTAACTCGAAGAGGACTTGCAGTTAAAGGAGAAGTGAGCATCCGCAGGATTACGAGTGACCGTTTTGCTGCATTTAACATGGAAATGAATGGCGGTGCACTAGTTGCGGTCACGCTAAATAGTCAAGAAGGCTTGCAAAACTTTGACATTAGCTTCTCGGTGACTGGTTCACAAGGTTTCATCACTTACCGCAGCGATCCGTCTGGTAAGATATCAAAGACACTAACAAATGATCAAAAATTAAGAATTTGCCAAATAGGCGGAACTGTGACCGGTCAAAGTAGGGTGGTCCCTACGGCAGAAATCTTCCATACAGACACTGACGAATTGTCATTTCTTCCCTCTTCAATCGTAAATAATGCGCCTATTCAACCTCATCAAAGGCCATATATTAATGGGCTTTTTCGCATGGTTTGTCTATTTTATTAGCATTTTCTCCTGTCAAATATTTATAATGAATCAACTATTTGGAACAGGTTTCAGCACTTAGAGATGCGTTTTCCCGCGTCGAAGATCGCAGTGGGTGGGTCAAAGAAGCTGTTTCTTCGGCCGCTACATTTGAAGACGGCCAATACGTTATGGCCGTCATCGAGGCCGTTAAAAGATCTGAAAAGAGGCGTGAATGGTCGGAAGTTTCCATTATTTATGAAGAACCTGATCCTAATCCGGTTTTGAGTGCCGCGGTCCGTAGGTCTACGATAGCCGCTGTTTAAAACCAATCACAGACTTCTGTTCATTCCAATATTTTAACTTTCAAAGATAAAAAGATGTGAAATTATGAAACGAACATGACCGTAGTTTGTTTTTATGACAACTTACCGCTTGACCTGCTCATGTTTACTCACAAATGTTTACTGTACAGCATACAATTAATTATTGTATTTCTATGAATAGAGATGACAAGTGTCTACTGCAAAATCGGATGATTAGCATTTTCGAAACGCGGCCAGTCAGTTGAAGAGCACTCAGAAAAATTTGCTATTCAACATTAACTGACCTCATACCGAAATTCTTCGTCCCATACGATACAAAAAGAACTTTCTAAACTCATTACTGCGGAAGCGATAGGAGCGTCTGCTGACCATTTGGCAGATAAACAACGTTACGGGATTTGGACAATTGGTACGCAATGTCTTCCCCAGCCTCTATTCGCCGAAGTTCGACTAAACCCTCACCGGCATCGCCAAACGCCTTGGCCAGGAGCGAAGCGGCTTGAGAATCACCTTCAGCCGAAATAACGGCGGCTTTCTTTTGTTGTTCAGCCTATAAGTACGAATAAGAATATAGTAAATTCACCATAACGTTTAAATTGGGCGTATCTGCGCTATTCATGTTCATTTAGTAAAAATAGTTTATTCATAATACAACTTACCTTTTCGACGAGGAATCTAGCTCGTTCAGCCTCTTGTTGTGCTACTTGTTTCAATTCAACAGCTTGAGTAAATTCTTTACCGAATGTAAGATGTGTCTGAACAAAAACAATGGTGAATGACAATATGTTATGGTGACAACAAATAACTTACAATAGAAATGTCATCCAAAATTAAACCAAACTGTCCGGCTCTCTCTGTAAGTGCTTCGCTAACTTTCTGTGACACTACCTCACGCTGAGTAATGAGTTCTCCAGCATCAAATTGGGCCTAGAAACATTCCAATTCATGAAAGTCTTCTGCCGAAAAAAAAAAAAAGAAAAAAAATTGCCATCTTACAACAACAGCTTTCAGAATTTCATTGGTGATGGAGGGAAGTACACGCTCATCATAATCAATTCCCAAAGTGCTGTATATATTGGGGAGAGCTGTTGGAACAGGTCTGAAGAGTACACGCAAGGTTATGTTTACATTCTGAAGATCTAAAAAAAAAAAAAAAAAGGTTTACATTTTACTGTGGTGGGATTTGGATTCATTATAAATATGATAATTTACCTTTGCTGCCAGTAATAACTGGTACATTTCTTGGCCTAGACCTGATATCATACATAATAGGCCTCTGTACCCAAGGAACAAAAAAATGTGTTCCCTCTCCTACAACTTCATTTCTGACACCAGAGAATCGATCAAAGATAACAGCTCTGTGACCTCCCTCAACTACAACCATAAAAGTGGAATATAAAAAAATGTGATGTTTCTAAAAATGCACTTTACCCACCATTATATAACGCAGAATTGACAACTCCGGCAGTTAATGCAACTCCAATACCAAGCTGGCTGATTCGGTTGAAAAATTGGGACGCCATTGTGCTTACGATTATTCAACTTGAAGCTTGCTCTGGAACGTACAAGAAAGGAAACAAATGTATTCTATATTGTGACTAAGTATGCATGATGTAATTTATTGTCAGCCATACTGGCTGATGTACAACCTTACATCTAAACTTTGACGTGAATTGTGGTTTTCTTTTACTCTAAATTAAATGCAGTGGATTACGCAACCTCAAGGTGCAAATATACAGTTCCCTACTAAAATTTTTTGTATTATCTTACCTACTAACTCTATGCAAAAGGTTCACAAGATGCCGACAACGTTCGCACGTGCAGAAGAGTTCTAGATTGTAAAACACGCTCTCTGGTGGTCAAGGATCTTAGCTTCAAAGCTAGCGGAACCTACGGAGCACTTTGAACACTAGGTTCTGCAACAAAAAATACTGTTTGACGTTTCAGCCGTTGTGTTGGTTTCCTTGTAATAAACATTGCCGTGAACGTGAAAACCGTGGCATTCTTCTGAGTTGCGTACAGGTGCATGCTCAATTTTCAAACTTTTGCTGACGCGGCAGGTTAAATTTTTCGTTGCGTATGCAGGTGGCCGTGTTTACGTGGCTATGGTATTGTGCACAACTACAAAAATTATCGCTGTACTATCGATGTATATATATTTTGAACGTACCTGAAACAAATCATTGACTGAAAGTGTTCTTCCAGTAACTGGAGAACGCGCTGTTTTTACCAAAAGCCTTTGGTTCATATAACACCAGTTTTAAGTACAACAGGGTTTGAACAGGTATAACATTTGTCCACCATAATTTTATCCTTAAACAAATTGTGAACAGTTTCACCACTTTTGTTATATTATCTTAAAACACTGCAGGAGCTGAGGAAAGATGAAAGATTTTGTTGTCACTGTGTTGGGGTCATTGGTCCTTGTTTGTGCTGTGGCTCAGTGGATTGCCTCCCGCACAAAGTCACAACTAGTTGCTTCACTCAACCCAGAATTTCAAAAGTTCCAAAGGATTTTCTTTGCACCCTATCTTTTGGCACTTTTCTCAGATTGGCTTCAAGGTCCTTATGTATATCGGCTCTACAGCCAATATGGATATGCTCCCAAAGAGATAGCCTTGCTGTAAGTACTTTTCACTTCCTGTAATTGAAAAAGAAGCATGATAATGTAGTATTTCATGTAGTATAGTTGTAAAATGGTTTTACTGTGTATAATGTGGCTTAATTCTGTCATTTTTTCCCCCTAAATAGGTACATTGTTGGATTTGCTGCAAGCTCTACCGTTGGTACTTTTACTGGCCCATTGGCCGATATGTTCGGTCGTAGACGTCTGTGTTTAGCCTTCTGTTTCATTTACACATTTTGTTGCCTCACCAAGATGAGTCCAAATTTTTGGTGGCTATTTACGGGTCGGCTGTTTGGTAAGTCGATTCGCTTAGGATCTTATGATGTGATTAAAAGGGGAGTATTTTTGAAACAGGTGGGGTTGCCACTTCCATTCTGTTTTCCACTTTTGAGGCGTGGTACGTCTGCGAACACACGGAGCGAAATGTGTTTCCCGCCGACTGGATATCTTCGACATTTTCGATTTCTACGTTCTGGAACGGGATATTAGCCATTCTGTCTGGTGTAGTTGCCGACTTTGGAGCTGATTGGTTGAATTTCGGTCCTGTAGCTCCGTTCATGACGGCCATTCCTTTCCTGGTTGCAAGCGCTATTTTAATTTCTCTGACTTGGCCTGAAAATCATGGTAATATTATAGCCAAGGCTGCAGTTGTTGTAATGTTCATTATTTCCTTGTTTACCGAAAACAGGCAGCCGCCAATTCGGTCTTGGTCGTTCCTTCGTCGAGGGCCTGCGGACGATATTCAATGACCCTGCCATATTTTTATTAGGGCTAGTGCAATCCATGTTTGAATCCATTATGTACATTTTTGTTTTCCTATGGACTCCAATACTTGATTCGACCCAATCCGCCGATGCCTGGCCTTTGGGGCTCGTATTTTCCTGTTTCATGGTTTGCATTATGATTGGATCTTCCATGAATACGCTTCTTCTGAATCGCAATATCCGTCCTTCTACGATCCTCTTACTCAGGTACTTGTACCGAATACCATCGTGATCTGCAACGGTTTAACTTTCTTCGTTTATTTAGCGTCGCCTGCTCTGCCATCTCCATGATAACGTGCGCTTGGTCTACAAATATGCAACATCGTTTGCCCGTTATCAGTTTTCTGGCATTCCTTTTATTGGAAATTTCAGTTGGTATGTACAGAACTTATTTTCCTTCGTATTATTTTGTGTAACCTTTTCCGAGTATTTTCTGCCAATAATTAGGTATGTACTTCCCAGCTATTGGCTATTTGCGCAGTCAAGTGATTCCAGAATCCCAAAGGGCTAGCATCAACAACGTTTTTAGAGTAAGCTAGCCCAGCTTGTTGTATAGTTTTTTATGTTTTAAAAATAATAATTATGTTGACACAGGTCCCACTCAATGTTATCACCTGTACAGTGCTGTACTGTCTGCACAAAAATGACGATTCCGGAGGAAACCACGCATCGGGAGGTGATCAGAACGCATTTCTTTTTAATGTCGTTCTTAGTTTAGTGGGTTTTGCGGCAGCCATGGCATTTAGTAAAAGATACGAAGAGAAGAGCAAGACCTCGGATGACGAGAAGAATGAGCCCCTGATATAATTTAAGTTTAAAAAACAAGTATTATTAGAGCTTAGATAGGGTATGGACACAATTTCAAACTGTACTGAAGGTTTCCTGAAGTTTTCTTTGTCTTAGTTCTTTTCACTTACTCCATCTGAAGGAGTCTCGACCCCGATACTCGTAATTTTCATCAAGTTATTTTTTTTTTCCTCATGACTCATTTTAATTGTATCCAAAACATCAAAATTCCCGAAAGGTGCTTCCGCCTAACCGAGCCAAAATATATGCATTACATGGTACGAATTGTTGCAATACTTATACACGTGACTAAAGAGATGTAAAACGTTGAACTTCTTTTTAAATATGGAAGACTGAGGAATGAACTATAAAATCATTACCTCCTTATTTTCGAGGGTCTTGTATTTATCGGAGTTACACAAAATACCACGTACGACAAAAGTGGTCAAATCATTTAGAAAGGCCTTCCAGGTGGACCTGGTGATAGAGGAAATTAGTACAACTTTCATGATTTTTGCAAAATGTTTACGAGATACCTCCTCTCATCATGCCAGGGGGAGGAGGACGCATTCCTGGTGGAGCGCCGGGAGGAGCACCACGGCCCATCATTCCCGGTGGCATTCCCATCATACCTGGAGGTGGTCCGCCCATCATGCCAGGTGGAGGAGCCATCCCCATTGGAGGCATGCCAGGACGAGCACCCATCGGAGGAGCAGGAACCTTAGAAACAGGCAAGTAAACAGATTCGTAAGTACAATACAATTTCATAACGCAATTAATATACCAAATTATGTACCTGAGGTCTCATTTGTGGTGGTGCTGATACTGCTGGCCCACCAGCCCCTCTGCCACCAGGAACCATCATTTGAGGTGCAGGTCCACCCACCCCTCTTACTGGACCTTGAAGTCCTGAAAAATAAGTTCATAAATTTATAAAGCGCAGCCAACAAAAAAAAGTAAGCTGTTTGGCATAGGTGACAAAGTAAACTATTTACCAGCAGGGGCACCCATAGGTGCATTGACAGGTACACCTCGTCCAGCAGCTCTGCCAACACCAGGTCCTGGAATGACACCTGGCATAGGCACTCTGGGCATACTCTCTTCTGTTGGAGGAGGACCCTCGACTGTCATTGACACAATATTCTCTCCTCTGAGCAAAACGAGACCAAGCACTCTCTTCTCTTCTCTTTCTGTGGCACCAACACCTGACTTGTTGAGTTTGGCTTTAATTTTACGGAATTCTTCACAGTCTCCAAGAATCAGATTCATGTGTTTGTCAAAAGCTACGAAGGAAAATGCCACTGCTCATCATCAACAATTTTTGAATAGTATACAAATTGACTACCTTTAAATGTCCCGATAAAGGTTCTCGAATCTTGCAGAGTCACTCTCACTCGATAGTTCAAATGCTGAACCATTTTGTTGTTTTTACTGATCGTCTAAAATACCGAGAAAGTGTTCGGGAATAATCACTTAATTTCAGGATAATACACACACAATTTTGATTTCTCATACAAAACGACATAGTAAATTTTAGATAAATGAAAACAGTGTACCATTTTGACGAGTTTTTGGGTCGGATGTACTTGGATAAACTTGTTATTCCAACTTTAGACCCCGGCTTCCCTCCTTCTTCTCGCAATTGTTTGGATCCCGCGATTCAAACAGACGCTTGCTTTACGTGTAGACTACGGTGGCTTGTTTTCGGTTAGAAAATGGTCATGCATCTGACAGATGGCGCTCAAATCTCCTCTGGCTCTAAAAAGTTTTTAAAATTATGATTTAGTGTTTAAGGCTGAACAAATCGAAACAGATTTTCATTTGAAAAAAAAAAAATAATATTAAGAATAAGCCGACGTTAAATTATATTGTTTTCTTTATTATTTTTATTGCATCGGAAAACGTTATTATATATGCCACTTGAACAAACGTAAATATTTTGGGAGAAAAAAGTTTGAATATGACGACTTAGCTTAGAAAACTATTTTGATTAGCATACTGAGCTTGTTGACACGAAAGCCTTTATATTACAGACGTCATACACATAGGGTTCTATTTTATTATAGCCTTCTCTTTACAGGTCCCTTTTTCATTTGGAAAAAGATGTCACACTGTTTTTACTATACGAGTTTTTTTTTCTCCATGTGAACTGTCGTTATTCGATCTGGAATTTTTCTAAAGCGTTCCAGGTCCAAACTCTTCAACACATTACTATTTCTGTTGCTATATTTTTGATATTTTCGACTCAACAACGTTTTCCAAAGCAAGGTCTTAAAGCAAATGCACGCGCGACACATTCATACAGTCTTCCATACTTTCATTACCTTGTCGTATAAAAATATTTTCTTCCTCATACATATTTATATCCTTATTGGCTATTATTGTTATTCTCAGAGAATTTCAGAGTAATTCTGGGTTTTACCTCCTCTCCGTTCCTTCTTAAACGGCCATCTGAAACGATTACTTATAGACTTCATACAAGTGGAC
The DNA here is from genome assembly GCF_022539665.2 of Daphnia carinata. Taxonomy (NCBI): domain Eukaryota; kingdom Metazoa; phylum Arthropoda; class Branchiopoda; order Diplostraca; family Daphniidae; genus Daphnia; species Daphnia carinata. The sequence continues at coordinate 10,714,623 of NC_081333.1, forward strand.
AAGTCTAAACAGCTGAGAAAAGCGCTGGGAATCATTTGAAATTCAAGGGGACGCGCAAAGAACAAAAAAAAAAGGCAAAGATTTCACAAAATATATATGGCAAAAACATTTCATTTTGTTTTCCACCTCCTTTACTAGCTTAGAACTATATATTATACGTATGAACGTTTGTGTGTGTGAAAGAGTTATGATTCTATACTAGCCCCGATAGTAAAAGTCGGCCATTTCAGAAAAGATGCGCCGTCCCAAAACGTCGAACGTCTTTTTACGACATTTGCCGATTGGCACACACACACACACACGCATAGAGAAATCCATTCATTCTTCATATATACGGGCGATGGATGGGAGTATTGGAAACACATCCATCATCCTCGTTTTGTTTTTGTTTTTTTCCCAAGTTTTCCGTCTCTCGTCGAGAAACGTTTTTTTACGAATGAATAATTAAAGATTCGGCACACGTTAAAACCCCTAAAATGAAGAGGTGATTAAATCGTTGTTGAATTTCTGAACGATCTCGCCCTATGAGTCATTCATAACGAGATTCCGTGATTCCCGAACAATCTGTCATTAAAATAACGCAGTGTATAAGGCCATTTGAACAAAAAGAAGAGCCTTGAGTAATTCAATTGCATGCACCGTCGTTGGCAAGATGGGAAAAAAAACTAAATGGAATGATAATGCGGTCATTTACATGTTTTTGTGTCTATACCCACAAGTCCGTAAACAGCCAATTGCGAGCTGATTTGGTTTATGTTGATCCCGGTACTTCGTCAGAGAACTCCCGCCCATCTCCACCCACTTGTGATTTCACGTCCATATCAAGATAAAATAGTGGTGTACTAGATTATCATTCTTCTGCTGCTAAGAGGTTCTTTTTCTATTTGATCAATCGCTTCGATATGGAGAACGATACGCAACAATGTAATCATTGCCCTATGGGAGGATAGAAAACTTGGAAAAGTAACAAACGAAAACACAAGTCGAGACGATCGGTATTTCATGCTAATAATGAAAAGGTCACGCGACGAGCCGATAGCTTTATATCAATTCAAGCGTCATAAAATTCAAACAAGAGGCCATTTCGTGCAATATTTTCTCGAAAGTTTGGGTCACCGTGATGAATGAAGCTGTACGCTGCGTGTATACATCATCGTGTTGCATACACGCGCATTGAAATCAAGAAAAAGGAGAACGAATACAAGAGGGAGGACGTGTTCCTCTAAGAGAGGGCGGATCTCGCATTGGGTCCTTCCGATGCGCGCGTTCCATTCAAATCGTACATTTTTCATAGATCTCATATCATCGCTGGTGGGCTCCCCGCAACAGCATGTATAAACACAATGGCCGACTTTTTCTTTCTTCTTCTTCATCATCATTTTTTTTTCAGACAACCTTTTCGTCAATCCTTTTATGATTCAGACCGCGCGAGTCATTATCGCCTACTGACGGGATAACAAAAAAAAATAGGAGGTGTGCACGTACCATAAGGAATCGAATGCGCTAGAAAAGGAAGGAATAGAATAAAGAAAATTAACAGCAGAAAGAAACCAAAAGTCACGCAGCAGGTCCTATTTCAAGCAGTCGCAAAACAAAAAAGAAAAATCATAAAAATTTGTGGTGGATTGCGTTGTTTAACGAAGGAGGAAAAGGAGAATAACATTTGAAAGAGAAATGAAAGGAATCCCTTCTCAATTTCCTCGGGTTGATAACCCAGACGATGACGATCGGATAATTTTCTGATTATGTGACCTATGACTCGTCACATCATCACGGGACTTTAATTTCCATTTCCTATAGTCACCATATGGAGACACACCCAGGAAAACGAAAAATTCTTAACATTGGAGCGATATCAGTTTACTTTTTCCCCCTTTGTGTTGAAATGAAACTTGATATCTTTTACTATCCTTTACAGTCTAATGATGAACGGTGTATTAATCATGATTATAACTGTTAGTGCTGAGTTAAATAGATGAACAGGTAAAAATACTTTTCTAATTAGGGGAAAACCGATACGGTTCTTTCGCCATCGTAAGCGTTTGGCAACATATTTTTTTTGTTTACAAGGAAACACGTAACGCAATGTGTTTTTTAAATGTCTTCCGTTTTACCGTGTGCGTCCCACCATTGCGGGGTATGTCCTGTTGTTCCATGGTTGAACAATGTTTAAAAACTCCTCTTTTACGATAGCCATCTATGGCACCAGTAAATACATCAAAAGAGATCAGAAACTGAAAGAAAACTCGAAAAGAAATGGAAACATTTTTTTGAAATGATGAGACTCGGATTTATGGAGGCTGATCTTAACCTCCCAACAAGTCAAAACTATCTGATTATCTTCCTATTATGTACTGGAAGGCGTGTGTGTGTGTGTGTTCCATGCTCGTTTGCGTATAGTCCAGGGTCAGTATCGAATACTTTACGACTTGTTACGGTTCAATGGTTTGCGGTTAAGGTAAATCTTTCCCTTTCTCCGATTCGATGACGCTTCGCTTGTAGGGGTGGTTTGCGGTCAAGCAAATCTAACACTTTGCCTAGCATTGAATACCTCAAAAAAAGAAAGAGAAGGGGAAAAGAATAGATCACACAACTGTTATGGTGCCCTTGGGTATGAGGACAGAACATCCAAGAGAGTTACTGGAACGGTGGAAAAACGAGGACACAGATCAAAAGATCCTTTCCAGTTCAATGGTTTTAATGACCGCGTGTAGTTAGACCCAAGGACAAAACTATTGAAAGTATAGTGTACATCACACGAAAGAGAAGACAAGAGTTGGGAAACAAAGGAGTGAGTGAGTCAATACAAAGGAAGAGCCATCTGTAATTAAGCTCTAAATCCGGTATTAAATTGCTCGCTTTGATGTTTCTAATGTTATCAATAAGCGCTAGTGGATGGCGGCATGTGAAGATGGTAGAATTAATCGTGTCTTGACTCCACCAATCAACAATCGCAGCGATTTCATAAAGCGATTAACGAGGACTGTAAGTGCTGATTCAAAAACGACAAGGTTAATGTCATGAGGGACAAACGTGTGACGGGAGGCTATCAGATTGGTCACGATTTTGGAACAAAACCAATAGATCACAACCACACTGCTGGACTTATTTTGGGAGGTAGTCGGGGCAGCCCGTGAAAGATGATCGCTGCTGGTAAACAAACAAATGAACGTAGGAAAAAAAAATGGAGAACTGGACACGAACAAAAGATTTTATCCGGCAAGCTATACGAGACAAGCCAAGAATAGGAGAGGGTTGGTTTACTAAAAAATATATGTGTCGTGTTAGATTCGCGCAAGATATTGTTCGTTGTGGTGGAAATAAAAGGTCGTCGAGTTCACCCGTGTATTCTTCCGTTCTCCGTGCAAGTCGGAGGAGTTCTGTTGAATATACTTTCTCTACTATATTACATCTCTCTTTATTCTTCTGATTCCGTGTCCTCTTGTTCATAACTGCGTTCGGCTTGATTTACGGTTCGTTCTTTTCTTTTTTCTTGTTTAGTTGAGTCGTGCCGAGCACAAGATATCGATACACTACGTATTTATAATACCTGTGCATATATAAAGGAGAAAATCCCGGGGTTGGGCCGGTCCGCTCATAAATCACAAAAGTGGTGTTTGTATCTGTAACGTCTCTTTCTCCTTTTTTTTTCTCTTCTCCCCCTCCCTATTGTCGGGAATGACGTCACAGCAGCATTGGTTCTCTGCTGCTCGGCTGCAATTTTTTTTTTTCATAAAGCTCTGCATCGCCAGTTTTTGATTTACGGCCCACTTCTGTCTGGCGCGCATCCGCTCCGCATTAGCATATCAATTTGGTCATTTGATGATAGACGCAAAGGAGGAGGGAGAACAATAAAAAAATGGATGGAGAGAAAAATATATAACAACAAAACAGATAACGCTTCCCCCCTTTTATGTTCCAGTCTGTAGAAGTTTTCTATCCTTTTTTCTTTTTCTTCGCCATTTACCTATATAGGGGAGGGGGGGGGGGGATATATAGCTTCGCCATTTCCCATCCTCATCAGCCGATGTTTCCTCGTAAAAAAATCAACTTAACAAAAGCTTTACGTCGGCGAGCGTGAGCCCGAACGTGCGCGAAGTCACAGTTGATTTATTGAGGTTGCTAAGATAGTCCGACCGATATGTTGCTGTATATACTTCAGACACACAACTGACTTCTTATAAGCGCACATAAATATAGATATATAATTTCTTTTTCAGATTTTTGTTGTTGTTGTTGTTTTGGTTGTTATTTATCATATTTTTTTTTTTTTGCGTTGTTGGCTGAATTCTGTCCCGGCTCTTTAGTTTCATTGATTTATGTTTTATCAGCGACTAGAATCGCGGGCGGGTGCAGAAGGCATGGCAAGAGAAAGACGTAATACGAGAGGTGTTGTCTCTGACAAGATATAGCCAGCGATCTTCATCCACCAACCCTACAATTATCATGTTTGCACGCGGGAAATGATTATACGCATGCCTTGCTCTCCTCCGTCAGCCCCGTTTATTCGGCCAACACGACAAAGGTTTAAAACAGAAAGAAACAGAAAAATGGAATTGAAATTCATTTAGTAAATCGTAAATTTTTAGAAGAGGAGAAACAAGATGCAAAAAAACCCAATGTAATAATTATACGATGAAAAAGGCGAATAGCTTTTCAATGAACGAGATTGAATTCGACGTGTCGGGAGGTTGTGCGACGTTTGGTCAAAGACTTTGCCCACTAGCAGTGAAAGAAGGCGAGCTATATTATTCAAACTGTTGCAGCACTATCGACCGCCGTTAAATTTGATGTCGATTGAATTAAAGCGATATACAGAACGGCTTTTATGTCAGCCGTCAACCGGAAAAATATATTTATGCAGGCGCATCTCCTCAGCCATCTCAATGATGATCTCCGGTCACGTTTGCTCAATTCAAAAAAGCTTTAAAAAAATGATAATAAAATAGTGGAATAAAAAAAAAAGGAAAATGTCTGTGAAGGTATGTGTGTCCTCTTCTTCTTCTTCTTCTTCGACACATATAACCCAAACTCGTAAAAATGGTATTTAAGTATCCAACTGGTGTGCGTAGTCTATTCAGGAAAATAGAAAAATGAAAGAGAACAATACAACTGTTCTGGCACTGTCTCTCTGTTTTTAATCTCTGCCATGGCATTCTATAAAATTCATTTGAATTTCAATTGCCCTGTTCATCACCTGCAAATAAAAGGATCTGTTTAGGTATATACAATTCTTTTCAATATTTAGAAGCAAAACACACAGCTAAATAACAGTTATGTGCTCCGTTATGAATACCTCTGAACACAAATAGGTTAACTCAAGACTATGTTTACTTGAAGCTAATTATTTTACAACAAGTTTACATTTACATTGTCCTAAGGCCAATAACAGTTAGAGAAAGAAAAAAAGCAGACCAGACTGCCGACAGGATGAGAAATGAGGGTCTCATCATCCTATATACATATATAGCTATATGGATCCAACTATTTTTGTCAGCCCAAAATGAATGGAATTAAGGCTAAACTTTAAACTAAAACGTACGTGTATTTAGGCCTGTGGAAACTACTTTTGAGAATACGCCGTGTGCCTTTGTCCTTCCGAGCAAAATTTCTCCGTATAAGCTGTTAAAGTGTCTTTTCTTTTTTTCTTTTTTTTTAAGTTCTCTTTTGGGGTCATGTGCTGTACGATGATTTACGATCGTGTATACCTTTTTATACACATTTCCTTATTATGTTTTTGCCTCTCTCCAATTCGTCGGCGCGTATGATATTATTCTTCAACCATTTCTCACTTGCCAGCGACTGCCATGTCCGTTTCTTTTTCTTTCGCGACCTGGCGTGAACCCACCAGAAATATAATAACCGATCCCTTTTTTTTTTTTTTAAACATGAATTCCTCTTCAACAGATTTGTTTTTGTATTCAGAAACATTTTTTTTTTTTTGACAGGAAGTTGTTGATTTCCTGATCCAATTTCACTCGAACGAGTCGGGTCTAGTTCGACCTGGAATCGAACACATTGATGATTGACTCGCAGCTGTACAGGCAACTGTTTGATTTCATTTGTCTAGCCACTAAAAACTTGTTATTGTTTTCATTTCAGTCACGTTCCACTGAATTGAAGGATACTTGAAGTTGAAACAAAACAATGCAAAACTCTCACAAGAGCGTGTTGTATTTCCCCCTTGCAAAAATGAAAAAAAAAGAGGCGACATTGACGAGCAAATACCTGGATCTACCTGGATAATGTCAACAGAGCAACAGGGCGTGGAATGCCCCTAAAGTAAAAGTTAAAAAAAAGGGCAAGAAAAGCAAAAAAGAAAGGTTGAGGTCAATTTGCCATGTCTTCTATATATTTTAAGTCCGACTATGCGTCCCTTCTCCGTAGACATGTAAGGTCCTACGTTACTTCCCTTCTTATACCTGGCAAATCCTTGGGCTGATCTGGTTCAAATACTGGAAACAACATTTCCCCCCCTCGCTGATGATGTCCTGCATCGTGTACGGGGAAAAAAAAAATAGATAGAGAAAAGCCACTAGACGACCCCAAATGGAGTGGGGTCGAAAAGTCCCTCCATCCTTGGCCAGGAAAAAACAAGAAAAGAAACCGTAATTCGAGAGTTGGTGATGATGGCGCGCGCTAAGTCGTCCACTAAGAAGCATTTCTTTTCAAATTCCTATTGTCGTATTTACGAATGTTTGAAAGATGAAAAGAAAATCCATTATAGTTCTTTTGCTTTTTGTTCATGTGGTCGTTGGAGATGTATCTGTGTGAAGTGGAAGGACATCAAGAAGAGGGAGAACGAAAAAATAAATAAGAGAAAGGCCCCAATCATGAGAAGATCAGAAAACTAACGCGCGCGCGCTTCAACAGCTAACGGGAATTTTCGTGTCCTTCGTGATGTGTGCCTTGTTTCTTCTCGACCGAAGATGATGATGATGACTTTCTGCCATAAGCTCCTCTTCATCGCCTTGACTCTATTTCCCATTGCCTTCTACCTTTTCTTGTTTTCGCCAGGGACTTTTATTTATCTCACCTTCGACAAGCCAACAGTCGAACAGATCGAATATCACCATCTGCTCTAATCTCATTCATCAATGCAAGTTAATTTAATATTTTTTGAAAGGTATATTTTACCCACTGAAAAAATGAGAAACACCAATTTGGTCCACGAAAGCGGCCAAATTGATAAAGAAAAAGAAATACAGCATATGGAAATAATAAAAGAATCTCAGTCGTCCATCGAGAACGTGCGATGAAGCGGGAGCAGATGAAGAGTCGTTTCATTATTTCCTCTTTCGGGATGTTTTTTTTTTATTCTTCTGTCCGGCAGGCTTTTATCCCTATTCGTCTGTTTGAACAAGGTTTTTTTGGAAATGCGTTTTTCAGTGAATGTCGGCTCTAATGAATCGGGTTACAACATCTCAGAGTGTCAGTCCCACAAGTGTGTGGCAAATGGCAAGTCATTTTCTCGACGTTGTTCCGTTTTTTTTTTCTTTATCTTTAACATCGTTTCATGAATGATGTACTATATTAGCTCCAACACACAGCTAAGTGTCACAAGAGGGCCAATCGCTAGAGCAAAAGAAGGATGGAACTAATCGAGTCCAAGATGCATGGAGAAGATCTTTCCTAATCTCGAACTTTGAAAAAAAAAATAGATAGCGCTTAATAAGGCCGGCACCCTTGCGAAACTTGAAAAATAAAAATTCCTTCACGAAATCTGAGGGAGAACGATTGTGGAAGAAGGTTTTTGTGTTCTTCCCAAGTTTGGCGTGTGGGATGCCAAAGCACAACTAATTATAGCCTGGCGAATAACTGATATGATCTAAAGATAGAAAAAGAGATTTTGCTGTTGCTGTTGCTGCTCTGGGGAATGGACAAGTTGCACATACACACCACGACAGCCGGAACGAAGAAAAAAAAAAAAAATAACTTATTGTGTCTGTCCTTATTTCTTGTAGTTGTCGTTCATGTCGTTTTGGCCATGGTGGATGAGGAAAGATGCGAGAAATGTCGCAATGATGATTACCATTCGCTTACAAGAATGCCCTATTGTGTGACTCGCTCTGCTTGACGGGTTTTCTCTCTCCCTCTTTTTTTTTTTTATTATTACAAGAAATCTGACTGTACGGGATAAGCGGATGATGACACGCTGGAAAAATGGAGAGGATCGAGTGCGGGAGTGGTGACTAACACGCGCAATGCCAATATTTTTTTTTTGAAAAATTTCCTTTTGGCGCGCTTTGTTCACAATTCAAAAAAAAAAAAAAAAGAATCGTGTTTTATTCCCTGCCTCTCTCTTTTTTCGGTGTCGGACGCGCCACACACACATCACGTTCTATACATGGATGTTGCCGAGCACTGAGCAGCGTGTTGTTGTCATTGACATTATTCAAATGAGATGCGTTTGTTACACCAACGGAGGGTCACGGTTATGTGTGCTCCATGTGTGTCTCTGTCGGGTACATTCATAATAAGAAGCTGAGTATATATATTTTTTTTTTTCAGGGTGGTGGGAAAAGAAAGAGGTGCCCAAAAAAGCTGAACGCACGATTCATCAGCAAAACCAAGGCTTCGCGGCTGTGGGCTCCAACACTTTGAATACAAGAGAACGAGAGAGCAGGAGACTAGACGACGCGAGGACAAGACACAATAAGTTTAAAAAGATACAGAAAAGAGAAGTGTAAATAAGGCGTGCACTATGTGACTGTGTATGTCACCTATTATGGGTACATCTGCTGTCACCTTTTATACTGAACGTGATGTAGTATACTTGTCGTTTGAATATTATTCCCGACTAGTTTTATTTATTTTTTTTTTTTTCGATTTATGCCGCTTCTGATGTTTTGACTTGCTTGTCCTCTGTTATATCACGAAGCTGCACATTTACGATTATGAACCGGTTGGCTCGCAAAAGGAAAACATGCGAATAATTGATGGACCCACATTGGTGCGGTTCTCGCCAGTTTATACGCGATCATTTACGGCAATTAAAAATGAATCGAACTATGTAGGGCACGTTTCAAGGCTACGTGAATCCCGAAATATCTGCTGGTATATGTTCTTTTGCGGCCTTCTGACTCTTATTTATGGTCTAATTGAAACCACAAGAAGGGAAAAAAAGAAAGAAAGAATAAAAACCAGTTCTTAGTTCTTAAATAATATCGCCCGGAAGGTAACAATTTGACGCTTTCCTGTGTTACAAGCAATTCAACGTTACCTCATAAATAAAGAGCTACGGCCATACCACGCCGTAGTACGGAGTTTCTTGCTAATTTCTCACGTTACATTTATCTATTCGCTATTAAGATTCACACACCTTTCTGTTACTCCCCAACTATTCGAGGACGAAGTTCTGTAACAATCGAACTGCATGAAATGAAAACAATATCCTTAAAAACTAAGCCATAGATATCGTTTTTTTTTTGTATGTAGCTAGATGTGTTAAGATTACAGTGTTAAGTCACAGCCAGAAAGCAATTGACTTGTTTCTATCTTTAATTTTTTTTTTTTTCCTCTCGATTTGGTTTAGCCTTTCTTCGATTCTGCTGACATGATAAGCTGCTGGATGTGTGTTTGCCACGATACAGATCGGGCTAAGATTCTTTGTGCTCGAAAGAAAAAGGATAGAACTAGGAGGGATACACCCGAAAAATCCTTTTCTGAGCGTGGGCTAAACTCCGTCTGCATGTACACAGGTAGACACAATGGCACATAATGGAGAACCGTGCAAGACCGTGACTTGACACACCGCTTCAAGTCCTGCTGATGAAACGGCCAATTATACAAGTTACTCAAAAGGGCCCACACACACACAGATCGACAGAAGAGTTAGATGGGTGGAGATCACCGAGAAAATTCACGTATTTATTATTCACCAGAGTGTACATGAAAAAGTTGCGGTTCCTTCAAGTCGTCCCCCGATTACGTCGCTGTTCAACACCTCCCCGAACTGCCCAAAAAAGGACAACGATTCTAATTGAATTGAAAATCAATCCTCGCGTCTTTGAAAGGATTTCTCGTTTGAAGGCAGAAATAAAAGCGCGTCATTGTGGCACGTAGACACAACAATTGATACGCCATCGCCACTTCTCGTCATTAGACTCATGTTTGTGTGTGAAGATGTTGACGCATTCACGGGGGAAAAAAAATGCCGTTCACGACGCTAGAAATTTCACCGTTGACACACACGAGCAGAACACACGCTCGAACTATCGCGGCGCTGGCCGCCTTTAAACATTTCCTTTCAGCGACATTTCAATTTTAACCTGTTCTTATAGAACGACACCGCGATTTCTTATAGACACGTCCTGTATAATTACCAGTTCTTTTTTTTTTCTTCTTCTTCCAGTTCCATCCCATAGCGAGTCCCGGTGCTTGGTGATGACTCGGTGGATTCCGAAGAACGACACGCCAGTTTTTAATAGCGGATAACCCGTTACGGTATCTCACATGTAAAAGAAGGTTATACTCAAAGTTTCCCGCGTGTATCATTATCTCGGGCTCTGTGTATACCGACTTTGAAATGCTTCAAGAACAAATTGAATTGTTCCGAGTCATGTAGCCAAATGCGATAAGCTTTTTGAAATAGACACAGCGTCCAACCATTTTCAACAAATTTGTGTTCCATTCATTATAGATTTTTTTGTTTTGTTTTGTTTTGTTTCCATTTAAATGACTGGCGAGATGTTACACATGCGACGCTATAAAAAGGCGACATAGAATTCATTCTATATCCATAAACGCAGACGATACGACCGTAGGGGCCACAATAGTCAAATTGCGAAGTCATTGCGGTGCTGAGAAACGATGCGGGAATTCTCGGGAAAAGCAAAAAAAAAAAAACAAAAAAAAAACAAACTCAGTTATGGTGTTGCACGGTTGTTGTTGTCCTCTGATACGTGAAGCCGGTCGCCTAATATTGTATACATATACAATCGTACTATATGAATGTAACACAAGTCTAGGGCATTCACGATTGGCCATCGCGTTCGGCGTGCTCGATGCATTTAAACATTGCATTGCAATGGTTGCGCAGCTCGAGTGATTGATGCATCCAATCGATGATGGTATGGTAATGAGACCGAAAGGTGAGTCGGCCATACTTATTGAAGAGTTTTTTTTTTTTTTTTTTTTTTTCTTAGCTTGCGCTATATGGGCTGATTATTAGCTGTTGGCTGGCACTCTTGTGAAAACGTCTTTTCTCTCATAAAAGGAGCCGCTCGCTGTGTTGCCATGCGAACCTCATTCACTGCTCAAGTCAATAATTTTAATGGAATTCTCCTCTTTTTTTTTTTTCTAGCAGTCATCGCGCACCTTATTATTCCTTCATCTCGACAGAAAGAAAAAGATTTTTACCCATTGTTGCGAGGCGGCGGCGGCGGTGGTATACGAGCGCTAATTTTCTCAGTTGTTACATGTTTTAGATGAAATTTTTCTCGATCTATTCACTATCTTTCTCGTGTATTTTCTTTTTTTTAACTCCAATGTCGCCGAGTAATCGATCTTTGTTTTCTCGCCCAGTTGTTTGGCGGTACGGTGCAATTCTTTAGTAAAAAGAAAAACAAAAAAAAGAAAAAGTATTGAACGATGTTTCAGAAAAAAGACACACACACAAAAAGGAGATTGGGAAAAGGAATGTATCGCCGTGAAAGATGATCCATCAAAAGGGCTTTTAATATAGCTTACATAAATATATATATATATACATACGTGTGCGCGCATATGTGATACATAAATGCGTAACTCTCCGCCGCACGTATAGGAGCCCCATTAGATAAGATATTATGTACATTTATTTTGGCCCATCGGAAGAAAAAAAAAAAAAAATGAACGTCTTTAATCCGTCATTGTAAAGCGGCTCTCATTAGGCTCATCCATCATCGCTGATCGTCGAACCCGTTCGATGAAAGCGGACTGCATTTGCCTATTGTACATTTAAATCGGGATATACCACCACGTTATCTATAAGCATTCCATTAAAAAAAAAAAATAATAATAAAGGTGATATCGTTACCAGACAAAACGGTATACATTCCTAGTAGCTTTCCGTGTACAGCATATAAAAATGTTGCTAACATAAAAGTATGAAGGGCGAAATGTTGTTGACACTTGTTGATGGCCTGTCATCATTATCCGTTTTGCATCATGGTCAACAGCTGTTCGTCGCTACTCCCGTTTTCCGAATGTCCAGTTGACTGCTCCACTAGCTGCGTATGCTAATATGCCCCTCCTTATAGCTTATAGACAGACACCTGACGTGTCATCATAAAAAGACTGACAAACAAACAAACAAAAAAAAAACCGAAAAGAGAGAAAGGCCTTTTTTTCGCGCATATGGCTCTATAAGCAAAATTTTCAAAATGCTTAGCAGACATATTCTTTAAACAGCATTAGAAATGTTTTGCTTGCTCGCATCGCGCAGATTACAGAGAGAAGCGGTGGAAGCTCCGCCGTACGAGGCTATAGTTTTGCATGCTGCAATAAACTATAAGAAGCAGCAGCTAACATTTTAGAACCCGACGCGCGCGCCGCGGTGAAAGTCTTCTCCGTTTTTCTTCTCCTGCGTGATATTTATGTGCGGCCTTTTTATGTCGTCCACCTCATTTGTATACGGCACATTTCTACATCATCTACCAGCAGAGCAAAACATTTTTTTCTTTTCATTTTAATTTTTTTTTTCTCTTGGGTGAACGTTTTTACGGCTTCTCCAATTTTTTTTCTCTCTTTAAGAACCGACTTCATTTCAATTAAGCCAATTAGATGCTGGCCCGCTTTCAAGGGATAGGCAAAAACAGTTAACTACCCAGAAACAAAAAAAAAAAAAAAGAGTAGCTTTTATATAAGGTCTTCGGATTGAGCTCATCTCCGAAAAAGAAAGAATTGACCCATCTTTCTTTAATGTCCGTATAGCGTATAGAAATATATGTTCTAATATAAATGAATCTAAACTATATACCGAATTAAACTATTAAGACGCGTGGCTTCTTGTGTAATAATGAATGACTACTGTACAATCTACACTGAATAGATGCCCAAGAGGAACAATTGCTATCGAAAGGCAATGAACTCATCCGTTGCGATTTTCTTCTGAAAACAACTGTAGCACAACACAGGCAAACAAACGATCTAGATTACAGGTCTATATAAATTACTCTATTGTACGTTGAGCGTATGTTGAACGCTTCAATGCCCTACTGTTCAAGATCGACGCTCCCGAACTATGCAACCGTATGTATTACGTGAAAATAGTCGTGTACAAAGCTGTAAACGGCCATCCTTCTCGCCATTCTTTTCCATTTTTCAACCTTTGTGATATGTGGCCCCTCGTTTTCCATGTTGTTGTTCGTCAGAGGGATCGGCTCTTGTTGCATTGCTCAAGATCATCTCTATTATTGTACTGGTAAAGAGATTTATGAGCTTTTATGTTCCAGCCGGAGAAGGCCAGATAATAGTGATTGCCACCACCGCCCGCCGTCCACTGAGAAAATGACCAACAGTTTTTTTTATTTCAGAGTTGTTGAAGGGAAATGGAGCTCGACAACAAGAAATTAAGAAGGCAAAGAAGTGAGTTACAAACAGTTTAGCTTTGCCGAGAAGAAGGTAGAGTCGCTCTGCGGGCTCCGAATATGAAGTGCTAACATACCTGTATGCTAATGAGCCGCTTATATACGTAACCACCATCAGCATGCTTTTTTTATTATACTGTATACACCATTTTTACGGGAAGAATATATGCGGGATATGCTGACGTTCGCATGCAGCCATTCGCATTTAATCCTTTTACTTTTTTTTTTAAGTATATTGGTTCTAATTTTTCTTTCTTGACTTCTTCTTTTTAAGCGAACGCGTCGAGTTCCGCCGACGCTTTCATCATTTCGTGCAGCCTTAGTAACAGAACCAGCGGGCAGTATCGTCAGTTAACAATAACAAGAAAATGATTTCACACGTTCCCCCAAGGTCCGTTCGCTCCTTTAAAACGTTTCATTTCACACACACACACACACACACACACAAATAATTCTTTCTATTTCTTTAAATAGATTTAAAGGAACTAGATTAATGTCAGACGTCATATTTGAAACGGCGACAGGATGAAACATCGGTGCACGCACGACCTGGCCTGTTTTTTTTTTTTTCTTTCTCAAAAACTCCTGTTATAACAAAACGAATCTCTTTCAGAAAATGTGTTACATTTTATTTGTGTTTTTATTTTCTTGTTCTAAAGAGACACTTTTTAAAAGAACAAAAACGTATTCAACTTGCGAAATGGCGTAGGTAATCCGACAGGGCATCAGGTTATGAGATTCACGCGTGAAAATGGAAGTTAAAGCGGCGCGTATAAATCCAACGTCGGGACAACGGTGGGAGAGAATGGCGGTCGTGTTATTCTCAACGGAGACAAGATTTGACGATATGACAATTATTTATTTCTACCCTTTTCTTTCATCAAAGAACGCAAAAGAAAAAAAACAAAAACGCTGTAATATATAGAAGTGCGGGAACGGATGTGTCAACCGTAGGCTGGGTGCTTTAATTTCTTTTTTCCCAACCAACTAGAACGCCAGTGCATGAATATTCCGAGCCTTTTTATTCCGCAAAAGGTAGTAGAGCAGCACATAGAGACTTGGCACCTTGAAAGTTAGTCCTTGTACCTCTGTGTTTTTTTGAAAAATAAAATTCTGAGACGCTTCCTCCCGAAAAAAAAAACCCCTCCGTTTGCCGCTTGTTTGGCGCGCTTCCCACGTTCGTTAAACAGCGTGAAACGTAGCGAGGAAATGAGTCTGACCGCAAAGAGACCATCGCACTCTCTCTCTCGCTCTCTCCCGAAACTCTATTGGTGTGTATCTATGTGCTACACTACTCGGGAATTTTCCTTGATTGTTTCGAGGCTCATCTTGGTTTTTTTTTTTTTTTTTTTTTTTTTTATTTTAAATTTCCTACACCTTTTATCATTTTGTTTTTCTTTTATCCTCTCGTTCGTATTTTCATCTTCGCCACCATAAGAAATCGCAACAAGCGAGAAGAAGAACACAAATCTGCTCCCCCCCCCCCCCCAAAAAAAAAAAAAAAAAGAAAAAAGAAAAAGAGAACAGGTGGTGTTGAGCCAAGACGGATCGGTCCGGAACTGTACGCACAATGATAGACGCTGTTAGCGTCCTCCTATTCAAAAAGAAACATTTACATCTGTTCTATAAGAGGCCATCCGTGTGTGTGTATATTATCCTTCCTCCACACCCCGCTAACAGAAAGCAGTTGAGCAATTGAATTGTGTGTGCACCAACAGAGAGGGAATAAGGTGAATCATAACTCGTAATCTACGAGCCTACGCCTCTCCTTCACAATAACGAAAGGATGGAGGAGATATTGCGTCTGGAAAACTATTCCAGGAAAAAAACGAAAAAAGAAAAAAAAGGACAAGAGTCACGATTTCACTTTTCCAGGTCTCATCATCATCATCATCATCATTCGGGCACCGTGGTTGTTGCAATCTGCTCCGGTAAAATATATACGCTCTAAGCAAAACCGTTCGTAAAGGAAAAAACGACAAGAGAACAAAGAAAAATAAAATGGAAGTAGAAAAAAAAAAAAAAAGATGGATGGATGGGTTGGGATGTTTTCCGCCATTTCAACGTCGTACAATATTACTTTGCTGATATATAAGGTTTTTTTTGTTTTTTTTTAGGCTTAGCGTAGGCACGGCCATTGTCGACTATTTTTTTTTTGGGGGGGGGGGGGGGGGGGGGGGGGGGAATCGTTGACTTAACAAAAAAAAAAAAATGTTTCTTACCAAAACAAATCGCAGCAATCTTCTTGGGAGGCAGAAAAAAGAAAAAGATCTCTGACAAGGTTTTGTTGAATAGCAAACTAAAAATAATAAATAAATAAAAGGACAACCTATATATGGTCATAACGTTCGTACACGTTCACCTTCTTATTCATCCGTAGCCTAGATCCATCGGCTGAGAGAAAATCAGCCAACAATACACACTCGATTGGCTCTCGTTTCGTCAACAGCATAATCGATCACAACACTTTTGGCACTTGTTTCTTCAATTCAAAAAAACATTGGGGAAAACCGGACGAATTGGGAGTGATGGATGACTTTGGATCTGTGCCATCGAGTGTCAATACACAAATCGTTGAAAGTATCAAAAAAAAAAAAAGGACGTGTAAACTTTTGTACGAAACTCAACCGGCCATTGAATTTCAAATCTATCCTTCAGATTTGTGTTTTTCTTTTAGTAAGAAAAGGAACGGCAGAAGATCGTCGTCCTGTCGCCGAAACGAACCGTTTTCGTTTGTGAATGCCGCCAAACACGTTGAACGAAACCGAGTGGATATAAGACAGATATAAATAGCAAACGATGCGTACAGGATAATGAGCGGGAAAGGGAACTGATGGCGTGAAAGAGGAAGCCGAAAAAAAAAACAAAAAAAACAACAACCCGGCTAAAACGAGAAGCCGTGCACCATGTGTCCAATGCGTAGTATAGGTATGTATAGGTAGAGCCTTTTTGGTCTATGTGGCATACTTGATGTAACAGGTGAGCGGACCGGTCTTATTAAGAATACAAACTGGAAAGAAAGAACGAAATAAGAAGAAAGAGATATAAAAAAAAAAAAAAAAAAAAAAAAGAGCCCATACGTTTCACTAGTGGGGGTAATGATAATAAAAGCCATCAGCAGGAATCTCAACTATACGGCTTGGGCAGGGCCTACTTCATCCGTTTGGCTCTTCTTGCGCCACCTGCTATATAATTCGGCTGCTGGACTTTTGGAACGAAAGGGAGAAGACGTGGAAAAGTAAAAGAAAAAAAAAATTCAAGGGAAAAGAGATAAAAAAAAATGGTTTAAAAAGAAGTTCAGAAACAGCAGGTGCACAAGTAATGATTACTTTCTTCAATAATAAATGGAACTGAATTAAAATCATAGTCGTTTTTTTTTTCCGGAACGAATGAAAATTCCTATTTTTACTACACACTTCACCGAATTCCAATATCGATCAAATCAACAAGAAAAAAAAAATCGGGAGGGCTTCTTTCCCGATTTTTCTCAGCAACAACATAAACCAATGACCATAGACGGGGATATTCCTCCCGATTCCCAGCGGAGGTGACAGACCCTAACAGGTTTCGTGTTTTTTTTTTGTTTTTTTTCATTCTCTCAGAAAAAAGAGAGAGAAAAAAAATAAAGAACTTGTGATTGACATTTGTGATTATCTCTTACTCTATTTCCCTCTCCCTCCCTTTTTCCTACAGCGTCCAATCAAGTCCCGATATGCTCCAATCCGTCTGGGGTTTCGTCCGTTACCCCATTGATTTTCCGCTCGGGATGATGAGAAATGGCAGAGCGGCATTCTCAATTGCGATACATTTAAAGCAATTTCGGACAGCTAATCACATACATGAAGACTTCAAACCCTGGATAGTTGCATACAATAGACTCGCTGTGTAGAAAAAAAAAAAAAAATGCGTTGCTATTTTCTTCTTCTTCGGTATACATGCGATTCAAGAAGCGCCTTGAGAAGGCCAAACTTTCGTTCCCAGAAGCCAGTTAACAGCGGTAGCTAAGCAGCTTCCGCGCACCATCGGACAATCCCTGCAGCACCGTTTGCCTATAACTATTTACACACTATAACGTGTATTGTACAAAGTCCCCGCCGCGTGATTTCCTCCTCCTTTCAGCTCTTGTTATTTTTGTTCTTTCAACGGAAGCGACCGGAAGAATAAAAAAAAAAAAAAAAATGGGGGCTTCTTGTATAGCTATAACAATCGTTTATGGGTCTATTTTTTTCTTCGCATGAATTGCTTTCACTCTCTATCTCAACCATTTGTTGTTTTTTTGGGGGGGCTTTTGCTATGGATCGGTGCTCTTGGCTCTTCTAATTATCAAAACCGCAACGTTCGGTAGGGCAGAGTACATTTTGTTTTTCTTTCTTTAAAGCCGTGCACGGATTACACACGTACACAAAGAAGTGGACTGATTGCCTTACGCGGTACGTGCAGGTACGCGAAAACGGCATTGAAAATTGTCACGTAATTTTGCGCGAATGCGGGAAGGCGTATGAAAAACGACTATAAGTAGAGTCCCTTTTATTTATTTATTTTTTTTTTTTTGGTCAGATTCGAAGAACAATTGCTTCGATTGATGCCACGGGTATTTGCCCAGGGACCCCAACCAAGAATTTTGGAGGTCGAAACCTGTCTCGCTGTGCATCAAAAAAGGGAATGCGAAATAAAGATAGGATACAAAGCGCAATTTATACGTGAATTATTTCGCTTTATACAGACGGACTCTATCGAGGAAAAAAAAAAAAAAAAAAAAAGAAAATACAAGGCGAAAAGATTGTTGAATAGACTCTTGTTTGCCATCAATCGTCGACCAGTCGTTTGGCCCAAGTTGAAAGTATATCGACAGCGGGACAACACGACTGACGCAATCGGTTCGCATTTAAAATTTCATTCCCGTGCCTCGGTGGTGACCAAATCGCAAGTAAATAAACTTGGTTGATTATTCTTCCAGCGTCTCGCTAACGCACAGCGGAGAAACAAACAAATGTTTCGACGAACTTGAAAATCCAACGATATACAGTATATAAGACCATCCTTATTAGGTATGGCTGTAACAAAAACAAAGGAGCTAAACTCACACGATCGATGAGCGTCAACCCATCAATGACGGGGATACGTAATCGCCAAATAAGTGGATTCCGGGTTTATTTATACACCTCGAATTTGCCTTTTTTTTGCACTCGTTGGCGAGATGGTGGGGACCGGCGAGGAGAAAAAGAATCGATGGCATTCTAAAGAAAGCGGGAGAGAATAAATGCCGGTGATGTGCGTTTGTTTGGTGAAACAAGAAGTCACTTGCTTATCAGTCGTGTTCTTTTTACCATCCAAAAGAGGGTAGATATCGCAACAACTTGAACCTTTTATCATTTAAAATGTGCCATTGTCTCTCCAGATTGTCCGCTTTCGCCAATGATTCTTTCACGTCGCTTTACCCCTCGTGACGTGATCTGATTTTCATTTGCTTCGTATTTGCATAACAACAAACGAAAGTGGCTGCAAAAAGGAGAAAAACAAAATGCGGCGATTGAAATGGTGCCATCGGTGGCCAAGGTCTTCGTCCCGATGTTGGACAATGTCGGAGAGCGAATCCGACATTTTTCGCTGTATAAAAGCGAACGAAAAATAAAAACAAAACAAAAACGAAATGCAATAAACCTGGTTTTTCTGTGTTGAGAGGTCCTCTTCTTGCGCCGATCGCATTTTTAACGATGGGCGATTAAACATCGAGCGGGAGCATCTCAGCAGCAACTAACCTTCTCCTTTTCGTTTATATATATTTGTATCTAACGAGCGAGATGTACCGAAGAGAGCGCACAATCATAAATTGTGAAGGATGATGAGCCATGAAAGTCTCCTTTTGTTTTTCTCTCTCTCTTCTCCTTGTTGATAAGTTTTTTGTTTTGTTTTTCGTAAAAGAAAAAAAAGAGGATAACGAGGGGGAGAGAAGAATTTCGTGTAGGAGGGCGGGCAATGGAAAGAAACGGTCGAAATGAAAGTGTAGCAAAACCGTTTGTTTCTTTTTGCCCTTACACATCAGCATGCACTTGTTGGCCCGCTTCACCTACTTCAATTCTTCAAACGTACATGCAGAGGGTAAACTCGTTTTAAATAGATCACGCTCCATTCGTTCAGTCGGCTGGCGAAAATCACGAACGTTGTTTCCTTTTTTTTTTCCCAGGGCGCTGACACAAAACAAATTCAAATGGAGAAACAAAACAAAAAAAGTTGGGGAGGGAGGCAAAAAGTCATCATACGATCATCATCATTTTCGTTTGTTATTTTATTTTATTTTTTTTCTTCCGTTCATACCGTGGCCGAGATGATGTGTGGGTGGATTGAGGAGAAGAAACTAAGGGAAACAAAAAAAAAAAAAAAAAAAAAAAAAAAAAAACACACCCACATGAATGCAACGAAAAACTGAAACCTTTTAAAGCAGAAAAAAAAAAAAAAAATACTTTAAATGGTTTCATGTTGGAGAATATAAAATGTGAAAGCGCTGTTCCAGAGAGAGAGACCTTCGCAATAATAAGGAGATGAACCAGCCGGCCGCCGCGCATCTTATTATTATTTAATTTTTTTTTATTTTTTTGTGCTCTTCTTGTTTTTATTTTGCCTTGTTTTTTGTTTTTTTGTTTTTTTGTTTTTTTTTTAGAAAACAGCGGCCACGTTCTTGTCTTTTATTCATTTTTCACGCCCATCAAAGTCGATGATGATCATTCCTAGAGACCTGCTGCGTCGCGTCACAAACTAAAAGAAGAAATACAACGAGGGGAAAAAAAAAGGTTGGCGTCAATAAAACAAAGAAGAAGAAAGAAAAAGGCAAAAAACAAAACAGCAGCAAAAAAAAAAAAAAAATGTACCGAAAGAACAACCGAAAATAGTCTCATAATAATAATAATAGTAGCATAGTAATCTAATAGGAATGCAGAGGGATCAATGTCGTAACGGGGTCTTCATTGATTGACTGATTTATGAACGCGCGTTAACTTGCAATCATATAAATAAAAATCTTTAGTTTCTCTCTCAACAAGGAACCGCCGTTGCCAGACCTGTGCTGAGCTCCTGGGAATTTCAGCTTTTTTAAAAAGAAGGAAAAAATCCAGGGCGGCAAAAGACTGTCCACGGATATGCAAATAATGAGTCTCTCTCTCTCTCTCTCTCTCTCTCTCTCTCTCTCTCTCTGCGTCTGTAGCCGCAGTGTTGCAGACATCAGTGAACGTAAATGGGCGGTTCTTTATTGCGCATCTCGGATGTAATAATTGGAATGGAGAATAGAGAGGATGTTCTTTCGTCTTTCGGAGCCAAAAGGGCTTCCATATTATGCGCACATCCTCGAACAGTCTTTCTCTTTCCCTTTGCGTGCCAAATAGCTGGAAAAGAAATGAACCAGGACGACGGGAAACGGGGAAACAATGTAGCGAAGACACAGAAGTAACGACTTTTCAAATGTAAAGCCAGATGAACAGGCCAATGAAATATGGGTTGGATGAAGAAGATTAGACCGCCAGAATGTCTCACTTTCACTCGTCTTTCGTCCTCCTTCTCCTCCCCATCGCCCTCACCTTCACCTCGGACTCGTCTTATCCACATTGGAACGTCATCACAATCTTTGAAGAAGAAGAAGAAAAAAAAAACAAAAAAAAAAAACAGAGTAGAAGGGGACAAATAAGAAATATGAATAATAAGTTCACTGAGAGTTGCGCAATCCGTGACGCAATGTATGTGAACGACCCTTTTCACGCTGGAATATTCGACACGCTCTCGACGTCGCCAGTTCTTGACGTTTCAAATCGTCTTGGCCCATTAAAATAGTTGAAACCTTCTCCTCTTGTTATTTCTCAAGATCTTCAGTAGAGAGAAAGCCGAAACAAACCAAAAAAAAAACAAAATGTAGCTCATTTTCGCTCTGGAAATATAGTATCCCAAACGAAATGAAAGAGAGGCCGCTATATATATTTTTTTTTTTTTTATCTTGCCTTCCTTTCGCTTTTTGTGTGCTTTCCCACCACTGAGCAAAAACGAGTAAAAAAAAAAAAAAAAAACGGTCATTGGGTAAAAAAAAAAAAATCTGAAGGACGATGATGAAACTCGGCATATGACCGGCCAATTTATTGCGGCTACAAAAATTCCGATTTTTACGACGAGACGCGCGGAACAAAAGCAGCGAGAAGAGATACTTGTCGTCGTCCGTTTTTCTTCTTCTTCTCAACTGCACTGACTCATCCAACTACCGTATCAATAATCTTGATGGAACAAAAACAACAAAAAAAGATAAAACAATTTTTTTTTTTTTTTTTTTTTTCAAACTTCTGACGGTCCGCTCTCTCGCCTTGAAACATCTTCTCTCTCTTTACACACATTATGCATACAGACATACCTGTGGCGTGGCCCGATTGGCATGGAATCGGGACGCGCTCTTCTTCTTTCTTTTTTTTTTTTTTTTTTTCAAAAATTTCCTTTTTTTTTTTTTTTTTTCTTTCGTATTGCCGGTGCGGTTTTCGGCGGTTCATTCAAATGTCAAGCGCCCCCCATCTCTCTTTTCTTTTGAACGATTTGATGCTTTGACGGAGGCGTGGCCGCCTCTGGTTTTTTTTTTTTGCGGTCCCGCGGCGGCAGTAGCGTGTGTGGTGACGGTGCCCTAATTCATCGGCAGTGGATACTGTCATGGGCTGCTGGATTCTTCTCCTGTTTTAGGATGGAGAGAGACGGGGATACTGTGATATTCACGCGACTTGCCTGTCTTGACCGTTTGCATTTTTTTTTTTCAACGCATTTCGGCCGTTCGATGAACGCAACTTGCGAATCAAATGAGAAGCGCAGATTGGCGATGAAAGAAATTCAAATTCGAGAAGAGGAAACGAGTTGACGGTCTCACGTCAACAAATCGTTGAGCTGTGAAAAAGAAAAAAAAAAAAAAGGAAATGAAACATTGGCGGTGATCTACCATATACCAGCACATTCTTCCAGTTTCTCTACAAAAGAAACGGAACAATGTACAACCGCGCGTGAACACGAAAAAAGAAATAAGGAAGAATATATTTTTGAAAAAAATTAATGTGGTTGTGGCCTCTTTAACCTCCCCTCCTGTGATGTATTGTCTTTTTTCTCTTGGTGACACATTGTGCGCACCATCGGTTATACTATACACACTCTCTCCCTATTATGCATATGATAGGGTAGCCACCGCATAGGATATGGATCGGTACGCGTAACAATCATAAACGTACAAGTCGGAAAGAAAAGCGGATGAACGACGACTCAATTCCAAACCGAGCAAATGTTTTTTTTTTGTTGTTGTTGTTGTTTTGTTTTTTTTTCTCTTCAAAAGGGGGGAGTAGGAAAAATAACTGCGACTGTAGTAGAGTGGCACCCCATTGGTGCTATTGTCTCTCTTCACCCGCACAAAGAAAACGAGCCATTCTGCAGATGATGAGCACATCCAACATAAGAAAGAAAGTTCTTGTTTTGTTCTTTCTTTCTCATTCACTCGTTGTTTTGTTTCGTCTGGTTATTTATTCGTTTTTCTGTGTTCTCGTATCTTCTTTTATTCTTTATTTTGTCTTGTTTGGTTTCGTTCCTTTCTTCTTCTTTTTTTTTTTTTATCGTCTTATTTATTTATTTTTTTTTCTGAAGCTCTTATTTCACCACTTGTTTATTTATTTCACATTTCCAACCGAGCGGAGGCAGAATAAAGAAAAGAAAAATGACTGCATTATTACGACTTGGGACTCGTCGTCAAAACGAGCCATCGTCAAACTCAGTTGAAATGAAGATAGTAAAGTAGAGTAAAGTAGGTCTTTTCTCTCTCTCTCTCTCTCTCTCTTAAATGTATATCTATGTTGCTTTAGTTCTTAATTGCCGCCGTCGTGCTCCTGCTGCTGGAACACAGAACCCGAAGGGTGTGCAGACTTTGGTCTACAGCGCGGGCCGTTTTTTTTTTTTTTTTTTTTGTACAAAAAAAAACAAAAGAAAAAGACATAATAAGAGAAGCAGCAGCATGCCAGCAAAACGAGGGGGGGTATATAGACGTTCCGTTGGTCCATTCGTTCAACAAAAAAGCATTAAAAAAAAAAAAATGAAAACAACAGATGGTAGAAGTGTCCAACAGGGTCCAAGTATTCGGCAATACAAATAGAATCAGATGATTTGTGGTCGGCACTCAATCATTCGGTCTCCTTGAGCGGCGATCCAGCAGCACACATACAACTGCTCTATGGATATATATATACTAGTAAGCCATGCGTATAGTAAGAAAGACATTTTATCTCTCAAGACGCCATCTCGTACACCTGCAAAACAAAAACAAAGCCAAAAAAAAACAAAAAAAAAAAACAACTCACATCTATCCGTGCGTTTCATTTGTTTAAATAGGCGACATAGCAGAAATGGCATTGAAACAAAATCTTGAAGAGGCCACCTACATACAGGTAGGAATAACCTATTTCGTTTCTTAGTGTATATATATACTGTATAGGATGTATATTTCCACATCAATTATGATTTCGAAAAAAATAAATGCAACAGCGAGAAAAAAGAATGTTGCAATGTCACCTCGTCGAGAACGTGAGAAACACCTCACCTATTGATGAGATATGGAAGAGAGCGATAGACGCAACAATTGTAACACCTTTTTATATTCTTCCATCGCTTGCTGAGGAGGAGGGTTTGAGGGCAACGGCGGAAAAGGACGGACGTTTACCGTAACAGAGCACAAAGTCCTCTAAAAAAAAAAAAAAAAAAAAAAATTCTGGGAGAAGAAGAATGAAGGTGTTAGCGGGTGGGAACTTGCTTGCGAGACGACTGTTGGAAGAAGGGGAGAAAGAAAACATGTGACGAAGCCACAATAGGGCCATAAATCCAGCATAAGATGGTGATTACATTTTTTGTCTGTCTCTTATTTGCCTTTTTAGCTTTTTCTACTATCCCCCCCCCCCCCCCCCGTCCATTATCCCAAAGCCCGGAGAAAATGTCGAGCAGACTTCCATTATATCAATTTTTGAGAGGGGGGTAGCTATAGAGGCTTTACTGGAACAACAAAAATCCCGAGTGATGCCTCAATATCATCCATTGAAATATGCGCGTTCTAAGTAGAAAATACGGGGGGGGGGGGGGGGGGGGGGGGGCTTGTTTCTGTAGGGACACGTAACACACTATCGAAGACGCACTAAAAAAAAGAAGCTCTTCAGCAAAGGATGACCTCATTTTCCGCTTGGCTACAAGAAGAAGAAGAAGCCTCTTTTCATCTTTCATTGATGTGTGTACGTCTGCCTTTCTATTTTTCTTTCTTCTTCACAGCAATGTGTGGTTATATCAGTGGGAAAGATGAGTGGCATCACACGTTTCAAAATAACAGAATAAAAAAAATAAAAAATAAAAGCTGGCAGTTTTGGCCCCAGCTACTGGCTGACACTTGGAAAGAATCAAAAACATGAAGTTGATGCAAGAAGAGCACGTCGAAAAAGAAATGCAAAGAGAAAATCTAGTCCAAAGAAAAAAAGAAAAAAAGTTATGTCTTTTTGAAGGTAAAACGAGAACAAGGGTGTCATACCTGTACCTCTTCTTTTTGCCCAGGTAAACATAGAGATAGCTTGAAAAGATGAGCTTTTGTGTGTCTGTTAAAAGACTGTCCAAAAGGGAGAGGTGGAGCTCAGTCATACAACTAAAAAAAAAAATAAATAAATAAAATAAATAGAGGCAGGTTAAGTTGGGCCACACGCAAAGATGCTGTATAAGCTATGTTTACACAAACGATTGATGCTCTCTCTCTATGTCGAAGAATGTATTATTGTGTCCAATAGCCAGAGAAACTCGTTTTCCCTTTTTTTTTCTCTCTCTCTCTCTCTCTTTCAGCTTCGCACTGGACGCTTTACTTCTGGTTGGTCATCGCCCCAATTCATAAAAAAAAAAAAAACGACTACACACACACATCTCTGACGTGATTGTAGACGTTATGGTCTAACTAAAAGTAGAAAAAAAAAATAGTAAGAAGAAAGTATACAATAGCAGGTTCGTTGAATGGTAGTTATTGCCAACAACCATAACAAGACCATTTTTTTTTTTCAATTATCCTTGTATTAGTACGTCCAGTGTGTGTATAGGCAATGGAGTGTACGTGTTTTCTTGGTTTTTAACGTGGCGGGATATGCATTTGAAGAATTCGTTCCACGCAAAACTTTTATTTTTTTTAAAAAGGAAGGAAATAATAATAATAATAATAATAAGCGAAAAGGGCAGAAAAATGTATAATATACACCCAGCCAAAATGAAATGGATATTTTGGATGGTGGGGTCATTCTCGTAAAGTTAAAAAAAAAAGAAAAGAAAAAGGAACACAAGAAAACAATCGAAAGAGTCGCCATCAACACACAGTCCATTTGTGCTCACACAATTTTCGTTGGCTGAGAAATTCGTTTTTTTTTTGTGTGTGTGTGTGTGTGTGTGTGTGTGTGTCTACGTCCCTCACGAAAATTTGGTGTGTTTTCTGTTTAAACTTTTGCGTTCGTTTTTTTATTGTCATGGGAATGGTCTCTTGCCTTTTTCATTCTTTTACCTCATCGGTTTTTTTGTTGTTGTTGCCTGGACGATGGCGAACGGAATTACCGAACGATCCTCAGCCAACGAGCACCTGTTTTTTCAAAGGCTGTGGTCTTCCTCATCAGCTCACGCACGTTGCATTATCGGCCGATGATACTGGGAAAGACACACACACACACACACACACAAAAGCCAATCGGTTATTTGAATATGTTTTTTTTTGTTTTTTTCAAATGCCTTTTCTAAAATGCTTTCGTTAACACACACAATTGTGGAACGACCATACGTCCGTACAGATTTCATTTTCTTACGTTCAAAAAGAAGAGGAAAAGTTAATTGTGTGCAGCTCGCAAAAAGAAAAAAAGAAAAGACGATGGTTTTCAGTTGTTTGGTTTTTTATGGCACGTTCGATGTTTGTTGGCTCTGGACATTATGCAATAGGTTTCTCTCTTCTTCTCTATATGCTGACCGATGATTCTCGCGCGTCTTGCCCCACCATTTCGACAGGTTATATTGTTGATGATGGCCCTTCTTTTCTTATTCCAGTTTTCACCTCTTTTATCGGCCATCCCTGTCCAACGCCCGTCTTATGTGCCCGTTATATGGCCCAGCGTGTTTTTTTTTTTTTTTTTTTTTTTTTACAATAGCCATTCAGATATTGGTCGAGTACAATTTTGAAAAAAAAAAAAAACCTTGCGCATATGAAAATTGATTGGCTTTGAATTTTGTTTTGAAATTTTCAACTCTGACTTGTTTCTCTCGTGGTCAGTTCGTTCGGCGTTGTGTTTACGGACCCAACGAGCAGAACATTTCTTGACTTTGATGATGGTTATTTATTATTCCTTTTTTGTTTTTTTTCTTTTTCAGAGATTAGAAGACCGAGTTTTAGTTTATAAAAAAAAAAACGAGAAGGGAAAACTCGAAGAACAGAAAAAAAAGAGCTAAAAGCGAAAAGATAAAGATCCATTCGATGTTTCTCGGATGGCCTGATTTATCCCGAACGACGAAAAGGAAGGGGGGGGGGGGGAGAAAGGGAGAGAAATATAGTCTGATATCACCCCCCTGCATCTTTGAAAAGAAAGACCTAAAAAGAAACCACCTAGGCTGTTCGAGAAAAAAAAAAAAAAAAAGGCCAACGATAGAAAAGATGGGGGGGAGGGATGTGTTGGACCCAAATAAAGAATTGAGAAAAGATGACGGTGTTAGAAGAGATGAAAAAAAAAAAAAAACCTGCGACGACGGACGACGACGATGGGGAGAAAAGAGTTACATTCATCCGATTTACGAGACGGGGTTCCCTCCTTTCATGCTATTTTACCTGTAGAGAACCCGTTCGTTCAAGTCTCTTCCCCCCTCCTCTATCATTTCCACCCCCCTCTTTAAAAACTCTATTCACTCGTCCTATAACTTGCAGGGGGGTAAAACTGTTGGAAGGGCTAGGAAAAAAAAAAAAAAAGAAATATGCACGCAAGTTATTTTTTTATAGCGGCATTATATACAACATGTGCGCGGTACATCTCCATCAGGTGTTCCGGGGGGGGTTCTTTTGATGTAACCTTGATATCTTCTCGGATGACGGTCACTTGAATTGGATTTCATGTCTCATCTTCCAGGTAAAAAGAGAATCTAAGTGCTTCTTTATCGCTACGTCGGTGAGTTCTCATCACGTGGGGCTATTTTTTTTTTCTTCAAAAAAAATTCGCATTTCCCTTTTTTCTTAGCGCAAAGTGCCAAAAAAAAAAAAAAATGATGGAATGAACTTGCGGGTAAGCGCTGGATAAGCTTTGGGGGGGGGGGGGATGTATTTTTTTTTGTTATGAAAGGGAAAAATCTTTTTCTGTTTTGCTTTTCTTTTTCTTGGTAAAGCGCGGAATGAATTGGAATTGAATGAGAGATAAGGACCGAAGGACTGCGGGTGTAGGAAGGCTACGGAAATCAAATCGAAGGTCAGTTGATTGGAACTTGAGATACATAAGACGACATTAGAATTTTTTTTTTTGGGGGAAGAAAAAAAAAAAGGGTTTGGGGTAGAAAAATCCAGGTGGGGTAAAGGGGAAGGGTTTTCTTTTTTCGTATATAACACATATATATACGTTAACATTAGAAAGAAAAACACAATAACAACAAGCGCAGGCAGAATCCGGCCGCGATCCTTTGCTGGTTGGGAGGGGGTTGAAACATCGTACAAGGAAGGGTTTGAAATTTTTGTGTGTGTTCAAAAATATTTTTGGGAAAAAAAAAAGGGGTTCCCATCAGGTTTTGAGTTCTCTTATCACGAAGCTTTGCTTATTTATTATTAACATTTTTTTTTTGTTTTATTTTCAGGGGGGTACAGAACACGTCTAGTAATTCTCAGGAAACAAGTCCAGGGTTTGGCCTGCTGCAACAGGCTCTTGGGTGTAGGGGGAGAGGGGGATGGCCCAGTTTTGTTATATATATATATATTTTTTTTTCCTACCCTCACCACCCGAAAAGCCGTATTATAAGCACGTGGATGACCTTCGTCCAGTTCTTATGCATAGCTGCGTTTAGTCGTAAGGGGCGTCTAGGCCTATATAGTGCTGATACGCTGCACTGGTTCATGCATGTCTGTTGCGTATGTGGCCGTGAAAAGAGGGGAGCAAGGGGCGGAGGTCCCTATCAAGGATAGTAGGAATGTTACTTTCTTAGCACACGGCCACCCCCCCCCCCCTTTTTTTTTTCCTTCTCCAGACCCGCAATATTTTAAAAATGTTTCAAAAACATTTGGTCGATAAAAATCCTTCAAATTTTTCGATTTTTCTCGGGAAAAATGAAAACGAAAAAAAAAAGGTTTAAAAAAAATAATAACCTCCTTGAAAAAAAAAAAAAAAGAAGAAATTTGTTTTACAGAGGTTCCTGGAATTCCCAGCCATCACCCCCATCGCTCTCTTTCCCTTTACGTGTATTAGCATCGATTGTGTAGAGTATGTGTTCATTTCAAAACCTCCGGGGCTCTAGATTCTTTTTTTTTTTTTGTTTTCTTTTTCAATGTTTGATGTATTTTAATGACGTCGTTATTGTAAATCACCGAGTGGCAGGTAAAACAGTTTTGGAAGAAGATTGGGGGGGTTAAAAGCTAAAAACGAGAGAGAGAGAGAGAGAGAAAGAGGCAACTAGCAAATGGGTTTTTGATCCAGAACCGGGGCACACCCATCAACCCACCTCCGCACACACTCGTTTTTATTATTATTTTCTAGAAGAGAATTAAAAAAAGGGAAAAAAAAAAAAAAAAAAAAAAGAGTTAAAACATTCTTTTGTGAACGCATACGTGGAGACCCTTTTTCAAAAATGCGTGATCTACATAGCATCACGAATGTTATAAGAAAAAGTGTCGATCGCTTTTCGTTGTACGCATTTCCGTGTCTAGGTAATAACTATATAAGTCTCCTCCATCGCTCTATCTGATTTCATTGTTATTCTTCTTCTCTCTCTTTTCTCCATTTTTTTTTTTATTTTTTTGCCGACAGGATGAAAAGGACGCGAAAATGCACGTTAATTCACACATCGCAATAAAATGCGATAATAACGTTATAATATCGGAATGGCGGGGGTGTTGTTATACTCCATTACGAAAGAAAAAATTCGAACTGCAAAAGCAGAGAAAAAAAAAAAAAGGTGAGAGAAAACTCTGAAATTTCGTTATTTGCGGATTTTAAAAAGAAAAGCGTACACGGCACATATTCACGAAATCGATTTTTCGCAGATGTCATTTCACATCTATACAAAAAAAAAAAATAAAATAAAATAAAATAAGAAAAGAAGAAACGTGTCGGACGTGATTGATCCTGCTTGGCGAATACCTGTTTTTCAACAACAAAAAAATGTTATATGCTATTAGAAAAAAGAAAAAAACCCGCAATCCGTGACTCCTCTCCACTGTCGTTCTACAGGTAACACACGCAAGTGGAGGGCGAGGAATCACAAGAAGTGGGAGGGTGGGAGGGGTATACAGGTAAGGCACCTTCCTCTTTGTGGGAGAGATGGGAGGGACGAAGACGAGTCTCACAGGTAAAGAAGAGAGAGAGAGAGAGAGAGAGAGAGAGAGAGAGAGAGAGAAAAAAAAGGGAAAAACACACGGGCGAGTGTGAGCCCCTCTGGTGAGGTGCGGATGCTCTGCTTTCTCACATTCTGCTCTCAGGTTTGGTGCTAAGCGGATGCCCCCCTTCATTGCTCTCATAACTCCAGCGACGCACAGACACACGCGTAATTTTCTGGGGGCAAAATTTTTCGCATCAAAAACATTTTCGTATCAATTTTTGTTTGCATTGCATTGCCCGCACACGTCCGACTGTCATCGTTTGTTTTCAATTGCTGATCGTTTGGCAGCTTGTTGTGATTTTTACGATCGAACCGTTCAGTCTTGATTTCAAGAAACCTGTGTGATCAGTGCTGCAAACTCAGAGGACATTGTTGCCATTCCAGTAGAACTTAACCAAAACTGGGAGAAGAGGAAGAAAGTGCCGACTATTCCTGTTTTCGGATGACTGTCGTCGTTGTCTTCAATTAATTCCTGCAAAAAAAGAAAACTTGTTATCGCTACGTTGATTGAGAACCTGCGTCTCAATTGTTTTTTTTTTTTTTCCAACGCTATCGCGTCGGCGTCTTCACATCCGTGCACGGTAAGACCACACAGTTTAATCTTTCACATTTCCGCAGTGATTTTTAATTCATTATTATCTGCTCCCCCCAATTATCTCGTGATGACGTTGAGATTTTCGTGTCATAACGGGTCGCAATGGGAGGACTGTGCGCTTGAAATTCGTATTCCGGGCACGGATTGGATGATTTTAAAGTGGACAAATCAGGTCCGACAAGCTAGTAAAACTAACGTGCCAAACAGAATAGACAATCATCTGAAATCCAATTGAAAAACAGAGCACGAACTTCATTTTTGTTTTTGAAGTATCATGCGGCAATCGTACGAGCGCTGAAAGAGAATAACGTAGTTCTAATTGTATCACAATGAAAACACGCACAAAGAAATGAAGATAAAACAAATCACTTGTAAATACGGAACTAGGAAAGAAACAAAAAAAAAACATAACCACAAATCCGCGAGAAAACGCAACATGTGCGATTGCATAAAGCCAACCATCCGATGCGTCGTCCCGTGCGTTCAAATTCCCTTTTTTCATTACGTTAGAACAAAAATAGAGTAGCGCACTTAATTCATGTCTTTATTAGCTCTATTTTTTTTTTTTTGGGGGGGGGGGGGGGGGTGAGGGGAGGGGAAAAAAACCATTCAATGGCTTTATACGTAATTATAATGCGCACATTTTTCGTGTGAAAAAAACAAACAAACAAAACAAACAAATTCAAGTCAGAGAGAGGTCGTTAAGCTCGTTGACCTGGACTATGTGTACATTTGCACTTTTTTATGACAATATGTTTGGTCTACCATTAGTCGAAAACCATCAATAGTTTTTTG
This sequence comes from Daphnia carinata, assembly GCF_022539665.2. NCBI lineage: Eukaryota > Metazoa > Arthropoda > Branchiopoda > Diplostraca > Daphniidae > Daphnia > Daphnia carinata. The sequence goes on from NC_081333.1 coordinate 10,746,183, forward strand.
TGTGCGATGAGGTCAGAGTGTAACCGCTCTATTCTCCCTCTTTTTTTCTCTTTCTGTGGGGTTCTATTATGATCGACTCCAAAAAAAAAAAAAAAGGATGAAAGAAGCCGAGCAATCCACCACATTCTAAGTGCACAGGGTGACAGTACATTTATGCATTGCATAGAAAGTTTATGGGGTATACTCTCTTTCGCAGGGCTGTAAGTACTATAGTAAAAAATAAAAAATAAAAAAATGCCTGTAATATACAGGTAAAGCGAGAGTCGGATGAAGGAATGAAGGCAGTTCATCCATCCATCCGCATCGCCGGGGAAACAAACAAGACTTTGCGTGAATACTTTCACTCTTCTTTAATGCTCGAAGACGACTCTCTTTTTTTTTCTTTTTTTTTCAAAGCTCTTCTGCGATTTAAAAAAAACACCTGTAATATATTTCCCTTATTTCTGTGTGCTGGCTCTTCTTAACGGTTGTGTGGTGGCATCGTTAACGGAAGTTGGAATATCTATTAGCTTTAATAGAAAAGACGCGAGCGAGAGGAGGGAGGGAGGGAGGAAGAGCGGCGAATAAGAACGACAAAATACCTTTGACGGTGCTGCGCACCGTTGACGATTACACGGCGATCTAGAGCGGAACTGGGTGCCTCTCTCTCTCTCTTTATCGTACACGTACGTGCGTTACGTCGAGAGTGTGTCTCTCTTTCTTTCTCTATCAGAGTGTAAGATATGGCAGGCGCACGGCACTGAGTTAAAAAAAAAATTCGAAAACCTACTAAAGCGCTAGACCGTGTTTCCTCTTCCATACGTTTGTAGAGTCGTTGTTCGCTGTTGTTGCGTGTAGTTTAACGGGGGAGGTCCCTCGTTCCCGAGATATAGCACCTTTCAGAGTTTTGAGGATACGCTGCCATTACGGGCGAAGGCGTTAAAGTCTATAAGAGATGGAAAGTTTTGCAGAAAAAAAAAATATGTATGTATAAAATCTCTTTTATCCGCTTGGTCAGTCGTCATCGCATATTTTTAATTTGTTTTTTTTTGTTTTTTATTTTTCCATTTTTGGTGTTTTTATTTCTTCTTCTTGGTGCCCTTATGTTAGCCACCTTAAAGAAGCGAATCCAATCAACCGTGGGGGCTTGGCGTTGATTGAATCCATTTCTAGTCGAGTCCGCCCATTAAAAATGTAAACTAGTAAAAAGAAAAAGAAAAAGGAAAGCAACAAAAAAAGACTAAGACAAAGACTTTGACATTTAACGCGGTTTCTTTCGCTTTCAATCCGTTCGTTTGCCACGATCGTTATATTATGTACTGCTGTATATATATACTGTTACGATGTCTGCCTTGAGTGTCTCTACTGGACCGCCAAAAAAAAATATATTAACAACGAGCTTTAAAAAAAAAACCCATTTCTTTAGCCACCGAAATGGGTTGGCCACGATAAATCACATCACAAATATTTTTTAACCCCCCCCCCCCCCTCTTTTTACTCAAAACCTGAAGAAGAACCGGTTATGGTTTCGACCCCCTTCGCCATATATCTTTCTCGATTTTTTCCTCGCATCAAAAAACACGTAGAAACAAGTGAATAACGCGCAGAGAACAAAAGGATAGGCAAACCTCTTTTTCTTTCTCTTTTTTTTTTTTTTATTGCAAGGAAAACGGGCGTGCAATACTTGGCCCAACAGAAATATATATCTGCAATAAACCTAAATAGAGTTCTATACATCGCTGTTTTTTTTTTCTTTTTCGCTCTTCAATCCGCTGGCGGAGTAGACCCCTTTCGGTCATCAAAGTCGCCAGTGTTAGACCGTCTTTTTTTGCTTTTTTGCAGGGTCTTTTGAATAGAAGAAGACGATGTCTCTAGTTCAGTTGGCCAACCCTTAAAAAAAAAAAAATAATAATAAAAGGGCCTTTTTTTTTTCTTTTAAATTCCCGACAAGAAGAGAAAGTGACGATGTTTGCGCTCCAGCGCTTTTGCTCTATCACTATGTGTTATAAGCCCATTGCTGGAATAAATATGGCATACATCTAGAACGCTTTCCTTGGTCGTCAAAGATTTCGAATCTCGCCTTGCAGGGGATTAACGAAAAGGAATTCGATCCGATTTATCTAGGAAAGGGAGAAAAAAAAATGTCTATCAACATCGTTTCGTTTTATTTGAGTGTCATCGTTTGTGAAGATTTATAGATGATCATTTTAGACTGAACAAACTGTTTGACTTTCTTTTTCTTTTTTTTTTTTTGCTTAATTACCTTTTTCCTTTTTTTTTTTTTTCTATAGAGATGAATCAAAAGTGCAAGGTGTGCGGCGAACCGGCGGCCGGGTTCCACTTCGGCGCCTTTACCTGCGAAGGATGCAAAGTAAGTCCGCGTTTACTCCATTTCACCTCCACTGTTCTTGATTTATGTGCACAATTCACGGCTGCGATGTTACATATTCTCCTGCCTCTAGTCGTAAAGCAGTTACATTTTAGAAAGCGACTTTTTATTTTAATGTCTTTCAAATTCGATATAAGTTTCGATCAACTTGTTGCTAAAAGCTATTATCTGTCTCGTTACTCGAATGTTTTAAATAAAAATCTTGTGGTTTAAAAAAATACCCAACCAGAGACTTCCGTCATCTAGCGGGCCCACATGGATTGCCGTAGAAAACAACGAAAAATTCTTTTATACATTAAGTTTCGGTACATTTCGTTTAACCGAACACATCCGCCGTGTGTGAGGCTGTCAGATGTCGTGAAATCGTTCCGGCTTTTTTTTCTTCCAATCCCGTTTCTTTCTTCTTCTTCTTTCAAAATCTTTCCATGTAATACACACGGCATTTCACGTAGTAGCTACAGAATACACAATAAATATACAAGCCATCCACTGTATTTAAAAAGAAAAGAGAGAGAAAAAAAAAGCCGACTATCTAAGCACACAATCTGTCGACTGGAAGATAGTGGAACCGTTTCTCAAGTCCATTACATCTTGCGGCTAACAGTACATCCTTTTTTTTCTTTTTTTCTTAAATCTTGAAAGGGCAAAACAAAACAAAAAAAGGGTTCTTTTCACGAGGTATGCTCTCATTTCAGTCTTAATCGCCTTTAACAGTTGTATCGCTTAAATACGTCGGCAGAAAATGATGCAACTTCTTTCAACCAATTTTTGTTCTATAGCCTCGCTTTTTTTTTCTTCGTCAGTAGAGCGCGTTTTTCAAAAACATTATTTGCCAATGTCTCCTTGAAAAAGCCAGAGCCCCTTTTCTCTCTCTCTTATTCTAATCATCACTATATCAAACGACGTAATTATCCAACACATTCCTACATCTACGAGCCGCCCATCAAACTTTCTAAAAAAAAAAATAGCAAATATGAAAAGGCCATAGTCATTTCCGGCATTAACTAGTTAATGTAACAAACAAAAATGTAAAACGATCAGATCTTGCTATCGCCTTTTTTTTTTTTTCTTGTTATACCAACGATAAGAAACGTCCCCTATTTAATCATTTGAGTAACAAATTTAATTTATATTTTATTTTCTCATTAGTCGTTTTTCGGCCGGACGTACAGCAATGTGTCGGCGATCGGCGAGTGCAAGAACGGCGGCATGTGTGTCATCAACAAGAAGAACCGGACGTCGTGCAAAGCCTGCCGACTGCGCAAGTGCCTCCTGGTGGGCATGTCCAAGAGCGGCTCCCGCTACGGCCGCCGCTCCAACTGGTTCAAAATCCATTGCCTCCTTCAGGAGCAGACTGGAATGGACGCGCCGCTGGGAAGCGCCGGACTGGGCGGTAGCGGCAACCACCCGGATTTGAGCATGTTTAAACGCCATCACGCCATGGCGGTGGGTAGCGGAAGTCCCGGAGGTTGCAACAGTTCCGACACCACGGGCGACAAGGAGAAATCGGGACACAACAACAATAACAACAACATGTCGTCATCGTCGTCGGTTGTATCCGGCCGGAGCGACTCTCCTATGGATGACAACGACGATTGCGCTGCGTCGAAAGAAAATTTGCGGATGCTACTCACCGGAAGCCCTTCGGAATCGTTCAACCTTTTCCACCACCATCACAGCAATCACAAGCGGAAGAATTCGACATCACCCACAAGAGGCGGAGGGCTTTTAGCCATTGCCGGATTGCCTTTCGGAGGCCATCATCAAACACCGTCATCACCTTTAACTGTCGCCGATCCCGTCCGGACGAGTAGCCCGAAACTGTCGGCTGAATCGAGCGGACGTCGATCTCTGGTCTATCCGAGTAGTCATTTCTTGTATCCGCTCATTGCCCGCCAACATCATCCGTACCGATCGTCGGTCGAATTCCGGAGATCTGGAAGCCCGTCATCTATTCCGAGTCCCGTTGATTCTCTACCTGAACAGGACGGACCGATTGATTTGTCTTGTAAAGCGTCGTCTTCTTCGTCTTCGTCATCGCCTTTCGGACAACACCAGTCCATGTGCCACATCCGGGCGGAAATCCTCACCGAATTGGATGACGAAGAAGAGGATCTTCATCATTTAATGACGAGCGAAACGGGAGCTCCGCTCGATCTCACCACCAAAGGTTGAGATTTGTTTATCAACCAAGCGTTCATTTTTTGTTTTGCCTAGGCCTCTCTCTCTATACTATATGTATTATAAAAAGAAAGCTAAAATTGTTTGTGTGTCTTCCAAACAAGTTTCAATCCGTTTCACTTCAACGTATTGTTCACGAAAAAAAAAAGTGCCAAAAAAAAAAAAAGGAGAAAGAGTTGATTTTATACAAGAAAAAGGGCATAATGGGCTGTTGGCGTGAGCCTGTGATTTGTTGTTCTGATTTCCGGAGGAATAGAAAAGTAAATGGCAGCACGTTCACGTCTAATGGTTGAATGTACCGGTTGTGTCTACTGAGAGACGGGGGCGATTAAATTTGCATTACAATGGGGGTCGGTATTTGCATGAAGGCGAGCAGCCAGTTGCCATTAACTGCTCTTCTTCTACATTTTTCTTCTGTACGTTTTTGATCGTTTGCCTCATTCCCCCCCCCCCCCCCTTCTCGTGAATACCTTGAATACCTACGTTCAACAACATCCACTTGTTCCTCTTCATTGCATATCTACCCTCTTTTTGGAGGGGACTTTTGGAAAACAAAAAAAAAAACAAAAATTGTAGACGCCGTTTTACTTTGACAGAGTCTTCCAAATGATTTTCGTTCGTTGTTTTCATTATGATCGACATACGAGCTGCAGGTCAGAGATTAATCTCTCTTCCTTCTCCTCCTTCTTCATTCCTCCCCTGTACATATTGAAAATCCTTCACAAAATAATAGTTATAATAATATAATATACACACCGGTACAAAAATACAAGAAAATAGCCAGCAACTCCCAAATGGCTAAAAGGCAAAACGCCCACGCCCCGTCTTCTGCGGCGGGGCGGTTTCGGTGAGTTGAGACGATAAATTTCACAGATATAAAAATTAAAAATAAAATTAAGAAAAAAAAAAAAAATGAAGAGTAAAAAGTTTGCATTTGGCGTGAGTTCCCATCTGTCCACCTTTTTATGTATAAATATTTCACATTTATTATAACCCCATCTCCCCCCCCCTCCACCCAAGAAAACTCTATTGTTTCCCTAAAAAATGTGTTCTTCTCGCGTGTTTGAGTGTTTCCAAACTTTTATTCCATCTAGTAATAAAAAAAAAATTAAAATCAAATACAGAGGAACAATAAAAAGAGAATTTACAACAGCAACACAAATTGTTTCTAAACCAATAGACACAAATGAGTGTCTCTATTTTCATTTTTTGTTTTTTTGTTTTTAAAGGGAGATATCCTCATCTACTGCACAAGGTAAATCATCTAATAAATTACCTTTGCTCTCTCTATGGCTCTGTCCACTTTATCTCTTTAACAATAGGGGCTACTATTGATGCTCTCATGTTCCGAGTGGGTTATCCTAAAAGAATAATGTCTCGCATTGTGTACCGTCTGCAATGTTGTGCGCAATGATCAGCTTTTGGCGTGTGAGGTCACCTATAGGACGATCCGGCACATTTTGCTATATCCCACTCTGCCCCCTCCACCTTTTTTTTTTAATGCTGTTACGGACGGATAACCTAGACACTCTGTTGGGGGTAAATATAGTTTAAAAAAAAAGGGAAAAGAAACAAAAAAAAAAAAAAATTGGGCTCCCCGTAAGGCATACACACGGGCCAAATGACGTAGAAAAATAAAAGAAGATGGAGTGTAATATGGAGCGTCCCCCTTATAGTGTTGTATACCTATGTGTCGGTTACGTTTACCTACCCCCTCTTTCGCACCCCCTGCCCTTCCTTGGGAAGAAAAAAATATCGCGCGGGCCCGTTCCATAACGTCACATAAATTCAACGAAAAAGAAAAGTCAGACAGCTTTCAAAAGTGCAAGAGGCCCCCCGAAATTTTTGTTTTTTTGGCATTACAAAAAAATTTTTTTTTTATTTTTAGGAGGGGGGAGAAGAAAATGGAAGGAAGAGAGAGGAAAAAAAAACGATCGTGAATCCCTGCTGTTTTATGGGCCTTTTTTTTTTCCTCCCCCCATTTTTTACCTATTTATGTAATATATATACATGCAGTGTATATACGTAAGCGTACTTGCGGCAGCCGTACGAAATATAGTGAATTATCGTAACGCTCCTCCGTGGAGAAATACGTCATCCATCACGGGCCAAGATTGGGTGACTTTTCTTTTCTAACACGGAATTATTTATCGTTTTCTTTTTTCTTTTCTTTCTTTCTTTTTTTAAATATCCGTTTTCTTGTATGTACAAATGCTAACCTTCACCGCTACGCCAATTACAAGCGCCATTTTTTCCCGGGTACCTCATTTTTGCACCTGTACCTGGCAAAAAAAAAAGTGTGTTGTCCACTTCATGATATTCTTTTCCTTTTCTCATTAAATTTTGTTTCAATACGGTGAAAAAGGCTGACCTGATTGTAATCATTTCTCTCTCTGTGTGGGCCCACACAATCATATCCTTGTATCTAAGGCAGAAAAGAAATGATTACATTTTTTTGTTTCGCTAAAGGGACTCATCATCGCCATTGGCTTCTTCACGACGATTACCTAGCGAACGGCACTTGCACGCGCACTTGATGCAAATGGCGGGGTAGAGAGAGACGAGGATGTTGTATTGGTTAAGGTAGTCGTCTGCGAACCGGACGACGAGATGATTATAGACCACTAGTTCATTATCGGTAGTATATAACATTCTTTTTTTTTGTTTTGTTTCTTCGTTTAAAACACAGAGAGATCCAAGACTCCTCCTCTTTTCTTCTTCTTGAAAAATGTAGTATAGAAATTGAGCCCGAAAGCGTTGACGTGCCACGCATCAAACAAGCACCAGAGGGAAAAGAAAAAATCCCTAACGTTTAATTTTTTTCTTTTCTTTTTCTTTTCCTCCCGCTTGTGTCTAGTGTAGTAAGCGATGTATATTTTGGTTGGCTGCTTATGTAATTGGGGTTAATGGCGTAGCAGCATGAACGCTAAAAGAAAAACACATTTGCTGCCCCCACCGAGTTTTCCATGCGGATGAAACGCATAAACGACGTGCCAGCAGTTTTTTCTTTCTTTCTTTTTTTTTCGTTTTACAACGGAACGTCACAGCAGCAACTGTGTTATCTCTGATTCAAATCAACAAAAGAATATATCCTATGATTTTTTTTTTCTTACGTTTTTTTCATGACGATGGCAGCCGCTCGTCGTCTACACGGCAAAGTGGCGTGAGCGATTCCAATCAAGATACAAACAATTAACGATCGACCAGCCGCCATCATCCATTTTGCCTTCCTGATTTTTGGTCTTCTTCTTCTTCTTTCGGGTGTGTGTATACATAAGGCGGCGGGCCGCTTCGAAGAGTTCGATCAGAATCTCACTTATGGCCAGCCGTTACTCCCGACGCCTGTTTCTCTCTCTTTTTTTCTTCCCCCCCTTGTGAATGTGAAGCCTCGTTAGATATAGTTTTTGTTGGTCTGGATTGCGCTATGTCTATGGTACTCATACAGTTGTTTTCTCGCTTGGCCCTGATCGAAATCAGTGTGTGGCCGACTTCCATATTTCTCTCCCTTCTGACGTCGTTGTTGTTGCTCTTCTTGGTAACTCTTTCTTTAACAGGTTGATAAAATATGCTGATGAGTACGCGGCTGCTTAGAACATTTTTGTCTTCCTGTTGCTTCACGAAAAGTCAGGCTAATGATTCTCAGCGGGGTCTTCTTTTCGTTTCTCCAGATATTCTACAGATACTGCAACACTCTCTTTCGCTGCTGTCGGCCTCGTTTTCAAAACAAAAAAGAATACGTAATTCTGCCAACCGATGCAGAAAGTTGTTATTTTCAAATGGTTCAAGACTGCTGTCTTGGCTGCCAGCGCAACTATGTATTAATCAATAAAATACGTACAGTCTTTACTCCTTCTAGTTTCAGTGGCTTGAGAATATAGGTAACACGAAAAGCAGACAAGTCGAGCTTAGTTGCATTTTATATGTATATGTATTTTCATTCGTTTTATTATTACTATGTTTTCTTTTCTTCCCAAACAAAATGGAAAGAAACGAAAAAAAAATTGAAGACAGAGAGTGTGTTATTGGAGCGTTTGGAGCATTCCGACGGACATTGATAATTTACCGCTTCCATAAATCATTCCATTTCTTTTTTTTTTTTTTTTTTTTTTAAAGCTCAAACATTTTTTTTTTTTTCTCTACTTGAGACTTTTCTCAGAATATTATATCCGAGCCATGATTTATGTCGCCAATTAAGATCTCTGGTATCATCAGGATAGAAAGGCCAATGGATTGTATATACGTTTTATGTGTGTGTGTGTGTGTGTGTGTGTGTGTGTGTGTGTGTGTGTGTCGTCTGCGGGAGAAAAGGAAATCGGGGCGGGAGAAACAAGAAACGAAGGACAGATGGGAAAAAACGCATTCGATGTAAATACATAAACGGGGCCCTCAATTATGTACACGAATTTTGTGACGGGTTTTGTAATGTATATCTATCGCTGCATCGTATATACACACGTTTGCACACACAGAGTCGGACGAATCGAAAATATGTAGTTAAAAAAAAGGAAGGCGGTACCGGATCTCTTTAGATTGGCCGATTAAATAATTTCTTATCATCAAGGTCGTTCCCTTAATTTCTCTCATTCCTAAGCTTCCGTTTTGGTATTTATTTTTATTTGAAAATTGTTGTTATGTATGTCGATTGTTTGACAAGTCATGTTTCTATGATAAACTTCCCTTTTTTCCGATGTCCTTGTCAAGATTGACCGACTAATTGCGTCGGCTTCATTTAACAAGAAAAAACAAAAAGGAATAGATATAGGAAAGCGATCACGACTGCTTGTGAGGTAATATTGGTAGTCGTTTGGAGATTGTCGTTAGGGTGTACTATAGTACCATTAAAACAATGGTATATTGACTTTGAACTGCAACAACTCAAAAACTATAAATCCCACGAAAAAACAAAGTCAATTTCTTCGATTCCCGTTAAATATTGCACATAAATCTTGTGCATTTATAGCTATATCTTAATTTTTTGGCCAAATAATGAAAAACTCGGGCTTAATTTGTCGGGCTTAGTTTGTCGGGCTTATTTTTTTTTTTTCGAGTAGATGACATCTCACGCTAAAGACTCATAGACCTCCAGTAAGACTTAATATTATATGTTTAGAAATTAAAGCCATCGGCTTTGAATTTTGCCTATATAGCTTGTAAGGAAAAAAAAAAGAGGATGAAAGAAGGGAGGAATTTTCGCGGCTCTCGACATGCCCGACCGCCATCATTTGCCGACTGGAATTCTTCTTTTTTTTTCAATTTTTACGAGCATTTTTTCTTTCCGTTTCGCAGAGAGCCCACCATGAAACATCGTCCTATATATAAATACATAAAGATTTTGATATAATAAATATAATAATAAAAAAAAAATGAAGCCGATTTTTCTTCTTCTTCTTTTTTTTTTATTTAGCCCTTCTATTGACCGCTGCTGGGCAAAGCTGGAAAGACACTAAATAAAAAGGAAGATAAAAAAAAAAGCTACAATTTTGAGCATATCAAAAGACACTGGCTGTGGGCCACCTTTTGATGTTGCAGAGTGGCAGCAGAATTTTTTTTTTATTTGGCTGGAACCGAAAAAATTCACCGTTCAGCCATCGGTTGTACCGTGCGGAATCATCATCATTATCGTTCGGTATGTAACGGCTGCTCCTCTTTTCTTTTTATTGGAGATGTGGAGCATCATCTACTTTCTTTCCTGCAGGCCATCTTCGTCTACACACTCGCTTCTTTTTTTTTTTAATAGTCTGTATTATATGTGTGTGCTCTACCTATGTTCCTTGTACAGGTAAGGTCCTCTACCTTCTTTTGAATCATTAGTCGGTTCGGTTCACTCGCCCCACACCGTTTCACGTAGTTATTATCAGTTGTATGGCTCTCCTTCTGTCTCTTTTTATGCATATTGCATCATTTGAGTTCTCTGCATCAGAGGGCCGGTGGCCATTTGCTTCTCGTCTATATGCCCCCCTTTTTTTTTTTCCTCTTTTACGATCTTGCGAACCGCTCGACTTCGTTAGTCGTATGCCATCGCGTGCTAATAGAATGGGAAGATATTTAAACGAAGCGGGGAGATGTTTAATTTCTTGCCCTTGGGTGATTGAACGCTCTTTGATGAATGAAATGCTGATATCGAGGTGTTAGCTCAAATGCATTTAGTCGTGCGACGTACGTGAGATCGACAGCTGTGAGTTTTGACTTCTCTAAACGATCCGTGTCATAAAACGACGAGAATTCCTTTTCGTTTCAAATTGGTTTCATTAAAAATTGCTTCTCACTTCAAATTGTTCTTCCTCATTTCATTTTCTAGGGAATGCATAAGGCACAACACGATCCGCGTTTATAAATTTGAATATTGCGTACAGGTGTGTATTTTCTACACATTTGCAATTGAAAATTGAACGAGGAACACGAAAATGGGCTTCGTTTTCACGTGGAACTGATTACCGTTTACCTGAGATATACAGTAGCTTTAACACTGAGATGCAGCACAATAGTTTATGAAATATTATTTAAAATAGTTCATAAATGGACGTCTTGACGAGGAAATGAACCAGTTATTCGAAATAAACATTGGATTTTGAGTATGACTTTTGATTTTGGGCGAATTGCAAAAAGTCGAGTTTAAAAAAATAAGCCCGACAATTGATTTTTTTTTTTTTTTTTACGTAGTTATGGCTTTAAAACGAGTTACATTTTAGAACTCAGCGTTCAATTGTGAATGTAACGCGTGGTTTTTATTTATTTCCGATGGATTTTGGTTTTTAGTCGATTTTGACAAAAGTGGGAAGGCTATAGCCTTCCCACTTTTTCATTTTTGGCTAAAATCTAAATTTCGTTAAAAATACATCGTTTCGATTGGAAATCACACAAGGATCACGAAAATCGACGTTATTTTCTCGTGGGACTGATAGTTTCAAAGTTATTGGACTTTTAAGTGGATGCGGGGCTTGAAAAATAAACCCTACAAAATAAGCCCGACATTTCAATAATTTGTTTTTATTTTTAAAAACACAGACATTTCATTAAAATGCGTTATGTTTTTGAATTCTACGTTTAGTTGTGAATATAGTACGTGGTTTTTATAGATTTTCAAGAGATTTTGGTTTTTGGCTGATTTTGACAAAAGTTAGAAGGCTATAGCCTTCCCACTTTTTCATTTTTGGCTAAAATTTAGATATCGTTAAAAATGCATCGTTTCGATTCAAAATTAAACGAGGATCACGAAAACGAGCTTCATTTTGACGTGAGACTTACGTTCTTTGAATTAAAGGCTTCTTTCCTTTGTTTTTATGTTGTTTTTCCTTAGACAGGTTTTACCCCACGGTGTTTGTTACGCCCTTCAACATCTATCTGTTGCACATTTTCTGCGTAACAGGTCCAGAGGACTGTTGCATTATGTTCTTGTTTTTTCCGATAAAAAAAAAATTATCAGGTAAATAATGATAGAACTTGACAACGATTGCCAATCAGCGCTCCGGTATTTTTCGCAACATCGAATTAATGAAAATACGTTCACCAGACACGTACGACAAACGCATTCCGATTAAGGCAGCGTATAATAAACACGAAACTTGTTTACGTATCCCGCGCTACAAAAATAAAAAATGTTCCTAAAATAGTGCAAAATACCACAAACAAGTTTTTTTTTGTTTTGACTGGCCACGTTCGCTGTTGCGTATAGACAACCGGCCGGTGTGTTGAGATTCCAAGACAATCAACGACCGCCACCTGCGGATCACAACAATATCTTTTAATAGCATTTCCCGAAAATTTTATTGAAGCATTCCAAGTGTGTCTCCCCACCCAGCTATAATCACGGTGGGTTCTTCCGTCATCAGCGAGAAAAGAAACAAAACGAAAAAAAAGATTCACGCAGTTCGAACCGAATGGGAAGTGAATGTAGCGAAAAAAACTGCGCTTGCGTCAAATCTATTTTTGTTGTCACAAATCGCACGAGTTCAATCGGATCTTACCGACTCGATAGCAACTGCCGACGCGCTCGAACATCTGCGTTTTATGTGGGTAGCTGAAAACGAGTTATGTAAAAAGCACTGGAACGAAACAAAAACAGGATTTTCGTGGCGTCGGCTATTTTAGTTTTTCCTGTGTGTAAACCTTGTGCGAAATGTTTTGCTTTCTCAAGCCGCGCTTGAAACTTCTGTCTCGTTTTCTTAGTTCGATTTGTTGTACATTCATTTAATCGCGCACATTTTCAATTGAGTTTTCTTTTTCGGCGTACATCGAATGCCGTCCGTCTTTAACCCATCTGTTTGGAATGCCATTGCGCGTTTGAATGGATCAAAACGATGTTGGGAAAAAGCCATGCACACACACTAGATCAAATGCTCTGTAAACATCGATAGACCTTTTTTTTTGGAAATCTTCTTCCACTCAATAACTCTAAATGAATTTTTTTTCCCTTTTATCCATTTTTTTTTTTGATCGGCTCTTCGTAGCATTGATACAAATCATTTTCTGATTGTAAGCTTACTGTAGATATTTATAGAACGGACAGCCGAAAGGGGCCCAGCTCTATGAAACAGCATCGTTCTATTTATCGATGATATTTATGGAACCTCTTCTTTTATTGAGTCTCTGTATGCACACAGAGAGATTTCAATGCTAGTAAACGTACACCGATTTGTTGTACAAGAACTAAATAATAAATAATAATCATAACAAAAAAAAAAAAGAAAAGGATAGGTGCTATTGGCCCTTCTTTTTGGTGTCCATTGAAAGCGGCTATTGGGAAAAGCAAAGTGTTGCTTTCTGATGGCGGAGGTGAGTTGTGTTGCCCTTCATTCCACTCAGTTGAACTTGTTGCAGTGACCCTTTTTTTTATTTTTCATGCCGGCTGTTGCGGCAGCACCCACCGTTCTATAAACTATAATCATTCAAATGCAGTCAATAAATTTCGTTGTATGTTTAAAAAATTACACAAATCTAGTAAGGCATAAGCTTCTCTTGACCCGAAAAAAAGAAGAACAGGAAGACGGAAAAAAAAGAGAGGGATCGTCTTCCTTTTTTTGGGGGGGGGGAGTCGTTCCATGATATTACAAGATACCATTTTATCCAGTTTATACAAGGAATGGTGGTTGTGTCACACAGTGAAAACATTGGACATTTCTTTTTCGTTCTATAACAAATCCCCCCTTTCGTCCAACCCCTCATTTTTGAATAGTTTTCACGGTGTCTCGATTTCCCAGTGTGGCATAAAAACGTGTATAGATCTTAGGAGGGGCAACTTTTATTTGACTCAGACGCCATTTTGATGCTCCCAACTCGTCCACTCGCTGACGATTGTGTCTCTTTATTTATATCCATTTTGTGTGTGTGTGTGTGTGTATGTGTGTACGTGTGTATGTTTTTTCTTCATTCCCTTTTACGAAAGTCGTGTGCTGCAGCTCGTCATGGAACGCAGAGTAATATACTAGATGCATCAAGGCGATCGTAAAACGTGAAAATATGTTCGGTCGTAACTTCTTTCAGTCTGTGGGTTCTACAGCAGTTCAAGTATTCGATCCAGCAACTCGAATTGGGGGATTTCAAAAAAATTGGAAGAGGGGGAAGCAAACGAAGGGAGTCGTCGAATTGCTGGCCAACTCAAAAAAAAAAAAAAAAAAAAAAGACGATCGTGTCCTTGTTGTCGCTTGCCCAGTCTCAATGGCATTCTTTCGTCAGTGTATATCTATACTATAAATAGAAAAGAAGATCTAGAGGATAGCCGAGCACAAACAGCTGAGAATCCTGAGACATCCGCACACACCAAGGTGTAGCTATGGGCTATATAATAGAAGGTAGGAGGTGACGGTAAAGGGAGGATTGGGCGAAATGCAAGTCGTTAAAATTGTGTGGCTTTTATTCTCTTCTTCTTCCTTTTTTTTTTGAAAATAATCATAATAATGATAACGGAGCTCACCCGGACCGAAACTGGATGGCTCGTACGCGCATCAATAGAAGATCATTAGTCAAACGGTGGGGGGAATATGAAGAAGGAGAACAAGAAAATAAAAAGAAGAAGAAAAGCCAAACATTTTTTTTTTTTTTTATAACACACACACACAGATACAAAAAAGGCCACGCATCCAAATGGTTTGGAATCTATTTATACGTCGCTGCTCCAGTGACAATTTGCTACAGAAAAAAATGTCGACCATCAACTCGCTTATCTATTTCTTTTTCTCAATGCACAGGAATCTGCCATTAAAACACAATAGGTCAAAAGCCATATAAATGATTCCCTTATACAGACACACACAGACACACACACACGATACACGTACTGATTGATGCGCATTTATCTGCGGCGAACTGCTGGACTTGGGAGGATTTGTAGCACGGGAGGGTTTCGATGGAAGAATGGCAACCAAACAGATTGGTCCGATGTTAGGGGAAGGTCCAATATGGCAAACTGTATCGAACTTGCACACATGAAAAGCACATTATTTGTTCTTTTTTATTTCTTCCCCTTGCCGGTGTTTTTCTTTCTCGTTCGCCCCTATTTTTAGAAATGAGACAGCAATAAAATTGTGACAGCGTGCTGCCTTTTGGTACACTGTTGTTGTTTTTGTTTGTTCAAGTTTTTTTTTTTTCTCTTCAATTTTTAGTGTCCTGTAAACTTCCCCAAAATAGGAAATAAAGGTCATCCGGTCACAGAGTCATATCCGGATATTTGGGGACCGAAAAAAAGAAAAGATTAGACACAAACACAGACGCACAAAAAGCGGATATCATATTTCATCTTCTCCCTTCACAGTTACCTTTATATAAAAGGTATCATTTACCCTGTACGAAACTGCACCTTTGTTGATTATTTTTGGCCACTTTTTTTCTGTTATTTTGCGCACTGTGTTTCTCCGTTGAATCGCCTTAGTAATCTACTGAAATAAAAACAAGAGCGAAGGACACAATGTTTCTTCTTGCGTATAGAAAAAAATTCCTTGTTGTCTGGTCTTATTATTCTTTTGTTTTTACGATTGTTTGTCCCACCACTTGCATTCGTTTTTATCGTCTCCTTCTCTCCTCCCTCATTCTTCCTTAAGTGCTTCTAATTGGACCGGTCTTCAACAAGCCCTAGTTATATTTCTACTACTTACCTTGTTGATGAAATGGCCACTATGAAAATGGGTTCGTAACAAGTTTTGACGAGCCCACTAGAGGCACTGCTCTCTTCTCTTTCAAATAACGTCTACACACACACAAAAAGACTATGTAGTTTTTCTTTGTGTTATATAGGACTTTAAATATATTACGCCGTTGTCGCCCCTCAATATTAAAGTGTTATTTTCTTTTAATTGACCAGCAAGCACAGAGCCCGAACTATAACGACCAATAGTGGCCGGGGTCTTACATTTAATTGTTGTCCGTTTCTATCTAAACACTACTCGTTAACTCGATTGGGTTCTTACCAGTTCGCCGGGCCAACATTAACTGGCTGGACCGCTAACATTTCTTTTTTATTCTTAGTGCAATATCGCAGCAGCAATGAGAGCGATTTAAGTAAAATAGAATAACTCGATGACGGTTCACGCTGAAGTCCTTTCTCTTCGCGTAAAATACAAACATTCTTTTTCAAATTGGATTGTCTTTTCGTGTTGTTTTTTTTATAGTCCTGTTTAGCCTTAATAATGGGAGCTTATATGTCCTTTACACACCGTCCGTATAGACGGACCTTAAAAAAGGAAAGAAAGAAACTGTGGATAGAAATGATTCGGTTAACTGATGAAGGAACGAGGCAGCCAAAAGGCTTTTTAGCGTGTGGGGGTTATTTAGAAAGACAATTTTAGATATATAAGAGGCATGTTAAGCAGAGATGAGGAGCGCGTGCGTTAATAAACAGATAAAAGTGAAACGGTCAGCGCAACGAGGCGCACACACTAAAGAAGAAAAGGGAAGGAATAAAAAAAACACAGGTAAGACATGCACTTCTGTACGTTTAAAAAAAAAAAGAGGCAAACAAGAGCTGTCTTTTTTTTTTTTTCTTTCTGTGTCTTCAATAAAAGTCTTACTCTGTAATTAGGACAGAGCGCTAGAACCCCCCCCCCCCCCCCCCCCCACTTTTTTTTTTCTTTCTCGGATGTCATGCGGCTGATATAGCAGAAAATAAGAAGAGAGCCGCCCAGGTGGTGGTTCGAGCACGGCAAAAAAGCGGTGGCCAGAAAGGCTAAAACATTGAGCATATAGAGTCACCTTCTCTACCCCCTGAAGGTATGATAATCACGCTCTCGTCATAATGACATTGCTCATTTCGTTCCCTCATCACAACCGAACGGACCAGCTTCTTCTTGTTCGCAGAGTGAACAAGCCTTTTCTACACGTTTTGTATTGTACAAGGCACGCGGCTGCCCCCTTTTTTTCTTTCATTTCACTTGAATTTTTGTTTTGTTTGCGTATGAGGAAAAATAAAAAGGGACTTTTTTTTTTGTTATTTTCTCATCCTATTTTTATTGTAAAAGAAAAAAGGGGGAAATCGAAAAAGCCGGTTCGTACTAGTATTTGTCTAAAACTAACGGGCTTTATGTATCGTATCGTTTTTGTGAGCTTTTCAAAATGAGAGTTTGTTGGGTTCGTATAATCTAGACTTGTGAAGGTGCTCTTCGTCTCCGGCACGTTTCAGCCTGGTGGCTGAGCCGATGACAAGTGCTGAGCACATCTCCAAGTAGCGATGACCTGGTTATCAAAAAATACTAACAAGAATTTACTGACCAGTGGGAAGAAAAAATAATAGGAAATGATTGGGCAGAATTTATTAAGACCATACCAGTTTACAAGGAAAACAAATGCATCATCATTATCGTTGGAAAACGAATCAGCTGCTACTGTTTGATTCCACGTCGTTTCTTTTCGACACATTGATTGATTTCGTTTATATCTAAAAAAGAAAAGAAACAAGGAAGGCTGCGATTAATCCACAACATGCCCAGCCCACTGATCAAACATTGACTTATGTTTGCCTCTTCGTTTTTACCTAACGAAAAAAAAAGCTACACATTTTTTATTCACACCGGTTTTCTTCCATCTCCGTGAAAGATTCAAAGCTCTTTTTTTAATTCCTGGTAAAAAAAAAAAAAAAAAATATCGACGCCGACGTCACTTTAATGATCGATGGAGTTTTTACGCACTTTTTACGCGGTGGTCACCATCAGCCGCGAGCCGAGTTTAACCATTTTTTTTTTTTAGCTGATAAGCTGCCGGTTGCGATTGATCGACTCGTTGGCTCACTTTTGTGAACGGCTTTTGCTTTGATATCCAGTGGTTATATTTTTTTTTACCGACCGAGATCATGCACCTAAAAAAAAAAAGAAAGAAGAATAGCGGTATCAATAATAAAAGGACATGCCCAAAGAATAGAACCCCCCCCCCCCTCCCCAGTACATTTAATATAAATTTTCTCTCTCTCTTTTTTTTTTATTGATCAATATCAGATGTTTAGGGCGGTATTCTTTACGGAAGGAATTTATTTTACGGGTAAAAAAAAAAATAATAAAAAGGCAATCCGTACGAATGCCAGTCATCATTTTTCGGACCGATCAGTCCGATGATTATCCGTGAGAAGAAGAAGAAGCTGCTGAATATTGTCTGCATTTCGGGTCACAGCCGGCAATACGCACCCTTCTTGTTGACCGACGATTTCAACTGTGTTGTCTGTTACATCTCTCCCCTCTCCCTATAATCAATGAAAATGAAAATGAAAAAAATGGTATATAACATTCGCGCTGTGTCAGATCTGGTTCGTCACGTCCGACTGGCAGCCGCTAAAAAGTCAACCGTGATCCATCAAAACCTCAGAAAAGTGTCGTCGCCATCTTTTTTTTATATTTATATACGTTCCCTATTTTCTTCTCTTTCCATCCTAGGAAAAAAAATAAAAGGTGCGGATGTCTGTGTGTACACACACGAAACTTGTGTACACATTCATT
Source organism: Daphnia carinata (assembly GCF_022539665.2). NCBI lineage: Eukaryota > Metazoa > Arthropoda > Branchiopoda > Diplostraca > Daphniidae > Daphnia > Daphnia carinata. The sequence goes on from NC_081333.1 coordinate 10,764,642, forward strand.
GACAGCGTGGGCCGATCTTTTCCTTCTCTTTCTCAATCGAAATACCACGGCTATATATATACTTACCGGACATGTTTAAGAGTCTATACGTGTGCGTATGTGATTCCATAGTGGAATTGGATGCTCTGGCCCAATCCATCATGAAGCAAAAGGGAGCGACGTGGCAGATCGTCGTGGAACCCGGATTCCCTAAAAAGGTAGATATAGGTGAAACACACGCACGCAGTTTTGAATTCTTTTTTTTTTTTTTTTTCACATGGTAGATGGGGAAAACCTTCATACAAACAGACAGAGAGTGAGAGCATAAATAGTTTCCCCCTTTTTAATGTCTGTCGTCTTTAAAAAAAGAAAAAAAAAAGGGAATTCCGGCGTTTATTCTTTCACCCTCCGGTGGCACACTCACTTTCGTTTTGGATGTCGTGTTTAAAAATTGGTGGGAATCCAGTGGAATGCATATGACAGTTCAGCTGTCGCTATTAAATATAAAAGCAAATATAAATGAGAAGCTAAGACATGACGATTGGCGAACGGAGATATTAAAGCACGAAATTGAATAGAATCAAAGTCAACACAGTTCTCTACCCTGCGATCACTGTCTTAAATGATGATGATTAAGAAACAAATTTCATAGAAAAGAGAAAAGGAATGCGCGTTTTCTATTTACAAAAACACAGTTTACACACTCACGAAAGAAGCTTGATGAATGACTGGGTCGCTAACCGACACGGTTTCTCTCTTTCCTCTGCTTACGATGCCATTGCAGCATCGCAAAGAAGGTGACAAACTGACAATGAAACCGATTTCCAAGTTCTAAAAAAAAAAAAAGGAGGGCATTGATAAATGATGGCAGACACGAGACGATGGAGGACCAAGATCGCGCACGGATCCAACTCGCATTTATAAAAATACATCCACGTCGACTGTGTTACATTATTCGTAATGTTCAGCCTCGTCTGGTACATGAATGTGCATTGTATGAATTGCTACTTTTTTTTTTTTTTCAAACTGTAAATAGCTGCTGGCCTCTGTTATAATCTATTCGGTAAAAAATGTGATGGACAAGCGTGATGGACGCCGACCTTAGCAAGTCAAGCGAAAGAGTGTGAGAAAGGCCTCTGCCTTTTTGTCCTATAATTTCTACGTTGCCATGTGAAAAAAAAAGGAAAAAGGTTATCAATGGTCACGACACGGCCGTCAACTGCAAAACGAAAAGAGAATGAAAGCTGCTTCCCAACTTGTTCTTTCATTCTCGTCATACACATATTTTTTTTTTCTTTCCAATTTATCGCAGAGATTGGACGTGTCACGGATGGCTGACGCAGCAACGAACGTGTGCCTCAGCGAAAAACACTCCTCAACTGATGCGATTATTTTTTTTTTCGTGAAGATTATTTCCGTAATATCAGAGGTCGATCACCTA